>NC_071510.1:45101492-45768492 GCF_027887155.1 Malaclemys terrapin pileata
GCTTCTTCAGCTGTTTCTCAGCTGACTCAGGAGCCTTCTAGCTCTCTGAAGACATAACTTCAACTGTCTGCACTTCCCCTTTCACTGTAACTTCCAGGACTTTATTGTGATGGATTCCCCTCCGGGGTGCCACCGGGAACTGGGGTACCACTGAGCCCCCATGACCCACCAGCCTGGGCTCCCTTTACACTGTATTTCTATGTCCAGCCTGCCAAGCCCTCTCCCAGGCTCCAGCCTGCACTTTTACCAGCACACATACAGGTAGAGACATACCCAGCTGCAGATTCTTACGGATTCTTACGGGGAAAACTGCACTGGCTTACAGTTTAGAAACCCCAGGTGTTCCATTCACAGACTAAAAATCCCTTTAGCCTGGGTCCAGCACTTCCCCACATTCAGACTCTCTGTTCCTTAGATGTTTTCAGGAGTTTCTTTAGGTGGGGAGTCAGTGAAGAACCTCGATGATGTCACTCCCCTGCCTTAAATAGCTTTTGCATATGGTGGAAACCTTTTGTTTCAAAGCTTGGTTCCCACTCCAGTCAGTGAAAAAACACTGGTATGCCAAGATGGAGATCAGCACCAGGTGACCTTATCATATCTACCTCTAGTGTTGCAGCAGCCATGAGTCGGAGGCTGTTCGTAACGTCCTCAGGAAGGCCTCCACATGGGAAACAAGCTTCTTCTAAGGCCTATTGTTTTCCTAATTGCTTATTAACCTGAATGGGTCCTTCCCAGCCAGCCATCTAGACTGAAAGTCTTTTGCCTAATGAGTGTTCCCCAGGTATAAACACATTTGTAGTACAGATATATAGTCAATATTCCTAACTTCAGATACAAAATTGAGACATGCATACAAATAGTATAATCATATTCAGTAAATCATAACCTTTCCTATGATATCTCACATGACCTATCTTGCATAAAATCTTGCATAAAATCACTGTGAAGAATATGGGGTGCAGTGTCACATTTATATCCTGGCAGCACTTATCCAATCCAGGTGTGGCTCATCCTGTAATCAGCTTAGCCTCAGGGTCCCCAGTCCATGGCACAAGCCACCCTTTTACCATTCCCTTTCCCCCAATAAACTTTTTCTTGTTTCATGAAAAGACTCACTGCTTGTGAGTAGGAAAGTATTGCCTATTAAGGCACCCTGGGAAGGTATTTAGTTTTCTGAGGTTTCTGGGTGTTGGTTGTCAGCCTTAACAGAACGAGGAGTACTTGCGGCACCTTAGAGACTCACAAATTTATTTGAGCATAAGCTTTCATGGGCTAAAACCCACTTCATCGGATGCATGCAATAGAAAATACAGTAGGAAGCTATATATACACAGAGAACATGAAAAAATGGGTGTTGCCATACTAACTATAACGAGAGTAATCCATTAATGTGGGCTATTATCAGCAGGAGAAAAAAAACTTTTGTAGTGATAATCAGGATGGCCCATTTCTAACAGTTGACAAGAAGGTGTGAGTAGTAGTAGGGGAAAAAATTAGCATGAGGAAATACGTTTTACTTTGTGTAATGCCCCATCCACTCTTTATTCAAGCCTAATTTAATGGTATCCAGTTCGCAAATTAATTCCAATTCTGCAGTTTTTCATTGGAGTCTGTTTTTGAAGGTTTTTTTTTTTTTGGAGTAATGCGACTTTGAGGTCTGTAGTTGAGTGACCAGGGAGGTTGAAATGTTCTCCGACTGGTTTTTGAATGTTATAATTCTTGATGTCTGATTTGTGTCCATTTATTCTTTTGCGTAGAGACTGTCCGGTTTGGCCAACTAAGAGAGACTCCTAGTTACTTGAAGCTGGCCATAGCTACAGCCAATGACAGCTGGCAGAAGGGTTACATGTGTTTAAGTGCATTGTTGGATCAGGACCAAAGTGCTCAAAACCTTGCAGGATCAAGCTCCATGCTATTTTTGTTTTGTTTTAGTGCAGGAGTCACCCAGACTTTGCAAACCTGAGGGCAGCATTATCAACATGGCAGGATCACAAGTTCAATACTTGATTTGTTAGTCAATTTAAGTACATCTGAACATGAAAAAAATCAAAAGACACAACCGAGGGAAACGGTGGGGGCGACGGACCTGTCTGGTTTTAAGATTAAGTTGGATAAGTTTATGGAGGGAATGGTTTAATGATAAAACATAGTAGCCAAGGAAAACCAAGCAATGGTACATGAACAGCATAATGGCCAACAAGGGTCAGGCTAGAGACTCTTGCCTATATGCTCGGGGTATTACTGATCGCCATATTTGGGGTCGGGAAGGAATTTTCCTCCAGGGTAGATTGGCTGAGCCTCTGGAGGTTTTTCGCCTTCCTCCGCAGCATGGGGCAGGGATCACTAGCAGGAGGGTCTCAGCCGATTGAAGTCACTAAAACACAGGATTGGGGACTTCAACGGTAGAGTCCAGGGAAGGGTCTTGCGGCCTGCAGCATGCAGGGGGTCAGACCAGATGATCATAATGGTCCCTTCTGACCTTAAAGTCTATGAGTCTATGAGTCTATGAGTCTATTAGAATTCCTCTCAATAGAGGAAATTGTTTGCAGTTTCAATTCATGAGTGAAAAACTTACAGTTGCTCAGCTTTGTCCTCATTATGCAGTAACAAAGATAGGTCGATTGTGGTCTGCACTGTAAGAGACTTTTGCATTTTACATTTGTGTGGCACTTTGTCTTCCTCTCTCCCATATTAGTACATTAGACACACACCAAAAACAATCAGTAAGTGCATTTTTGTCTTCAAAATGCAGAAACTGCCTTCTATAACTAGTTGCTTTCTGTGTAGGGTCACTAGGGAACTGTCCAGCAAAAGAGCTCCTTCTAAAATCAGTAAGGCTCAGAGATTTCCTTTGTGTGATTACATCTGAGACCTGCCAGAGAGAGAAGAGAGGAGAAATACTTGTGATTTTGAGTCTGGAATAAAGCTTGGGAATTCAAGACTCAACAATAATGAAAAAAGGGAGAAATCACAAAAGGGAAAGTTGGCCACAATCCCCGTTATGACTTTTATTGCCACTGCAGCTGTTCACACTGCGGTCAGTGCCAGAGATAAAGAAAAGGTCCTAAAGAACATGGTCTTAGCACTAAACCTGTAAGGCTGCTTGCACTTGGCAGCAAATGTCCTGAAATAGCTCAATGGGATTTGTTAAATAATTAAAACAGTGATGTGAAAGTCAAGATCAAGTCTATTTCCTGTATTTTGCAACAGAAGACTGAGGCTAGGTCTACACTACCTGCCTGAATCGGCAGGTAGAAATTGATCTCTCGGGGATCGAATTATCGCGACTCGTCGGGACGCGACAATTGATCCCCGAATCGACGCTCTTACTCCACCACCGGAGGTGGGACTAAGCGCCATCGACAGGGAGCCGCGGAGGTCGATTTTGCCGCCATCCTCACAGCGGGGTAAGTCGGCTCCGATAGGTCGAATTCAGCTACGCTATTCGCGTAGCTGAATTTGCGTATATTAAATCGACCCTCCCCTGTAGTGAAGACCTGCCCTGAAGGACAAATTCACTGTTGCTGTAAGTTGATGTAGTTCCAATTGTTTCCAGTGGCCACTCCTTGACTTTGGCTCAAAGAATATAGACTCCATAAGCACCATTTTGCTATGCTTCTTCCACTATACAGTACTGGTGGTACCTATCCTATCTTAACTGAATTACCAGGGGTGCTAATGAACAACACCAAGCCACATTGCCCCTTTCCATCACTTTTGAGTGAATTGTTAGAAGATCAAGGACGAGGACTATTACACAGCCAAGATCAAGGTTTGCATCAGGTGCTCATCTGATGCTAGATAAATCAGTCCTCTCTTTTTGGAAGAGGGTAGAGATTAGAATAATGACATATGGTCTGATCCAAGTCAAAATGAGTCAATGGGAATCTTCACATTGACTTCATTAAGACTTGGATCAGGTCTTTAGGAAAAAGTAGAAAATGAGACTACTGATCATGGAGGAGAATGAGAATATTATGAATGTTTTGTTAATAGACAGCTCTCTGACTCTTCAAAAACTATGACTGATTCCTCCACTCTGCCTACTTATATTTAAAAAGTGCCTGGAAATGCCAAACCATACACAGAGCATGCCACTTGCAAGTTGCTTTACTTGTTAGTTTGGGAAAAGGGGGTCTGTTAAGAGAAAGGGTTCATATATAATTATGAAGCAGACAATGCATTTTTGTTACATAAATATTATTTCCCCTTGGTTCAAAATGGCCTTAGATGAAGTTTGTCCTGAGAGTGCTCATGATGGCAATCTTGAAGAGAGTTTTTTTCCCAAGGTCAGAAGTAAATTTAATCAAGCAAATCTACTCTGAAAAAGTGTATGTGCATAAACAATACCTGCAAGTGGCTGGATAGTTTTTATGATCCACCTGTGCATCAAAATAATTCAGGGCAAAGAGTATCTCTCAGTCCTCCTCTACGTTAGTTGGTCAAGAATTATTACTAGGATCAACATTTTAATTATACATTGTCCCAGGAGTGCTGTGCTGTTCCCATATTTTTCAACATGCTGGTATGTTTGTGTGAACAAAATGGCAAACAATAGGTTGCTGCCACTGACTTTGTGGCTTAGACCAAGACATACAATATGTATCAGTACAGTAAGATTGTATATTGAAAAGAAAAGAAAAGAAAAAGCCACACTGTGCAGGGGTATATTAAATTGTCATCAGATGGTTTATAATATTCTGTGACAAAATAATGCATCAGTATTTATTATGAAAGCCAACTGATTTGGTGCTGTGTCAATTTTTATTTGCCATCAATACTACTTTAGTTTTTGGTGGAACTCTGCCAATCCTTCCTGTTCTACTTGCTCCAACTGAGGCCCTGAAAGCTAACTTTCACAGGCTGTCTGTGATTAGACAGTAGGGTCTCTGTAAGTGTGGTCTCATATGAGCAGCTGTATGTTTTTTCTATAGAGGGAACTTGTCATTAAAGAACTGAGAAGATGAGTGGGTGGTACCTTGGGCTGTTTTTCTTTTACTTTGGCCCTCGTTTACTTTAAATGCTATGAAGGAGTCTGCGTTAGCTGATGGTGCCCACAATTCACTTGTACTGATGAAGGCCAGCTTGACAGCTGCATAAATCACTGCTAGATACCACTAATAGATTGCCACATAAGAATTTGTAGTAGACCACCCAAGCACAGCTCAGGGGCGGCCTGCAGTCACACTAGGCATGCACATAAGTACAGTAATGCAAATTGCTTAACCCTTTGTTGCTCTTGTTAGTATAACAAGCACTTCACATTATCTTCCTTTTCAGGAAGAACAGTTGTTTCTACACTCCACTTTCAACTTATTTGCCTGACAGGTAAAGAAAGATATTGGTGTCTAGTGCTTTCCACCATCAATGATTGCAGCCTTGAATGCATGTTTTATTTGTTCATAGGGCTTCCAGCTTTCTTCTTTCCTTTCTTTCCTTGAATTGTTCAATCTAGTGGGAGGGAGGAAAGGGGGAGAAGAGGGAAATGGGTTTCTGGCTCAGCATAAGTACCTCTTGTATAGTAGAGTGAAAAGCTTGTACAGGACAGAGCAATCATTAAAGAGTTAGCGTGCTGCCTGTCTAATGTTGAGGAATTTTATCCTGCCGTCTGTAACTGAAAACACAGTGAAGGTCAGGGCTCGATAATATACACATCAAAAGAAAATATTAACGTTCCAGTACTGTACATGCTGATGAAGAGCTTAGCTGCTGCATTAAACTTGTAATGTCATTGATCTATTTCACACCTGACATGAGCCAATCCCTGAAAAGCATTAGTCCAAAACAGGGTTGCATTATCCATCCCAGCACTGCGGGTTATAACAGGGAAATCTACTCCTTATCATATGCTCTGTATCTCTTTGAGAATTTTCCAGGACTGATGTGTCACAGAACTGCCAGTCTTTACAGATTCACAGAGTGAAAGCTGCCGGATGGTATCTTGGCCCCTAGGCTAAGATTAAGGGTAACAACAACTTAATATTTGACATGTCCTTGCTAAGGAGCTATCTTCTCACTTTCAAGGGGCAGAGACTCAGTGATCTAATAGTTTTTTCCCCATTCCTAGCGACTGTAGTCCTGAGATGACATCATAGTAAAGTGACAAGTCATTTTTCTCTTCTTTCCCCAATATAACATTTATATTACTGACATAACTGCAGTATCTTCATATGGAGATGTCCAGAGCATGTCTGAGACAAATATACCACCTGAAACATTTGTTATCTATTAGCTATTACTAGTGATGGGAGTATCGCAAAAGGAATTCCAACATTCCATTCAAACAGCCTGCTCCCTATGCTTGTTGAATATTACAAGAATCCACTCCAATAACAAGAAGGTCAGATTTTCATAGTTGTGTGCACAACACTGTAGTTGTATAAATTTGCACACACACAATTACCATGGCTGTGCAAAATCTTGGTATACATACAGTCCTTTAGGTTCTAACTGGCCATTTCCATATGCAGTTATCACAATTCTGCACACAATTGTGGGAACTGCAAGCACAAATTAAGTGTGTGTGCAGCTATGAAAAATTTGTTTCATAATGGATTAGATCTTCAGCTGGTGTAAATTAAATTAGCCCCACTGATGTCAATGGAGCTACACCAATTTACACCTGCGGAGGAACTCAGTTTTTGGAGACACTTAACCCACTCCATCTATGGGCAGGGCAGCAGGGAAATGCACCTGCCATATGGTTGGACTGTGTGGAGCTCTCTTGTGGGAATGAGGTCATGGGTAGCAGTAAGCTTTGCATGACTCTTAGGAATGGGGCAGAAGAAGAAATTATAGTATGTACAGCTTCTTGGGAAAGGTGAGAATTTTCTGTTCCTGTTTTTCCTCTCCCATCTTTCCCCTGATGTACTTTTCCCTCCATGCAAGGTAGCTGCATTTCTGAGCTGTTAGCTGGGAGTTCCCTTTTTGAGTCACAAGGCCTCATGCAGACTCTGTGCTGCCTGATAGTCAAATAGGTAAAAGACACAGTGTTTCATTTTCAGTGCCTCTTGTGCCATCATCCCCAATGGGAAAATACAGAAAAAAAAATAATTCAGGTAAAAACTGCAAAGTGGCTTTAATGGCATTTGTAACTCTTTTAATTAGGTGTCTGTGAATATCTTTATGAGTGAATTTTTAGTGATAAGACTAATTGCAGAAATTGAAATCCTTGTAAACACTGGTGCAAAAAGAAGTTTGCTCAAATAGTCACACTTATCCAAAGCCTCTTCTTGTTTAACAATGTCTTTGTTGTCCAATCAGGGAGCAGAAATAATACCATCAGATTTAGATTAATCCACAGGCCTAGTAGCTGATATGACAGAGGATTATGTGTAGTGGGTTTTAGGTAACCATTAAAATATTAAGATATTACCTCATCCAACTTCTCTCATTAAAATACTATGCCTTTAAAAATTAGCTGGCAATCAAGAGTATTAGTTCCAGTTGTCCTGAAACTCTGTAGATGGTTTCTTATCACTGAACAGAACAGAGAACCTTATTGCACTGTTAACAGCAAATATTAAATAAAGATTTTTTTTTGGGGGGGTGCTTGTTATACAGTAAGAAGTTATATGTACACTGAACTGTTTTTCATAATATGGCAAAGCACTTCATTCCATTGTCAGTAACTAGAACCATGAACGCATATAGTCATTTTGATGAGTCCCAGAAACCTCAGCAATTGTAAGGATTTGTTGTATTTCTGTGTTCATATGGTGTGTTCTGAGAAACTGAAGGAGAGCAAATGGGTGTATTTGGTATACCCAGATGACAAAGGAGTTACTAAAAATCTAAGCTGTAGCAAATTATATGTTGATTCTATTCATTCAGGATATCTATAATAAACAATGGCTTTTAAAAAAAATACTTGTACATATCTGTTCTTAATTTTTTGAAATTAGATTGTTTTACTTCTCTACTCACAGGAAGTATGTTTAGGAACAATGCTCATGTTGGAATGGCATGCTATAGGATGGCACGCTGACACTTAAATTTGTTTACTTTCTACCAGTCAGTTGCGAAGATGTTCCTGGAATGAACTGTGGTATTATCCTTGGGTGTTCAGGAAACTCGGCATCCAATTGTTGTACACCACCAATATTTCTTGCTTCCATAATTAACCTGCACACTGCCACGATGATTGTGAGTCTCATTGTCAATAAAAAATGGTCATGGATGTCTATAACTAAAAGAACACCTCTAGCGAAATGTGTATTTCTGGTTCGAGGCAGCATTCCCACTTGTGGGATGGGCCTCTTGGCATTGCTGAACTCTGAAAACCTAGCAGTACCGATTAGGGCTGCAAGTACCACTTGGTGGCAGTGAATATTTGGAGCTGAGGTTATAGGAGCCCATGCAATCCACAGCTGCCTCAGTTCCTTCCTTTTTATGGTTAGCTGTGTGTATATACTCCACTCCATTCCAGGAGAGCATGTCTTGGTTTTAACCCAAATCTCATGTTAACTCGTTGTAGTTTAGGTGTTTTAGCTAGCTAGCTAGCTAGATAATTTTACGTAATTTGGTTCTGAGCCTTTATGCCAGGAGACAGAAGAGTAGATTCAAGCAGTAAGTTTTGTGTCCCCTCCACCTTTTCAGAACTGGATGCACATACTTTCTGCCTAATGTGTCTTGGGGATGGCCATTCCCCAGATCACAGTTCAGCATGCTGGGTCTTTACAACTCAGGATGGACAGGACACTCAGATGGTAGTCTTCTTCATGATGGAGGCCCTATGAGCCAAGCCTTTGGATTTGTCATGGATTTGTCATGGCTCCATTCCCTTTGAAGCTGTTAGAGACAGCTTCAAAGCCCTCTAACGTAGGGAAACAGAAGCCTGTGGTGCCAGGAGCAACACCTTCATCAAGCTGCAAGTTAGAAGACTACTGCAGGTCTGGTTCTGGAATTGCTTTGGGGCTGGGGAGGATGGTTTCATTGTCTGCATCTGTTGCTTCTAGGATTTCCATGGTGCCTTCTCTCAGGCATTTGTCTCTCCAAGACCCTGTCACAGTTCAACTGGGTCTGTATTCCTCTGCCGTGGTCCAGCAAGGGCACCCATTCTTAGGTTTCTGACTCCACAGCTCTCTTGGGTGGAGAAACGTGTCTCTCTTCCTCCTGACTGAGGTATTTCCAGGCTGCAGTTCCATGCCTACACTCTGAATTCCCCAATAAGGCAGACTGCCTACGCTGACCTGCTTTGCCTACCTTCCTCAGAAGCTATAAACAGTGTAATTGATCACAGTTAAGTTACCACACAGCTCTTTCTAAGCAAGCACTTTTATTCTTAAAATGAAATCATTACAGAGAAAACATTGAAACAGTAAAAGAACCTACATACATGCTAAGTTTACCAGAGATCACCCCAGCTCCAACAAGAGCCTAGAAGGTGAACTGTCCTTCAAACCCCACTCCCACCCATTGGTTTTTCTGTGGTTACAAGTTTATAACCACCTTTGCTTGGAACAAGCACATCCATGAATCTGAGAGTCACTTCTTTATACAGTTTGGATACTGTTTGGGACTTTGATCTATCCTCAAGTAAAAGGTGATCAGCAGACAAAATGTCCACTCCTCAGGATAAAGCTTCAAAAGCCTGAGTTTTTGCACAACTGGAGGATTTGCATACACTTCCCCCTAGATATTTCCTGGAAACCCACTTAACTTTTAAATGTTCACATTACTTCAAATAGTCCTTTGAAGCTTATAACACTTCCCAGGGTTTTCATCAGTCAGGTCTCCTCCCTTGAGACATACAATCCCACAGTAATACATAAATCTTTGCATTTTTTATACAATGAACTAAGATACTTAAACTTAATTAAATAGGGTTTAACTTCATTCAGCAAGGTTTGTCCAGGATATTGCAGAAAATTGTCATATCTGTCACAGACACATCTCCCAAAGTTGAGGTGACCAGAACTTCAGCATAGACTGGTAAGTCCCTACTATCTATTTACCACAGGATGGAGGCTGATTCTCTAGAGCCACCACAGGATATTATGCCACACATCACAGTGGCTGGCTTCAGAGAGCCGGAATTGAAGGGATCTCATTGCCCGTGTCTGCATGCTGGGAAGGAAATGAGGGCAGAAAAAAGTAAATATCACATAAAGAGTGATTTTTTAAAAATATGCGCTTGTCCATTTAATTTATAATTCTTTAATTCTTAAATTCTTAAAATAATAATGCTAAGAGGGTTTGGAAATAAAAAAAAAATCCTTGTTGTCCTTTGTGAATATGGCCAATTGGATTAGTTTAACATTTTAAATTGTGTTTGCATTGCTACCAATGTGAGCTTGTGGTATTTACAGTGTGGTTGCCTGTGGTCTTTGACTTTAAAATTGAGACAAACTTAATTATACTTAGCAGCTTGTGGTATTTTACCCTATGCCAGGCATTCATTAATTTACTTACAAATATAGTGATTTCTTGACTTAAGTGTCTCTTTCATTTCTTTCTTTTTGCCCACTACATCACATCATCCCCCTTGAGCATGAATTTGGGATAGATTGGCAAGGACGCATCTTGATAATACTCACCTCAGAAACTGTTGAACCTGTTTTTGTCTGGTGTTTTCTGGCATGTTAGGCTGAAGTGTTTGGGTTCACTCACAAGCGTCTTTCTGGTTCATACGCAGTCTGATTCTGGGCCTACATATGAGTTTTTAATGAGTCACATGGAGTGCATTCTCACATCATGGCTACGTTGTATAAAATGTAAAATCCCAAAACTATGTCCTCTAGGTACTCGGATCTCTTTTCCAAGAAGTCAAAAATTCTTTCAGTGATGAAGCTGGTGGATTGGTGGCTAGCATTATAATTTTCTTCTCAGCGATTCTGGATTTGAAACAGGAATCATGAGCAATGTCTTTATGTTTTGTAATCTTTTCTTGTGTTTCAAGGGGATAATTACTGGAAGGTACACAAGTGAATAAGTAGTCAGGAAAACAGAATATATGTGCTTAATGTTATACAATTAAATAATGTCACCAGGGTCTTGCCCCTGGGGATGGTATGAGGCCCAGGGTGGTGGGGGTTTGAAGAGCAAGTCTACCCTGCATTCACCCTAGAGTGTCTTCTGTCCTGTGAGGATGGCTCAGCTCTTAGCAGCCCTCTCTGGCCTGTTGGCTTTCATCACAGCTTTCAGGTGGGACTCTCCCCCTGTGATGTGATGCTCCATCCCTTGCTTCCTAGCCCTGGCACTTCCGTATTGCCTGCCCTGAGCTAGGTTGTGTTGGTTCAAAAAGTGATTGGGTCAAGGCCCAAATGGTCTCTCTAGTTCTGAGGCCTATGGTGTCACTGTGTCTCCTGCGTGTTTGAGCTGTCAGATTTTCTCATAACTCTTTGTACAGGTTCCATATAGCCTGGGTGTCAGATCTGTGTCTTGGAAAGACTTCCTCCTTTGGCAAATCAAAGAAGTTAATACGTAGCCTACGTTGTAAATCCTGTTGTACGGATATAGTAGCTTAAAGGTCTGTGGTCCTTTTCATTGAGCTCAAAGTTGACAAAAGTATGAGCCTGAAGCACATTTCTGTCATGCAGAACTGAGTGAACACTTAGCAGATAATATATTGAATGAATAAAACCTTTTTAAGTTCACAGGTTGTATGCAGATTGTGATTCTTTGCAGAATTTATTTGTTATTCAAAATTATTTGCCCAATAATTTGTATGAATAATTCTTGGCCTGTAGATGCTTTATGAGCTGCTGGTTGTGAGTATTCAATAATCAAAATTTGAGCTGTGACGATTAGTTTTTATTGGACACTGATCCAATAAAAGTGTCCAATAAAAGTTCTTGTTTCCTGATTGGATGAACATAACACTTAAAATCAAGATTCCAATACAAATGCTTGTGTTTGTGAGTTAAAAATGTGGTGTCTATGAATATTCCCTAATATTCCCATAAAATGTGCTGTTCCCATGAACATTCCTGCTAGAATCATTCACCAAAATGTTTGAGAAAAGCAAACAAAAAAGGAGTTCAAGTACAGCTGAAATGAATTCAGCTTTTTAATTTGAGTTAATGTTTCTGGAGAAAAAAAAAATCAAGCTATTCATTCAGCTCTACTGCTATGCAGAGCAGCCACAACCTGCCACTCTGAATGCTTGCATCAGGCTAGCTGCTCTCTGTCAAATGGCTGGTTTAATGAGGCAATGTAATGCAGCTGGTCTGAGCTGCTTCACTTTCAGATGCACTTTTTGGTGTAAAATATTATGCTCCATTAACCACCTGCACCGAATTTATACCTTTTTGTAAAAGTATGTTCTGGGCAGAAACACCATGGGCTAGATTCACAAAAAGGAGTTAGGTGCCTACCTGCACTTAAATTCCAGAATCAGGCCCCATAGGGATTCTGAAAACTCACACTCAGCTCTCTCTGAACCCTGGAGGCATTTAAACTCACTCAATACCTACTTTTTTGCAGTAGAAATTCCTAGGCGCCTATGTTTCTATATCTGAGCTTGTGCACTGCAGCCCCGTGCCATGTGTCTGGGTCCCTAAGCCAGATTCATGAACTGGGGAACAATAGGCATTCATCCACCTATCTCACCTGTGGGGCCCACTCTAGTAACTGTGCTCAGAGCTTGCCTACCAGATTGGGCCCTTATAGATGAGTTAACACAAAATGGCAGCAGTACTTTACACAAAATGGCAGCTTTGAGCAGGGGGTTAGACTAGATGACCTCCTGAGGTCCCTTCCAATCCTGATATTCTATGATTCTCCCTTATAACTCTTAGTCCAGTGGTTAGGGTATTCATTGGATATATGGGAGACTCTCAGTTAAAGTCCTCCTTCCACCTGAAAGGGGACTTGAATAGGGATCTGCTACCTCTCAGGTGGGTGCCTTAGCTGCCTGTCTGTTCCACTCGCTAAATGGCATTGGTGCCTGGCACCCAGAAGAGGTTTTCAGCCAAGAATCCAAAGCAGAGAAAAGCAGCCTGAATTTATATACCTACCTCTGAGAGAAGGGCAGGGTTTAACACACATCCCAGGTCTTGGCACCTTCCATTGGCTAATTTAGGAGCGGCACCGCCTAATTTGCTTAGTTTTGTGAATCCCATTCTAAGGTGCTTATCTCTCCCTATTTATTATATAGCAGACTAGGCACTGAACTCAGGCTTTGTGAATCCCAATGATGTTCTGGTTGCCTAAAAGTTAGGTGGATGACTAGGAACATGCCCATGCTTATGTTTCTTCATGAATCTAGCCCAATGTGTGCTCTCTTAGTTAGGGTGACCAGATAGCAAGTGTGAAAAATCGGGACAGGGGATGAGGGGTAATAGGTGCCTATATAAGAAAAAGCTCTAAATATTGGGACTGTCCCTATAAAATCGGGACATCTGGTCACCCTCCTCTTAGTGTAGGAACAATGGCCTCATTATGTGGTGCAATGACTTAAAATTGTAGCCCAGAATGATTTTTATGAACAACTTTTGTGACTATGAAGAGCTGATTACAAATCTACTTTATTACTTTATTTCTCATGATTTATCTTGCAGAAGGGAGAGTGACAGAGAGAATAAGTTTGTCTCCCTGACATCTTTTTGTTGTCAAGAAGCCAAGTGTTATTTAATCACTTTGAGAAGATAATTGTAAGCTATCAAATATTGAGAAAGTGATTAACTCTATAACAGATTACATCAGTTTAACAATGTGCTTAATTTATGCTTTTAAAATGTTTGTTTACAATAAAAAATAAAGAACTGAGAAAATTAACATCAATGTGAGCTGGATAAAGACTCTTGTTTTCTTTAAATTCTTTTTGGTTTATGTTTCTTTGTCATTAAAAGCTCTACTAATCTCTTGTATCTGGGAGCCAATTCCTACTGACAGGGTGTAAGACATCAAAAACTCCCACTGTCTTGGAGATAAGTTATCTAAAGAAGGATCACCAGTCACACAAACTTTCGCTCTTCATCCTTTTCAGATGTTTTAAGCTTTTGGGAAGGATGTAAAAAGTACTCCTCCTTCCTCCCACCAAACTTTAAAATGTCACTTGGAAAAATACACCCCAAAGTGAATGAGCTTTCTGGTGACATGACAATTAGTCAATATGATTCTCCTCTCACTTACGCTGATGTAATTCAGAATTAACTCCATTTAAGTTAACCGAGCTACATCAGTGTAAAACCAGCATAAGGGAGAGAAAGCCAGCCCCAGAATGCCTCTGAATTTTCACTGTAACAAGATTGTTTTTACATGGGATTTCTGTGCATGATTTGTAATAGAGGCAGAAAGAACCACTAGTCTCTAGAGATGGACCCAAACTTAAACTCTAGATCTGAATGTTCCTGCACTTTGGGGAGATTTGGATCTGGATTTGTATTTGAATGTTGCTGGCCATATTTCTATAATGGGATGAGCCAAAACCCCAAGTCTGAGCACTCTTAAACTTTGAGAAAATTCTAATATTGAAACAGATCAAAACTTTGTGGCTTGGGACCATCACTTACTGATATAAATCAAATATTATAAATGGTTGGCTAGTTCCTCAGCTTGTGTAAATCAGCACAATGCCACTAAAGTCAATGTAGCTACACCAATTTACATCAACTGAGGGCCCAGCCTCACAAATACACATTAAAAGTATATTACCTTAACAAATTGATTACTTTGAAATTCTTCAGGAGGAAATATATAAAGATGTGCAAAACATGGGGATTTGTTTGAATCTTAATTATGTTTTTGCCTTTCATGGATTCACAATTCTCTGAATTGAAATACCAATGGAAATGCTACATTTCAGCTGATTATGACACATAACCATAAATCAGTCCAAGTTTACTTACAAGCAGACTCCAAAGGGTGTACATACCTTAGGAAATCTTCCAACAAACTGGGGACAAAGTTTGAATTTCTAACAAAACCTGGAGAATTTTGTCTGATTTGGGGGGTTTGTTACAAATATTTAGTTCTAGAAAGAAAGAATAGAACACAAAGTAATTTTTAACTGATTATATGAGTATGCAGCAGGAGTAGAACAAATGACTTGCACAGTATGTGGATGGGATTTTATGAAAAAAGGTTTAATGAGGTTTGAATCTGGTTCATGAGGACTGGAACTGGCTCAGACCAGCGACTCTGGATCCCCTTTGTTTACATTTCTATGGTAAAGTTATCTTGGCTTCTTCTTCCCTATAGTGCTGCATAAAGTGTAGTGTCCAAATAAAATAAAAGTTTGGTTTCCAAACCTTAGTTCCAAACCTCTGTCCGATGCAGTCCAGAGGAAGTTGGATTATCTTCAGAAGCGGTAAAAGAGACAGAGCCAACTCTGACAACATCAAAGTCATGGCGCTCTGGTTTTCTTATCTGAATCAGAGGAAGATATTTTATCTCAAGAATTCTCTTCAGTTTTGTGACGAATTCTCATGCCCTCAAAAGTCTGATGCCTGGGTCTTAATAGAGAGGTTCATCTGAATCCACTGTAAGAGGTCAGGCTGCCAGTGAGGAGCTTTGTAGAACTGGAATTTTCTGCCTTGTGATGAGAAAGAAACATACTGTTATCATTAGAGTGTTCTAACAGAGGGAACATCTGACTCACCCTGAAACTGATGTTACTTATATTTGTCCTTACTGACCTCTGAATTTTTGGGAAGTAGCATCAAACATTAAAAGATTCAATATGAAATAAAGAATACAACTTGAATGAATTGAATGCAATCCTGACCAGTATGGGGTTGTGTCACCTCTTAACCTTGTAACCCTGAGTTTCTGTGTGTAACTGCAGCCAGTCCTGGTTCAGCAACTCTGACCACAGCAGCCTGTCTACACTCATCTTTGGAGCAAACACTCTGCAAGTTCACAGCCCTATTCTGAAAGTGACACTGCCATGCAAAGGCAATGAAATATTGTTACTGGTCTTGCCACTTCTTATTCAGGGATAGAAAGCACTATCTTTGCCTCTGTTCTTCTGGCAAGTAAAGGACATCACATTATACTGTGTGTAGAAAAAGGAAATAGAGAAGAAAACTCATAGGTAAGCAGGTGCTGGGTGGGACTTTCTGAAACTGCTATAATTAGAAAAGCCAAAATTATCTCCATCAGATTTAAGAAAATTACATGCAACAGAGCCTTTAGTTTAAATAAACCAACTCTCTTGTTTTGCACTGGCATGAATGATGAGTGGCAGCACAAGACTTCATTTCCTTTCCACTTGTTCTTAATCCTTTGTTTAGGAAGCCTTCATTGTTGTAATAGAGGTTTATTTAGCCTCATCAAAGAAAAATTCCTCTGCAGCATGATCTCACCTGTTTGATATTGTGGGTGTAAGAATGAGAGCTGTCGAATGAAAGATTGTGGAGAGTTAGGGAGTTTAATATTGTCAACAGATCCTTTCCATTGTGTTGTCATTGTGAGATTTATCCTCAGCTAGGATTTCAGCATTAAGTGAATGTAAACATTTTTCTGCCTGTGCTCCAGCAAAGGAGCTTTTTGGCTGGAGAGTCCGCTGATATTTCTAATAGAAAGCTTGAGATATGTAGATGGATAAATGTTATGTGCAGGTATTATTGAAGAGAAATATTAAGGACGAGGGCATGGGGTTGCAAAAATTAAGAACCTGGTCTCCAATGGAGCGTGTTGTAAGACTTTTTCTAACTCTTTCGACAGAAACTCTTCTACACACACTATACCGAAATACACACTAACACCGCATTTTTCTGTCACATTCCTCTTTTGCATACACTTGACAGTTATTTATTTTGAAACCATTCCTTTGAACAGCTAATCACTTTTAAGACATGCCCATAGCCAACTAATGGCTGGTTTACCCCAGCTGTGCAGCCATTCAAGTAAGTTGCCTTTGTCATCACTGACACTAGAAAGTCCAAAACAATAGGACCATACAATTGCCAATTGCCTCCTAGGCTCTAGTTCTGCTCCGAGTCACACCCTTCTAAATCTGGACTAAAGCTATTGACTTCATTAGAGGTTGTACTCTGGATTTACACCAGTTTAATTGAGAGCAGAATCTATAAAATCTACAAGAATATAAAATAGAAATCCAGAGGTAATGAATGGAAGAAAATATTGCCTCCTGGGACAAGAATAGAAATCATGGCACTGGAATAGATTTGCAATAGCCAGCATGGCTTAGTGAAGTTGCCTTCCCATGTTTGATAAGCTTGCAAAAGCAATCCTCTCGTCTAGTGCCTGGAGTAAGCAGGTACAATTGAGATGGTTTTGATGGAATGGTACCTATTATGCTAGGTCTGAATTTGGTTCATTTTTTCCTTAAAATAACCACTAATTCTTTTGTTTAAGACCAAATCCTGACCCTATTAAAGTTAGTGGCAACACTCCACTTTACTCTGTTGGGATCAAGCTTTGATCCTTATGGCTTGATTCTGTGAGATGCTGAATGCCTCCTGAGAATGAAGCTGAGAGTGCTGAGTATCTCTCAGGAGGTGCTTAGCACCTTGGACTGAATATGAACCCTGGTTAGTAGGCTATTCGTAAAGATAATATTACACTAAAGTACTCTCAGGTAGACAAAGCTTCCAGTGTCCCGTACTTCTTTTAAATGATCAGATCTTTATAAATTGTAATTGATTTAAAGGGCTCTAATCTGGACTCATCAGAGAGTGGTTGGAGCTGTGTATACAATTGTAAATGCACCTCACTTCCCTGTCCTGTAAGTTTAAAATTATTTTATTTGTGTGCAGATGTGTCATATTTGACATATGCAACAGTACTAGGAAGTTAACATGTGTGTATATAAGTATCAGAGTATCAAGTGTACACCTTCAAATAAAAAGGCTGAGAGATAAGCTTAGTAATTGTGAGGCATTTATTACTCACAGGCACATTCCTGACATTTCCCTGCAAAAAGGCCTGATGGCCAAATGTCAGGAATGTGCCTGTAATTGAAAAATGCCTGACAATTACTGAGCTTGTCTTATAGCCTCCCTTAAAAAAAATCAAAGGTGTACACAATGGATATTTTCAAGCTTACTTAAACACATATCAATTATCCTCATGTGCCAGTATAAATCAAAGCAACTCTGTTGGAATCAATGGAGTTACAGACCAGTGTGAAACTGGTGTTTACAAAAGAGGAAACAGGCCCATTTTTACATTTGTATTAAAATATGCTAATTCACATTTCAGTCATGGGGTCTAAGATTTATATTATGGTTGCTCTCATGCCCCGACCGCACCGGAACCCTATTGTGCTAGGTGCTGTATAAACATAAAAGTAGACCTAAGAGAGGCTGAAGTGGTGTTTGTGGATTACAAGACAGCACTGTAAAGTTACCTGAAAGAAGTGAGTCTTAAGGAGAGATGTGTAGGAGAGCAGCATGAAGATGATCGGGATTATAGCACAAACAATGTGATCACCATTTTTGAGACATACGAGATGGCATGGTCTCTGCCCCAAGGAGCTCAGAGTTCAGATATAGACAGACAGGTAGACAAAGATCAGGGAAGAGGAATAACAAAAGGGATATTCTATACAAATCAACAGGATCCACCGTAGGCATGACAGCAGAAGTGGGTTTTTAAGAGGGACCATGGGTTTGGCTCTTCTGGATGAATCCAGGAAGGTTAAACCATGCATAGAGGACCATGTAGAAGAAGACATGGAGGTGATTATTCAAGAGACTGACAAAGGAAGGAACATGGGCAGAGGAGAGGGGGTAGAGGACAATGCAAAGCTAGAAAAGGGAAGAGCTCGAGGGGCAGATTAATATAGAACATTAAAAAAGATGAACAGCAGTTTAGATGTGATGTGTAAGTATATGGGGAGGGTGAAGGATTCAAAGAGGAGAGTGATGTGATTAAATTGGAAGCCAAGTAAGATGCCTTTACTTGCTTCAAAGTATTGTGGGGAATTCCCACCTAGTTGTGTGTTATACAGGATCAGGGAGGTTATTTCAGGTACAGGGAACGGTGTGAGAAAAGGCACAGGGCCAGGAGTGCCTCAGCTCCAGCTAAGCTAAGCTTCGAGAAGGGAATGGGGGAGATAACATGCTTTAAAGCCATCTTTGTGCTCTCCTGATCCCCAAAAAGATCTTATTCCCCTGAACCAGGAGCCAGTCCAGTATCCAGTGCAAGTTAGAGCAGCCTCAGGGATATTCTAACATATGTTGACATGAACAGTCCCCAGGAACTGTTCTGCTGTCCCAGGAGCATTGGGGCACAAGCCACTCTGGCCATACTCCCTCCTGCCTCCCACATGCTAACGCTATACTGGAGCTTGTTGTAAAACAGTATTTTCATCCCCGGGGAAATTCTGATATTCCACCATATGTTTAAAACCCAAATCGAGAGGAAAAATCAAGACATCAATTTTTTTTTCTGCAATGACATTTTCCAAAACAATTCAGTTCAGAACTTTCCAAACAAGAGAGAAGGTGAACCTTGACACGGAGGATGGGTTGTTTGAATTTGCAAGATTACAATGTGGGGCTCAAAAATGCTGGAGGGAGGTAAGTATAAAGTGATGTTGGATGAATGGATCAACTCTTCAACTGGTGTAAACGGGCATTGTTCCTTGGACTTCAATAGAGTGATGCTGATTGATTCCAGATGAGGATTTGGCTCCATGACTTTAGTTGTACTATACTCCCAAACAAACAAAACCCCAACAAACTAAAAACAAAGAAACAAACCCCACCCCAAACCCAAACTTTAAAGTATTTAAGTGAGCTCTCAATCATACACCTTGAATAGAGCTTTATTTTTGAGTCATCAGTTGCTTTGTAACTACTATTAAAGCTGTTCAAAATGGAGTGTGTCTCCCCCTCTGGGAGTATCTTTGCAAGGTTTCATAAACCCTGGATTTTACTTTGAGTTCAAATGAACATCATCTGGAATGAAGGACACTTGCAGGCACAGTGTTGCTAAGCTGTTTAGGTGGCAGTTTCATGTTCTTTACTAGTTGTATTTTGTATGTGTACATTACAGAGCCTTGGTGGAATGAATAGAACATTTACACATCATTGGTTTTGGTGGGACTCTGAACAGTAAAATTAGTAAGTGTGGGAAGAATAACACAGAGGCCTGTGGTTCTTGTGTGATAGTTTTATGAGAAGCTGTAAAAACAAACAAACAAACAAACAAACACCAATTAGGCATTAAATATAAACTGTGTTAAAATATTAAGGGTCCTATTAAACTCACAAAAGCCAGGAAATGCAGAGTTAGGGCTGCCAGTCCATCTTTAACTCAGCCCTTTTCTGGGTAAATGCTGCACTTCACATGGGAAGTGGCTATTTTGAAAGGGGCTTCAAGAACGATTTTTACCTTTAACTCTTGGTTTCCTGGCTATTATGGGCTCAAAGCACTCCCATAACATTTCAGAATACTACTTTTTTTCATCTTCAAATATAGGTCTCACATTATTTATGCCACGTTTCCTTAAAAATTCAGACAGATGCAAATTATGCCACACTACTCAATATTTAAATCCAAGCTCAGTGCACACTAGCTCAACAGTGTTTATGCTGTCAATTAAAAGCATCACTTTTTTGAATTATATAGGGAGTGAAATGATCTCTGACAGCTGTGAATTGCAGAAAAAGGGCCCTATTGTTCAAAGAACTGCCCTTAATATAGAAAAATGCTTGCTAAACGTTTGATTCAGAAGTATGGCAAACATTAATTGGCCATAAATTTAACAAGAGTTGGTTCACCCATTCCATAATCTCCACCCCCTCATCCCCTCACCACTTCATTACTTCCCATTAGTCTTTTCCAGCAAGTGCTAAGTCAGAGACAACCACTCTACCACTTAACATGTTTCCATCTTTCTGCTGTTAAAGTTCTTGTACTATTTTATTCAGCTCATTTCACCAGGTGGCTTGTGAAAGAATACAGTCTGGCTAAGCAAAGCCAGCGTTGCCAGCTCTAACAATTTTATCACAAGTCTCCTGATGTTCTGTGGGTTTTTTTTTTAAACTTTCCAGCTCCTGGAGGCATGTGAGTAGGTGAGAATCTCAGCTTTTGTTTTTAAAAAGTAAGTTTATAGCCCTTAAGTTTGAAAAGAAAAGCTTGAAAATGTGACCTGAGTGCACTCTAAAGACTTAAAAACCAAAAGGCAAATAACCTCCCCCAATATATCATTTTCTTAAAATTTCCTGATTTTTAAGCCATCTCATGATTTTAGAGGCCTGATGCATGATTTCTGAAGGCTTGGGGATGGTAATACTGAAATCATGAGACCAGAAACTAAGGACATTGACTGATAGCCGTTAAAGCTGTACACTTTGTAGCCTATCTAGCTAGTTTATGCACTGCAGACTGTACAAAATGAGATTGTCATGGGATTCCACAGCTAGATCCATTTCAGCATTTCCCTCTCTCCAGTATCCTTGGCCTTTTAAAGACAAACTGGAAGAGAGTCATAAAGGGTGCACCACTTCAGTGCTAAAGGACAAAGTTTATGAGACAAAGTTAATTCACAGCTGTACATTTTATTTTAAAACACACTGAATCTCTACTCAAGCTTGTATAAATTAGGAGTAACCCCACTGAAGTCTATGGACTTGTACTGGTGGAAAACTGGAATGAGGCCCAGAAAGTCCTGTGTAATTGTAATCAGAGTGGCTACATGAGTATTATATTATCCTTACAGAAAAAACTTGTAATTACCTAACCTCATAGTTAAAAATTATCAATACACATGCATATTGTACTACAAATTTCACTCATTTTAAAACAAGGATAAAATCTATATTGGCTACCTAGAAAAAGATCATCTTATCACTGTGTATTGGAGCAGCACCTACAGTCCTCACCCTGAAGAGCTTACAGTCTAATAGACAAGACATACAAATGGTGAGAGGGGATCCAGAGACATGAAGTTACTTGCCCAAGGTCACAGATCAGTAGCAGAGCTGGCATTAGAACCCCAGTCTTCTAGCTCTCAGTTACTATCCACTGGATCACCCGGCCACCTTTCTTCACAAGCACTCTTCCATCCTATCCTGTTTGTTTTCCCTCATGTCACCTCTTCAACCTCCCTCCTCCCCCTCTTTTGTGTATTTTGTACTGCTGTCTTTTTAAATGTACAATATCTTCTAGTGGTTCCTACTGAGCTTCTAGAATCCTGTGTTTGTATGTCAGTGATCCTAATACCAACTTATGTGATGAGAAGAGCTGCTATTTGTATCTTTCCTTTGAAGTGAAATACATGTACTTTGTGCCTAAAGCCTTCCTTTTGTTATTGCTTCTGGTTTGCAGATATTTTCTTTTAACAGCAAGTGATCCTGACAGAGGAAGAGAAGAAAAAATGGCCAAATATAGATCTTGTCATCCTCAGGGGCAGGTATACATAGAAGACAGATGATAGTGGACAATATTGTGTCTCTTATTATTAGATAAAAATCAAGATATTATTTTATAGTGGTGTACAAAGTGAGTGATTCACTACCAGGGTTGTTGTGAAGAATTACTGGAATGTTATATCTGATTGAATCAAGAATAGAGTTCTTGAAATGATTTGCCTGCTAAAGTGCTCTCAAATGGCTCATAACAAATAACTAGGTATCAGAATATATAAGCAACCATTCAATATCTACCATGTGAAAGCTGCAAGTGTGATAGTTGAAACAATATTTCAGGTTAAAATTTGAGAGGGCTCCATAGCTGTACTTCTTGGGCAAGAAAATCTCCTGTTGATAATAATAGTGGGAGATTCTCTTGGACAAGGTATATTGAATTATGCCCACTGTGTGAGCCCCTGTTATTACACAATATTCTCATATAAAGAAATATTTGGATGAAATGCAGTTACTAAAATATTACACATTTGTGCAAGTTTGTCATGATTGTATAATGAATGGCCAACACTAAGGACTCAACTTTTTTTTTTCTGATATAACTACAGAGAGCCTTTTTTTAACGTCTAATAAATAGACTGAAATAAGCAAAGTCACAATCCGTTGCATCATTACTACACAGTGATTAAGATGCTCAGGTACCATGATGATGAGTATGGTATAAATGCCTAAAAGATAGATAGACAGAATGTATAACTGTGGTTACTATTCTAACCACAAGGAACACAGCAGTATCTCAAACAACACTCTATGGTAACTGCTGGCAAAAGTTGCTGCTGTATCTGAGTGAATAATATAATGCCAGAAGTTGGGAATGGGCAAAAAGGGATGGATTTTGGTGTGGCTTTTTAAAGTGCCACAAAAACAGGATTTCTATGGTAACGTGTAATGAATGGGGGCAGCTGGGGAAAAAAACTTGTAGATAATCTTCCAGGACTCAGAAGCAATACAGATGACCCCTGTTCCTTTTTATCAATAACAGCCCCAGCTACAGTGATTCCTTGTGTTTGTGGTCAATGAAGTCAGTTTCTCACTAGGGATGGGTGAGTGATTTGTATAAAGTAAGAACTTAGCCAAACCTTCCCTAAATTCTAACTGACTCGTTTCTGAAGTATGACACAGTCCAATTCACTTTTCAAACAAACAATATCATGTGCCTCTTATTTTTACCCTGGTGTGGAACTGGCTGTTCCAAAACATACCATGAGAAAAATGATTGGGTATTTCCAGCCAGGCTGGAGCCAATCATTTCCACAGATCTCAAGAATCTACTATTGCTAGATTTCTGGCCCGGCTGCTGGAACAAAGATGTTGGGATAGTCTTGATACTTTTCAATGCATCTCTAAATGGAACCTGCAAGAAATCTGAGCTTTGGCCATCAATAATGACAACTCTGTCTAGAAAAACAACAAGGAGTCTGGTGGCACCTTAAAGACTAACAGATTTATTAGGGCATAAGCTTTCGTGAGTAAAAACCTCACTTCTTCGGATGCATCAGAAGAAGTGAGGTTTTTACTCACGAAAGCTTATGCCCTAATAAATCTGTTAGTCTTTAAGGTGCCACCAGACTCCTTGTTGTTTTTGTAGATACAGACTAACACGGCTACCCCCTGATACTTAACTCTGTCTAGGGCAGTCTGGAATGGCCAAAGACTTTATAGACCCTTAAGAGTTCCCTAAGACATCTAGTTCCCTGTCCAACGACTACTGAAAAAAGTCCCTTCTGTTTCTGACACATACTTTTAAAACTGCATGTAAAGAGGAGTATCTCTCTCATCACTATCTATCTCCTCTTTCTCACCTCTAGACTTGATGACTGAGCCCTTAATCTCACTTTCCCTTCTTGACTCCTACCCTCAGACTCTTTGAATGTTCTTTGTAATGAGGTGGATGATTGTTTTGGCTGCAATTAGATGGACTTAGTGGCTCCATGCATAATACCTGCAGTGTTATGGCTATAACAGCTCTTTGTCCTTACCTGGCTAGCTTAGCAGTAGAGGAGGGAAGGATGAGTGGGCATTTGAATTACTCCAAAAGTATGACTGAATTTTTAGGACTGGCAGCCAAAACTAACACCACGTCATTCTAACAAGACATGTTTTTGTTAATAGTGGTGACACTAGACAGAGCAGCAAGAGTAGTATTACATTCTCCTCCTCTGAAACGTTTGCAATAACATTACACGATACACTTAACAAATGGCTCCTGGACCATTTTATCCAACACAGTCAGACAGAGCAGCCATCCTCGTTCCCAGCCTTCTGGCTCTTGCCTCTCAGGAGCCTTAACTATGCCTGCTTCCTCCATTCTCCTTAGAGCAGTGGTTTCCAAACTGGGGTTCGTGAACCCCTGGGGGTTCGCGAAATGTTACAGGGGGCTCTCGGGGGGAAAAATTCCCTAATGGTGGACAGAGCTGTCCATAGGGACCCTGGACAGCAGGGGGCCAGCAGTCCGGAGCCCCTGGATGTCCAAGAGCTAAGCAGATCAAAGCAAGCATATCTATCACACTGAGGAGAATTAAAATTCAAGACTCCTTATAAGAAATGGAAAGGGAGTGGATATTTTTTGCTGTTTTTAAAATTAAATAGGCAGCTAGTATTGTTTTTAAAATTATCATGAAGAACAAGTTTAAGCTTTGTTGTAATGTGCGTTGTTTGCCTGGACTGCTCAAGACCTGAATGCTTGTATAGGAGGAAGTCTTTGAGTTGACTTCTTAAATACCTTCATGCTGTTTCACATCTGATAGTCCTTGATGAAATATAGGAGCCTTGTCTTATAACAGGCTTATTCAAAGTGATACAAGCTACGAAAATGAGATTTTGGAAGAGTGTTACCATTTTCATAATGTAATAAAAATACTGTAATGATAAATAATAATGAATAATAAATAGTGTGTAATAAGCATGTCATAAAAACAAATTTTATATTTCCAAGTTCACTGCTTTTATAATTTATACTCAGGTAAAGGAGAAAATCCCTGGAAATATTCATTTTTAGGAGGGGGTTCACGAGACTTGACATTTTAGTGAAAGAGGTTCACAGGTTGTTAAAGTTTGGGAACCACTGCCTTAGAGCAATGGTGTTCAGAACATGAAAACACACCAGGCGACATAAGAAACAGAGTAATATAGCTGAATGTGCTGCCAGTGCTACAGTAGCAATAGAGATGGTACCTGAGCCTACATGAAATACAGTTGACAAACCAGCAGAACCCCAAAAGTCTGAGACCAGGGTCTATAAAAAAAAGATTGTGGAAAGCGTAAGGTAAAAAGTAATGAAGAAGGCAGGCAGGCAGCGGGGGGAGGAAACAAAATCATGCTTCCATGAGGAGGCTGCTGTGCTGCCACCAAGTTATTCCTGCCTAGCAGCAGGAATAAAGCCAAAAGTGGAGTGTGTAGCTAAGCACTTCACTTGCATGATAAGGAAGGATCCAACTTAATCCCATGTTTCCATAGATATACTTACTGTGTGCTCAGACCTCACTCTTATCTTGCCCTGTGCTCTATTGAGTAGAGGAGTGGGCAGCCAAGAAGCTTGAGATTTACTTCCAGGCAGTGTGGTAGACTATACCTAGTTATGAACTTTATTGTGCCCATGCATAAACTGCACTCAGGTTTGATGTGGGGTGCGAAACCTGGCACTTCCTGCTGCATACCCTACAAGGACTTGTAGGATCAAGATCTAAGTCTGTACAGAGGCTGACCTATTGCAATCCACATGGGCTAGTAGCTGATGATTAATAGTGCAGGTTTAGCTGTCAAAGCCCAGCTTTCACAAACCCATAGTAACCCGTGGCTGGGTATTTTGGAAATAAGAGTTCACTTAGATATATAAAACACATCAGAAAAAAAATGGGAGAACTGAAACAACAAAGATATGTTAACCCATGAGCCACTTGTTTTTATTGAGGAACCTTGGTTTTCAATTAAAGTACTGCATTTGAGCAACAAGAGAAATTATATTTCTTCTTTATTGCCTTACACGCTGTTGAGAAGATGGCTCTAATTTTTGGGACAGCTTGTGATATTGAACTTGATGTAGTGCTTGTGAAAGGTGTTGGTAGACAGCCAGAGATGCTGAGGCCCTATCTTCATCAACAGAGAAAGCACAGCATGAGTGGCAGTAGCAGTATAAGCATCCCTTCCCATGTGGGTCAACAGTATCCAGGATAATGAGTGTCCAGGCCCCAAGTGTCCAGACAACTACAGTAAAGGTGATTGCGAATTGTCATTGAAACAATTTTTTCACTAAAAATGCTGATTCATCTTAACCATCAACCATCATGGAACAGTACACCAACAATACATCAACAGAACACTAGGCTCAACAAAAGTTTGGTTAAAAAGAGGTCTGAGATTATCAAAAAGTCCCATTTCAACATTGTCAAATTGGAAAGTCCTGTTTTTTTTAACCAAAATGACTTCTGGTTTCAAAATTTTACTACATATACACTGGAGAAAAAAGTTTAAAAAGAAAAAATGTAAAAATCAAAACAAAATGATTAAAAATTAGTGAAACTAAATATTTTGATTGACCTGAACTGAAAAAAATTAAGATTTTTGGTTCCCAAGAAATGTTTGAGATTTGAGTAATTTGAGATTTTTTGTCCTGGTTCAAGGATGGAAAAAACTTCAAAAATGTAAAAAATTCTCACATATTGGGAAAATCACATCCTGTCCTATACGGTAATATGAGCAGGTTAACAGAAGACTGGCAGTGGAAAATGCCTATTCTTCTCTTTGATGGTCGGTACTCATATGTTTGACTCATTTTTAGTGAATTATAGTCCAACTAGTTCCTGGAAGATATACGCATCAGATCCTCAGCTGGTAGAAATGAGTGCAGTTCCATTGACTTCAATGGAGCTAAACCTATTTTCACCAGCTGAGATTCTGGCCCTTAAAGTTTTAAAAGTAACCATGTTACCTGTTTTTAGCTGGTAAAGTGGACCCAAATCTTTCAGTCCTGGGCTTTGAGCCAAACTGCATAGCTTTAGTCTTTCCCACATTCAGCAACAACTTGTGTTTCAATAGTGAAGCCTGGAAACTGTCAAAAACTGCTCTGGAGGTGGATCTGGTCCTTGTCTACAGCAAAGTTACTGACAGAGATCTCAGTGCTGTCAACGTGCACGTACACACAAACAGCCAAATGGCTTTAAAGGTTGTAGAAATTTGTATGCATATTTTAATAACAGAAACACACACTTTGAGCCCCATATAAGACGGGGCTCAAAGTGACATATTTTATCACTATTAGCTGCATTTCTCTCAAAATTCACAGACAATCTAACCACCTGGGATGAAAAAATGCTTTTTATAATGATTTAAATATTTCCTAAAAAAAAGAGGATCAACAAAGTTTAAATTTATCTACTAGAAATGTAGTGTGCACACATAGGCAGTACATATCTTGCCTTAGCCAGGGTTCTGACAGATTTGTCACAGACAACACAGAAGCAGAGCCAGGCATATTGTGAGAATATAGTGAATCAAATTGTGCACTGTTTTAAACCAGTATAAATCCAGAATAATTCCAGCACGGTTTCTGTAACTGAGAGAAGAATTTGTGTATCATTTTTGTTGTGATCTTCGGCCAGTTATTTAGGCAAAAATTTTCTACGGTTAGGCATATAAATCCATAGCTAGTCCCGCAAAATAAAAATGGCCTGTTTTCCCATCCCCACCCCCACCCCCAGAGGTATCAGTGAAACACTCGTGTTTGGTACGATAAAGGGCAGGCACAATGCACCCACTGCCTAGCCATTGTCAAATGTTGTGCATGGTAGAGATGAGTTTCAGCAAGAGATCCGAAGGACAAAATGGTGGCTTTGTTGATTTTTATGAGGAGCTCCTCCCGTGCATAAGAGGCATCATGCGAGAAAGAACAAAGGTGCTTGAAGGAAAGTTGGACACAATTTTTTTATTTAAAGAAGTATAACTATGTCTGAGGCATCACTGATGTCGTTGAGAATCTTAATTAGAACTTAAGTGGTACCTACGAGACCTGTTGCTGGACCTCTGCACAGGGATGACGTTCACCCACTGAGATGAAACTCCTAAACTCCTTACTCAGTTTTTATTCCAGCCTTATTCATGCAAACACGCACTGAAATCAGTTGGCAGTAATGTCCTGTTCTGCAGAATACCTGCAATGTTATGGCATTTACTTAGTGTTTTGGCATTTATGTAGGTACTTTTATGGCCTTCATCACAGTCTCTGAGCACATAACAATCATTAATGGATTTTATCCTCAGAACACCCATGCGAGATAGGGAAGGATTATCCCCATTTTACAAACAGGGAACTGAAGCACAGGGTAGATTAAGTGATTTACCCGAAGTCACACACTGAATTTGCAGATAAGCTGGGAAATGAACTGTAGAGCAGATTCATTAATCTCTCTCTCTCTCTCTCTGCCACTAGATGGGTCAGAACACCACCACCATGCTACAGGTGAAGAGTACACTACATTGGTCAGTGTACATATGCCCTCCCCAACCCAGACATACTCCTTTGGCTGTGGTAGTGTAGGCTGGTTTCCCCCCTGTGTATTCCTAGAGCAGAAGCATCCAAATTACGGTTGCCTCTCATATGGGAATGCTAGAGGAAAATAGCTCTCAGTGAACACTCCCTGCACCCTAAGCATGTATGCTAGTGTAGCCATAATTGGTCCCTCAAGTTTGTGTGTGAATTTAGTGCTCATGAAGGGTACCAAATTGACAGCCCTGGATTGGAGTCCTCTAACGCACTTGCTACTCCTACATTTAGAAGGTCAATTTGAATCACAGTTATGCAAATTGGGTCAAGTGAATTGTGCTTGTGTTGATGACGATATTAAACATTACACATTTTAATAGCAACACTTTGTAACAATGCATCGTGTGTGCTGCATTTTATTTCAGAGGAGAACCAGTTACTGTGTCCCATGACTACTTTTGTGCAATCATCCAGTAATGAATAGATGGCTAAGTCAGTGCCCTCCCTTCAGGTGTAACAGCAGTGTAGCTCCTGCCTTGTGATAGGAGGGCTTTGTTGAGTGGGAAACTATAGTCGTCATCACTCATTGTATATGAGTGCACTTCATGAAACGCCGCATTAATGGAGCATAACATTTTTATGAATAGCGCCCAAAGAATTCTCTGCGTAAACTCAGCTAGTTTAAAAATATTTTTCTCCACTTGTTGAAACTTTTTCTTGTGTTTTGCTTTTGATTACAGCTTTCTCAGCTGCCTCTTTTATGGTGGAAGGTTGATTTATGGTTACCAGACAGAATGGCAGGCATCCCATGCTAACTGGTAGAAAGAAAAGCAGTTTCCAGCCATTTGTTCTGGTTTTCCTCATGCTGCCCTTTGGAGTGTCAGCTTCAGCAGGCTACTCCCACTGACTGTCTTCCCCTCCACTCTGCCCTACGTTTATGGCAGATGATGCCAAGCTTCCAAACCAACGAGTCATTAGTGAAGATCAGTTTCAAATAACAATAGAACCCTACAAAAAGTTAAACTGCATTCTTTTTTCTAAAGGACCCTTATGTTGCTTTCTTTACAAAGGAATATAAACGATTTGAATCCAGATTCTATGCTATTGGGTGTAGTACAAATACCATCTATAGATTAATAAACAAGATAGGCAGCCCTAACAACAGTATTTTCAACACTTGTGAAATTTTAATATTTCCACTCAAAAATGAGCCTATTTTTACTCAAAGTATTTTCCCCAAAGAATTCATGGATAATTTGACCCTATCTGTGCAAATCATTTGTTATGCCATGGCTCACAAGGTAAAACCTATTCCTTCAGTTAGCTGGCTGATCCGTCACTCTGGACTTCCTTCATCTCTAATTAGATCCCATGAGACCTGAAGAGAAATTGCATACAGTACATGCCATACCACCACACATACATGTTACTCGTCCCAGCAGCAAGGTTAGTGAAGCTGGAGTTTCCGGTCAAATTTTCTTGCATAACTGCAGGACTGGAGCTGGGGAACCAGCTGTACTTCCTGTTTGTGTGGTGATCCAGCCTTCACTTGGGTAAGCCCTAAAGGATCTGGATAGTAGCTCTGAAGGAGGGAAGTAACTTTAGAATGCTATATTAACTCATTTCCATTTAACTCATCTGTTGCCAGGTGAAACATTCTTCAGATGCTTTTTTGTTTCTTTGCTTGTTAAAGTAACTCAAAACCAGCATATGGGTTTGGTGGGGTGCTGGACTATCACAGGGTTTAAAAGAGAACTAGATACATTCATGGAGGATAGGTCCATCAGTGGCTATTAGCCGGGGTAGTCAGGGATGGTGTCCCTAGCCTCTGTTTGCCAGAAGCTGGGAATGGGTGACAGGGGATGGATCACTTTCTGATTACCTGTTCTGTTCATTCCCTCTTGTGGCCCTGGCACTGGCCACTGTTGGAAAACAGGATATTGTGCAAGATGGACCTTTGGTCTGATCCAGTATGGCTGTGCTTATGTTCTTAACTTGGCTAGGAAAATTGCTGTGCAAGTGAGGATGGCAGATATTCCCAAAAGGGATGGAGAAAGTTTAAAAAAACCCACACTAATGGTGAAATTTTCTGCCCAATGGGCTCAGTTTTAATACTTTGCTTTCCCTAAATGGGCAGAAACAAGAAAAGAATTTTGCTGTTAGTTTCCTTTTTATATGCATTTATTTTAAAGAGCAAGTCACAACAAATTTCTAGGAGACCTGAAGCTATGAGTATAGCCAGTACTTTGCTCTATCCACGAGACACACACTCTTCCTTGCCAATCCCATATCTGATGTTTGTGAACTCTTTTTAGGAGGGGAAAACATGAGAAACAGCTCTCATCTGTTAGTTCTTAGATTGCCACATTACATTTGATTAAAATCTGAACTCGGCAAAAGTTTAAAGATCTTTTTCTTAAAGAAACAACCCATGCAATGCAAGCCAGGAGCTGTTTTTTACATGGCAAAGAGGCTGTGAAGTTTACTTCTGATTTACAAAGGAAACTTGGATGGTCAATGGGCTGTACACTAGGATCATTTGGGTGGGCTTTAAAGCCGGTTAGGAAAGTAGCGTGTGCCAAATACAGATAGTTCTGCTCCTTTCTCTCAGGCTGTGTTCGAGAGCTAAAGGCTTTCCATGTTATGGTCTGGGTGGGGTTCTAAAGGAGAACTCATAACAGGGCAGTGTAGTTTTATATCAAGGATTGCCTTAAAAATGCAGTAGATCCCTCTGAGATGGCTGCACATTACGACTGTGTGGCAATTTGGAACTGTTGCTCTTTAACCGAAGGGAGTCTTACATTAAAGCTTCCACAACACTCTGAATTTGCCAAGATTCATGAGTTTTCTGAAGAACTTCAGGGGAAATTTCTTGATCATTTGAGAACTCTCTAGTCTAGAGCACCTTGAGTCTTACTGATATAAGGATACTGAACTCATCAAGAAGACCATTCAAGAATCAGCAAAGAAGGCTGGGGCTGTTCTCTTAGTTATAGCTATATACTGTATGCAAGCTTTGTTCTGAGACATGTAGCTTAAGAAAGAATTTATCACATATGGTTAAAAACAAGGAAAATGGATTTCAGATGCGGAGAAGCTGCTGCCTTGCTCAGTGTCAGCTCTACAGATAAGGAGGAAAGAGTGCACGAGAAAAAACTCTACCTATGGAGCTGTGCACATCAATTTTGCACCAGTGTAACTCCTGATTTACACAGGTGTAAATGAGGGGAAAAGCAGGTGCAAGAGCTATAGTATTGCATCTAAGGAGTGAGGGCATGCTGCAGAGACAGTAGACTTTGTGATGGTCGGCAATGCCCAATAATTCTGAATGCTGACTCTGCTGTGCAAAGAGACAGATAACAGAACCAAAGAAGCCTTCTAGTTGTGCTAGCCATGTGTAAAGGGTGGGCCCTGCCCCCTCCTGGCCTACTTTGGAGCAGCTAGCACTGGCAGCCACGCTAGCCTTGCAGAAATATTGGGCAGATTGTCTGCTTTGCTTAGGGTGACCAGATGAGATGAAGAAAATATCAGGACACTGGGGGGGGGAGGGGGGGCAAAAAAAAAAAGCTGAGTAATCCAGGCGGCGCAAAATATCGGGACAAAAATTGCGTCCCGACCAGGGATCAGTCGGGACGCGGGAAAAACAACTCAAAATCGGGACGGTCTCGATTTTATTGGGACGTCTGGTCACCCTAGCTTTGCTGAGTTTATGTTTGAAGTGCGTGTGTGCTGTATGTGAGTGAGTTGGTTATAGTTCCTTGATTCTCAACCCAGCTCCTGAGCATGGTGCAGGCTGGAGCATCCTTCAGATCCTCAAGGACCCTTCTGCCAGCTGAAGATAGCTGGAGCATAGCACTCTCTGGTCTCTCCTCCTCCCTGCCCTCAACACACACCCTGCATCAGAGATTGTGGGTAGAGTAGGGCAGGAGCCGGCTAAGCCAGGTCTATGCCTGTGGGGGACACCTCCCCATACCAGATGAACGTGGCCAACTAGGGAGATGTGGCCAGCCACAGAGTAGGGCAGAAAGTCTGCCTCACTGTGCATAGGGGAGTGCCAGGACTATCTTGTACCCACATGCTAGAGGCAGCACACATGCCTGCCCATTCTGTGCTCCCTTCCCATGTGCTGTTGTTGCACTGTACTGTGCTGGTAACATTAAGCCTGTGGGAGGAGCCACAAGTGGTTTCTTCATGCTCTTTCATTATGTGGCTGATAGTGCAGGACAGTCAGAGCTCATGGAAAATAGATGAGATTGATGAGGGGCAGATGCCTTTTCAGGTGTCTGACTCCTCCTTTGTGCTGTTTACAACACTACCCCTCCCCTCAGGCAGAGAAGGCCCTAAGGCAGCTGGGTCACTATGATTTCACTGTAGAGGGGTAAGCTAGAGAAAAGTTGTGCCAAGGGACTCTGTACCTACTGTCTGCACATTATCTTGTCTTCCTCTGAATAGCCTCTCACCTGTGCTGAGTGGAATGGGAGTTTAGTGTGGGATGAGGGGTAGCCAGGGGATTTGGAGGCCTAACCCTGGTATATATAGACCAACATACTATTACGTCCCATGAACTGAAAGGAAGGATGGTCCCATGGGGCGGGCACTCACCTGGGACTCAGAACCTTTAAGTTCAATTCACTGCTTTGCCAAGGTCTTCCTTTAATCCCAGTCAAAGCACTTAATTGTTCTGTCCCTCAGTCCCCAATCATTAAAATGGGGATAATAGTATTTCCCTACCTCATGGGGTATTGAGAGATGCACACGTAGTATAGCAAGAGGGGCCAGAGAAGTACCCTAGATAGATAGAACTGTAGTACTGGCTTGTAGCGATGCGGGACTCACCCCTGCTGGTCTCTTCCAGGAATTAGCTCTGCCAGCCTTGGAGCGCCATCTGCAGGCCAGTGTCCCACTGCCATTTGCCCCCCCCCCGCCCCCTGTCCCTCCCTGGACTCCAGTGCCCTATTATTTGGGGTGCTGCCCCCTGGCCATATACCCCCTCAGTCTCAGGGTCTTCCCTCCCCAGGGAACCCCCACCCCCCTATTCCCACCTCACCTCAGTCGTAGGCTACTGCCAGTCACCAACTAGTCCCCGCTCCCTGGGGTAGACTGCAGTATAAGCCACTGATCACAGGCAAGGGGGTTTTGGACCTGCTGCCTTTCTCTGCAACTCAGTACCTCTATGGGGCCTTGGACAAGGCCCTGCAGCCTGGGGAGTCGCCAGCCTGGAGCTCCACAACCCTGCCTCACTCTAGATACCCTGAGCTTCCCAGCAGCCAGGCCCCTCTCCCTCTGAAAGCAGAGAGAGACTGACTGCTTCAGGTCCACTGCCCTCCTATAAGTGGCAGCTGCAGCCTGATTGGGGCATGGCCTACCTGCAGCTACTTCCCCAATCAGCCCAGGTTTTCCCGTACCACAGCCCTCTCCCAGGGCTGTTTTAAGCCCTTCAGGGCAGGAGTGGGGTTACTGCCCCACTACATGGCTGGACAGATGCCCAACACCAAGAGGATTGTGGGAGAAGTATTCTATTTAGATATAACACATGTTTATTGTACATGTGTGTATATGTGTAGGAGTATGCTCTTGTGTTTAGAGAATGAGAACAGGGACACAGAGAGTGCTTTTTCTCTATCTGTGAAATGGGGATATTAAAATGTCCTGAGCTGTCTCTAAGCAGTGTGGTGAGAGTTAATGTCTGTAAAGGTGAAGAACATAGCAGCAGATGACAGCAAGGAGAAAGAACAGGAAGAAAAGGAACAAGAGGGAGGGAAATGAGTAAAAAAGATGATTGAATGAGGGAAAGAAAAGGGAGTTAATGATGGGAGGAAGAAACTGGAGCAACACAATCTCTTGGGATCAATGCACTTCTGCAGTGAGCTTTGTGCCTCCCTTTATTAAAGGGATAACAGGGTAAAGTTCAGCACCTGGTGCTGGGTTGGACATCCTTAATGGCTGCCCTTAGTCTCCCTGCTGCCATGGTCTGTAGAGGGCTTGCAGCAGTAGGGAATCACCAGTAGAGAATCACAGCTACAGCCATACTTTCTATTGCCCCCAACGTGCCTCCTCTCTCTCCTCTGGCCCACCCCATCCTCTGTATCAGTGGCTTCAGAGGAGGAAACCCAGAGCTGGCCTTCGGGCTGCCCTTACACCTGCCTTATGGCCCCTGTGTGCTGTCAGAGCCAGCACAAAGGAGCAGAGGCAACAGTGAATCTGTCCATGGTCCCTAAAACACGGGAGGGATTTTTTTAGTTTTTTTTTTTTTTTTTAACAACATGTTACATTGTAGATTTAGTCAGCAAGCTCTCTGGGGCAGGATGGGTCTTTATGCTTGTGTCCCCTAGTCAGCATAATACAAATACCACTAGCAATTCACAAAGATCTGGTGGAGGGGGAAGCTTTTGCTGAGCTCCTTTGTCATTCCACTGCTGCTTCTCATTTTCCTGCTTTTTATTTTTGTATCTCCATCTGTCTCCTGCTTGTTCTTTTCATCTTCATCTCTTTTTTTCTCTCGTCTGATTAGGAAGTGGCCCTCAGCAGGTGCCTCTCATACTTTTTGGCTCTTGAGCTAAAATCTTTGGCCAGCCCTGACTGTGCGAGGGAACTCATTCAGTGAATCAGAGGCCATAGGATTGGTTTCCCGTTCAACCTTTCGGATCCTAGGGCTTATGAAGAATAACACCAAGCACTGCCTTTGGGAACCCTTCTTGCAAGCTGAAAGTGAAAGAAAGGTAATAATTACATTTAAACAATCAACCAAAGCAAATCTCACCTTTGGGTTTGTATATTTATAGTGAAGCAATAATTACAAGGCGCTTGTGTTGCAGCATTGTGTTTGCTTTGAAAAACAGATTGCCCTTGCTCTCCACTGGATGCATAATTGGATCTCCTGAATTAAAGTAGTGATGCAGTAAAAGTTTATTTATCCAGGGCTCATTAAAAGAAAAACTGAATGGAATGAGAAAACTCCCACTTAGGGGATGGGATTAAATACTCATAGGGTATCCCTCCCCCATGCTCTTTCAAGCTTTTTTGTTTCTCAATCTGCTTGCAAAGAAAAAGTAAATTGCCAGAAGTGAGATTAGTAGGGAATATTGTTCTAAGGACAATAGGTCTTGCTGGACGGGTATGAGATCTCTGCTTCAAAAACACTACCAGGCCTGGAGGTGTGTGAGCTCTTAATTGCCTACCTCTGATAAATTGGCAGTAAAAAAAAAAAAAAATCTCATTCAGCATTGCATTAGCCTGGATCAAGTCCACCTGCTAATCAGAGTTTAATGAGGAGACTGCTAGCCCTAACATATTCAAAATGTTCAAAATTGCCCTGGCCTCATGTTTGTGTGGTTAGCATTTCCTTTCCCCTATCACCCCAGTATACAGTCCTACAAAGAGAAACACACATCCTGAGAGAAATTAATTAAGTTTGGGCCAGGCACTGTGGGTCATTGGAAGGGAGAGTGGGAGATGATGAACGTCCTCCTTAGAAGAAGTGAAAATGTAGGGCTATGCATTATATGATTATAATTCATTCCCCTGGCATCCAGATGGTTCACACTCAGTCACTGGGGTAAAAGCCCTTCACCGCTCAAAAGCAAATCAGATCTTTAGAGAGATCAGACAAATTGCAGGATTTTCAACACTTTATCAAATGTAAGTCTTATTCTGCTGTTTTTCAGACTCTACAGGAGTCACATAGAAGTGTTCAGAAATCATGAATGAGGCCTCTGAACATGATTGGTATTTTGTATTATTTGTATTACCATCATTCTTAGGAGCCCCAGTCATGGATCAGGACCCCATCATGCTAGGTGCTGTAAAACACAGACAATTGGCACGCCAAACAGTTTATAACATACAATCATGAGACTGTTTATCTTCTGATTTGCCTTCTGGTTTTTGAGCCTTTAGGGTTCATAATCTTAAGATTTTTCTCTGAAACCAAAAGGGCTAGAAATTTACTTTTGTTTTTGCTTTTGTTTTTGTAGTGAAAGCTGAGATTCTCACATAATCACTTGACCTCCAGGAGCTGAGTCTTTAAGAGAAACAACAAATATTGTGACACTAGCAATAAAATCATGAAAGCTGGTAATACTGAAGTCAATGGAGTTACATCAGGAAAAAGTCATGTGAGTCAGAGCACAATCAGGCCCTCTGTGTACAAAATGTTTTAAGAAACTGACAGTGTCTAGCACTGATGTGAAATATTAGGTGCCCATTCTCCATTTCCCTTTATGCTGTTTCAAACTGTTGAAAGTTCACTCAGTTCTTCAAGATCTCAGGGAAATTTGCTATCTCTGCCACAAAGCTTTCTGTTCAGAAAGAATATTTTCATGACTTCTTCTGGTATGTGTCCTTGCTAAATACCTATTGGTTTTAGTGTAAGTAATATAATGAGGCAAGAAATGATTCATTTAAGGTTGGAACTAAATATAAAACTTAAACTAAACTTAGTTGATTCCAGGCTACTCACCCTTAAAACTCATGTCTTCTATTATGTAAATTATATAACATTTCAAGTGCCATTTTTGTAATGGCGTCATTCAGAAGAATCAACCTAATCAGCTCTGTATAAAAAAAATTACTTCCCTCCCAACTAGAGATGTAATACCAGTTTTGTACAGTCCCAAGAATTTATTGAATCAGAGCACTAATACTTGACACTGGAGCAAGCAATGTCTGTATTGAATATGTAAAAAGTATTTGATTGGAGAAGAATTGCTCAGTGTTTTTTTCAACTAAACACTAATATTCCGCTTTGCCTGAGTTTTAGAGCTGTTTATGAAATTATTTTTTTCCTGGAAAATGTTTTGATAAAACCATTTTTTAAAAATTTCCTCAAGTTCTTTTTGTGGGGGAGGGGACGAGGGGAGGAGGAGGCAGGATTCATAAAAAAGAAACCTCCAAAAGGTAACATTTTGATAAAAATGTTTTTTAATTAAAATTAACTCTTAGTCAAAAAAACATTTTCCTTCAAAAATATTTCTATAGAAAATTTTCTTCCAACTCTACTGAATATTGCACATGAATTGTATTAGCCAAGCTTCATGTGTTATTTCATAAAGACACATTTATTAAAGAAAAAAAATTACAGACAATAAAAAGCCTTTTGCACAGCCCAAGTTCCAACTTTGTCTCCCTTATTTACCAGCAACCACATTCTTTCTGGACCACTATACAGTATAGATAGTAATATACTGCAAGTAAATGTATTATTACAGTTAGGAGCATAGATGGGATTTTTAAAAAACAGTACATAGTTCATGTGCCATTGAGAAGCACTGATTCTCTCAGCAGAGACTAAAATTATCAAAGTTCTATGCCCATGCAGCAACAGAGATACAAAATGTTCCGACCTCTGCTTTGGTTGAACTACAGAAGTGCCTCATGGAACTCCCAAAACAGCTGTGCATCATGGGAGGAAATGTAGAATGGCCAATGACCCCAACCCAAAGAGGAAAATGGGGGAATGAGGCACCCAAACTGCAACTCCCATGAGACACCAAAGCAGCTCAGATGGATGCAATTAAATGTTGAAACATTTCATTTTGATGGAAAACGATGAAACAAGATGTTTGCCATTTCATAATCAAAATATTTCTGAACATTCCATTTAGCAAAAACAATTTATTTGCTTAATTCAGGACAAAAACAAATGCCAGATTATCAGAATTTCCCGGAGGACAGAAATTCTGATTTTTAACCAGATCAGCTTCTGATAGCAAACCAAATGTAAAGTTATTCAAGATGATTTGAATCTCAAAAAAGCTTTGGCTTATATTTGAGTTGTGCATGAAGGCTCAAGACAGTTCTTATTTTATCCAAACTACAAGAGAAAGTTTGCCAATGACTTTGGAAGTCCTTTACAAGATAGAGAGTCCCTTTGTTCTCAAGTGTTCTGCCAGAATAATGAATTTATAATAATCTGCCAGAAGCTTTAAGATGCAGTCATAAAATAAGATTTATAGGACAACCTATTTAGGCAGAGCAAGGTCACAATGAAACCCAGTGCTTGCCCTCTGTCTATAAAACACTAATAATGTATAGAAGAACATAGTGTAGATTCAGATCTTTTTACTTTGGTGTAAATACAGCTCTAGGATTCTCAGACATGAACTTCTGCTTTGAATGCTGAAAACTCTAGGTAACTAGTAGAAAACACTCACAGCCCCAAGTGATTTCTTCTTCTGTTTCTGCAGTTACTGAATGTATTTGGAGTCAACTACATACAAAAGAGATTAGAGTGATTAGAGGATCAAGAAAGAAAAACCATCACCAGAAGATAGGGGACTTAATTGTCTTCTAACACCAATTGTATGAATCAGAAGTAACTCCACAGATGCTAATGGGCCAGATTCTGTCTCCCACTATGGCCCCTTTATGTCACTTCTGTAGTGCAAAGAGGCTATAAAGAGGTCAGAATGGTATTGTGGTGAATGCTGGGAGAATGGCTGAGGATAACTGAGGTGGTGTATCAGCATAGGAAGGGGAGTGGCTGGAGCACACTGTGCTCTGGCTATTCTGGGCTGCAAAGCAGCTCACAGTCGGCCATGCAAAGCTGCTGTAAATTAAAGCAGCCACTGGGCTGCTCTAATTCATTCTGGGGTCACACTGGAGCCCAGAGCACCCCCCGAATATGGAAGGTACAGCCCCAACTGGCATTCCCCTTCCTGGGCTGCTAATTCAATGCTGCACCCCATGAGCACAGCATAAACTATGGCCCACTGCAGTTACACTTCTGTAAAACTGGCGTGAGAGGAGATGAGAGGCACAATCTATGATAGCCTGAGAAATATCAAACAAATGTACAATATGCCTAAAGGAAAAGCAGAACGAATGCTTTGAGAAGTTTCCTAAACAGAATTGCTTTTTACCCTGCCATTCAAATGACCATGTAAGGGCCTGTGGTGCAAGGATGAAACAATATTTTTAATAGGGAAACAAAGTTCAGAACTTTTTCAAACCTCAAAAAAAGGTTTCGCTCATTTCAAGTTTTGGGTGAAGATTTGGGTCAAGTTTCAGGGTGGTTTCTCGACCCCTAATTACTATTATTAACACTCCTAAATGTACTCTTTAGAAAATCCTTCTGCTAAGGAGGGCTTGAGTGAGCTAATGAGTATGAGAGAGAAAAGAAGGTCCCTGTTTGCATTTTAAATACTTCAGCTCACTAATTGGGGACCAGAGTAGAATTCTTCTGTTGGAATGGGTAGAGTTCAGGGAGAGGTGGGAGCAAGAACAATATTTTTTAGACCTGTCACTTTAAAATATACCCACTGCTGCTTTGACATGGCAGCCAATGTATTTTAAAGTAACAATAAGTAACTCTATCCTCCCTTTAGGCTCTTGCGGGGTTTATTTGTTTTTAAAAAATGAGCCAGGCAGGTTTTTCCAAGGTCTCACAGCTTTAATGAAGAATAACAATCTCTGATGATCCTGGCAACAGGCATCTTCTATTTCTAAATAAAATTTGAGAGTCAGGACGCCTTGCACCTACAGCTCTGTTATTGTGTAGCCTTCCAGTATTATAATAGCAAATGGACTCCCCACAGATAGTTGTTTCAGTCAGAGAGTCACACTGTCTCCATATTGTTGGTTGGATTTTTGGATGCTGTTTTTGCTATTGCATGCATCAGCTCCACACCTATACACACCCTGATTGTCCTCCTCAGAGGGCTTAGAGCACCAGTAATTTTATCCAGAAGGTACAGCATGAGGGAGATATTTGATATTTTATTGCTGTAGAAAACTATTTCAGTAATCAGTGCCTGAACTTGGTTGCTATGCACTTCACATTTTTCCTCCCAAGTAAAGAATGAAGTTTTATTTGGCACAAAATACTCTTCTTCATCAAATTCTGTTGGACATTTGAAAGTTGTCATACACTCTAGTGATATCAATTGGTGAGTCTGTGGACGTTGAAATGATTTAGACTCATTCACAACATTAAAGAACTGCAGTTTGACTAAACCCAGAATTTTTAAGGATGCATTTCCAAAGCACAAACAACGAGTATGAGTGACTCTCCATATCCAGAAAAATGTTCTGTTTTCCACAAGCTAAGGAATTTGATAAACTGAAGTGTTTTGCTTTGACTGATATTTTGGCCAATTATTGTTTGTTTTTCAGTTACACAGGGAGAAATCCACTCCTGTGCAGGACTATGCAATGCATAAGGACCACTTATGCCCTATTTTGAGGGCTTAAGTGGGAATTGAGTGGTGTATAGCACGTGTGCTGTCCCTTTGCACAGGGGTGAATGTCACATGCAATAGTCTACATGCACGGTTACAAATTAACCAGGAGGTTTGTTTGTGGAAATAATGTTGTGCACTTAGTAACTCATTTTTGCACTTATGTATATAGCAATACCCTTTTAAACTCTGTTCTTCAACTGGTATAAAAAAAATCCACATATAAATGTAGAAAATTTGACTCCACAGAAAAGAATTCCTTAAGACTGATGCAGAGTAATAACACCTAGTAGTGTTCTGTGTATATAACTCCTATTAGTGTTAATGTGTGGATCGATGACAGAACTGATCTTTACTTGAGGGGTGGTGGGAGGATATGCTACTCTTAAGGTGACCAGATGTCCCAATTTTATAGAGACAGTTCCGATTTTGGGGTCTTTTTCTTATACAGGCTCCTATTATCCCACATCCCCTGTCCCAATTTTTCACACTTGCTGTCTGGTCACCCTACCTCCCCTTTCAGTCTTACAGTGGAGGGAAATATCTTCCCCTGTATGAGTGCTGGCCACCTGTTCCAAGACGTTAGAGACTGATCCTGTAAAATACTGAGTGGAGGAATGGGAGCTCAGAACATTGCAAAGTGTTTATACCATCTACCACAAGCAGGAGCAATACAATTGTGTTTAACTGGGGTCAAAGTGGATTGTGCTTTCCATAAGAGCAACTAGGTTCTTGTTAAATTTGAATAGGTAGTCTATTTTTGTTTGTCTGCTAATTAAACATATTTTTAAACAATAGTTCCCCACTAATTTAAGACCAGTCAACTAGAAAGAAAGATAGATAGCTTTGATGAGATTTTGGCTCACATGAGACCATGTTGGGGAAACTGAGGCAGGGAATAAAACAACAGTCATCTAATTCTGCAAATATATTTGCTTTAGGAGAGTCCTCATAAAAATATTTTGTGCAAAGTAATTCCTGCTTCCTGTCACTGTGTATTTGCAATGGAATTATTGAAGCTTTTGACTGGGTCCATTTGTTTTTCAATGTGCACTTGTTAATATATTGTAAATTTACTCTTCATGTCTGGGTACAGTTCCATGATGATTTACCTTGTTGACCTCTCCTCTCCTGGACAGGCATGGCTATCTTTCTCACACAGGGACAGACAGCTGTTTTCAATACCATTTCCAAAAGACAAACCTGAAAGAACTGCAAGGTGCCATCCGTGCACTCTGAACACAGATTTATGAAAAGACTTCTTAAGAAAGAAAGAAAGAAAGAAAGAAAGAAAGAAAATTGGCAGCTCCTTCCACACATGAGCTCTGCAGTTGGCCACTTGGAATGAACTTAAATAGCATCTGAATAGGTCATCTAAATGTATTTTCTCTTTTAAGTAGGTTTAAGCAAAAGCAGATTGCTGTTTCTCTTTCCTTGTTTCCTTGACATCAGAATGTGATGCTGCCTGTCTGAAGGCCAGACACAGAATGAGGTGTATGTGTGGAACATATGGAATTGGTTTCCCTCTCAATGATAAACACATGAATTTCTTCCATAGTCTTGTCACTATTTTAGCAGCTCAGAAATAAGTTGAACACTAGAAGTGAGCCATGAAGTAATACAATTATTGTTCTCAAAATGCATCCTTGGTCTGCAAACTCTTCAGTGTGTGCATACCTTTATGTGACTGCAATAGCACCACTCACATGAGTAAAGTTAAACACATGCTTCAGTGACTGCAAGAGCAGGGCCTACATATCTTACCATAGCTTGGCAACTTCTCACTTTACTTTTGGGCAGTAATATGTACAGATCAAAATAAATAGTGGTGTGAACATTCACAAGTTCATGGAGAGCACCTAGTGTTTGTTATGGTAGCACCGTGAGGTGCTAATGGAGACTGGGGCTCTGTTGTGCCAGGCACTGTGCAAATAAATTGTACGAGACAGTCCCTGCTCTGAAGAGCAATGTAAATGGACAGACAATAAGTGGGAGCTGAAAGGTTTGTTGAGGGTTGCAGGGCAGCAGCAGAGCCAGGACTAGAACACAACTCTTGGATTCAAGTCCTTTGCACCATCCATTAGACCATGCTTCCTCTCCAAATTTAATCAAGTCTTTACAACAGGTCCCAAGTTTATGCTGGCAATTTGACAGACACAATCATTTGCACTCACAAAGCCAGACTTTGAGAATACCAAAAAAAAAAGGGCACAGGTAATAATGTTTGGATATCACCATGTAAGGTGCTACAAGAAAACCCAATAGCTAGATCAGCCTGCAAAAATCTGGTATCTGTATAATGTGTGTGGATAAATCCTGTTTTTGTGGGTGTACAAAATCTGCAGGTTCAAAGTTAGAAGTTGAATTATTACCCACTTGGCCCCCATCATACATTCATAGTGACAGCTGCAAGGATGTACAGTATGTCCTGGAAATGCAGGCATTTGGTACCTAAATCTATGGCTATTTTTCCAGGAAGTACACCTTTTCAGTTAGTGCCATCTGCTTCAGATTTGTTTGGTTCCAGTAAGTACTAAAATTTAGATATAAGGAATGCACCCTTGAAAATGTCCATGCACCTGTTCTTGGGCATTGACGTGTGCAAATACACTAATTACATATTACAGGAATATTTATGACATTTTTGCAGGCAAATGTAGATTTGGGGGCTCCAAAGTATATATTTGCAAGTTGAAACTACAATATATAAACCAAGACTCAGAAAGTGCCAAGAACTGCAAACAATCAGAACATCAACAGAAAATCACATTAGAAAGAAGGAAAGAAAGAAAGACAAAGAAATATGAGTAATAGATTGAAAACCGCATCTACAAAGATGTAGTCAAAAATGTGACACATCTGTTTGGGAAATGAAATCTGTCCAAAAAGTGGGGTGGGGAAAAAGGTGAAACTCTGCCAATGAAAAAAAGAAAATTTTGAACTTTCCCACAGAAATCTTAGTCAACCCGATGCAGAAATGGAGATGTTAAGAACAGAGGATTTATTTGAAGAAGGGAGTCAAGGAAAAGGTTGCCAAACAGAAAAAGTGGCTATGGAATCATTAACACTGCAGGAATCAGGAATGATGGTAACCATTATAATCCAGCAGACCTGGATAAATTTCTGTTTGTTTTGCTTGTGGGAGATAGGGCTTTGACTGATCTGAAGAATGAAATCATCTGTCCTGGAATAGCTACCCCATTGGCAGTGGCAGTGCAAGCTTCCCTATATTGTTCCTCCATTTTTGTTTGACCCCCTAAGGATTTTCCCTCTGTAGGATAATCCTTAAGTGGTATAGCCACCATAACAATTCCCATGCCAAGCCCTTTTAGCACCCTAGCATAAGGGATATGGCTGCTAGAAAAGAGGCGTTTCCAGGATGTCTCTCTGCCCTGGCAATCCCTGACTGCCAGACTAACCCTTAAGTGCTGTTGCCAGCCAGCACAAAGTTGAGCAGCCCTCAGGACTGGGGTGTGTGTGTGGGAATGGGACAGGATGCCTTAATGCCACCTTTCCCCAGCTATCCGGAGCTGTGCCAAATGCATCTCAAGCCCAATCTCAGTTGCAGCCTATAGGAACTACCATCATACAAATAATAAAATAATAAGAAGGGTGTACACAACACTTCCATGGCTCTTGGTTCTATGCTCTAGCTAATAGGTATTGACAGAAAGCTGAATGCCATAACAAATCTCTGACATTGGCAATTTGGGCATCCTGTTGTTACTTTCACTCGTGGGGATTTTATAGACATTCCTGCGAAAAACCCCACCTGCTGTGGAGTTGCTTTTTTCCTTCAGAGATCCACAGTCTGGCTCCTTCCTTTGATTGAATTACTAAGCTTCGAAGACAAAATGCACAAGGAGAGTATACAGATCCAGGAATCCTAGTGACAAAGAAAACAAGTTAGGAGTAATACTTGGAAGAACTTAAGCATGTTTAAGAACATAGTCGTTTTTAATTTCCTTCCTAAATTGATCATTTACCTCAGAGGTATACAGTAGCTTCATAATTGCAGCCTTATGTTCTGTAACCATATGAGGAGCCTAACAATTCGAAGTAGAAGTTTACATCACCAAGGGCAGATGAGATGTGAGAGATGAAGATCCCAGTGAAGTTTAGATCCTGACTCGGGCTCTGCTGTAGACTAGAAAATCTGGCAATAATAGAAACTTTTGGAACTTCTTGGAAATTTATGGAAAATGAAAGTTTAAAGTAATAAATAACTCAGGAAAAACAAACAAAAACAATGGCAAATGAGAAAAAGATGGAAAAAATCCATTGTCTGTCACTGCATATGGCTTTTGCTTCTCCAAAACAGTTTTTCATTCTATTAAATACACAAACATTTGTAGCATATGAAGATGACACTAATAATGAGAACTACCAATGACAAAATAAGTGAAAAAGACTTCATTAAATCACAAGAGATACCATTAGAAGAAATGACTCATATGAGAGTTTTACCTCAGTGAGGACTAAGTAAAATCTAAGTAAAGACAGCAGGATTTGGCCTTACCAGTGTAAATAATAATTATTATTATTACTATTAACTCCATTAAAGACCACTCACCAGTGTCATAAGTTACAGCAGCACCATAGCTGTTCTAACTCTTACCAAGGCTCGAGCAGTGTGATCTTCAAGATCAGGGATTCATAGCTGATTCCAGATGTCCCCTCTACCTTGTGAAGCAGAGCTTGGCTGCTGGACAGAATCTGACTCAACATTTATTTATACCATAACACTGTCAGAAGAAGTCGAAGTCACACATGGATTCCCTCTGCTGTGCCGATGATAACACACATGTTTGTCTGTAACATATATATCTGTGATGGGCGAGTGGCTGCCCCTCACTGGCAGAAAAGGGGTTAAAAGCAGCCCTAGAGAGGCTGTGCCGGAGGTAGCCAATTAGAAAGGGGCTGAGAGGAGTAGCCAATTATGGCCCAGCAGGCCCATATAAGAAGGGCTGCAGGCAGAGCAGAGTTCAGTAGCTGACTGGAACTTAAGAGGGAGAAGAGCAAGCTCCTGGCAGGGTGAAGAAGCCCAGCACCTGGGATAATTCAGTGCTGCAAGCAGGGACTGGGGAGCTAGAGAGAGCCCCTGGCTGGTAGTTAGGGCCTGCAGGCTAAGGCCCTGAGGTAAGGGCAGAAGAGGGTGCTGGAGCTACATGGGATGTGTCCCTGGGACAATGGACTGCAATGGCCACTGAGGGAAGTGGCTGGGTGGAGTTTACAAGTCCCCTGGAAGGGGAGACCACAGAGTGTGGCACAGCTGGAGGGCAGTGTCATGAAGAAGATACTGCGGTCCTGGGTGTGATGTGGGTCCAGGAGCAGAGGTGATGGTGGGTGAGACTGCACCAGAAGAGGGTGCAGATTTAAGTCCCAAAACAGCTAGTAGGAGGTGCTGCAGTGCTGAGTTGCACCCTGTTATAATATCTAACACCTTTTTGTCAAACTGGTTTCTTCACTTATTATATTTTGCTAAACTCTAAAGCATAAAAATTAGCAGTGGGAAAATCATATTTTGCTCACAGTGTCTGAACTATTTCTTGTTTTTCACCCCTAAGATTTTATCCTACTTGAATCCTCATACTTGTACCCATATCCCACTGTTCCTCATTAAGGGTAGAATGAGGGCTCCTGGGTTGCAGTTGCTTAGCACAAGCTGAGCCATCTTCAATGCCTTAATTACTGGAAGACATAGTATACTGTGACTGAATTCTACTGCTGTTTGTGTGAAAGCATTTCCAGGAGTTAAACATATAGCTATTCCAACTAGTTTTTAGTGTCCATCAGTAGATGCATTATTTTGAGGGTGATTATGATACATGGGTATCAAGTTACAGGTAAGTACATTTCTGTATGCCATGTTAACCCTACTGTGCTGAGTATATACTAGATAACTACCAGTAGCATTGTGCTAGAGCAGGGGTGGGCAAACTTTTTGGCCTGAGGGCCACATCAGGGAATAGAAATTGTATGGCAGGCCATGAATGCTCCCAAAACTGGGGTTAGGGTGTAGGAGGGGGTGAGGGCTCTGGTTGGGGATGCAGGCTCTGGGGTGGGGCTGAGGATGAGGTGTTTGGGATGTAGGAGGGTGCTCTGGGCTGGGACCAGGGCCGGCTCCAGGCACCAGCCCAGCAAGCAGGTGCTTGGGGTGGCCAAGGGGAAGGGGCAGCATGTCGGGCTCTTTGGTGGCGGGTCCTTCAGCTCTCCTTAGAGGGAAGGACCTGCTGCCGAATTGCCGCCGAAGAAGAAAGCGACACAGTGGAGCCGATCGCAGCTTTTTTTTTTTCCCCGCCACTTGGGGCGGCAAAAACCCTGGAGCCGGCCCTGGCTGGGACTGAGGGGTTTGGAGGGGGATCAGGACTGGGGCAGGGTTGCAGGTTCTGGCTGGGGGTGTGGGCTCTGGGGTGGGGCTGTGGATGAGAGGTTTGGGGTGCAGGAGTGTGCTCTGTGCTGGGATTGAGGGGTTGGAGAGCGGGAGGGGGTTTCAGGGCTGGGGCAGGGGTTAGGGTGAAGGGAGAGGCTCAGGGGTGCAGGCGCCGAGCGGCACTTAACTCTAGCGGCTCCCGGAAGCAGTGACGTGTTCCTTCTCCGGCTCCTAGGCATGGAGCAGCCCCTGACCCTCTGAGTGGGGTCATGCCACAGCTTTCAGGAGCAGTGTGGTGTGGCCCCCAGCTGGAGCAGGACCAACCTGCATGGTGCAGCTCCTGCCCCGGCTGGAGCTCATGGGACAGCTTAAAACGGCGAATGGGATGGATCTGGCCTGCAGGCTATAGTTTGCCCACACCTGCGCTAGAGCATACAGTAGTGGATATGAATGAGAAATTCCAATTTCTCTCATTGACACACAAAATTAGGCATAATCATTACTCATGATCAACATTCTACATAGGGGAGATTTAAGTGCAAAGCAAAACCTTGATAGAGCCAAATGTAGGCCTTGATAACCATAGCTATGCCTTAAGATAGCTCCAAGGAAAGGCTTTAAAAGCCAATGCAAGGCCTTTTGACTTTACCATACTATATATTTAAAACTGGGAAATATTGAAATTACAGCAGGACATATAGGGCTATAATGAAATTTTATATATAGTGAAAGGTAAAAGGGACAATTGTTAGCCTGAAAGAGTGATCTGGATTGCTTTCCATTGACTGTTTAGAAGTGTTTTCATAACGGAGGCATAATTATTGATGAACTTTTAGGAATAAATTGACAAGAACCATTATGGAAACAAAATTGGAAGGAGATTGAGTCTGTTCTAATATTTTGAGTACAATGATGTATTTTGAAATACTTGGTGTATAGAAATGAAGGCATTGAAAGAAAAGTGTAACCTTCCTTCTCTGAATTTCTGTTCAAATGAACCAATTATTTTGCTGACCCCAGGGTCTGAATTTCAAAGGGGGCTGAAGACAGGCTTAGGCCTGCTGCTATGGCAAATTCCAAAATACCCAATTACTGACCTCAGAAGGAGTCAGCATTCCAGAGATTAGAGTCATTGGGAGTTTACTTCACAAACTCACTTCTAATAATATACCATAGTGCCTTTTTCAGTTAGCAAATAAGATATGTCTCAAGGCAAAATAGTTATTAACAGTCAGGGGTAGGAGTTAAATCTCTAATTGGAAACAGCAACTTCTGCAGAGGAAAGTAATAAAAGCATATAACAAGTAGATGCATATAGTGAATTATGGAATGATTACCTAGACTCACCATAAGACCAGTCTCAGCAGAAACAATGAGCATTTCAGTGCGTTAGGGATCCAGGATAACACTGAATATTGAGGAGTGTCCCAAGGATTAACTCTGTTCTTACTAGCCAGTTTTACTAACATAATCTTGGCACACTTCCCAGGTTCCCTTGGTTATTATTTACACTGCACTTATTTGGATGTTTAGCTGCACCATTTTGGGGGAAAATCTTCTCCCCCCCCCCCCCCCCCTTTGGTGTCAGGATGCATTTCAATAAGGAAACTCTTTGGTCTGAGGCTGCCTGATGTAGCGCTATTTTGTCTCAGATGTCAGTTATATTAAGCATTTTTAGCTTTGAGTTAGTCAAATGAGTGACCGGCTGTTTCTCCATACAAAATTTTTCCATTGCTTTTATAATTAAACATACAAGGCCAAAGCCTGAAAGTTGAGTGCCTGCTGAGCATTCATAACTCCCATTGAAGTCAACTGGTGGTATATTAGCGCACAGAAAACCATCTTCTCCCTGTGCCCATCTCTATGGGACAAATCCTCTCCTCTGTCAGTCTTAATGTGACATGGAGTTGAAGGGGGTTTCTGTCCTCAGATAAGGTGCAAACATTATGGGCTACTGTGATGGGTTGAACCCTGATGTGCTGGGCTCCTGCTGGTTCCACCCATTCCCCCAGTCTGGGTTTCCTCACCCTGTCCTAGCTGTGCCAGGCCCTCAAGTCTTCTCCAGCGCGCACACACAAGTAGTGACACACCCAGCTGCAAATGGACAGACACTGAGATCAGCTCTGTGTGGGAAGAGTCAGCTCGGGGATTGCCCAGCACTCACATGTGCACCTCCTTTGGGGTATAAACCTAAAATAATATTGTCTTGTGCTGTATAGAAAGATCTGCACTGTGCAAGCTCATGAAAATTCACCTTCTCCCTCAATGTGGAGAGAGAGATATGAATGGCACAAACTGGGTTTTGAAATAAGTAACTACAAAAGGTAAATTTTAAGTGATTATAAGGGATAGCAAACAGAACAAAGCAGATTACTGAGCAAATAAAACAAAACATGCAAACTAAGCTTAATACACTCAGAAACAAGTTACAAAATGTAATTTCTCACCCTAAATTTTGTTTTAGGCAAGTTGCAGAGTTTCTGTAGTTTAGAGTTCCAGTTATTTCTCTTTACAGACTGGACCCCTGTCTCAGCCTGGACTCAGCCCCTGCCATCCCTTCAGGTGTTTTTAGTAATCTTCATTCTTGGATGGGGAGGCAATGGACAAGAGTCCTGCTTGATTTACTCCCCAGCCTTAAGTAGAATTTACATAAGGCGGGAACCCTTTGTTTCCAGTGGAAATACCAGCAGTGCCCAAGGTGATACTCTGTACAAGGTGACATCATCAGTTGTCCCTGCAGTGTTAAAGCAACATCCCAGGAAGGTGGGAGATTAGTATTTCCAAAGTTCTATTGTCCTGCTTAAATGGCTCATTCAGGCTGATTGCCCACCAGACAGTAGGCATTCCCTCAAGTACACACACAGTTGTAATAGGAAGATTGACTATGTAAGAAACTTCAGATACAGAAATGATACATGCATACAAATTTAGGAAACACATTTAGTAGATCATAACCTTTTTAATGATACCTCACATGACCCATCTTTCATAAAACATACCTTAGTTATGCCATATTAATAGCCTAACAATTTCTATGAAGATTAGGATATAGCTATGATGTTACATCCCATAATTTCCTATTTCAGTTTTTATTTAGTCCTTGTTCAATAAAATTCCCACTGAAGTCAAGTAACAATGATTTCTGACAATGGTCAGCGAAGACAGTGTGTAACAAATCTTTCCTTCAAGGTTCTGGAAATGAAGTCCATTATATTGGAGCTTCATTTGGTGAAGGGTGGTGCTACGTATCGTATGCTTTTCCCATTGCTGCTCGATACATGAATGTCACAAAGACTGATAGCAAACTTATAGCTTTCAGTATTTTTAGCCAACTTGCTGGAGAGGAACTGGAGGTTGCCTGAAGTGTGCTTGGTAAGGGCACAATCATATGCATCGGGCAGTTCATAGTTAACCTACTTAGTTATTTTTAGTGGTTTTTAATCTGCTCAGGATGAAGAATTTGACCAACTTTAAAAAAAATAGTTTCTTTGCATGATATTTTTGGGCCATACTTATCACTGCAAAAATGAGTCTGAAGAGATGTGGCATCAAAACATATCCTGGCTGGCTTCCAGGAGTGCCGCCAGCTTTTCCATTGCCCTAGCCTGTGGAAGATCCTGCCCCGAACCGCTGCCTCTGTGTGTGTGTGGGGGGGGGGGGGGGAGGGAGTGGCAGCATAAGGTCCCGCCACCGAAATACCACCACGGTCGCTGCCCCCCAAATTGCAGTGCCCTAGGCGACTGCCTAGGTCACCTAATGGGTTGCGCTGGCCCTGCTGGTTTCATTTGACATTACAAATGGAACTGTAAGAATCAGTCCACAGTGACTTTACCCAGCATTCCATGATGCACCTGGCAGATGATTTTCGCAAACTTCTACAGACAGGTGCATTCTGAAAGGAGTTTCCAGAATTCTAGTTGGCTGATGCTGTCTAACTTTGGTAAAGCCAATAAATACATATCCATATTTTCTTTTGAATATTTTTCCTCTAACTGTCCAGATTTCAATTGTATTTCAAAGGTATTCTACTGCTCTACACAAGCTATGTTTCTAAAAAGATGTGAATGGCTATAGCCATCGATAACCAATTCAACAGCAGTAGGCAAAGTATTTTCCCATATTTGTGATGAGGGATACTGTGACAGTGCTGAGAATATTTAATTGCATAAGGAAACTGAGTTTTTATAGGACAATACCTTTCTCCCATGTTATCCTAAAAGAGGCATTTGGCCAATGGATGCATGTTGCAGTCATAAAGCCTAGAGCATCACTGCTCAAGCACAGTATAACTACACCTCTACCCAATATAATGCAACCCAATATAACAAATTCAGATATAACGTGGTAAAGCAGTGCTCCGGGGGGCAGGGCTTTGCACTCCGGCAGATCAAAGCAAGTTTGATATAACGTGGTTTCACCTATAACATGGCAAGATTTTTTGGCTCCCGAGGACAGTGTTATAGAGGTGTACAAAGAAAGGTAGTTTGGTTTTGTTCATTGGAGTGGAAAATTTTTACTTCACTAGAAATTTGAGTTTGTGGTCTCCCAACATGGACAGATGCCAAATTCAGAATGTCTCTGACTTTGGATGCTGTCGTTCAGTGTCAAGTAAGAAGACAACCCCCAACTCATTAGCTATAAAAAGACTCCTAAAATCTTATAAAATGTTGTTTAATTGAGATGTAAATGTGAGTTTGGAGTGGGGATTTGCCTATGAGTAAGTCACATTTTCCAAATGCTTGGGATAGCTGGCTTTTTTTAGAAGGTACTAGATAGTCGGGAAGGGGAGAAATTAATAAGTACTACCACTAGAACAACTTCTATCTCTGTAAAAAGCTTGTAGAAAAAACCTACAATAAAAATCTACAAATCTGCATACCCTAAGTATGCATTGTACTCATATTAAACCCCTAATAAATGAAAAACAAACATCTCCATCATTTGTATTCCCAGCCCTCCACTAATGAATATGGGCTCTATTTCAATCCACCACATGTCAAAGCTGTGGTTGCCCTCTAAAGTCTGAATTCTTCTTCTCTTAAATGGGATCCATCCTAGAGTGGGTAGTTGTTTGTTCTCTTTCTGGAGGCCTAAATGATAGTATAGGGTTACCATATTTCAACACTGAAAAAAGAGGACACTTCACGGGGGCCCTGGCCTTTCCCCAGCTCCACCCTTTACCCACCCCAATTCCAACCCCTTCCCCAAAGTCCCTGCCCCAACTCTGCCCTCTCCTCTGAGCACCCTGCATTCCCCCTCCTCCCTCCCGCTCTGATCTTGGTTGGGGGTTGTTAAGTGCTTCCCTGCTCCCCCCTTGCCCTGCAGCTTCTGTGACCCCTGCTCCCCACTCACCCTGCAGCCTCTGCACCCCCCTTGCCCTGCAGCCTCTGTGACCCCTGCTCCCCACTTGCCCTGCACCCCCCCACCCCTGCAGCCTCTGCACCCCCTGCCTGCCCTACCCCTGTGCCCCCCTGCCCCTGCAGTCTCTATGCCCCTGCCTGTCCTGCTCCTCCTCACCCTGCAGCCTCTGCGCCCCCCCGCCTGCCCTGCTCCCCCAGCAGCCTCTGCCTGGCGGGGGCTTTGGACGCTCAGCGGCGACCGGGGCGACACGGGTCCCTGCAGCCCCGGCACACGCTGCACTCCCTGCCTCGCGCTGCAGCCTCCTTCCTGCTGCTGCCAAGCAGGTTCCCCGGCCTGTCTGTCCCCGCTGGAAACCGCTTCCATGGCGCTGGGTTCCAAGCTGCGCGGGGCAACGGGGCCACAGGAAGGGTCCTGCGGGCTCAGCTGGGGTGTGCGGTCCGCCCAGCTTGCGGGGGCAGCAGCAGTCCCTCCGCCACCTTCTGCAGCTGCACCCCCCTGCCCAAGCTCACTACAATGTAGCCGGGGCGGCTGGGCTGCGCTGCAGATCCGGCGGGTCGTGCTGGGGCCAGGCGGACCCTGGCTTATACCTCCCTATTTTCCCGAACATGTTCGGCTTCTTGAAAATTCCTCCCGGATGGGGATTTGAGGACCAAAAAGCCAGACATGTCCGGGGAAATCCAGATGTATGGTAACCCTATGATAGTATATACAAATGGGTCTGATCTTGCAACATGATGAGCAGGTCCTTAGAGGGGATGAGTATCTTTAACTCCATTTGAGGACACACAGAAATTTGTAGGCCCAAATGCTCAGTTACACTTTACACACGCCCTGGCAGGGCAAAGGGACTCTCAAGGGGAAGTAAATATGTACATCCACTTTAAGACTCCTTTACACTGCCAGAGTGGTGTAGAGGGTGCAACTATAAATGAGAATCAGGCCCATAGCATTGAGTCCAATTTTCTGTAAATGGGAGAACTGGTTATAACTGTTTAGCGTCTTCTACCTAATTTGTTCGGCTATTACATACACACAGCATGGCACAGAAAGAGTAGCAGCTTTGTACTTACAAGACTGTAGTAGGACTGATTTCTTATTTATACTGAATCCTCTTTGCACTATGGCAATATGAAGGTGCCTTGCTGTTAATGTAAATAAAAACCACACTAGGATCTTGCCACAAAGGTTTTGGTGTGTGCAGACCAGCAGCAGTCATTTTTTATTAAAGTTCTGTCAAACAATGAAGAGACAAGGTCTAGCGTCACTAAGGTTCCAGAACGTATAGATTCTGCAGGGTGGTTAAGCTCACTCCCTCCCCACCTCCGAATCCCACCAGAAGCATTAATACAGCAGATTACGAGAACATTTGACCAACAACTCGCCTCAGCCACTAGTATTTACGACTTGTTTTGCTTTATTTAATATCCTGATTATTGCAGATGAAAGTTCAAGGTGTCAAAGCTTTGTGCCTCTGGGAATCTTCTCAGACCATATCCTACAACAAGGCCCTAAAGCTGTGAATGAAACCTTGACATCTTGAGGCCAACTGGAGTCATCTTTCTATCTGTCTCAAGATGGGTTTTAATCTCATTGTATCTCCTTAGTTAAGGAGCATTATTAGGCCTGGTCAGTATTATGTGGCACAAGATGCTGCATAACACTAGCTCCTGCTATCAGTGAGAGCAGTTGCTATAAATGCATGTGCAAATGTAGGCACACAATTTATGTGGACCTCAGGCCTCATTCTAATAATTTATCCTGGAATATCAGCCCCTTTTCAGACAAATATTTTCACATCTTGGTACACTTCATGTTACCATATAGTTATCTGGAATTGGAAATTATCAGCCTTTTTATTTTGTTTGTTCTGATTAAGAAAGCACCAATTATTAGTCACTGATTACTACACCAATCATTAGAGCAATCCTACTAAATTGTCACATAGGGCGGTTGGCAAGAGTTGCTGTTTGGTTAATAGCCTGCTATATTTGCAGAGCAGGTTATCCCAGGTGTCATATGAGATGATTCTCCAGAAAAGGTCTGTAATGATGCTTGGGCAAAGTATGAAAATAATTCATTGCAAAACATTGCTGGTATTTTAGCCACAGGAATATTTCTAACTTTTTTTCAAAATTAGAAGCTGGATATAACAGTTAGCTGCATACAATTAAAGCTCTAAAGGGCAATAAATTTCATCCAAATGTGTTGTATGTGCTACCCGGGACAGTTGTGGTATGCCACAGAGAGCCAGAGGAACATAGAGCCAATATGAACAGTAACTAGGGTAACACAGAAGGAGGGGAGAGAGAAATTTATTGAAATGAATAAGAAACTAAAAAATTAAGCTTCCATCAAACTAAGTCTCAGTTGCCAGTGTCTGAAATATACTAAAATATAAACCAGTCACTAGGGTGGAAAGTTTGTATCTTGAAGATGCCATGGTGATGAGTGCAGTATAAAAACATAGCTAAGGAGACACACAGACATCTCTTATTTAGTACAAGACTGAGTCTGTAAGTTATGATTAAAGATGGGATTTCTAAAGGCACCTACAGCAGTAATGTGCCACGTTCAGTGGGATTCGTGTACCTAACTCACTTGGCTGCTTTGAAAATCCAAGCTATAAATCTTTAAAAATGTGATTTTATGTTTCTTAAAATGGCTTCTTTGTATTATAATGGTCAATTGTATTAGAGTTAGCAGAGTTCCTCATATTTAAACAATCTAAAGTGAAATCTTGGCCCTATTGAAGACCATAGCAAAACTCCCATCACTTAAGTGGGGCCAGGATTTCACCCCCAAGTCTATAGTTAGGTTCAGGAATAGATATGTAGTTGAATGTTATCTATAGGTAAGTAGGTACATACATTCAGAGGGGAGAATTTCATATGTGCCTATGGTATGCAGGAGCACAAGTCTCACTGAAGATCAGTGGAACCTTATTAGGTTATTAATTATCACTTGGTTGTTATATAACTAGGATGCATATTTAGCACAGACACACCTTTTTTTGGTACCTGACTTGACACCAGGGCTGGCTCTAACTTTTTTGCTGCCCCAAGCTAAATAAATAAATAAAATTTAAAAAAAAAAAGCACCGCCCCTGCCGTAACACCCCCCCCCCGAGCATCACGCCGCCCCATCGAAACACCCCCCTGAGCGCTGCGCTGCCCCGCTGAAACACCCCCCCCCGCCAAGTACCGTGCCGCCGAAACAGCCCCCCCCCCGTGCCACGCCACACCCCCAAAACAAAAACAACCCACCCCCCACCGAGCGCCGCCCGGCCGAAACAACAACAACAAAAAAATCCCGAGCGCCCCCCACCACCCAAAGATTGGCCGCCCCTTACAAGGTGCTGCCCCAAGCACGTGCTTGGTTGTCTGGTGCCTGGCGCTGGCCCTGCTTGACACCCATTAGAGGGTCTGATTTTTTTCAGAAAGTACTGAACATTCATCCTCTGAAAATCAGCCCACACCAAGTGTTTCAAGGTGGGCACCCAAAAACCATGGCACCCAAAATTGCTAGTCACTTCAAAAAATATATATTGCAGATTCCCAGCACAGTTGCTAAGTATCAATGGTTGCACACATACATAGCATTTGCTTTCGTGCAAGAAGAGATGTATATATGAAACCATTAGTGCATACAAGTGTATGAGAAAGTAAGAGGTATTGCATATATAAGTTAACGACAGATACTAATGAGTATGAAGTGTGATTTCTACATATTGTGACAAAGTTCCTCCTCTATCTTGGTGGGTCCTGCGCTTATTGGCGGATTTTCTTGCCTCAGAGATTGTGGGTAGGGGAACAGCCCAGAGACCTTCCCCTCTGGAAGAACCCACAGTCCAGGTCAATTGGGAGGTTTGGGGGGAACCCGGGCCCGCCCTCTACTCCGGGTTCCAGCCCAGGGCCCTGTGGACTGCAGCTGTCTATAGTGCCTCCTGTAACAGCTGCATGACAGCTACAACTCCCTGGGCTACTTCCCCATGGCCTCCTCCAAACACCTTCCTTATTCTCACCACAGGACCTTCCTCCTGGTGTCCGATAACGCTTGTGCTTCTCAATCCTCCAGCAGCATACTTTCACTCTCAGCTCCTTGCGCCTCTTGCAACTGACACTGGCACCATAAACTGAAGTGAGCTCCTTTTAAAACCCAGGTGCCCTGATTAGGCCTTAATTGATTCTAGCAGCTTCTTCTTAATTGGCTCCAGGTGTCCTAATTAGCTGCCTGCCTTAACTGGTTCTAGCAGGTTCCTGATTACTCTAGTGCAGCCCCTGCTCTGGTCACTCAGGGAACAGAAAACTACTCATCCAGTGACCAGTCTGGCCCTCTACCAGACTCCTGTACCCCACTGTTCTGGGTCTGTCACATATCCCTCCCCCCCGCTCAACATCAAGGGGTTGGGCAGCTTGGGATGCCAGACAGTGCACACGGGACAAGCCATCGGTGTTGCCATGACGGCTCCCTGCTCTGTGTTGCACACGGAACTGGAAAGGTTGGAGGGATAAGAACCATCTGGTCACCCTTGTGTTCTTCTCCTTGTTCCGCTGCATCCATTGAAGAGGGGCATGGTCGGTCACGAGGACAAATCTGCGCCCGAGCAGATAGTAGCGCAATGTTTCCATGGCCCATTTTACAGCGAGACATGCTCTCTCCACCACTGCATATTTTTGTTCCCTTGGAAGGGGTTTCCAACTGAGGTATAGAATTGGGTGTTCCTCCTCCCCGACCATCTGTGATAGAATAGCCCCCAACCCAACTTCCGATGCATCTGTCTGCAGGATAAACTCCTTGGTGAAATCAGGGGCTATCAATACGGGGTTACTGCAGAGGGCAGTCCATAGGTCTGTGAATGCTTCCTCTGCTGCATCAGACCATCTCACCAGATCAGGTCCACGGGCTTTCACTAGGTCTGTCGGGGGCTTGCCCTTGTGGTAAAGTGGGGGATAAATAGTCAGTAATACCCCACCACACCCAGGAACGCCCGGACTTGTTTCTTGTGACTTGGTCGGGGCCAATTTTGGATGGCCTCTAACTTATTCACTTGGGGTTTTACCAGACCTTTTCCCACAACATAGCCAAGATATTTGGCCTCTGTAAACCCTACAGCGCACTTGGCAGGGTTTGCTGTAAGGCCAGCTCACCTGAAGGTATCGAAGACTGCCTCCACCTTCTCCAGGTGGGTTTCCCAGTCTGGGGTATGTATGACCACATCGTCCAAGTAGGCAGCAGCATAACTGTTATGCGGGCATAATAGCTTGTCCATGAGGTGCTGGAAGGTAGCTGGGGCCCCATGTAGTCCAAAAGGGAGGACAGTATATTGAAAAAGACCCTGTGGTGTAGAGAACGCAGTCTTTTCCTTTGCGTCTTCTGCAAGGGGAATCTGCCAGTACCCCTTTGTCAAGTCTAGGGTAGTCAAGTACCGGGCATTACCCAGCCAGTCCACTAGCTCATCTATGCGAGGTTTGGGGTACGTGTCGAACTGGGATACTTCGTTTAGTCGCCGGAAGTCATTGCAAAATCTTGTGCTGCCATTAGGTTTGGGCACCAGCACGATTGGGCTGGACCACTGACTGTGGGATTCTTCGATGATCCTCAACTCCAGCATTTTTTTTACTTCTGCTTTTATTTCCTCCCTTTTTTGCCGCTGGCACCTGATAGGGCCTCATTGTTACTCTGGCCCCAGGGTTCGTGACGATGTGGTGATATGTCTCAGTGGTTCGACCTGGTTTTGTCGAGAACACATCTTGGTTCCGGAAGATCATCTTCTGGTCTGGATTAGGTCTTGCCTATATGCTCGGGGTATTACTGATCGCCATATTTGGGGTCGGGAAGGAATTTTCCTCCAGGGTAGATTGGCTGAGCCTCTGGAGGTTTTTCGCCTTCCTCCGCAGCATGGGGCAGGGATCACTAGCAGGAGGGTCTCAGCCGATTGAAGTCACTAAAACACAGGATTGGGGACTTCAACGGCAGAGTCCAGGGAAGGGTCTTGCGGCCTGCGGCATGCAGGGGGTCAGACCAGATGATCATAATGGTCCCTTCTGACCTTAAAGTCTATGAGTCTGAGGTCTTTTTGGACCGTTGTGCATGCCTCTTGTGCATGCCAGGGTTTCAGAAGGTTAACGTGATAAATCTGTTCTTGTTTTCTGTGTCCTGGCTGCCACACCTTGTAGGTTACTTCCCCCACGGGTTCAACCACCTCATAGGGCCCCTGCCATTGGGCCAGAAGCTTGCTTTCTGCCATGGGTACCAACACCATAACCCGATCCCCTGGTTGGAACTGTCACACTTTTGCCTGGCGATTGTAATGGGTTCACTGGGCCTCCTGGGCCTTCTCCAAATGTTCCCGTACAATAGGGGTAACCCGGGCTATCCGGTCTCGCATCTGCATTACATGCTCTATTATATTTCTCCCCTTATTGGGTCCCTCTTCCCAGATCTCTTTGGCGATATCTAGTATGCCACGGGGGTGATGCCCGTATAATAACTCGAAGGGGGAAAACCCAGTTGAGGCCTGAGGTACCTCCCGGATAGCGAACATAAGGTAGGGTAGTAGGGTGTCCCAATCCTTCCTGTCCCGACTTACCACCTTCCTTATCATAGCCTTGAGGGTTCGGTTAAACCTTTCTATCAACCCATCAGTCTGCGGATGGTAGACCGAAGTTCTCAGGGTATGTATATGAAGCAGCGTACAGAGGTCCTTCATTAGCTTCAACATAAATGGGGTTCCTTGGTCGGTTAATATCTCCTTCAGTAGCCCCATTCGGGCAAAGATCCCCACCAGCTCTTTGGCTATAGTTTTAGAGTCCGTTTTCCGCAGGGGGACAGCTTCTGGGTAGCGAGTAGCATAGTCCAAAACAACAAGTATATATTGGTGGCCCTGAGCCATCTTCTCCAGGGGTCCCACTAGGTTCATGGCTATTCGCTTGAAGGGGACCTCTATGATGAGAAGGAGTACTAAAGTGCCCTCAAGTGGGGACGGGGACTGTGCAGCTGACACTCCGGGCAGGGGGCACAGTACCTCCGCACTTCATGTACTCTGGGCCAGAAGAACCGTCGTAGGACTCATGCCAGGCTCTTCTCTACCCCCAAATGCCCCCCATAAAGATGACTATGAGCAAGACTTAATACAGTGTTCTGGTGTTTTTGAGGTACTAGGATCTGCTGTACCTTCTGCCCCTGTATTGGTGCAACCCGGTATAAGAGATCCTTCTTCATTATGAAGTAGGGTCCTGGTTCCTGGGTTTTTCCTTCCACGGGGACCCCATCTATTTCAGTCACCTCCTTCCTAATGTTGTCATACCTTGGGTCTTCTGCCTGGTCCCGTCCAAAATTTCCTCTCCCGGGGAATCTGCCCAAGTTCTAGGGGCCCAGACTCTGTTGCCTCTACTGGTTCAGAAGCATTAGGGTGGGGGTCAGATTCAGGTGCTTCTCCCTCCGGCGTGGCCTCCTTTTCAGCTGCGCGGGTCCTCCTACCTACAAGAGCCTCTGGCTTTGGGTCAGTATTCGGGTTCCCAAGGCCTTAGCTGCCCTTCTTTCCCGTTTTGTCTTTCTACCCTGTCTAGGAGTGCAGAACAAATCTGGGGATATTTCAGAGAAGACTGGGGGTTGACAGTCTGCTGTGGATGCCTCACCAATTTTAGGGTCCCCATCTTTCTCCAATCCCCCTACTGGGAGTAAGTTTCCAAACCCTGGGAAGTCCCTTCCTATGAGCACCAGGTATGGGAGTTTAGGGACTATACCTGCTGCTACCTCAGTAGTGTTCCCTTGGATCTCGATTTTTTTACTGGGATGGTGGGGTAGTAACTAACTGTCCCATGGACACATATTATCCCCGTACGTTTAGCCTGCAGCAGCTGACTACGCTTCACGAGCTTCCCTGAGATAAGCGTGATAGCACTCCCCGAATCAACCAGTGCCGTGGTCCCTACCCCATTTAGTTTCACTGATCTGGTATACATATGTGGAGTTAGTGAGACCTCCACAAGGTGGATTAGGGAGCATGGATCTGCCCAGTTCCCCAGGTTACACTGCATAGGCTCCTCAGCATTGGGACACTGTGCAGCTGTGTGTCCCCACTCCCCGCAGGCATAACATCTGTATGGAGCCCTAGGCGTTCCCCGGTCTCTTGGTTTGGTAACATCCCGATCCTCTTCTCCCTCAGTGCTCCGACTCTTTGTGGCCTCTGATGGGCCTTCAGCCTCTCTCTTTTTCCACCTGGGCCCTCCTGGTGGCCCAGTCACCTGAACTTTAGGGCTTGGTGCTGCTAGTTTAACCCGGGGTGCCTCTTCCTTAGCTGGTCGGGTCAGCTCCCTCGCTGTCCTTCGCCTCTCTACCAGGGCGACAACCTAGTCATAGGTGGAGGGTTTGTTCTGGCTTACCCAGACACAAAGGTCTGGTGGTAGTCCCCTCATGTATCGAATGATGACCAGAACCGCTAGTATCTCTTCCGGACTCCGGGACTCTGTTTGCAACCACTTTCGTGTGAGATGGATGAGGTCATACAATTGGGACCGCGGGGTTTTGTCTTCCTGGTACCTCCAACTGTGATACTGCTGGGCCCACACTGCTGTCGTTACCCCAGATCTGGCCAGGATCTCTGCTTTCAGCTGGGGGTAGTCTGCCGCAGCCTCTCCAGACAGATCATGGTAGGCCTTCTGGGCCTCCCCACACAGGAATGGGGCAAGGATGCCAGACCACTGATCTCGAGGCCAGGCCTCCCGTAGGGCTGTCCTCTCAAAGGCCAGAAAGTATGCTTCTACATCATCCTCCCGTGTCATTTTCTGCAACCAATGGCTGGCCCGTATGAGCCACGTCCCATCATGGCCACGATTCAGCTCTGGAAGGGACTTTACCTGGTTTACCAGTTCCTGCAACATAGCTCGGTCTTGAGCAGCCTGGTCCATCAGCGGGCGATTAGTCTCTTGCTGCAGCCGCACTGCCTCCTGTTGGGCGGCTGCCTGGACACGGGTAGCCTCCTGCTGGGCCGCCGTAGCTTGTATCAGTGCCCGCACTATGTCATCCATTGTGGTTAAAAAAAAAAAAAAAAAAAACCTTCTCCCCTTTTTTTTTTTTAAATCACCCTCCTTCTTCCACCATGCTGTGCACCCCAAGATCCCACTTCTAACACCAGTGTGACAAAGTTCCTCCTCTATCTTAGTGGGTCCTGCGCTTATTGGCGGATTTTCTTGCCTCAGAGATTCACCATGTGGGTTGGGGAACAGCCCAGAGACCTTCCCCTCTGGAAGAACCCACAGTCCAAGTCAATTGGGAGGTTTGGGGGGAACCCGGGCCCGCCCACTATTCCGGGTTCCAGCCCAGGGCCCTGTGGACTGCAGCTGTCTATAGTGCCTCCTGTAACAGCTGCATGACAGCTACAACTCCCTGGGCTACTTCCCCATGGCCTCCTCCAAACACCTTCCTTATTCTCACCACAGGACCTTCCTCCTGGTGTCCGATAACGCTTGTGCTTCTCAATCCTCCAGCAGCATACTTTCACTCTCAGCTCCTTGCGCCTCTTGCAACTGACACTGGCACCATAAACTGAAGTGAGCTCCTTTTAAAACCCAGGTGCCCTGATTAGGCCTTAATTGATTCTAGCAGCTTCTTCTTAATTGGCTCCAGGTGTCCTAATTAGCCTGCCTGCCTTAACTGGTTCTAGCAGGTTCCTGATTACTCTAGTGCAGCCCCTGCTCTGGTCACTCAGGGAACAGAAAACTACTCATCCAGTGACCAGTCTGGCCCTCTACCAGACTCCTGTACCCCACTGGTCTGGGTCTGTCACAATATAAATGAGTCACAGGAAGGCTGGGGCTGAATTCAATGGGTGTAACAGGACCTAAGTAGTTTGTTCTTACATGTACTGAGTAATAAATCTTCTATAACTCATCTATTTTCAAAACAGTCCCGATATTGTCTGATTAGGCTTTAATTTCTTCCATACTGGTTTCCTGTATTTCTTGCATTTAAATTAGCCACAACTTAAGTGCAGGAATTTATTTGGGAAGCATAGCATGGTGATGCACTAAGGAGAGGGTGGCTTGAATGGTAATATCAGCTTCCAAAAATTTCTATAAAGGAAAGAGGCAAAAACTTTCTTTCATTCCAACACAAAGAGAATACAATACTGCTGGGCTATACAAAATGTTCTTAAAAATAAAACCTCCCTATTCAAAACAACATGAGAAACAGAGGAAGAACTTGAGCCACTTACGCTTCTACGCAGGTAACATGAATGGATGCAATTTTCTTCATATCTATTTCATAAAGCTATAACCACACTGAGGGATTATTAAAATGGAATTTTAAAAATTAGCAAATAATCTATTTTTAGTGGCAATTAAGGTACCACAGGACACACCCCATCCACCCCAAAACTTGAAAGAATAAGAATTTAATAAGAATAACAAGGAAATGAGCAGTTAAGGAGAGAGACTTGTGCATACTTTTCCACCTTTATATCGTCCACAAGACTAATGATAACACTCCGATGCCCAATGAAGCTTTCACTTCCACCTCCAATAGATATCAAAGACAGTATGTGCCCCCGCTTCATCAAATTTGCACACGAGTGCAAAATCTTAACAATGACCTTATATCCTCTTATTTAAATTATACCAACAGATCAGCACATCTGACTGTCACGTATTCCATGCATTTGGGAAGTTATTCTGCCATAATGCCGCTGAAGTCATTACTGCTACCACTGGACCATAATAATGGGCCTGATTCTCAGTTATGGCAAGGCCCCTTTTATGTTGCTCTGACAGTGTAAAGAGCCCTTTACAAGGGTGCAAATATTTACACCCACTTTTACACTCACTTTGCACTGCCAGAGTAATATGAAGGGGCCTTAATGTAAATGAGGATCAGGCCCATAATCTTTTTTTACTAATTTATTATATATAAATAAAACATATCCTCAAACAAACAGGGTTCATTGTCTTCTTTTAAATACTTCACAGCCTATGGCCACTGTGCTTCTTTCCACCATGCAATCTGAATGGAAAAAAGCTAGAAGAAATCGTAGAGAAGATCGGCTTCATGGGATGTTTCTCCTTTTCCACTATCTCTGACCCATCTGCAAAAACTCTCTGCAAGTGATGGAAGGCTGGGAGGAGCCAATCTGAGGAGAGCATTGTTCCTTCTAGGCACAATAAATCCACCAGATTAATTGAGATTAGACCTTTTTCAGGATTGGGCTCTCATATTGTTCCTGGGTTTATTAATTTCTACTTTCTTCTGACTTTTTCTTTTTTTCTAATAAACCTTGATGCAGGTTGAAGATGTACCAATGACAGAGAAGATGTCACACGAGCCCTATCCTTGTGGAGGAGGAGGAGGATTATTCTGTCTTTGCCCCTTTCAGAGGTGTGTGTGTGCGCACGCGCACACCTGCTTGTAAAATCTACACCTGCTCTTTAGTATGGGATGTGTGAAGATTCTGCCAAGTGTGTATGTGTGATCAGGATGGGTTGGCCAATAGACAACTAGTGCAGCACAGGCTGCATCTAAGGGAATCTGGTGAAACAAGACTGCTGCTGTGAGGAGAAGGCTTGAAAGTTCAGTGCCTGGGATTCTGAGGAAGGAAATGGTTGAGAGCTGTTGCCCCAGGCCCGTCTCCAGTAAGCACAGAGCCGCTGCCTCTTCATTATCTAGGTGTGCCAGCAGGAAACATGACCCCTCATTAGCCTTCACAGAGATTCCATCTTTCCAAGGAGGAGAGGTGTGAAGCAACATTGGCTCAGGGACTTGGTAGCAGGGCCCATTTTGAAACCCTGGGGAGCTGCAGAATGGGATTGTGTAAGGTATAAGAATTCAATAGCATCCCTTTAGTTTAAATAGTTTATGAGCTCTCTAGTGGTGCTCGCCTGTTCTCGATTTTGGAATCTGCCAGAAATGAACCAGAACACAGCTATGTGGGACCCAGCTGTGGTTTCTTTATGTTCTTGTCCTTGTGCAAAGAGCAAAAGACACAACAGATTGCCCGAGATGTAAGCGAGGGAAGAATCTAAATGGTTAACTGCCAAAACATTAACAAAATATTTCACCACCACAGCTGCTCACATGGAACCGGTCAGTTAGAATTCAACCCTTAAGGGCATTCAGTTGTAAGGCTTTTTTTCCGGTCTGTTCTATGCACTGTTTTTCAAAACTCTATGCCATTTTTGAGTTAGAAGTATGGAAAAAAAATTAGACACTTGTTAAAATTTAAAACCAGGCTAAGCTTTTATTTTCCTCTACGTCAAAAAATAGTTTAATCAATTTCCTTTAAACTTGGCCAAACAATTACTGTCTGACCTGAAAGCAAGCATGCCAATTTGCAAGCTAAAAGAGGTTTTTGCCAAGCTTAAAGGGCCTGAAAATTAGGGTAAAGCTTGGGATCCTTGTTGTACCATTACGGTGGCGATGCAGTTGGCCCCATAATTATCTCCTTTAACTGTGACTGAGCAGCCAAACTAAAACCAGGGCTTATTGGATTGGCACAAGCTCAAATTAAGAGCATTGATCTAACCCTGGTCAGCATGTGATCCACAGCTGCATAAGTATTCACCTTCACTGTTTAATTTCTGAAGCTGGTTCAGATAGCTTATCTGAAGCCAGCACTGAGGGCCTGATTTTCAGAAGTGCTAAGCATTCATGACTCCTATTGAAGCACCTCTAAGGATCTAAGCCCTTAGTGGTAACAGTGAAAGTGCCAGTAGCTGATCTGTTTCAATATACAGGCCAAAGGAGAAAAAAAGGAAGGGATCCCCACTTAAAATCACTTTTAAAAAACAAAAAAAAGTAAGTGAGATGTTTGGCATTGAATCTTTAAGGTAAGATACAGAGTGGAGGTTCTACTGATATCCCCAACTTCACTTGCATATTGGTAAGTTGCTACTGCCTGAGACCCATTTCCTCCTGGAGTACAGTGGCAAGTCTTTATGGAGACTAATGGTGAAATCCTGGTTCCATTGAAGTCAACGGGAGTTTTGTTAATGACTTCAGTGGGGTCAGGACTTCATCATTGGTCTTTATTTATTAATCTTTGTAAAGCACTTTGAGATTTTTACATGGAGGAAGCTATGGACATGCAAAGGTGCAGTCTTTGGGATCTATTCAGATAAGCACTTTTTCTTTAAGCTCATTGGTAAATCTGCTGAGCTCAGAAATTATAGCTTGTTAAAGATCATGGCGACATGTACTACACTTTTTGCTTCCAGTCAAGCAAGAAATAACCCAAGAATGGTCTTTCTTGCAGTATTTTGGCACTTTCACTTCTGGATGAAGATAGAAACAGGAAGCACAAAGATAAAGGTAGATGAAAAATATTTTTTTTAAATGTCAGCTGAGGACCAGACCCTCAACTGATGTAAACTAGCATATTCCCAGCTACACACATTTATATCAGCTGATAGTGAACTTTTTGGAACTCAAAAAACCCAACAATGTTCACTTCCAGTTTTCAGAAAGGTCTATTTCCAAATAATGAAAACCATTTTGAGTTTTATTCAAACCACTTTACTAATTTAAAAAAAATTACAAGTCTGATTTAAGAAAGTAGGTTCAGAAGTTAGGGTGAAACTCCATCTTTTGTATTCTTTTTAAGAATGACATAAAGAAGTTTATAATAAAACACCCCAGACCTCTCTGGGTCTAAAACAAAGGTAGAACTAACTCAAGTAACCTTTTTTATTAAAAATAATGTATTCCTGACAATTTTCATGTCAAGTTTCAGCTTGATGTGATTTAAAATGGGCAAGCTACAAAGCTCTTTTAAAAAAAAAAAAAAAGGGGTGGGAGTGGGGGCTTATAATGGAAACGCTGACAGACCCTTAACTACAGTGGTGTTGCTGGGCGCCACTCTAATAAAAGGTGGCAGGGATCCAGGAGTCTTCGCAGCTGCATGTCTAAACTTTATTAAGTATCTGACTATAGTTTGCAGGTCCTCGCCAGATCATAACTCATTTAATTCTGACACATTCCAGTTCATAATTAGTGTTGTACTAATATGTTCCTAACTGGTACCAGGGTGTTTTGTTTTTTTTTAAATCCTGTAAAACAAGGCTGTTCCAAAAACCAATGATGCACTTACATTTGGCAACTAAGCACACTCATATTTTTTGATCCTAGGGCTAAAATAGTTCAAATGCTAAATGCCAGTGTCTGCAAAGGAAGCATGAAACACACAAACATCTGTAACTTCTAAAGCAGCCAAAGACAAGCAGTTTCTAACTTTCTCTAAGCCATGTATTTTTCTTCTCTTTTAGCATCCAGCAGCAATGCAAATAATTATTAAAATACAATGGTGAAGGCTTGCACTTAGGAAATAATTTGTAAACACAAAGGAAGCAAACCTGATAGTTTTAAACAAATTGCCAAGTAATAAAAAAAGCCACAATAACACACGTAAGCTGTAGGTGTATATATTTCAATCCACTACTGGTGCCTAAAACCAATTTATATTTAAAACACTTACATTTTGGGAGTAAATTTGACACAAAATACACCCCTTTTTATTGTCTGTTTCATATGTGATCTACCAAAGATTAATAGCCATTTATCTTCAGGTTAAAATAATCAATAAGAGGGAAGTTATCAGTTATCCAACTGTATGTGTTATTGACTTTGTAGTCATAGCTTTATTTGGTACATACTCATCCAACATATCATACTGTTCAGTTCCATACATTCAGTATTTTCTGCTCCAAACTACCTCAAAGCCCTGATTTTTTTCCCCTTCACACAACAGATCTGCATACATAGGAAGGAGGGCCACCTACCCACATGGCATCATTTCTCACCCTCCACCCCCTTTTCATGGACAAAGGTCTCTTTAAGATGTAGGATCCACACCTAAGGAGGGTGAGGGATAGGAGGGCCATGATAGGTGAACATGGAATATCTCTCCCCAGATAGTGGGAATCCAATCAAGAGTTAATATTAAGGCTCTATTGAGTCTTGAGTGGAGCCACCCTATGCTGTTTAATCTCTCTCTAACGAGGTTTTCATGGACCACTGCTCATAGTCATGCTAAAAAGGAACTGGAGAGAGCCATAGTGAAGTATAGCGTGGTGGCACAGGGTCTCCACCTAAATAACCTTATACTTCTAGCAGATCTCTTGAGGTCCACTGGATTTTAGGAATGAATTGCTTGGTTCTTCCATGGGGAGAAACCCCTCCTTCCTATCCTGAAGGAAGAATTCTGAGGAAATTCCAAAGCAGAAGGGTTCTTTAGATCTAGGACCTTCAAACAACAACACAGGCCTTTGCTTGAGTTATAGGAGAACTCCTTTAGCTATGAGAAAGCAGTAGGCTGTTATAGTTCCCTTGTTCTGGCTGCCCCCATAGATGCAATCACACGCACTAAATTCTCAGTCCAGCAAAGCACTTAAGAACGTGCAATTTTATGCATGTCAGTAATCTACTGAAATTAATGGGATTTCTCATGTGCTTAAAGTAACGCAAGTGCTTGAGTGCTTTACTGGATTGAGGCTTAAGCCACTGTATTAAAATTCTATCAAATGTAACCCCACAAAATAAAAACAGAGAATCAAGGTTGTGGGGAAGCATTAAATCAATTTTATTTTTTATTTCAGGATGTTAAAAGACAAGGAACATGATTTATTTGCATGATGATGAATGTTTCATCTCTATTTTTTTATATAAATATTTTTGGGTCCCAGCATGGACGGGAAAATTGGCTATAATTATAGAACCTCCTTTAGCACATGGGCTTCTTAGCTTCTCCTAATTTTTGTCCTGTACATTCAGTCCTCAATAATTATCTCTTGGAACTCTTCACCCCAGTCGTCTGCTAGGGAGCCACCAGGAGGGAGCCCTAGCTAGAGCTGGAGACTAACATGAAGAGGAAGGAAAACACAACTACCGTCCATTTACTCATGAGCCACAGTTCAGGAAAAGACTTAAGCACATGCTGAAATGCTGTCCTAAATAGGGATGGGTTCCTGAGTTGGGGCTATAGGTGTAACACACAGCTGCACAGTAGCCAGCCCAGCACAATCCTTATTCTTTTTAATTAGGCTACAGCTAAACATTTGATTCACATCAAAACAAGTACAAATATACATACTGCTGACAGTTGTTCATACTTTTGCAACCCACCAAAGAGAGAATTCTAGTGAGTGTTTGGAGAGGGTTTTGGCACAAAGTGTGGAAGAGCTGACTTCTGCTATTTTTATTCTCCCCCTCCCCCTTCTCAACATATTCCTTCAGAGTGGAGCTTGACAAGCTCAGAAATATGCTGTCACTCGTCCTCCCCAAACCTGAAGTCTTCTGCAGATAGAACTGTAAGTCTTTGCTATTGGCAGGGTTATGTCAGGTCCATTTCTGCTCACATTATCAAGGAGGAAAAAAATTGCTCTCTTTGGCTTCTTAAACACATCTAAGCATATGTCTACACTGGAAAAAAATAGATCTGAGCCAGCAAATCTCAGGTCTCAGGTAAACTGACTGGGGCTCACGGGGCTCATGGTACAGGGCTCACAATAGCAGTGTGGATGTTTAGGCTCAGACGGGAGCCTAGGCTCTGAGAGCCACCCTCTTGCTGGGTTTCAGAACCCAGTCTCCAGCCTAAGCCCAAATATCTACACTGCTATTTTCAGCCCTGTATTGCAAGCCCTATGAGCACAAGTCAGTTGACCTGAGCTTTGAGACTCCCTGCCACAGGTCTCTTTTTGTATTTTAGGTGGATCCTAAGAGTCCAACTACTAATTTGCAATGACTGGACTGCAGGGGGAAAGACTTAATTATGGAAATGCCAGTTGTGGTTCCATAGTTAAGGTTGAGATGAGTTTTGCATTTAAATAAGTACTCAACCAGTTTGTTACATATGAAGAATTCAGTATATCGTCCTCAGAATTGCAGCACTTACTCTTCGGGCACAAAATGAACTTCCTGAAATTTTACAAGTAAATCTGTTAATTATGAATTAGTTTATGAATTTAAATTATTTTTTAAAAGTGCCATTTAAGAATATTAGGTAAGATCATTCTTTTATCCCTAATAATGGAATCAGACAGACTCTTTAAGCTTACATATAGTTAAAAGCTACTGAAATCTCGTGCATTAGCTACATTTGAAGCCTTTTTAGGTCTACTGGTCATTTTTGTTCACGATTGTTCATAAGTGAAAGCTTCTTTTTTGGCAGAGACTGAAGAATAATGTTCCACTTCAGAGAATTCCACAAAGAACTGTCCTCTTTCAAAATGGCTGCCATGTGAGGAAGCTTGTACCTTGAGAGTTGTCTTGCCATAACTTTCTTGATCACCTTATTCAAAAAAGAAAACTTCAACCATTGGCCAGATTGTCAATGTCAAGCAGTGATTTCTTGAGCAGACAGCTCATGCAAGCTTCCTTCAAACCTCAATGGCATCCTGTCCTTCTTAGTGGAGGCATTGGTCCAGTAACAATGGATTAGTACTTCCCACTGGCTTGCCTCTACAGAACACCTTGAAGCACAAAGTTCCCCTAACACTTCCAGGTCTTCAGTCAGTGATACATACTGGGTATGTCTACAGTGCAATAAAATACCTGAAGCTGGCCCATGTCCGCTGGCTCAGGCTGCAGGTCTATAAAATTGCAGTATAGATATTTAGGCTCTGGCTAGAGCCCAAGGTCTTTAATCCTCCCCCATGTCTCAATTTTAGAGGTTCTCAGGGCTTGGGCTGTGAGGCTGAGTCTCCTGCCATGGGCCTGCCACAGGTGTAGACATACCCACTGAAACTCAAGCAGTCATGGTAAGAAATAGGCAAATTCACAGTTTGCCATTAAAGGAACTTCTGATCATTCCTTTGCTCCTGGCATTCTTGTTTGATCAACAGTGCAAACAGTTACCTATATAACTGCACACTAGTATGCATTATTATGAATTAATTACGGCACCGCCCCAGAGTGTCAAGAACTAGCGATGAATAGGCTAATCTCTTCTATCTTCTACTCCCACACTGTCTCCAACTCCCTCACTCTTTTTGGAACCTTTTCCTCAAGTTTCTATAGCAACATTGTCTGATTTCTTTTACTACTCTCTATGCTCCTCTCTGTAAAAGGTGATCTTATTTCATATTCATGAGTCTCCCTTTTTGTAGTGGAGGTGCACTTCATAAACAGCTGAACTATTGATCCTCTAGGCCATAGCTACACTTAGGGTGACCAGATGTCCCGATTTTATAGGGACAGTCCCGATTTTTGGGTCTTTTTCTTATATAGGCTCCTATTACCCCCCACTCCCTGTCCCGATTTTTCACACTTGCTGTCTGGTCACCCTAGCTACACTGCAAGCTCTGCAGTGGCTCAGCTGCAGCCCTGCTCCCATTGACTCTGAAGGTCATTCCTTTGTCTTTAAAAGCAAAGGTGTCTGGCTTCTCCAAAAAGAGGTGAGGAGGAGACAGAGCCACCGTTCTCTCCAGGTCCTCTTTTGCACTAGCTAACAGCTGGTTGGCCAGGGAGGGGAGTGCAAGCTGCACCTGCCTAAGGAATGGGGCAATGGCTGTGCTCCCCAGGAGCTCTAGACACATTGTGCCTGGGATTCAGATGGTCTCCTAAAGTTCCCCATGGGGCAGCACAGCTTGACAATAGTCCCTACACTATTCAAGCCTGTGCGTTAACACCACAATCTGGTCTAGCATGCACATAAACACCTTCCCCCACTTCTCATTTATTGCCGGTTTAAAGAAAAAGAACTCTACCCAGGAAAAAATCAGTGCATTTCTGTAATGGTATTTTTATTGCAGGACACGATGAAATCTTTTTTTCATGCACAGTTGAGTCATGCATAGCTTTGTTTTCCAGTTTAATGATACGGGTATCCAGAGCCAGTTTTATATCCAGAACACATGGTGCTGTAGTCACAAGAAAAAAAGTTATAGCCCAAAATTATACTTGTATAGCATTATCATCAGATAGCTTATTTAAAGTAAAGTGGTTCATTTTTTGGGAACAAAATGGCTTCAAAATCTTTTATTCACATTTGTTTCTGATACACCAGTGTCCAGAGAACAGTAAAAGAGCAGATGTCCAAATGGGACTAATTTACCCAGATTGTTATTTTAAAACATAGCAAATGCAAATATTGCATTTAAAAGTGATCATCCCTAGGGATATTTTATGGTGAATCTAAATTAACAGATTTAAAGGGCAGTGGCCTATGATAATCTAGTGATGGCATTTCCATGTGTTAAAATTTAACCTCTAGCTTTTAATTGTTTGGATGTCTGTTTGACTACAGTATTCATGTAGATTTTTTTTTAAATCTTATGCAGTTCTTGGATATGTACACTCAACTTTAACTCCAATTTAGCACAGCGTTTTGCTTGTGAATGTCCTTAGTAGGGCATGTGGACAATTTTCCATCTACATTGTTTTTGACAAAAAATTAGGTTTTTAACTAATCAACATTTTTTGCAAAAAGTGTCTTTCTCCAGAAAATTGTTTTTTTCCATCAAAAGTTTAAAAACTGAAATATTTTGGCCAAAACTTAAATAGTTTGATTTGAATACCCTGCCACAGTGCCTAATGGAAGTTGTAGTTCAATTTCATAATGTCCCCATTCTTCTCTATGGGGTGGGCTTTCCAGCCAGACTACATCTCCCATAATACACTGTGCTCAGAGACTCCTATGATACCACTGCCTCCAATCACCATGAAGGGAGACTGTGGCATATCATGGGCAGGAGCGGCACCAGGGTTTTTGGTGCCCTAGGCGGGGGTCCTTCCGCGCTCCTGGTCGTCGTCGGCAATTCTGCGGCGGGGGGGTCCTTCCGCGCTCCCGGTCTTCGGGGCACTTCGGCGGCAGGTCCTGGAGCGAGTGAAGGACCCGCCGCAGAATTGCCGCCGAAGACCCGGAGCACGGAAGGACCCCCCGCTGCCGAATTGCCGTCCCCCCAAATCCTGGTGCCCTAGGTGACTGCCTAAGTTGCCTAAATGGAAGCGCCAGCCCTGATCATGGGAGATGTAGTGTGAACAAGGACCCAGTCTAGAAAGGCGAATAGAAGCCTGATCTGACTACAATAGCATTTCTGAATCAAAATATTTTCATTTTCAGTTGAAATGTTTCAGTTTTCAGCCAAAATATTTCAGGTTTTGATTTTTTTTTGCCAAAATATAAAAATAAATGTGGAAAATATTAACAAAAACAATTTTTTTTTTCATTTTTGTCAAAAATGTTCATGGAAAAAAGGCCCCATTGTCCAACCAGCTCTTGTCATTAGGTTTTTAAAAGGATTTAAGAAGTGCATAATGTCAGTAGTCTTGAGTAGAGCTTGGATCCCTGTCAGACCTAGAGGGCAGCTGCTGCCTCTTCCAGCACACTCACCGGGGCTGCCATATTGTCTGGTCTCTAGGGACCATTTCATGCTCCTCTGCATTGCTGGCTCAAACCAGTCCTAGATTGTCCTTCTGTAAACCTTAGGATTTCACTTTGTTCCATAGCCCTCTGCACAGTTCCAGGTACTTTGAATGTCTTTGATTGCATTGCAGGTTGTGCAGAATTCAAAGCTCTATGCCTTACCACTCTCTCTTTAAAGTAGTGAAGAGAGATAGAGATGTCGGGGAGGATGCTGGAGGAGAATGGGGCTAAGATGGGAAGAAGATGTTTGCAGGACCACAGGAGTTAGAGGCTAAAGTGAAAAGGTGTCAGAAGTAGGGAGTGTGCATGACCAGGAGTTGAAGGTGCTGGGGAGCCAAGCTAAGGAATGGTAAAAATGACACTGCTTCACAAGATTATGTCCTAATTTCTAACAGTTCCAATGGAAATCCATTCTAAGGTATCCAATGATTTGCAATCTGCCATTTTACAGTTATGTGGATCACTAAGATCCCTGGGAATAAATAAAACATTGTATAGATCAATATTGGAAGGACGTTAGTTTTGGTTGAACACACATCACAAGTCATGTTTTCTGTTTCCAGATTGAATGAACATAAATCTTAGAATCAGCTTTCCAGTGTGAAAGTCATACTCTATGACTTCAGTATCTCTTTCTGCCAACTTTCCTAACCTCACTTAGCATTTTAACTGTTTCCTTGAATATTCCTGCCAGTGAACTTGCAGGTCAGAATCTTCATGGAAAGTGAACACAAAAGGGGCACAAATACAGTTGGAGTGAAATCAGTTTTTTAACTTCTAATCTACTTGTATATTGAGGCTATGTCTGCACTTGAGCTGAGTGGTGTGATTCCCAGTTGGTGTAGATGTACCCTTGCTAGCTCTGCTCAAGATAGCATGCTAAAGATAGCAGTGTAGCTGGGGTAGCCCAGGCTGTGGCTTGGCCTACCCTTCCAAGTACATACCCAGCAGGCCTAGGCAGGTACATACTTGGACAGCTAGCCTGAGCTGCCATCCTTGCTACGCCAGCTACACTGCTATTTTTAGTGCACCAGCTTGAATAGAGGTAGCACAGACATATCTATGGGAGCTGGAAATCATACCTCTCTGCTCAAATGCAGATGTACCCTGTGGCTTATAGTTGAAAAGAGACTAGTGATGTTGGGTGCCAGACCTGACACACCTAAAAGCATAGTCTCTAGACTTTCAGAGAGCGAGGCTTAGCACTTTCTGAAAATCAGGCCTCTTTAATGCATCTCAGGTTGGGCATCCAAAATCACTAGTCACTTTGGAGTCAGCTGTTCTGACACCCACGACCAGATGAAATATACTCCTGGACTAAAGGCCCAAAGTAGGATTTAGCATCTCCAGTTTGCCAACTAAAACATATGCATCACATAACTCGTTTTCTGCTCTGCAGCTATGCTACTTTCTCTCTCTCCTTCCTGTCTTGAGCCAATTAATTGATTTATCTATGACATTTATATATGAGGAGGTAGAGGGTGAGGAGCTGGAAAAAAGTCTGAAAGCTGCAACGTGAATAAATAATATGTCTTAATGCATTTAGTAAATAATAATGCAAACCAAAGAAAATGTGGAGGAGGGGGAAAAATATTCTCTGATTGGGAAGCTATTGAATGTTTGGAGTTCAGGTAGTGTTCATTTTGGAATGTTGGAACTGCCTTTTTTCCTCCCCTTTTTCAAATAATCACTAATCTGTTCTCAGCTCTTCTCTGTTCTGCTTTAATTAATTGGTTTGGCATCTGTTTTCTTAGCTAATAAGAAAGCAGTATTTGTGCTCCATCGCTCACTCCCATATTGTTTAAATCAAAGAAGTACTAGGAAAAAGTCATTCTAAGTCATCTGGTCCATCTCACACCTGGTATAGACTGTCCTCTACTGTGCTCTACTTGATTGTGCCAGATGCTGTATTTGTATACGCAGTCCATTTGGCTCCAGATTTTGGGCTATCTCCAAGCTGCATTTCATGATGCTTGGGAAGAGAGAATGCAAAGCTGCCTCCAAGCAGTATTACTTTGCACTGCTTCCAATGGCTCCCAAAGTTTGTTCTGGCATCCTGGAATCACCGCTTTCTCCTGGATATGCCCCTATGTTGGGATCAGGGAGAGAGCAGTGGTGTAAGGGTGTAACTACACTGCAATGTAAGCCTAGGGTTAGTAGAACTTAAGTTAGCAGACCCTGGGTTTGTTAACCTAGGGCTTGAGCATCTACACTCACTTGTAACTTCATGTTAGGAATTGTTGAACCATGGGCCCCAACCCGGGGCTCCAGCATTTACACTGCATTATGTGGGCTCAAGTCCAACCACCATAACCCAGACTTCTTAGCACCCTCCCAAAATGTGGCCGCTCTAGCCTTTGTTCTTGGTGCAGTGTGGGAAAACTTGACTGTTGCCCAATCTTGTCTGTCTGGAGGACAAAGAAAGTTGGCCTGTAGGATTGTGGAATACTTTTGACAGACTTCCAGAGCACGAGTCCAGTGGGACTGCGTGTACACTGAAAAACAATAGGACTTGAACCTTGGGTCCCAGCTTGACTCAGGCTCCGACTCTCCATGGGGTCCTAGGACCCTGGGTCTGAGCCCTGAGTTAGTGCGATTTGTGTGGAAGTGGGGTTTAGGCTTGAACCTGAGTTTGAACCCTGGGCTTACATTGCAGTGAAGACATACCCTAAGAGTCACTACAGTGCCTCTTAACCTTCAAGGATGTCCCCATGCAGGGAGAATCCTCCAGGAGCCAGATCTGCCAGGTGTCTGGTTTTGCTAGGATCTGGTCGCTGGAGTTGAACTAGATAATTGAAAGAGTTTTGGTTTTTTTTTTTCCGTGAGCACTTTATGTGAACTACTACACTTCACTCTGGAGCATCTGAGTTAAGTGAGCAGAGAGCAATTATTCCTACAGTATGCATCAACTTTTGCTGTAGAAATCCCTAATGCCAGAACTTGATTCATGTTTCTCAAAAGGAAAGAGGTGAATAGAGAATATGGGGAAGGGGGAGTCTGTTGTATGAGGTCCAGGAGTCTAGATATTATGGTGACAAGCACTTCAGATAGAGAGATGGATAGATTCTATTAGAAATGCTGTCCTCAGTCTTCCTGATCCAAAGAAATTATTTTTTGTTTGAGGTGGGGGAAAGTCAATCCCATAAGGGAAAAGAGAGAGGAGGAGAGGTAATAAGGAAATGAGTCAGACACAAAGAATTGTTGGCAAATGCAGACACTTCCTAGCAAAGGAGGACAGTTTTCAGTTGATCTAATGTAGAAAACCATGGATAATATGTGCCTGGTTTTTATTTAGTCCCCTGGTATTTTTTTAGAAATGTTAGAATGTAATAAATGGGGGAAAAGTGAGAAACAAGACCTTTTTCTCTCTTCCCACCACTCCCCCACACTACCCTGGGGAGCAAACTATAAGTCTGAAGCAATGTTTTTCTTTGGTTTTAGCCTCTTTTTAAATAGAGGTTTTGAGAATTAGTTCCACTGTAGCCATTTCTAAAGAGGTAAAACATGTGGTTTGTCAACAAGACTGTTTCTAATCTGGGTAGATTAACTCACATAACTATATAGTTATGATAACTGATATTTTATTTTAGATTTCATTAACTAAACTATCCAAAGTTTTCTATATTCATTGGCAAACCCCTTGGTTTCCAGTTTGGGTTCTCACTGCATGGGCTGGTGTGAGTTTGGAAGACATATATTGGAGGTCTCATGCTGCCACTAAAAAAAAAAACATACTTGGAGTTTCTAAAAATGCTAGATGTAACACTGCCTGCAATGACATATTTAGGACATGCTTTAAGGATGCAACAAACATGATAACATAGATGTGACAACATGGATCTCAGCTGGGAAGAGAAAAGAGAGTGAACAGAACAATAGAGAAAGAAGTAAAGTCTCTCAACGTGACATTCAGAAGCATGAACAGACCAGCACAATACCAAAGTAAATGGCAGAAACTAATTGATGCCTATGCACTGAGGGTATGGGAGGATAAAGAAGAAAGATGTCAAAGTGGGTGTGTTGCTATTTCCTTGCTTTTATACAGTATTGACATTGGTACCACAATATGCGTTTCATTTAGAGTTGGAAAATTCTGTTTGTGACTGAAAAGATATTGGCCCTGTTCCTTGTATGCACAATACAGGACCCAAGGGGCAAAGCTGGCTTAATGACACATCTGCTCTCCACCGTCCCTGTGGCTGCTGGGTCACTACTTTAAATTGTCGCAGCCCCCAGACAGCAATTATGTGGCCTTGAATCACTGGAATGCCATACTCCTTCCCTCCCTGATATATCCCCTATTCTGGCAGTGTAACACCAACCACACTGGCCTATTTAGAGCATCTTACAGTCCCCATTGCACTGCTGGAGTGGGGTCAAGAATCTGTCTCATCATGCTGGCTGTCATGCAATACTTTGGTTCTGAAAAATCCAGGAACTGGGACAAAGTACATCTGGCAATTATCATTTGCACTGATTAAAACAAATATTTTGTATTTCAAGAATGTTTTAAAAGAGAGAAAATTACTCCAAACATGTTTGCAATAGTATATGTGATCAATTAGCTCACTCTGCTTCCTGTGGGCCAGGATATAGTCATTTTGATTGCTGTGACTCTTCCATTCTGTGATTGCTATAAAATTTGGAAAAGGCTTCCTGTTGGGAGATTTCCCAGTCAGAACTAGGTAACTGACTGTATTATTTATGGGTTGTCTAAAGTTCTGTAATGCTAGCAATTGCTCCCATCCATCTCCATTGGTCTCTGACAGAACATCAGTGATGTGTCACCAGTTGAACTATCAGATGTTCATTTCACTGAACACTTTTTTTCTTTCTCTTTTTAGCTTCTTTTGGTTGTAGAAGAAGCCCTGAATCAGGTGATTGTTGGTAATATAAATAGTGTTGCAAGCTGGCCCAGAATCAAGTCTTTTGTTGATTAGGTTCTATCAGACCAGTAGTGCAGCTGCTGCTGTATCAAGGAGAAGCAATTATTCCTATGAATGTTGAAAACCTACTAGAAAACAGAGAGACAAGGTGGGTGAGGGAAATACCTTTTATTGGACCACTTTTGTTGATGATAGAGACAAGCTTTCGAGCTTACCCAGAGCTCTTCTTCAGGTCTTCTTGAGCTCTGGGTAAGCTCAAAAGCGTGTTCCTCTCACCAACAGAAGTTGGTCCAATATAAGATGTGAACTCCCCCACCTAGTCTCTCTAATATGCTAGGACCAACATGGCTTCAAGAACACTGCATAGAAAGGAAGTTGTCATTCTGTTGAGTGTTTGTTATCTTGGACTCTTCCTGGATCTCAGTCATTCTGAGACTGCAGAGTCTGCATTTCTCCATTTTAAGTAGTAGAGCCAATCATGTCGTTTCAAACAGAGCACAAACATATTTCACTACATCTCTATAGCATCACCTGGGCTATTCCTAGGACCCTATTCTACCTGCATTCTGTTAAAAAAAATTCCTAGTGTCAGTGGGAGTTCAGAGCAAAGATGAAGGGCAAGTTATAACACAACATGTATGGGTAAAGATTTTATATGAACTTTTAAACTATCAATATTTTATAGCTCTTTAACAGAATAACCAAACTGGTGTAATGTTGGCAATGTAAAAAGGTATCTGCCAATATACATATTGCAAGCATACATGCGCAGTGCAAATTATATCAGTCTGTGTGACATTACAGACCGGTGCAGTGAGTGGTTCTAATTTTGTTCTCATTTATACTCATGCACGCCTATTGAGGACAGTAGCATTACCAAGGTATAATGGAGAACAAATTGTGGCCCCTTGTATTTAAAAACCATAAAGGGCTGGTACCCTGCCTTCTTTTTGGTCTACTCAATTTTATCTGAGAATTCCAAGCTGTGTTATATTGTTCCACATGCTAGTTTCTGTATCAGGGGGTAGCCGTGTTAGTCTGTATCTACAAAAACAACAAGGAGTCTGGTGGCACCTTAAAGACTAACAGATTTATTTGGGCATAAGCTTTCGTGAGTAAAAACCTCACTTCTTCGGATGCTAGTTTCTGGAGACAGTGGGTTTGATTCACTGCCTAGGTTGCACGGGGCTTCTGGCACTACCACATTTGCCAGGAGCCAGGGCTCAGCAGTATAAACCATCCACAACCCCGGCTCTGCAAGATAGCCTAGAGCTGGTCCACACTGCACAGAAAATGGGTGGGGCTAGCCAGGCTGACTGGGAGATTCAGCATGTCCCAGGCAGATTTGTTGGCAGAGTTCCTGTGTAAGATGGTGCTTAAAGCTTCTCTCTCCTGGCAGAATACCCTCTCCACCCCATATTCTGTGCTCCCGTGAAAGTGTGTGTTTCCTCCTGTTCATTTGCTCTTGTGTATACAGGAAACGTACAATTTGACATCATCTTGCACCTGCAAAGGGTGAATTTCTAGTAGAGCTGAGCAAATGATTTACCACACATAATGTAGCCAAATTTCAGAGTAACAGCCGTGTTAGTCTGTATCCGCAAAAAGAAGAACAGGAGTACTTGTGGCACCTTAGAGACTAACAAATTTATTAGAGCATAAGCTTTCGTGGACTACAGCCCACTTCTTCGGATGCATATAGAATGGAACATATAATGAGGAGATATATATACACACATACAGAGAGCATAAACAGGTGGGAGTTGTCTTACTAACTCTGAGAGGCCAATTAATTAAGAGAAAAAGAAAAAAAACTTTTGAAGTGATAATCAAGCTAGCCGAGTACAGACAGTGTGATAAGAAGTGTGAGAGTACTTACAAGGGGAGATAGTCAACGTTTGTAATGGCTCAGCCATTCCCAGTCCTTATTCAAACCGGAGTTGATTGTGTCTAGTTTGCATATCAATTCTAGCTCTGCAGTCTCTCTTTGGAGTCTGTTTTTGAAGTTTTTCTGTTGTAATATAGCCACCCGCAGGTCTGTCACTGAATGACCAGACAGGTTAAAGTGTTCTCCCACTGGTTTTTGAGTATTTTGATTCCTGATGTCAGATTTGTGTCCATTAATTCTTTTGCGTAGAGACTGTCCGGTTTGGCCAATGTACATGGCAGAGGGGCATTGCTGGCACATGATGGCATAGATCACATTGGTAGATGTGCAGGTGAACGAGCCCCTGATGGTATGGCTGATGTGATTAGGTCCTATGATGATGTCACTTGAATAGATATGTGGACAGAGTTGGCATCGGGGTTTGTTACAAGGATAGGTTCCTGGGTTAGTGGTTTTGTTCAGTGATGTGTGGTTGCTGGTGAGTATTTGCTTTAGGTTGGGGGGTTGTCTGTAAGCGAGGACAGGTCTGTCTCCCAAGATCTGTGAGAGTAAAGGATCATCTTTCAGGATAGGTTGTAGATCTCTGATGATGCGCTGGAGAGGTTTTAGTTGGGGGCTGAAGGTGACAGCTAGTGGTGTTCTGTTATTTTCTTTGTTGGGCCTGTCTTGTAGGAGGTGACTTCTGGGTACTCGTCTGGCTCTGTCAATCTGTTTTTTCACTTCAGCAGGTGGGTATTGTAGTTTTAAGAATGCTTGATAGAGATCTTGTAGGTGCTTGTCTCTATCCGAGGGATTGGAGCAAATGCGGTTATATCTTAGAGCTTGGCTGTAGACAATGGATCGTGTGGTGTGTCCTGGATGGAAGCTGGAGGCATGTAGGTAAGTGTAGCGGTCAGTAGGTTTCCGGTATAGGGTGGTATTGATGTGACCATCGCTTATTAGCACAGTAGTGTCCAGGAAATGGACCGCTTGTGTGGATTGATCTAGGCTGAGGTTGATGGTGGGATGGAAATTATTGAAATCATGGTGAAATTCCTCAAGGGCTTCTTTTCCATGGGTCCAGATGATGAAGATGTCATCAATGTAGCGCAAGTAGAGTAGGGGCGTTAGGGGACGAGAGCTAAGGAAGCGTTGTTCTAAGTCAGCCATAAAAATGTTGGCATATTGTGGGGCCATGCGGGTACCCATAGCAGTGCCGCTGACTTGAAGGTATATATTGTCCCCAAATGTGAAATAGTTGTGGGTGAGGACAAAATCACAAAGTTCAGCCACCAGGTTAGCTGTGACATTATCAGGGATACTGTTCCTGATAGCTTGTAGTCCATCTTTGTGTGGAATATTGGTGTAGAGGGCTTCTACGTCCATAGTGGCCAGGATGGTGTTTTCTGGAAGATCACCGATGGATTGTAGTTTCCTCAGGAAGTCAGTGGTGTCTCGAAGATAGCTGGGAGTGCTGGTAGCGTAGGGTCTTAGGACAGAGTCTACATAACCAGACAAGCCTGATGTTAGGGTGCCAATGCCTGAGATGATGGGGCGTCCAGGATATCCAGGTTTATGGATCTTGGGTAGCAAATAGAATACCCCTGGTCGGGGTTCTAGGCATGTGTCTGTACGGATTTGTTCCTGTGCTTTGTCAGGGAGTTTTTTTAGCAGATGGTGTAGTTTCTTTAGGTAATCCTCAGTGGGATCAGAGGATAATGGCCTGTAGAATGTGGTGTTAGAGAGCTGTCTAGCAGCCTCCTGGTCATATTCCAATTTATTCATGATGACGACAGCACCTCCTTTGTCAGCCTTTTTGATTATGATGTCAGGGTTGTTTCTGAGGCTGTAGATGGCGTTGTGTTCAGCATGGCTGAGGTTATGTGGCAAGTGATGTTGCTTTTCCACAATTTCAGCCTTTGCACGTCGACGGAAGCAATCTATGTAGAAATCCAGTCTGTTGTTAAGAATTTAGCCGCTGTTTCTGTTGGTGAGAACTGCTTTTCCTAGAATATTTATTTTTCTTATGCATTCAAGTAATTTTTTGCAAATACTTTTAACATTTTGGGTTGATCGCAAACAGTTCTCTGCAAGAATTCACTATTCGCTATCAAAGCTGTGTTAAGTAGTAGTGATTGGTCACATATGTCAAATGGCATTGTTTCTTTTTCCTAACTGGACACTTGCAGGCACATCTGGGGGTGTGGGAGGGAACCCCTTGCTGCTATGAATTTAAAAGATAGCTTCAGCATATACTCTCATGCCTGCACTTTTGAAATTCACATTCCACGAATGTTTATGTCAATGAAACTTGACTGCATAAAAAGCAATTACAAAAAAGGGAATCAGCAAAACCATAACAAAATCACTACACAACATGAGTGAATATCAACTGCCTGACTTATTTTTTAAGAAAGTGAGACTCTCACATGATCACACAACTTCAGGAGCTGAGGCTTTAATAAAAACATAAAATATAATGAAACTTGTACTAAAGTCATAAAAGTTGGCAACACTGCATTGAAATACGTTCTTGTGGTCTTCCAGATAATTATTCTATCGGTATCTATATTGGAAGCTGTTGAGAAAAGTACACTAGCATTCCTTTCTAAATAAGGATTCACGTCACCACAATGGGTACGTTCTGGTTTAATGCTGCAAACACTCACACACAAGTAGCTTCACTCTTGTGACTAGCCCCACAGAATTAGGCCCAAAATATTAAGATGTTAATGTGTATCATGACATAACATGCTGCATCATATTTTAAAAAGAGCATTGGGCCCAATCTTGAGGTCCTTACTAAATTTTCACTCACTTCTTAGCAGGGTAAAACTCCCACTAATGAATGAGGGATACTCAGTGGTTTGAGCATTGGCCAGCTAAACCCTGGGTTGTGAGTTCAATCCTTGAGGGGGCCATTTAGGGATATGGGGCAAAAATCTGTCGGATGATTTAATTGGAGATTGGTCCTGCTTTGAGCAGGGGATTGGACTAGATGATCTCCTGCGGTCGCTTCCAACCCTGATATTCTATGATTCTAATGATATCAGTGGGAGTTTGGCTGAAAAAAAGACCAAGTAAAAACGTATTCTGCCATCCTTACTCACACAAGCAGCCCCAATGATTTTATTTGACTAAATAAGGTGAGTGGAATTTGTCCCTTACTGTCAAATTTCACAGAGTTGGCAGTGGTTGAAATGAAAGAAATGTATTACTGCTAAAGATCTACTTACACAAGCAAGTGTAGTAGCCACTCAGATATGGCGTTTCCATGAGATTTTTGCTTTAGGATTTTTAAGCTGATCATTTATGAGTTATGCCAAAGCACAAGAAAGCCTCAGGAGACAGAGAATAAGATGCACTGATGTTCCTGATGTGTCCCCTCCACACTTCTTGCCAAGAACTCCACAATGTGTAAAACCAGGGCAAGTGTCCAGACAAGGACACAAATTATAATTAAGTAATTCTTTTCAGTATATTCACTATATCAGTAATTATTCAAGACTGAAGAGGGTTACAGGAAATTGATGGATTAAGGAGAGAAAGACTGAAATGGGTTCAAGAACAAAATTTGTATTCAGGTCTAACTCCGCTATGGCCAAAAGGTTTGGCGTTATTTAGATGTGGGGTTACTTTGCTGCTCTACTTGCACTGCCTATCATTTGGTTCTTAGGATGCTTTTCTGCCTGAACTATAGGACCCTGTCATTGCTTCTCATCCTATCCCACTCATAACTTTCTCTGCCAGCTCTGTACTTATCTCAGCTGCAATGAAATGCAGCCACGGGAGACAGAAGTAACAATAAGGAGAAGGAGGTAGTAGCCAATGGGACTCTCACTTTCTCTCTCTTCTAGTTAGCAGTAGGATCAGGCTCTCCCTCTTGTTTACATTCAGTGATGGACACAAGAGGGTCACTAGGAACCATGGGTTGGGGAGAAACAGAGGTACCGCCTTCCTCTGGGGTCTCTGTCTCTCTTATGAGACAGCAAGACAGATAAAGACTTTATGGGAAAGACTAAAAGTGGACCTTGGGAATTGCTTTCCCCTGCCCTGAAGCGCCAGAATACCAAGATGAGAGCAGCCCTCACAGTTGAGAAGTGAGTGGCGATAGCCCTGTGGAAGCTTGCAATGCCAGACAGCTACAGGTTAGTCGGGAATCAATTTGGAGTGGGCAAATCTACTGTGGGAGCTGCTGTGATGCAAGTAGCCAAAGCAATCACTGAGGTGCTGCTACGAAAGTTAGTGACTCTGGGAAATGTGCAGGTCATAGTGGATGGCTTTGCTGCAATGGGATTCCCTAACTGTGGTGGGGCGATAGATGGAACCCATATCCCTATCTTGGCACCGGAGCACCAGGATACCCAGTACATAAATCGCAAGGGGTACTTTTCAATGGTGCTGCAAGCACTTGTGGATCACAAGGGACGTTTCACCAACATCAACATGGGCTGGCCGGGAAGGGTTCATGACGCTCGCGTCTTCAGGAACACTAATCTGTTTAAACGGCTGCAGCAAGGGACTTACTTCCTGGACCAGAAAATAACCGTTGGGGATGTTGAAATGCCTATAGTTATCCTTGGGGACCCAGCCTACCCCTTAATGCCATGGCTCATGAAGCCATACACAGGCAACCTGGACAGGAGTCAGGAACTGTTCAACTACAGGCTGAGCAAGTGCAGAATGGTGGTAGAATGTGCATTTGGCCATTTAAAAGGTCACTGGCGCTCATTACTGACTTGGTCAGACCTCAGCCAAACCAATATTCCCATTGTTATTGCTGCTTGCTGTGTGCTCCATAATCTCTGTGAGAGTAAGGGGGAGACCTTTATGGCGGGGTGGGAGGCTGAGGCAAATTGCCTGGCTGCTGATTATGCACAGCCAGACACCAGGGCGATTAGAAGATCACACCAGGAAGCACTGCGCATCAGAGAAGCTTTGAAAACCAGTTTCATGACTGGCCAGGCTACAGTGTGAAAGTTCTGTTTGTTGAAAACCCTCCCCCTTGATTGACTCATTCCCTGTAAGCAAACCACCCTCCCCCCTTAAATCACAGCTTGCTTTTAAAGGAAATAAAGTCACTATCATTTAAAAATCCTGTATTCTTTATTAATTGATTATAAACAGAGGGAGAGAACCGACAAGGTAACCTGGGTGAGGTTTGGGAGGAGGATAGGAGGGAAGTAAAAGGCCACTGAAAAAATTCAATATAATGACAGCCTTTTCATTGGGCTGTCCACTGGGGTGGAGTGGGAGCATGCATGGAGCCTCCCCCTCTCCCCTCGTGTTCTTACACTTATGGGTGAGGAGGATATGGAACATGGTGAGGGGGGAAGAAGGTTATACAGCGGCTGCTGCGGCAGTCTGTTATCCTGCTGCCATTCCTGAAGCTCCACCAGACGCCGGAGTATGTCCGTTTGATCACGCAGCAGCCCCAGCGTTGCAGCCTGCCACCTCTCATTTCGAGCGTCCCTCATGACCTCACGTTCATTAGCATCTTTCCTGTATTTAGAGATCATGTCCTTCCACTCATTCAAATGAGCTCTTTCAGTGCGGGTGCATTCCATTATTTCCGAGAACATCTCATCTCACGTCCTCTTTTTCCACCGCCTTATCTGAGATAGCCTTCGGGATGGAGGAGGGAGGCTTGAAAAATTTGCAGCTGCTGGAGAGAGGGATGAAAAAAAGGAGAGAAGTTTTTAAAATGATACATTTTACAGAACAATGCTTATACTCTTTCATGGTGAACAACACTATTCACATTACATAGCACATGTGATTTCAGTACAAGGTCGCATTTTCCATCTTAATATTGAGTGCCTGTGGCTTTGGTGTTAGAGAGCACAGATGCAGGTCCGGGCAACAGAATTCAGCTTGCACGCGGCCATGGTAAGCCATTATCTTTCAGCTTCTGCGTCCTCCTTTCCCACATACCAAGCAAAGCTCATTGAGTGCGGCGGTATGTGGGAAAGGAGGGCGCATTCTCTGGATGATCGCTTTATCCCTCCCCCCACCACATGGCTGGTATCAGGGAAGATCCCTGCAGAAACCAAACTAAGCCCCCGCCCGCACCCCCACCTCCCGCCATGAATTATCTGGGATGATCGCTGTACCCCCTCCCCCCACCAGGTGGCTGGTATCAGGGAAGATCCCTACTAGCCAAACGTGAAAAGCTCAGGGCCAATTCCGCACCCTCCACCGCCCCGCTGCACTTGGCTAACTGCAAGGAAGGATTTCTTTTCAGCCACAGGCAAACAGCCCAGTAGGAATGGCCACCTCTGTCCCCTTAATTAAAGTCCCGTATTTCAACCAGGTTACCATGAGCAATATCACTCTCCTGAGGATTACACAGCGAGATAAAGAACGGATGTTGCTTGAATGCCAGCAAACACCGGGACCATATGCTGCCAGGCTTTGTCATGCAATGATACCAGATTACTTGCTACCATCATGGCGTGGTCAAGTGTCCTACCATGGAGGACGGAATAAGGCTGCATTGCCCAGAAACCTTGTGGCAAGGCTTTTGGAGTACCTCCAGGAGAGCTTCATGGAGATGTCCCTGGAGGATTTCTGCTCCATCCCCAGACACGTTAACAGACTTTTCCAGTAGCTGTCCTGGCCGCGAATGCATCCCAAGTCCTTAGGGCAAAGTAATCATTAAAAAAGGCTTGCTATTAAAACAAGTTTTATATTTTAAAAGGTAAGCTCACCTGAGGTCCCTTCCATTGGATCATGGTCTTGGATACTGGCTCGAGAGGCTTGGGAGGGTACTTCAGTCAGGCTGAGAAAAAGATCCTGGCTGTTGGGGAGAACGGAGTGCCGTGTGCTCTCCACAAGCTTGTCGTCCTCCTCCTCCTCTTCCCCGTCCGCAGAATCCTCAGGTGTGGCTGATGAGATTACCCCCGCCTCGGAATCCACGGCCAGGGGTGGGGTATTGGTGGCGACCCCCCCTAGAACTGCATGCAGCTCGGCGTAGAAGCAGCATGTCCGCGGCTCTGACCCGGAGCGGCCGTTTGCCTCCTTTGTTTTTTGATAGGCTTGTCTGAGCTCCTTGAATTTCAAGCGGCACTGATCTGAGTCCCTATTGTGGCCTCTCTCCATCATGCCCTTGGAGATTTTTTCAAAAGTTTTGGCATTTCATCTTTTCGAACGATGAATCCTCTCCCCATATAGCGATCAGATCCAGTACCTCCCGTACGGTCCGTGCTGGTGCTCTTTTTCGATTATCGGCCTGCATGGTTACCTGTGCTGATGAGCTATCTGTGGTCACCTGTGCTCTCCACGCTGGGCAAACTGGAAATAAAATTCAAATGTTCGTGGGGCTTTTCCTGTCTACCTGGCCAGTGCATCCGAGTTCAGATTGCTGTCCAGAGCGGTCACAATGGTGCACTGTGGGATAGCTCCCGGAGGCCAATACCATCGAATTGCGGCCACACTAACCCTAATTTGAAATGACAATATCGATTTTGACGCTACTCCGCTCGTCGGGGTGGAGTACAGAAATCGATTTTAAGAGCCCTTTATTTCAAAATAAATGGCTTCGTTGTGTGGATGGGTGCAGGGTTAATTTGATTTAACGCTGCTAAATCCGAATTAAAGTCATAGTGTAGACCAGGCCAAAATCAAATCCTGAGATCCTTACTCTCTTATTCAGTCATTATTCAAGTAAACCTCCCATTGAAGTCAGTGGTACATATCTGTATTGCAACTATCACCGCTGAATATATATGCCAAAATCTGGTCTGGAGACACGGGCCCTTTTTATATAGCATTCATTATTAGGGAGTCAGAGACTTAAATTCCTTTTTGCAAAGCATGCTGGGGATTTTAGTTTTTTGGCAAACTGCAGAGTGAACTGAAGAAGGCTCCACCCTTTGACTAGCTTGTTGGAGAGAAGTGTTTTGGGATTCCATATAATTTCATTCCCTTTTCTCCATTCATTCAAGAATGGGAGCTTGTGTTCCACCGATGTACCCATATTGGTAGAGGCAACTTAAGGAGGAAAATTAAAAACCCATAGTCCCTGTAATTGAACCCTGTGGTTAGGCATCTGGTGTGCTGTGCTGCTAATCATGCTAACCAGAATAATTGCATTGTTACCTGTTTGTTGTCTCCACCTATTGCCTCTTGTCTTAATCCTTGATGGTAAGCTCTTGGGCCGTGTAGTGAAGCGGACTGGCCCCCGACAGCCCCTGAGGGAGAGGAGCCTGAATTGGCGCCCAAGTGGGCGGAGCCACCGCCACCTGTTCCCGCCCCCCGGAAGTCAAGGGGCGGGACAGGAAGTATAAGAGCCAGGCCCCAGCTCTCAGTTGGACCCCAGCAGCCGGAGAAGCCAGACGTGCCGGTGCGAGCTCCGGCTAGACCAAGGCTTCCCAGAGCCAGGTACCCGGACACGGACGGACCGAGCTGCCCCAGAGCCAGATACCCGGACACCGACCGACCGGACCTCCCCAGAGCCAGGTATCCCGACGCGGATTGGCCAAGCCTTCCCCAAGCAAGGTACCCCGAAGTAGCCTGGCCGCACTTGCCCCGAGCACAGTACCCCGAGGAGGGGCCCGACCGCCCCCCTTACCGGAGACCAGAGGAGCAACCCGACCCAGACGACCCTCTGCGAACTGAGGAACCCATGGTGTGGGACCCCGCTGCCGAGCCCAGCGGGGAGCAGGTACAAATGGAGGGGGAAATGGAAAGCAGCCCGGGGGTAGCTGACCCCAGTCTAGCTACAACAGAGAGCGAACCAATGTTGGTGTGTTGCGGTCAGGACCCCACCAACACAGCGGCAGACTGACTGCCGCTCTTAGGGCCCCGGGCTGGGACACAGTGGAGTGGGTGGGCCTGTGTCCCCCCTGCCACCCCAATTAACGGGTGGCAGCCTCCCCCTCCAGCCAATGCTCTGGCACCGTAACTGAGCTATTGTTTCGCTGCCCTGAACTATTGCTTGTTGCCCCACCCTGACTGAGGGTCTGGGGCATCCCGAGTTTGTCCGTGCTCAGCTCCTGATACCCAGACCTGAGCCCTCCCCCTGAACTATTGTTCGTTGCCCGCCCTGACTGAGGGCCTGGGCCTACTAACTCTGTTCGGGCTCAGCCTGCAGGAAGGTCCTGAGCCCCTGAACTATTATTTGTTGCCCTGCCCTGACTGAGGGCCTGGGCCTGCTAACTCTGTTCGGGCTCAGTCTGAAGGAAGGTTCTGAGCCCCCTGAACTATTGTTTTTTGCCCCGCCCTGACTGAGGGCCGGGGCTTACTAACTTGTTAGTCCTCCGCTCCAGTGACCCGGATCTGAACCCCCCTGGACTATTGTGTGCTGCCCGTCCTGATTGAGGGTCGGGCCTTAATTCCTGACTTTACTGCTCAGCCTGAAGGAAGGTTCTGAGCCCCCTAGACTATTGTGTGCTGCCCCGCCCTGATTGCGGGTCGGGCCTTAACTCCTGACTTTACTGCTCAGCCTGAAGGAAGGTTCTGAGCCCCCTGGATTATTGTGTGCTGCCCCGCCCTGATTGAGGGCCGGGCCTTAACTCCTGACTTTACTGCTCAGCCTGAAGGAAAGTTCTGAGCGCCCTGGACTATTGTGGGCTGCCCTGCCCCTGACTAAGGGCCTGGGGCGTCTTGAGTTTGTCAGGGCTCAGCTCCCGATCCACGGACCTGAGCGCCTGAACTATTGTTTGTTGCCCCGCCCTGGGCCAGCGCGGGGACTTGACTGACTTTGTAATCCCCAGCTCCGGCAGTGAGGACCGGAGCCTGGGCCTGAGTTACTACCGAACCCTGACGGAGAGCGGGAGCTCATTGCAGAGGCCGCGTACCTTTGGCCTAGCCCCTGCCAGAGGGGCGAAACCCTGAGACCGATCCAGGCCGTATAGTGAGGCGGCCTGGCCCCCGACGGCCCCTGAGAGGGCCCGACCCCCGCACCGGACCTTTACAGGCCCGTAGGTGCCAACTCAGTGGTTGCTCTGGGGATGGAGCACCCACAGGGAAAAATTAGTGGGTGCTCTGCACCCACCGGCAAACAAGCTCCCCTCCCCGCCCCACTTCACCTCCGCTCCGCCTCTGCCTCCTCTCCTGAGCGCGCCACGTCCCCGCTGCTCCTCCGCCTACCTCCCAGCCCGTACCGCCCCCAAACAGCAGTTTGGCAGCATTAGCACACTCCGGGAGGGAGGCGGGAGGAGCGGGAACGCGACATGCTCAGGGGAGGAGGCAGGGAAGAAGCGAGGCGGGGATTTGGGGAAGGAGTTGGAATAGGGACAGGCAGGAAGTGGAGTTGGGGTGGGGACTTTGGGGAAGGGATTGAAATGGGGTTGGGACACCAGCGGGAGGGGCCGGGGCCGGGAGCAGAGTGGGGGTCTAGCACCCACTGGCGTGAGCAGAAGTCAGCACCTATGCTTGGGCCAGAGACCATCTTACTGTTATATGTTGGTACAGCACCAAGCACAGTTGTGCTGGGGCCTCTAGGTGCTGTGGCAACACTGAAACAATGCATGATTATAAGAGTTGCTGCTAAAGCACCTGTGTGGCACACATTGTCCCATGTTAACCATGGACAATTGATTGTTCTCCAGAGCCACATTGGACGCGGAATGGAAAATATGCCCAGGGATCTAACACTCCCTTCACCTTCATAGGAGACCGTTTTATACTGTGCAACCAATTAACACCACAAAAATCAGAGGAAGGGGACAACTAGACCTTTAATGACAAGATTAAAAATATTATATATATGATGTAATGTCTTACATATTACACAAAGGGAATGCAGTTTAGAGGGCAACCCAGGTGTGAAGGAGAAGATACTTCAGCTGGATATTCTATTGCTTCAAGCAGCAGTATGTTACAGCTGTAACTGAAGTATTATAGTAATTTCTTTTACTTTCCGTTCTGGCAGTATAAGAAAAAAATGAGTAGCACTTGCACTAATCCAGTTTTCCACTGACCTGAATAAGTTATTTTTACATTCTGAAAGTTTGTTTTTCAATGTTTTATAGTTAAACTTATGAAAGATATTATCAAAGCTTAGCCCTATATTTTGGCATAAGATTGAAGCCTTATCTCAACCAGGAAGGGCTCATTTAAGCTCTGCTGAAGTTTTCTTTCTTCTTCTCAGCCATCTGACTGAAGCCTGATTTTCCTGTGGGTCTGATTTCCTTCATCTGTTTGAATCTTTTCCCAGTATGCACATCTGAAAATACTAATCGAATATCTTTATTTTAGAAAGGCCTTCCTTGATCAGGACATCAATCACTAATAAGCAAAATGAAGAATTTCAAATTAGATTCCACAGAAGAGAGGCTACCGTGTTGTCATGTTGTTGCAAGACCAGTCTTGAAAGGCTCATAAAAGTGAAGGAATCAAGTTGGCAACTGTCACTTGAGCAATGGGCTGGTGCCATTAAGTTGAACAATTGGAGACTTTGTCTCTATGCCTCCAACTGCAGGATATGTTGATGTTGAAGTACAGTACAGACTCACATGGGTAAATAAGAAACTGGGGGGTGCAAAGGAAGGAAAATAGCATTATAAGTTACATTAGAAGACAGATTAATCTATGTATTTCTGGGCACCCACGGGCCATGGGTTTCATGTCTTCACAGACTCACATTTTCAGGTGCAATTGGCCTAGAGCTAGATACCATGTCTTGAAGCCATTTCAAATTTCCAGATTTATTTGGTGAGGAATCACAATTCCATATTAAGGAGAGTTGATTTTTTGAAAAGGCTTGTATACCAGGTCCTCAGCTGGTATAAGTTGTCCTAGCGCCTCTGAAAATCCTACACTATAAGGATACATGAAAGAATGGTGAACAATGTGAAAAAAGTATCCCTTATCTGTTCCCAGAGTCACAAAGATTATTGACTATTCTCCTTGGAAAGGTGCAGTCCCAGAAGCAATACATTGTTCTGAAAGTGAAATTGGTTCAAAATACAAGTTATCACTGGCAGACTAAGGCAAGACCACATTGATATGCACAGAAAATACCACCTCAGGCTCTGCATAGATTGGCCAATGATCAACATGTCTACCCTGATTACAATGTTACCTGCAGCTGCATCTTGATTACCTACACTGTACCTCCCAAGCTGTCCTACATTAGAGATATACATGGAACATGTTGTTCCATAAGAGATTCCTTTTAACAAAAAATCTGTCTCTTCCTCAGTATCTGTCATATTAAACATAAATCACTGCTGATATGCCATTCCAAATAGATAGAGACAAGGTAGGAGAGGTAATATAGTCTGGGCCTGTTCTCCCTTCAGGCAATCTCAGTGATTTTAGATTTCAGCTCATGCTGCCTATATCCCAGAAGCCTGAGAAAGGCAGCAGCTTTCACACCACACATTTATCATCGTTTGTCCACTAAAAAAGAAAAACAGGTTTCATGAAGAGATAGGACTTTACCATACCTGACCTTGAGATTTTTTTTGTATATCTTATCAGTACTAGCAGAAGGTTTGGATAATTTTTGGTGGTGCCCAGAATGGATCCAAGTCCCACCCCACACCTGCCTAACGCTTTGGGAGGGTGTTTGGTTGCGGGAGGAGGTTCAGGCTCTGGAAGGGAGTTTGAGTGCGGGGTGTGGGCTCTGGGATGGGGCAGGGAGTTGGGGTGCAGGAGGGGGTTCAGGCTCTGAGAGGTTGTTTGAGTGTGGGAGGGGGTTCAGGCTCTGGGAGGGAGTTTGGGTGCACGGTGTGGGCTCTGGGATGGGGCAGGGAGTTGAGGTGCAGGAGGGGGTCAGGAGGCCGGCGTTTACCTCCCAAAAGCGACCCGCACATCCCTCTGGCCGCGGCTCAGGACGAGGGCAGCGTGGGGAGACACTCTCCTCTTCCAGGGGCCACAGAGATGTGTCGACCACTTCTGGGAGCAGCCCTTTTAAATCACCTGGGGGTGGCAGGCGGGGCCGGGAGACGCTCCAGGGGAGGCATGCGGGGCTGGCAGGTGGGTCCGGGGGAGAGACCTGGCCCCGAACATTGGTGGAGCTGGGCCCCTGGACCCTGAATATTCCTGGAGCCCGGGCAGAACAGGCCCATACAACTCGCCGCCTCTGCTTATCAGTGGCTCTTTAGTCTATTTTTTTTTCTCTTGTGCTGCTTTTGTAACTGGATTTTGATAGATTATACCCCTCTGTTTAAAAATTTGTAAATTGTTTTAACTTGTCCCCAGCAAAGAATTCAGAACTGGTATTTGTGTCATAAAGTGGTTTGAACTGAGGACTTTGTTTGTATTACACAACTATATAAATGATCATTAATAATTCTGGTTTCAGTTACAGCAATATAAATCCAGAGTAGCTTCACTGAAATAAAGCATTGGTACTTGGTATTTACACCAGGGCAGCAGAATTGAGGAGGGAAGTGTGGGCTAACATTCTTGCAATGGAAATATTGTGGGGACTGATCTATGTTTCTGCCCCAGCAATATTTCCTCTCTCTGGGAAGGTGCCCAACTCCTCCTCTGGCGCAACCCTCTCAGTATCAGGGAGAGGGGGTACCTCGAGGCAGGGAAGGGGTGGCTGGGCAAAGCTGTGTTATTTTGGGGATGAGATGGAGGACTGTTTCTCCTCCAGGACAGGAGCTGCTGAAGTTGTGTAAAAGCAACAGCCAGGTTGGGGAGCAGGGAGCTGGGCAGGTGGAGAAGATGGGACACCATGCCATGGCAGTCACCCTGACCATGCCACTTCCTCACCTGCTGTGCATCTCTCAGGCCAAAGTGAGTGCCCGCCCCACCGCCCTCCCACACCCCACCACTGCCAGAACCCCAGGTGCTGCCTGAGCTCCCTCTGCACCCTGGGCTCCTCCACACATACACCCTGCTCCAAACCTCAGCCCTCTCCCCATTCAAGGCAGGCTTCTACCATCTCTGATTTACACTAATGTGAATGCAAAAGACTAACACCGCTACTCCTCTGAAACCTGTCACTGATGTGAATGACATCAGAATTAGGTTCCACGTTCCCAGATGAGAGACCGATGTGATAGAGTATCAAGAAATCATACATATTGAATTGGAAATGAAGTTAATGAATAATATTACATAACAATATGAAAGAGACAATTAAAAATAATAAATATCACAATTCTTTCTCCTGACTATGCTGTATTAAGGAAAAGGGCTATGTCTGACATACATCACTTTATCCAGTACCTCACTGTAGCAGATTTGACTTGATAAGAATATCTTGCATGGGGAATCTCACATGAAAAAAAACAAACAGTCTAGTAACAGATACTGTACTGAACTCCAGATAGCTGATCAGTAAAAAGTCCTGTCCTCTAGTGCCAGGACTAATTGTGTAAGGAAAGGAGATTTTGACAGGCCAAGACTAGACTCTTGTCTCCAGAGACCAGCCATCCTCTCTAACATTGACAGTCAATTCACTCTCCAAGCTGGCTCACTTCTACTCCTCTCTCCGCAGCAAACTGACCAACTGTGCTAAATTATGCATCGTGGTTTTGGCAGCATGACCACAGAATACTGAGCAGAGAATTGTACTTTTCTTTTAAGGCACATGCTGGATTTGAACCATTAAGCTGTGGATAAAAAGCCATTAACTGCCACTTAACACTTGAACTTACTCTGTTATTGTCATCACACACCTTCTGCATGTGTTAATGACTCAGTAATTATCTTAACCTGGCGAATGGCTGCACCATCCACATTTAGTTCTGATAATACTACAACCACGTTTCTTTTATGCTGGTGAAAGTCTCTTCCTTTTACAATGGAAATGTCTGTTTAATCCTTTGCCCTACTTCACCCTTCGCAATGGCAGGCATTCAGTCTTTTTCTGAAGCTCTGTAAAAGCTTGACATGAGGCCTTATGGGTATTAACAAACACACACAGTTGGGGCCAAATCCTGTAGTCCTTACTCAGTCAAGACTGCCATTGAAGTCAATGAGACCTGAAGTCAACAGTAACACACTGAAGCCAGTGGATGTTTAGTTGAGGCAGGGCTGAATAAATACAGTAGGCCTTGGCTACACTGGCACTGTACAGCGCTGCAACTTGCTGTGCTCAGGGGTGTGAAAAAACACCCCCTTGACCGCAGCGAGTACAGCGCTGTAAAGCACCAGTGTAATCAGTGCCTGCAGCGCTGCACGCTACTCCCCTCGGAGAGGTGGAGTACATACAGTGCTGCTGCTGGTGGCGGCAGCGCTGTGAAATCCCGAGTCTAGCCAAGGACTTCAACCTTTGGCTTTACCTAAGGATAAAAGGCTATCAGACCTCCATAGCAGATTTCATCACGAACATGCTTCTTTAATGTGGTCGGGGTGGCGGGGGGAGAGACTGGATGTCAGCGCTGAGTGCTCTCAGCCTCTAAGAGTGGCAGAACTTGGTCCACAGTAAATATGATATGTTCACTGTATAGTCCTCATTCATTATTCCCAGTTTGGGATGGTTTAGAATAATTGTTGTGTATGATTATTTTTGACAAATGAACTGATTTTTGTTTTAGACAAACCTTCAAATAAAGGAGCAAATTTAGTCCTGGAACAAGAGGGAAAATTCCATGAGCCTCTGTAGAGTTGTGCCTAAAGGGCTGAATTTGGCCCCTCGAGATTTGAAATAGTGGTTGAGATGTTCAGAATATTTTCTTTGGTATCCTGTTCAATCCTGTGTTTCTATAGAGAAATTGGAAAATGTTATCCTCCCTGTGACAGGTTGGATCACAGAAACCCCCTTGGGAGCTGCCACCTGATGTGCAAAGACTACCTCTGCTCCTGTTTTCCCTGCCAGCTCAGGACTCCAGCACCCTGTCTTGCTGGGCCAGCCACTCCCGTCTGCTCCAACAAAGACCTAGGGTCTGAATCACTTGCCCCAAAGCTACAAGTTTACTTGAAAACAGCTCCCAGAAGTGTGCTTGTCTCTAGCACTCAGATGCCCTACTCTCAATGGGGTTTAAACCCAGATAAATCCGTTTTACCCTGTATAAATCTTCTGCAGAGTAAACTCATAAATTGTTCGCCCTCTATAACACTGATAGAGAGATATGCACAGTTGTTTGATCCCCCAGGTATTAATACATACTCTGAGTAAATTACTAAATAAAAAGTGATTTTATTAAATACAGAAAATAGGATTTAAGTGGTTCCAAGTAGTAAGAGACAGAACAAAGTAAGTCACCAAGTAAAATAAAATAAAATGCGCAAATCTATGCCTAATCAAACTGAATACAGATAATCTCACCCTCAGAGATGCTTCAGTAAGTTTTTTCTCAGACTGGACACCTTCCAGGCCTGGGCACAATTCTTTCCCCTGGTACAGCTCTTGTTCCAGCTCAGGTGATAGCTAGGGGATTCTTCATGATGGCTCCTCTCTCCCCTTTGTTCTCTTTCACCCCTTTATATATCTTTTGCATAAAGCGGGAACCCTTTGTCCCTCTGGGTTTCCACCCCCCCTCACTGGAAAAGCACCAGGGTAAAGATGGATTCCAGTTCAGGTGACATGATCACATGTCACTGCAAGACTTTATTACTCACTTGCCAGCACACACATATACAGGAAGACTCACAGGTAAACACAGCCATCTGCAGACAATGGTAGTCATCAAGATTCCAAACCATCATTAATGGCCCACACTTTACATAATTACAATAGGCCCTCAGAGTTATATTTTATATTTCTAGTTTTAGATACAAGAGTGGTACATTTATACAAATCGGATGATCACACTCAGTAGATTATAAGCTTTGTAATGATACCTTACAAGAGACCTTTTGCATGAAGCACATCCCAGTTACGTTATATTCACTTTTTACCATATTTTTCTAAAACTATCCCAGTTACATTATATTCACTTATTATCATGTTTTTATAAAACCATATAGACTGCACAACGTCACACTCCCTCTCCTCCCTCAGTAACTTAAAAAATGAATGGAAACCGATCTCGTACGAACAGTAAAAGTTACATTCTGAAAAGGAAAGACACTGAAATCCTTCCAAATGAAAACCTAATACAGGAAGAAGAAACATGGCCTAACAAACTTCCTAAATTTTCTAGGCACTGAAAGATCAAATGGAATCAAAAGCTGAGCATTAATAGAATGCATATGATTGTAGGGTCTGCAAAATGATAGTGCTGTCCTATGGAGCACAATGATCAGAAAAGAGAACATACAAAAATGAAGCCTTGATGTTGCATAGTTTATTTTCCAGCACTGGCACTCATATAAGGCCAAATCCTGAAATCCTGACTCAGTTTTTATTTGATCGTTCCTGAGACCAAACTCCCATTGGCCCAAGATGAGTGTCAGCACCGGAGAATAACTATGAAATATCAAAGTGTCATTTTCACAGATTCCCTTTACTGATCATTACAGATGGGATTTTCAAAGGAGTCTAGGGGAGTTAGACACCTCATCCATTACAGTTGAATGGCAGTCAGTCACCTAAATCCTTTAAGCTCTTTTAAAAACCCCACTCTATGTCATTATAGAATTAATTGATTTTAATAGGAGTTTGGCCATCCAGTGTAAGGCTTAATTAAAGATTTCAGGACTGGGTCCACAAAATATACTTGTTTTACAAGTCAGAATGAAATTTCCCTAAATGCCACATGCCCAAGCTTGTATCTGACAGCCACTTTATGCTCTGTCTTGCACATAAACCATCATCAATAAAGATTCTGGAATCGGAACTTAGCTGACAATTTTGTTGATGATGCTTGAGGCAGAATAGATTCCACTTCACTCTACTGGCTGTGCAGCACGGACAGTCGTTGAAACTTGCTTTTCTCAGTAAACTAAGCAGATGGGACTTGGAAGACAAACAAGGAGAAGATATCTAATAATGTCCATCCTCTGGCATGTCACTGCTTGGAAACCCTCTTTTAATGAATGCCGTCTAAATGTGCCAGATGTTCCACTGCAAACTTCTAAACCCTTGGCAGCATCCTACTTAGTGTCTGGCATTGCTGGGAAGGAAAATGAATTTCCATGCTGTTCTTTTTTTTTTTTTTTTGCAGACCCAGACAACTGAACACAATAGTGACTCTTTTCATATTTGTCAATAAGTTAGCATGCAATTTTCTCTGTGGAAACAGAGTAAGTCCTTAATTATGGTATCAGAGGAGTATTTTCTCATGGCTAAATTAGAATATTGTACTAAACTGTACACTGGCCTTAATCTCTGCCAAAGCCCATATGTGTTTGTGTAAATGGACTTTCTTTAAAAAAAAAAATCAAGCATCAAAATTGCATATGGGTTTGCATGTTGAGGAAAAAAAGACTTGTGTGAACTTGCATATAGTATGCCCAATCACAAAGGTATTTTCTGTGAATTAGGCCATAAGATTGCAATTCTAAACAGTCTCACAATTAATTCTTCAGCTATGCAGTCCAATTAGGACAAATTCTTCCTTTCTAGTTTAATTAGAGATGGGTAAGCTCGTTAGAGCTTATTTGTATAAAATATGTGCTCATTACACAAGGCCTGGATTTTGTTCAGCTTGTTAGAAATGTCATGAAAAAGAGCTTTCTCACACTGCCTCTGGCCTTTTTAACACTTTAAAAACTACAAGTCTGACAACCTACTAGTTGTTCTCAACATCCAGTACACTTGCAGAAGCAGTAAAAGAGTCGATTGTGTTACAGTTGGTATATTTGTAAACTTTGTGCTGCCATGGAGATAGATATCTTCCACCCACAGATCTTATCCCAAGTAATATCCCTCCCTATGATTTAATCTCCTTGTCTATATATATACGCTCCTAGAATTTACTAATCTTTTTTCCCAACTTTGTGGCATCATGATGAAAAGGGGTCTTGAGTCTGATGCTATATTTACTGAGAAAAGAGCAGAAGACCTGTAAACCAGCCTGTGAATGTCTCCTAAGGGAATGAAGCATGAAGCTTTGTACAGAGTGTAAAGTCAGTCCACTTATCTCAAGAAAAGAGGATTCTAATTATCCCCCCCCTCTTTTTTTTTTTTTTTTTGCTATGCATATTTATTTAGCAGAAAATCTTAATTAGGGCTGCCTTAGCCATTCATGGAGAAAGCATCTACATGAATATCAGCCTGCCTTGAATCATGGATTCTAGTATTCAATTTGAACCTACTGTTAATATTACCCTTCAGCGTTGCAGTTTAGAATGGATTTTCACCTGCTCTGCTCCCCTAGTCGTGTGGTCTCTGGAGGGCATGAGAGTGAGAAAGGATTTAATTAAGCTCCAGTCTCCTGAGAGGTGGACACAAAGAAATTACTCACTACAAATGTATCAGGCACAGCAGAAGCCACCAAACCCCAGGAGAAGCTGTAAAACAGAAGTCATGCCAGAGCAACAAGGGCACAGATAGCTCAAAAAGGCATGAGGACTACACCGTCAAAGGTTAGAGCCCAATTTATTCCTGCTAAATTGTCATGCTCAGCCATGTTGTGAGCAAAATGGACACATGCAAACCAGAAGTGCATACAAAGCGGGGGCTACCAGAAAGTTCCAATTCAAAAAGGTAGACCTCAAGGAAACTGAAGAAAACAACAATAAAAACCCACATGCTTCTTTAAAAATAAAAAAAAGCTTAGTGGAGTTCCCAAATTTCAAAGTGAGCTTTCTAGCGAGTAAGAAAGCACTTAAATTAGGTAAGCATGAGAGTTTGGTTTTGAAAGTTTTTTTCAATGGCAGAATGAGGATCCAGACATCCCTTGGAGTCATAAGGACTCTGCCAGCTAGGCTTTATGGCATTGTCTCAGCAGAAGAGCTGATAGCCACTTGCAAAGTCAGTTGAAGAAGCCTATAAAACAGATTGAATACGACATATGCAGAACATGGCACTAACAACTGTGTATTTGGGACCTGAACCAAAGCCAAAGAAGTTAACAAGAATCTTTCCGTTGTCTTCAGTATTAACAACATATTGTTGTATAACAATAGTTCACAATTTAGGTGTGAACTCTATCCACCCCATCAAGCATCTGAGCTGCGCATTTATTTACTCAATACCAGCTCTTTCAGGGGTGCCTTGTAGGTAATTTGCAGTGTGAATAATTGGAAGAAAAACAGTGTAATTTCCTTAATTTCATTTTAACTGGAGTAGATTTAAGATGACATCGTGGCAGTCATGGTCCTATATTTTCACAGGTGTCATGTCGTCATCTGTTAGCCTGAATGTTTGCTTTATTACAGCTATGTGAGATTTGGGGGAAAAAAATGTTGAAGCCTTTTTTTGAGTAGGAACTTCTGGGAACTGTCATTTCGTATTTAAACAAAATAGATCCATGAAGATCTTTCTCCAATTATATGTCAGTGGAAAATACTGTCAGAACCCTCTTTTTAATCTTTGTTGGAAGATCCAAGGATATTTTTGCTTTCAGAGAAAGATCAGTATTTTGTATACCACTGGGAAAAAAAATACAGATGAATATTCTTGGAAAATACCTCTCCTCTTGGGGAAAAAAATATGCAAAAGGAAAAGTCTATTAATGAGAGATGTTTTTTTATATCAAGACTCCAGACTGAGTCCAGGGAGCGAACAACAAGAGTCATATGACTGCAGGTCACAAGCAATACTTGCTATAAATAGACAGCTAGTAGGAGGAGACCTAGGGTCAGGAAAGACAGGAGTAGGGAAAGGAACTGTCCTTTTCTAATCCCAGATGGCAGAAAGGTATTCTTTATGCAGAGTTTTGTGTTACTTGGAGCCTTTTTATCTTCCTGCCCTGAGAAAAGGTATGTGCAATCTGACTCAAGCATTTGGGCATCATTTGGACTTCCCCATCTGGTGCATCTTCCACCAGCCAACAGGACCTTAATTCCAATTGCCATCCTGATTTCCTTAACTGCAACCCAACTTTAGCAGTCCATATCTCAAGAATTGCCTGCTAGAGCTACAAACCCATGCTTTATCATGGTATAAAACCTTAATCCCAGCTTTCAAATGCTATAAAATATTCATCTTTAATTCTACTAGTCATTCATGTTAGAAATTAAATGGGGCTCAGGGGGAAGAAAAGCAATATGGTTATCTGGATTACATGATTTTAAGGACCACTTTCTAGTGACCTGCTGGGGCTAAAAACATTTAGCAAACCAGTATAAATACTTTCTGGGCCAGTAAACACTTCTAAGAATTGGTCCTGGGCCACTGAATAGAAAGAAAATGTTTCAAGCCCTGATTTTAAAAGTAATTTTTTCTGAAAAGAAATTGTGTGAGTTCTCTATTCACGTCATAGTATAAAGTGTGTCCTTACTTCTCTGCCCTAAATGCACAAAGAGAGCTATGAGCAGTTTTTCCAGTTAACACTTGTTCAGATATGTTAAATTTGTCGAAAGCAATTGCCCCTCAGGGTGAAAAATTCTTCATGTGAATATACAACCACTAGAAAGGGAACAAACAGCCTCTCAATATCACGAATATTTGAAACAGGAGCAGAAGGTTAAAGGGAGTGTGTATGACAAAGGTACCCTAGGAGTTTCGTTGGACGGTGACAGATCAGGCCCCAGAAGTCCCTGACAAACTAAGAATGTCTCAGAAGCTACCAGTAGAAAAATCTTGCAGAGTAAGGAATGTACTGAACTATAATTGTCAAATTTCCCATGCAACCCATTGCCTTTGGTCTCCGGCAGTTCTAGAGCAATTACACAACTGCAGCCTGCTTTTAGTAACCTTACCACTAAAATGATCCAAATCACCTACTAGAATAATAATACCTGCTCTGACTAGAGCCTTGATTCAGAAGTTCATCCCTATTCAGCAAAGCACTTAAGCTTGTGTTTAAGTTTTGGCGTATGCAAAACTCCCATTGACTTCAATGGGACCTAAACACATGTTTAAAGTTAAACATGTGCTTAAGGGTTTTTGCTGACTAAGGATGGATTTAAGCACGTGTTTAAAGGCTGAATGGGGCCATGATGTTTTACCCTTTTGATTTCACTTTTCACTGGGTCTGTGAAATGGCATCACTGAACATCTGCAATAGGCAAGGATGCTAATTACTCTCCACTAACAGTGGCCTCCAGTTGAAATTTATAATTTTTGAAGTGCGTATATCAAAATGTTGTTTTGCTTGTAATTAAAGAATGCACACGAAGCCAGCCGGCCTCCCTGGCCTCTTCAAGTGCTTCATGAACAATATTGAGTTAGTTGTTACCAAATGATAAATGCAGGACGGGCAGCATGCAAACAATATGCCTAAATACATTCAGCTGGATCCCACTTGTATAACCGGTTACCGTTGACTTGGTTAGATGAAATGTTTTATTTCATCAAAAGAGTGCTCTACTTGCAGAATCGAACTGGAAAAAGTGTATTGCCACGTGTGCGCCACATGAGCAGGTGAAAGAAATAAAATATAATTGGGAGGGGCACGATGATGGTTCTAACATTTTTGTCTCACAGTGCACTAGGGTGCTGTTAGACATTTAGGTCTTTTTTGTTTAAAGCAATTTTTACTCTTCAAACAGGTGAGCAGCATGTATGAGGCACCTAAGGAAGTATATACTGAAGAATGCCTATGAGGAGGTAAGGAAAAGCGGTGAGGATTAGCTGAAATACCATTCTGCTGGCACTCTTCTGAAAGGTTATATGAATAGAGGTGGATGGAGCATCCTGCACATTTTACAAAACAACTGGAACAGAGTGAGTGAGAATTCCAGGCATGTCATTCCACCAAATGTCACATGATTAAGTAAAATGTACCTTCATAATATTTTGCATTTATAGTGACTCCCACCAGGGATCTTAGCCCACTTTACAAACACTAAGGGCTCATGGTTGCCTCTCCAGACACTGAGTTGCGCTGGGGAGATGCACACTTGAGTGTCAGTAGTGCCTGGTGGCATTTTGCTTTTGAAAGGCATGTGTCTTGTGCCAGATGGGAGCATGGTGAGATTCCAGAAGCATAAGCCTTCCCCACGCTCCCACAGGGATCGTGTGGCTCTACATTGCCCTTTACTGAGAGCTCTCTGTCCTAAGAAGCATAATCTAAATTTGTTAAAGTTTTCCTTCCAATCAAATGAAGGCTCCTGGTGTCCAGGGATATGGTTCAGCTCATGCCGTCCCAGAAAAGCTTCTTCTGGAGCACAGCAATGCTAATTGATCCCCTCCCCAGTACTAGAAGACAGATTATGCCTGGCCTTTGTGTGTGTGTATGGGGGTGGGGGGCAAAGGGCTCCCTGGGCTCTCTCCACTGCTAGTACACCTGCACAGGAGCAAGCATAGTTTAGCCTCATGATTCTCCTGAGTGGAAGGGAAATATTGCTGTTATCTCCGTTTGACAGAATTTGCCAGGGACATTAAGCAATCTGCCTGAACGCCCAGGATATGCACAGTGGCAGTGACAGAAGGGAACCCCAGCTCTCCTGATTCCTGTCCTTTAACCACAAGACCACCCTTCCTACTTACAGAGTGAGAGCCCAGCTAGCCTCTATGGCTTTACTCTGTAGATCCAATCAGCCCCTCCATGCATGGAATTCCCAGGAACACAAAACAGCTGCAGGAGCCCAAAATGTGACTGAGAAGCAGGAAAGCAGGAATGGGAAATTAATCCGGGAACAAGGAGAACCAGAGAAGAAAGAGGTAGAAAGTCAGGGCAGGTGTTACAGCAAGGGTTAACAAGGGATCCCAGCTTCTGCTCTTCTGCTAAAGGCAGAGGGGAGCACCCCCATCTCTCCTTGGTTTGAGAATCAGCAGTTCCCAATAGCTCCCCCACCACCTTAATTGGTGTGGGGACAGCTCCCCTCCTATCTCAATCTAATCACTGATCTAAGGGAAGGTCATAATACACAGTAATAGCCTCAAATGTTGGATAATCAACCACATTTTTGTACATTTGTCCACACTGAACTACATTTCCACACTTTTTGAGATTTGACAATCACTAAATAGGACCAACATTGCAGGAGGGAGTGGGGGTGGATTTTCATTTTGCAAAACCAATGGTGATTCAGAGCCTAACCCTGTTTTAAAAGGACTCCCAAAGTTTGATGGGGGGTGTGAGGATGCAGTTTGGCTAACATGTATTATTCCAGCATAGATCCATCTCTGTGATTAGCATACATCTTGGTAACCAGCCATGATAGTTGTGCACAAGATGTACATGCCTTTTTTTTAAAACAAGGATTCAATGATGAAAAGTGTAGCCAGTGTGTAGCAGTAGTTCTTCAGATACACACCTAGGAATCTGAAATGGATGCAATAGTTCAAATGGAAAGTAGATAAACAATAGTCAAACAGACCTAGCAACTGTATGACAACATGTCAGAGATTAAATGGAAAGATGTGCTCTGGGCCATGCAGTTATCCAGTATTTATGGCACTTGGAAGATATAGAAGGAAAACATGCACAGATACTCCCATTAAGGTTTCAAATAAGCTTTTTTTCCCCACTAAATTTTAGGGTCTCTACTAAATATCCCTACTGAGCTCACACGTCTTAAAATCTTGTCCTTTCTTACCTTTTGTGCCTGCATCTTCTCCTGGGCCATCACCTCCCTCTCTTCCTCTGGCCCCTCCTCCTCCTTCTTAGAGGATCCCACTGGGGTCATCTTTGGCCCCCTCTTCTTTTCTCTTTTTAACATCTCTCTGGGTGATCTCATTGGCTCAAAGTTTCAACAACTTCTCTACAGCAATGTCTCAGCACACATCTACCTTTAGCTCCTGAAAGGTTTCCCTCCATCCCTCCCACATCTCAGCCTGTCTCATAATCAGCCTAAATTTAACAGTCAAAAATGATCTCCTCAGCTTTCTAGTGAAGCCCTTTCCACTTCCCCCATTCTGCCACTGTTGATAACACCTCTACCGCCTATCACCTGGGCCCATACCAGGAGGTCATCTTTATGCCTTCCTTTGCTTTGGTCTGCATGCACTGGCTGTGTCCAGATCTCTTTCTCTATATTTTTAATTTCCACTCTGAAAGCCTGAGACAGTTACAGGGCTAGCTGCACCTCTGTCCCCTTTCTGGTCTCGCTGAGTGTACCTCCGCAGGTGATAGGCCTTTTGCAATTACCTGTTCTCTGAGTGGAATCAGACGATTCTTCCACTTGTAGACCATGGCCTGGATACAGCATCAATAGCTGGGTATCCATGGCTTATCATTCTGCAGGCCCAAACGGGTTGGGGCACCTGCATTTCCTCCTCTTGGGAGCCTGTGAATAGATACTGACCAACCGCCTTCTTAAAACAAAGTATTTTATTTAGTAGGTAGCACAAAATATTAGAAAATCAGGAATTTAAAACAACAAATTGGCTAGATATCTATCTAGTTGCATCTAACACTACATTTCACTATAAGCTAAGCATAGGCGTGCTCACGGGGTGTGCCGGGTGTGCCCCGGCACACCCTAATGCCCTCTCAGAAGCAGCCGGCATGGCACCATGGCCCTGGGGCCGGGGGGAGGGTTGCTTCAGGCACCGCCCCCCGCATCTCCCATTGGCCGGGAACGGGGAACTGTGGCCAATGGGAGCTTCGGGGGAGGTACCTGGAGGCGTGGCAAGGGCAGCGTGCAGAGCCCTGTGCCGCCCCCCTACCCCCCAACCCCCTCCATTTCCCTCAGGGCTGCACGGGGACGTGGTGAGCAGTGTGGGGCCCTGGCAGGCAGGGAGCACACCGCTGCGTGAAGCGGCGCCGGGCCAGAGCCCGAACCCCTCCTGCACACACACCCCCTGCCTGCACCCTGTTGAGCCGGGTTCCCCTTCCCCAGGGCCTGGTCCGGCTGCTTTAACAGCCCCATGTGCACTGGCAGCTTCCCACCCAGCAGTACCAACACAGCCGCTTAATGTGGCCCGTGAGGCTCACGGGGGCACTGCCACAGCCCCCTTCCAGCACGCGGGGCCTCAAACCCGTCTGCGGCTCCCAGCACTGGTCGCGGGCCTGGGCACCGCCTGGGGGGGGGGGTCAGGCTGCCCCCGAGCCCAGCCCACCTTAAGTGGGGCCCGGAAGCCAGCAGGCCCGGAGCAGGGGGCGAGCCTGGCCCACAGGACCCCCCGGAGCCCGGCTGCGACCTCAGCTCCCTGGCACTGTTTGGGGGCTCTGGCCCAGCTCCCTCGGCCTTGAATCCAGCTCTGGGAGCAGCCCGGCCCCGCTGCAATCCGCCCCGGCTGCCTCTGCCTGGCCTGGCCCCAAGTGCCCAGTCCGGCCCTCTCTGCTCGGCCCCCGAGCCTTCCCGCCCCAATCTCTTGCCCTGAGCCCCTTCCTGCGCACTGCACCCCCACAAACACCCTGCACCCCCTCCCACACCCCAACCTTTTTGATGTTCGCCTTTAAAAAAACATGCCCTGGGTGCACACCCTAATTAAATGTTCTGTGCACGCCTATGAAGCTAAGTTAATCAGCTCCTCCCTTTAGTTACAAGAACAGAATCCACTTACATTCTTGGGTCCCAGCCTGGTTTCAGTTTAACTTCCTGACACCATCTCTCCTCTCTCAGGGTTTTTTTTAGAGCCTCCACCCCTCCCATACCCATCCCCTAGTGCGAATCTGGGCCCAATTACCATATTGCTGAATGGTGTCTTTGTTACAGGGCTCAGATGTGATGTCTTTCTTCTGCCTTGGACTGGTTTTTCTCACTCAGATAGCCAGGCTATCTAGGAGAATGCCCCATGATGATAAATCCACTGTTTGAGTAGATAAACCCATTTAGTTTTATTGGTTTGTAAGCACTGGGGGTTGGTCTACACTGAAAAATTAGGTCAACCCAGCTATGTCATCCAGGTATGTGAAAAATCCAAACCTCTGAGCAGCATAGTTAAGCCGACTATGTAGTAGACAGTGTAGACGGTGCTAGGTTGAAGAAAGAATTCTTCCCTTGACCTAGCTACCACCTCTCGGGGAGGTGGATTAATGACAGAGACAGGAGAATCCCACCCCTGGCTGTAGTGAGCGTCTACATGGAAGTACTGCAGCTGTGCCACTGCTATGTTTTAAGTGTAGGCATAGTCTGGTCTTGTGACTGTATCTACCTGTGGATGAAGGTGTTAAAACTGTCTGATCTCCTCTGATAGACTAACACATAAGCACATAAATCCCATTTTGAGATACAGATGGATAGTTATGACAGAGCACCTCTACATTTGTCACAAAGACAAAACTATCATCCAGGTTCTCATTGTAACCTGTCTTGATTACTGTAACATATACATCCCTAGCCTTCCTAACACCTACAGCACCCCATATAAAATGGTCCATACAGAATGCAGTCGCTAAGATCAGCTTCCTTGCCTGTTATTTTGACTCCATCTTAGACCTCTTTGAAAGCATTGTTTAAGGTTCTCTATCTCTTTCCATGTTCGCCCTGCCTCCTCTCCTCCTCCAGCTTCATCCACCTGCCTCAACTCTTCTTCCACACTTCCCCCTGCAGATGGAATTCCCTGTCTGAAGTGATCCATTAGGCCATTTCCCTTTCCTCCTCCAGATCCACCTCTGCGATGATACCTACAAAAAATCATCCAATTAATAATGGCTCTAGAAGAAGATGCGCTTAATTTACAATTATTTTAAAAAGTTTACAAATATGCGTCTGCATATTGCATACATACCCTTCCTAAGTCACATGTCTTCTTAGACTGTAAGCTGTGTAAGGCCAGGGCTGTGTCTTGTATGTTTGTATCCCGATTGGGGACATCACTGAACATAATTTCAACGTAATACAAATTACAGCTTGTCAAGTGAAAACAGACTTCAAGACTTTCTATTCCTGATTCCCTTATACGAGTAGACCCACTTACTTCAAGTGCTAGTGACCCTATTGGCACAACTCAGTGAGATTACTCTGGTTAATAATGAGAGTAAAGTTTGGCCTCTGGTTTGTTCAGTCTAAAACATTTATCAAAGGACCCTTTTACACTTAAAATTTTATAGGGTAGTGTATTTATAGTGAAGACTGGATAACGCCTAACACCTAGGCATGCAGAATGGTCCCCTCTGCACTACACATTTAACCATGTTGCAGTGAGGGCAAACATATTGTAACCGGGCCTCCTGCTCTGGTTATTTTTGTAGCTTAGACAGGGCCAAAGATCTGGGCTCAATATTTTTCTTCCTTTGCCATTTTTGTTTTTGTCAGTGCAATTTAGAGGGTGGGGAAGTGCCTGCTTAGTTCAATCAAACTTCTGCATGTGGGACAGATGTTTTCCTATTATGAAGGAATCTGACCTTCATTAAAATCAAGTACTTTTTAATGTTGTGCCCAAACATCAGAAACAACAGCATAGTTTAGTTTTGATTTTCATGATTTAAAAATGCAATTTTTCAGCTGGGCAAACTAGCAGTGGGGATTGTGTGTTTTATATATCTCAACCTCTCTTTGGTTCATTTCCCCTCTAGAATTGTTTTGAAATCATGAGAAGAAGCATTTTAATTAATGTCAGTAAAGTGGTTTGAAGATGTGAAGGAGCGTAAAACCATGAAATATGGTTTTATTAATTAACTATTATTTTGTCAGATCATAAATTTCAAATGACTGTTGCTTTTCCTTAAGCAAACAGATTTCCCTCTCCTTTCAGTGGTAACTGACATCTGGCATGTGTGTGAAACATCCCATAATGTACATGACCCATATAGTTTCTTCCAGAGTACTCACACATATAAATAAAATTAGATAAGGGATAAACCCAAAATCTTGTATTTGGATCCATTTTCCCCATGCCTCCTCACACCACATGCGATTTTGCTGTTTCTCATAAAAGGTTTGCATATCCCAATTTTGTGCTCTATCTAGAGCTGATTGTATAACTCATTGTGAATAATATTCATTGCAATTTGAGCACATTTTCACTGCATGATTTTTCCCCATTATTCAGCCAGGTCTATTTTCAACCAGAAGTGAAACACTATGGCCTATTTTGGGGTTCTGGTTCTGATGGGGGCTTTAATATCATGAGAACTGCTCTTCTCATTACATTTACCTAACTCCATATATCGTTGGAAATTTACTTCCTGATGATGTACCCTGTTTCCAAGTGACCCCCTCCTCTCCTGCCCACTGCCTTTTCTTTTCTTTAGACCCCCTGCTGTTGCACAACAGGAGCAACCTCCTCTCCCTTGAGATCACCTTCCTACTGCCAGATGGGAACTGAGAGTAAAGATATTCCAGCTGCAACTTACCTCTGCCCCTGTTGTATGACAGGAAGGTGTTTTCTTCTAAGACTGAACAAGAAATTCCACAGTAAGGTAATCAGTACTAGCCCTAAAGCTACCCTCTTTGCCTCTCTCTCTGATTCCCTAAATAGTTTATAACTAGAATCTTTCCTATCTCCCTCTTACCTGGCTTCCTGTGACAGATTTAAAGAAACAGCACATATTGAAGTCATTGAAATGACATCAGTGCAAAACTGGAGTAACACAGTAATGAATCAGGCCCAAGAGGGTGGTCAGAATCAAAAACTGACTTTTGCAGCGTGATCCTTGTCTGGAAAATGGTCTGAATCAAACCCCCAGATCTGAACCCCCGACTTAGACTGTAAGCAACTTGGGGTGAAGACAGTCTTTTGGTTCTGTATTTGTACAGTGCCTGGCACAATGGGGTGCTGGTTCATGACCTGGACTCCTAGGTGCTATGGTATGACAAATAACTTTTAATAGTTTGAAATCCTGATCTAAATGTTGTGGCTTGTGCCTCAGATATTAATTGTATAATAATGAAGTTTAAAAAATTATGCACATGTGAAGATGAAGATGTAGTCAGTTTATGGATAAATTTCTATGGTTTCAGTCCATGTGGGTTCTCTAACCCTGAATTTTGCTTTCTGTTTTGCATTAAATGAAACCAGAATATCAAAGTGAAACTGAGTCAAAATCACTGAGTTTCTCAAAGCCAGTGAAACAAAAATTTTGCATGGTTTTCAACACAATACCATCAATTGGCCCTGCTTTATTAGAAACTGGCCCCACGTCTGCAAACCTTTAAGTAATCAGAACTCATTTCTGAGTTTGTTACAAAACCTGAAACCAGATGTGTTTTGTGTCATCTAGGGTTTTGAAACATTTTGCTTGCTGTACTTTTATAGCACAAATGTTTTCCTCTCCACATTGGGCAATACCCACAAAACAAAATCTCACCATAATAACAACAACAACCCTATTGTGCTTTATGAAGACAAGCTCATCAAGACACCAACGACAGCAGTCTTCCAAATGTTTGTTCCATAGATTTCTAGTCTCAGTGGAAATTTTGCATGGGTCCAGCATTCTCTCACACACCCATGAGAACTCAGGTATCATTAAATATCTGTGCTGTGGAAAGTGATGGGAAATTATTTTCCCTAATAAATAAATCTGTTGTGTATGTATTTTTAATTATATTAATGATTTCTCTTTCTATAGAAAATATAAGTTGCAATAAAGTAACTCATTTTTATAAACTAATGTACAAAATGCATGCATGTGCATATGACTGATTAATCGCCTACCTGTCCATTTACACAATGTTCCTGTACAACTCTACATGCCAATTAGAATGTAGTTGTGTACATGTATTTTAAAAACCAGGTCCAAAGTGTTCCAAAGTTATTCATATCTACATCATCTTAATTAAAATTTTCATTTGATTTATCATTTAAGAAACATCAGGGCCAATTATTTTAATAAGATTTGATCTGCTTTACATTCAAATCTCACATGTATGTATGTGTATATAAAAGTGAATACAAATATTACAGAACAATATAAAACTCAATGTATTTTTTAATTTTAATTTAAAAAGCCACAGGAACTGTCATCTTTCAACTTTATTAGACAATGGGTAATTCCTTTTCTTTTAAGCTTAACCATGTTTAGTTCAATGGAGCTACACCAAAGACAATTTTAGCTAAAAGAGTGTGTCTTAAAATTGTTACATTTCCCAAATCTCTACAACAGTGTTCAATGGGAGAATTTCTGGTGTTATATTGGATGCAAACAGGTGAATGGAGAAAGCCAAAAGCCATTAATACATCTGTTGTTCTGGGAGCCTTTGAACATCATCTTTATTTGTTCAGAACATGCACTTTAGTGTAGTTACTTCAAGCAGCTGCACAGTAGCAGAATAAAGGCAAAAGCACAGCATTATAAAAATTCATAAAACCATTACAGCCTATAGCTCCAACCAAAAGTAAGGAAGTTAATTAAAATTAAATATAAGGGCTGAACCTAAGAGCTGTCTGTTTCCAAATTCCATGCCTAAAGTTTGTACTGATTACCCTAAAGCTATAGCAATTTCCACTATTGTGCAGCCCTTTGAGAGAAGAGAGGGCTAGAGTTTAGAACAATAGGATGTTGTGGTGTGCAAGAAGCAGGGACCTCTTTAACATGAGCTCTTTTCACCCAGCCCAATCCACTGTACAACTGAGGTTTTGCTTGTTCTTTCTGGCCTTGAATGTTAAATTGATCTTTATCCTAATAGGTCATGCCACTGAATGGCAGGTCCAGTGCAATGGACAACCCTGTCATGAATCTTATTTTCCTACGAGCAACTCCTTTCCCCCAGTGTATCATCTAAATAATTAGACTATTCCCTGTGGAGGTCTACAAGGGGAATATCAGGAACTCTTACAGCTGAATTAGACTGTAAAGCAGAATAAATATCTGTGAGCTTTTTTTTTTTAAGGCACCTGTGTCCAGTTTGATAAAGGATTCTATTGGCCCCAATTAGGGTGGAGTAAATTAAGAGGAAGTTCACCTGTGGGCTATTTGGGTTCTCCTTGCAATTATAAAAGCCTCAGGGGTGGGAGGGAAGTAGAATTAGTAAGGGTTATGCTAGGAGAGATAGTGCCTAGAAAGTAGCTCATTTAGTAGAAGTTTGTTAGAGGTATTCTCTAGTAGCCTCTTTTCTTTAGAGGTGGTTTGTTTGGAGAAATGTTCCTCTTCCTCAGCAGAGGACATTCTCTAGGGTATAATGTCTTTGATGATTTTTAAAGATATATTTACTTCTATATAAGATGTGATGCACTCTTTTTACATGAAAAAACACTCCAGTAGAGAATGATAGTAGCCTTGGATTTGTCTGATTTAGGCTGATAGCCTCTTCTTCTCTTTTCTACTATACAAAAGTACTTTCCTCTATAGCTGGTGTATCCACATGCTTGTGCACAGAATCCAAGAATCTGTAGAGCAGAACTCTATAGGCTGCAGGTAACACAGGTAATGTGTCTTCCACTCACACTGCACAAATGGACTGGTTCTACTCCATTTGTCTATACAGAGTCAAGGGCTCTGAATCTTCTGTTTTTTGGGGGGTGTTAAACCTTAAATTTAAAACTGCATTAGTAGCTCATTTTTACGTTGAATTCAAACTTGCAGGGGAAAATAAGAAAAAAAGTGAAATCTTACAAACAATCCTTATGAAATCATCCTGTAATCTTTTTAAAATGTCTGAGTAATTGATAAAATGATTCCAGAGCCTTTTAGATTAGGATTGGCCCAATATTTTCTACAGACGCCAATTCATTCAAGTGAAAAGTAGTTGAAAAGAGAAGTGTCAGTTCCACACTTCTGTATGATTCTGTTACAGAACCATGGGCCTTTCTGAAATGAGCTCCAGGACAAAGGAGCCATCAGCCAACTCAACATTTAGAGAGAGATGGAAATATGTGTTCAACTGGAGCGAGGCATGTTATTGGCATTTAAAAGCCTCAGGCTTGGTTCCCCCATACATGGTGTTTATATGAAGCTGGATATGAAAACAATAATAAATATTTTGCCAAGCAGGGTTCTGTTTCCAAGCAGATCAAAATTAAAGCTATTCAACTTTTTTTTTTTTTTTTGCTAAAAGGATACAAAACATAGGGCTGCAGCAAACCTAAATGTGCTTTTGAGAGAGTGCAGGTGTTCTGTGCTGGATCCAACTGATAAGGAGTTAATTCCTTCCTCATGTCTCTGGTTGCCCACAGCCACACAGGTCGCCACAATGGAATTAATGTGGAGCTAAGGGCTTACACCACAGAATCCTAGACTAATGGCTCCTGGGGATAAGATACAGAGTGTCTTATACTGGGCCACAGGTGGGTTTGTTTTTTAAAGCTTTCCCCCTGCTTTTCCTTTCTCCAATTTAGTCCTCTCCTTTTACTGGGAGATTGAAAGGCAGCTGACTTGCTCCCTGTTGCTGTCCAGAATCTGGGAGTAGCTGTATTAAGCCTCTGTATTACACACACCGCATTCTGTTCACTGTCCATCCAGAGGCAATCAGAATGATTCTGGAGAACCCCCTCCAAAGTCTGGGGCAGTCGTAACCACCCAGTGGGGGCAGGCCAATGGGGGCAGGCCAATGGGGGCAGCCCTCATCACTGATGGAAATAAAAGTCACTGAAGTTACCTCAGGTTCCTGTCAAACCTTTGGGAGAAAAGCTCTTTCTATGCAAGGCTTGGCGGCTGGACTGCACTAGTTGAATCTGTCAAGAAAAAATGTGTTGTTCTAAATAGCATCCATTTTAGTGTAACAACCTATTCCAACGTCAGAGAACAAACTCATGCAGTGTTCGGACTGATTAGCTTTGCTGTGTCTTTAAAGCTGCTGCCCTGAGATTTTCCTGTATGGTTTTGGCATGCTGGATACACTTTAAAGGGAATAATAATAATACCAGTGCTATAATTATATAGCACTTTTCATCAGTAGTTCACAAAGTGCTTCCCAAGGAGGTCAATACTATTATCCCAATTTTACAGAAGGGAAACCGAGGCACTGTGAGGGGCAGTATTTTGCCCAAGGTCACCCAGCACGCCAGTGGCAGAAATGGGAAAAGAACGCAGGTTTCCTGAAACCCTAGCCAGTGCTTGCTCCACTAGGCCAAAAGGAAAGAGCATTATTAGTGAGTAGAGCTGTACAATGATTTAGCTTGCTGGGTTCCTTTCAATATATTAGAGGGATTAATACAAGGGAGGGAGAAGAATTATTCCAGCTTAGTACTAATGTGGACACGAGAACGAATGGATATAAACTGGCCGTGGGGAAGTTCAGGCTTGAAATTAGACGTAGGTTTCTGACCGTCAGAGGGGTGAAATATTGGAACGGCCTTCCGAGGGAAACGGTGGGGGCGACGGATCTGTCTGGTTTTAAGATTAAGTTAGATAAGTTTATGGAGGGAATGGTTTAATGGTAAAACATAGTAGTCAAGGAAAACCAAGAAATGGTAGGTAAATAGTATAATGGCTAACAGGGGTCAGGCTGGAGACTCTTGTCTATATGCTCGGGGTCTTACTGATCGCCATATTTGGGGTCGGGAAGGAATTTTCCTCCAGGGCAGATTGGCTGAGCCTCTGGAGGTTTTTCGCCTTCCTCCGCAGCATGGGGCAGGGATCTCTAGCAGGAGGGTCTCTGCCGATTGAAGTCACTAAAAACAGGATTGGGGACTTCAACAGCAGAGTCCAGGGAAGGGGTAGGGACGGTTTTATGGCCTGCAGCATGCAGGGGGTCAGACCAGATGATCATAATGGTCCCTTCTGACCTCAAAGTCTATGAGTCTATGAGCTGTGCCACTGACTCATTCTATGACGTGGATAGTCATAACTTCTCCATGCTTCAGGTTACACATTTATGAAATAATACCTACCTACCTGCCCCTGCTCATTCACACAGAGTGGATAATTAGAGATTGGAAAAACACTTTGAGATCCTCAGATGAAAGGTGTTATACACCATAAAAAGAAAATATGGTTATATATTATGTAAGATTTACCCAAAGACACACTTAAGGGGATGACAACTCAGCTAAAGTCTGGGGAAAGTAAAATATGATCACTTCAAAGATGTTCTGACTTGCTCTTCAATATGCTTAATAATTTTGGAATGCATCTTTGAAAAAAGGGTATTTGCCTGATAATGTACCATATACCTTCTCTATATATTTTACTGCTTCATTTTATGTAGAATTAATGTTTATAGTGTAATTATTTTAGTCTTTTGGGTTCTTTTATGTTTAAATATGCACAATTTAAAATATTTTTTTCATAAAAATATGTAGAAAGCAACAAAACCACATTATATCCTGGGCATTAGATCAGAAAACTTGTGTAAGGTCTTTTTTTTCCATGACAGTTCCTTAGGGTAGTACATATTAAATCACATAGTTCGTATGGCAAAATATCTATGGCTTTTCATAATCTGCGATTCTCAGAAAAAACTTGGCATTCTAATGGGACACACACCAGATGATGGGTGGCTTTGAAAACAACTTATGTATTTCCTCATTAGATAATTATGAACATGACAACCACTCCTAGTTTTGCCATTAAAAAGTCCACGCATGATCTCATGCAGAATTTGGGCTGAAGCTTGTTTTCAAATTCATAACAGATTAAAAAAAATATATGCTCCTGGTCAAACATCAGGCAAAGGAAACTGGCTGTGTTTTGGCTTAGATTGGCAAAGAGGAAATTAAATGCTCCAAAAGGATAAATAAATCATTCTAAAAAAATAAAACACTTAAATGAGAATGGGAAGAACATGAAACAAACCATGAAGAGAAATGAGAAAGGCACAAAGGTAAAGCCAAACCTAACAGATAAGTATCCTTCTGTATTCAGACTTGAAGTAAATGTTCACTGATGATTTCATCTCCTTCTCATTACAGAGAAATAACATTTTAAGTTACAGACCAGACTTCATACACTATGTAGCCCATTAGCTTAGAATTACGTGACACTGTCCGCCAAGTCCTCTCTCCTTCACTGTCCTCTCTCCTCCAGTCAGTATGGTACAGATTTTTATACTGAAGTGCTTCTTTGTGCTTTAGAAGTTGTTGGAGGAAAACTAGAAGTTGTAACCCTTGGCTAAGGGATGTATGGATCATTTAGGACCCAGGAAGATGTGGGAACCAGGTTTGGTTTGGGGCAGCTAGGAGATAGTTGAAGCTTTTGTAGTAGGGAGGGGGGATGTATCCCCTCTCCCCTCAGCCCGCTTTTGGACAGTGATGTAAGATTTGTCTTGACTAGGATTTAAAGGTGTGTAGTTAGAAAATGGTAGCTTTCCAACTAGAGTATTCTAACGTAGGCAAGGCAGGGTGTTACTTTTAGCATGTACTAGAGCATCAAGTTGAAGCCTTCAATCCCCTACTCTTTAAACTGACCAGTTTAGCACATGCTAAAGTACAGCTTTGGGTTGTGTACACTAGAATGTTAGAACATGCTAGCTAACACACTCTAGTAACACATCGGCCTCCTAGTCAACCCCATCCCACATTTTAGTTAAGGAGGCTGAATCCTCATTCTCCACTCCAGCAAGAACTAGTTGCCACACTGCACCTTGACCTAATATCTGCAGTACTTTCTTCAAGAATGGAGAAGTACATTAGCTTGACATTTCTGCAAAATAATCAGCAATGGAATAGTTAACGTCAACATTTTAAGTATCCCTCATTAGGCTTTGGAGTGATTACCCCATTGTGATTACTGGGAGCAATTTTCACCTCTCATAGGGCCTGGTTCTCTTCCTCCATGTCCTCTGATCTGAGTTCCAGATCACTTTCCTAAGCTGCTACAGCCAGGGCATTTAAGATTGTTCAGAAGATTATTAAATCTACATTTGTGATATCATTCACACTTAGGCCATGTGATAATTCTATTATTCCTTTGCACAGCTAGTTGAATTTTTTTGTTGGGAATCAAATATCCAACACATTTATTTATTTTTTTTTTCCATTGGTGAATCATTCCCAAACTGATCCTGATTTTTTCCAATTCATTCATTATTTGCACATGTGCACTGGATAATTTAAGTGAGGGTAATTAAATAGAATAAAGTGAAATAAATAAGTGAGGGTGATTAACAACTGGAACAACTTACCCAGGATTGTAGTGGAGTTGCCATCACTGGAAATGTTAAAATCACGATTGGATATTTTTCTAAAAGATATGTTCTAGTTCAAACAGGAACTACTTTGGGAAAGTTCTATGGCCTGTATTATGCAGAAGGTCAGACTAAATTATCAGAGTGGTCCCTTCTGGCTGTATAATCTATGAAATCTGTGAACAAACTTCAGCGTATGGGGAATTTGCAAATTGTTCACATTGACCGTTCATTCTTAGTTATTCGTGTTCACCTAAATCACATAGTTAGACTTCTAAGAATTCGGGGGATGGAAGGGGTTAAATATAATTTTGATAAATAATATCAATGTTTCTTTTTCAGCTTTTAAAAATTTATCATTTTAAAAATTTACAGTTGCACAAAATTATGGGTTTTAAGCATTTTTTTTATTTTTATCCATTTAAACGTTCACAGTAGTGGGAAATTATGCAGGAGAGGGTCAAACAACAATTTCATGACAGTAATGTGACGTTCCCCCGGTGTTATCCGGACCGGTGATTTGCTAGGTCACTCCAATCCTCAACTCTGGAAGCCAGCCTTACCCTGCTCTGCTGTGAGAACCCCAACTCCCGGGCTGTTCATGTACAGTCTCTGGCATGTAAGCTTCTCCCAGAATGTGAGTGAGCACTTTTGGCCAGCCACTGCTTGGATTGTGCAACCGAATGACACTAGCCAATATCTCCGGTCCCAGACACAACCCTAGGAATCTCCGTCTTGCAGTGTCCAGTTATGCCCGCTGGATGTTGCGGGCTTATATGAGTTAATCAATTTAACAAAGAAATTGATATATACCAGGCTTGTTATACCAAGGGGAGTCTTTGACATGCTTCAAATCAAATGCACTGCTGCAGGTAGGAGAATAAATAAACAAATTTCTTAACTACAAATGTTAGATTTTAAGTGATTATAAGTCAAAGCACAAGTCAGATTTGGTCAAATTAAATAAAAGCATTCTAAGCTGATCTTAACACTTTCAGTGCCCTTACAAACTTAGATGCTTCTCACCACAGGCTGGCTGGTTGCCCTTCAGCCAGGCTTTCCCCTTTGATCAGCGCTTCAAGTCGCTTGGTGGTGATGTCTGTAGATGTAGGTGGAAGAGAGAGGAAGAGCATGGCAAACGTCTCTCCCTTTTATCATGTTCTTTCTTCCCCCTTGGCTTTGCCCCCACCCCCTTCTGAGTCAGATGAGCATTACCTCATTGTAGTTCCAAACTGATCAAGGGAAGGGGGGTGACTCACTGAAGAGTCCAACAGATCCTTTGTTGCTGCCTAGGCCTGTGTCCTTTGTTCCTTTGAGGCTGGGCTGGATTTGTACCATACATGCCCTGATGAGGTGTGAACTGCCCCTCTGTTCCTGGAGAGTTTTGCCTGGGCTTGTTTTAAGCCATGAGGACACATTTTCAGCCTCATAACTATATACTTGAAATTACAACCTATAACATTACTATAACAACAATGTTCAGTGCATCATGAGCCTTCTGGAGACACCCGACATGACAAACTTTTTCACTGGATATCACACAATCATATTATAAGGATGAACATTGGGGTGCAGAGTTTTCCCCCAAGATACAGAGTGTCACAAATAGATGTTGAGATTCAACAAGTTACAACTTTATAGCCATTAAAACAAATTGTCAACATCACATTTCAAAATATACAAAGTCAGTAACTCCAAATCAAACTCTAATACATTCTCATGCAGCATTTTTCTTTCTTTGCCTATTTGTAAATTTTGATTATTACCATTGGAAATATTTTTCATCAGTTTGTGTATCTATAATGAAATTGATGTTTACCAACAAAAATCTAATCCTTCCAAGCCTACACATAGTATTACTTCTGCTCCCCAATTAGATAAATTATTTTTTTAAAATAAGAGAATAACAATGGGAAATAATAATAACTAATAGCTAATACTGTAGTTCAAGCATGAATAGCCTAGTTTGTTTACAAATACAAGTATCTGTATGAAGAATAGCCCATTCCTTCTGTTCAAATAAAAATCCCTCCATGCAAATATTTGCAAATAGCAAGTAATATGGTCTATAAACATGGTCAAATCAAGCAGTTATTGGGAATTTTAATGAATGTCCAGAAACACTATTTTTTTCAGGCAACTTTATTCATTTGATGAAACCACTGGAGATGGGCCTGGTCCAGAAAATTCAGATCTAGATTTTAACCCTTTCCAAAATGTGTAGGTGTTCAAACCTAGGGATTTGATTTGGCTGTGTCTTTAGTTAAGACATATGGGCTTTGTGGTGAAAGTATGTTTTGCCTAGTTACTGTTCTCATTTACTCACTGTTCTCAGCCAAGAAATTAAATGAAGGATCTAGTAGTGAGGTTTCTTGGTGATCTTTCAGACTGTCATCTTATCACAATTCAGCCTCCGTCCAGATGCTATGTTTCCAGTAGTCTCACAGTCATATTTTCCCCTACTGTGGACACCATAATGCTGACCGTAGTTGTGCCCAAAGCTAGGATAAAAAGTGTAAATTTTTACTACATGAAACAGATGTTCCTCTTCACTCAGTGCTGATTTAAATTCAATCTGCAATATCTTCAGAATAGTTTCATCTGTGAAAAACAGGTGCTTTGGAAGTATGGTTGGGACTTTGATTAAATGTATGTAAGTTACTTTGCTCCTCTTTTAAAGGTATGAATTAAGAGTAAGTGAAATGGCACCTGATCCTTGCCTGTTTCTACAACTGAGTCTACTTGGAGGTTCCAAAATGTTCAGTTAACTTTTCTTTTTTCATTATTGTTCATTATTATGTGATCTACACATCTGGGCTTCAGAAGGAACCAGAAGCCAATGTGCCAAATTACCATGGGAATGGGATGATTGCATGTTTGAATATTGTTGGTGATAATGAGATGAAACACCTCGACTTCTGAGCCTTCAGAGGGGGATTCACCACTGAAGAATTTTAAAGAGTATAGAGAAGGAGATCAGAAAAGCATCAGTTCCCAGAGAGTCACCTACAAGTCCTGCATGTCTTCTGCTTTTAAACAAACTGCCCACTTTCAGGGCAACAGCCAGAGCCTGTGTTTACAAGTAGCCCATGCTGTTCCAGATGATGATACTTCTGGTGCCACACCTCTTAATGTCATAGGGCAAAACCCCCATTGACTTTAAAGAGAACTGGATCAGGTCCATAGTAATGCCCAATAGGAGCTAGGCCTTGAAAAGCACCTTCAAGGTCTCTTAATGTTGCAGGGGGAAAAGGAAGGTGACTAAATGACCAAGATTGGCTGATTACTTACCTAAATTGGTCATTCAGCTGCCCAGGCAGGAGTTATTTGCCTGGGTGGAAAGATGGGTGGGAGGCTGCTAGAGGGTGTTGGTATCTTGAAGGAGGGAATGAATTCTTGCATGCTTCTATCTCTTTTTGGACAATAGTGCTTCTAAAACACTAAGGGCTGACTTGCTGCATGGGCCTATGTGTATTCTGCCATTGCTGGTTAATGGCTAAGTGCATGATCCAAGAGTAGGAGTTTGGTGTTGTTCTTGGAAAGGTAAAACATGATTATTCGGGTTTTGCCAAAAAAAATCACAAACATACAGTCACCTGAGATTATCTGTAGTAGAGAGCAAGTTAACTTCTTGGGGCTGTCTCTAGTCATAGAAGCGAGGGGCGTGCATTACATTAGCATAAATAGTAATTAAATCTCTCCCAGTAGTTTACCTGATACCGTAACCACTTAAATCAACGGGAGCAAGAAATTAAAAGGAAAAATTGGTTAGTGAAGAATATTTGGTAGAAAAAAACCACACTAACTACTTTGGTAAGATTCTGTTATGAGTAGCATTTTTGTGTCACATTAGAGGAAATACTTCTTTTGCTGCTTATAACTGAGGTTGATGTTTGACTACTTGCAGTACATAGTGCAGTTCATGAGAGCAGTAGTTCAGATACAGTAGCTTACTCTTGCAATCTGAGTGAAGGGCTCTTTATATCAAGTGCTATAATAACTTCAACTTTCAAAGAAGGAAAAAGGAGAGTTGGGTAGTTGGGGAAATTCATTTACCCATTATAGAAAATCAGATCCCACAGATTGGTTGTCTCTTTTCAGTGGTGAGTAAAATATTCCTTGAATACATACCATCCTGATTCTGAAGCCAAATTAATAAAAGTAGCAAGGTCCATTTTTTTCATCAACACTAGAAAAAAAAATGATGGGAATTTGGATCATCCGGATTCAGGTCCAGCAGTTAATTTTGGAGGACGATGTTTTAACATTTGGAAGAGCTCAGATGATAGATTTGTTTTAGATTTTATTTTAAAAAATCAAATAAAAAACATTGGCTTGCCTTGTCCTTGAAAATATTATTTTTATTACCTGTGTTCTATTATAAAAAGCATATTTTAATCATGCCATATTTTTCTGCAAATTTGTATTGCCCTTGTAATACAGCAATATGATGAAGGAGAAGGAAACACCTTTTTTTAAAGTCATGAGACAACATAAGATTTTGAAAATATGGTTTATAGTTAAACAAAAAATCCAGCATGAAATTAATGGAGTACCTGTCTATGGTCATGTTTTCCCATATGAATGCAACAGATAAAAAATGTAATAAATTCATTCATCTACAGCCACTTTAAATATCTGAGCTGATCAGCAGTTTCACTGATGTGTGGCCAGACTTTGAAGTCTATCTTAGCTCTCTGGAATTTGACCAGCCACTTTCCAGACCATGTAATGCATTCCAGATCTTTCCACATTATACATTCCAGATGGCCATATGAATTCTTTGTACATTTTCTCCTTTCTTATTTAGGTTATTGGGGTAATTTGGGAATAAAATGTGCATGGTACAAAGTGACAATTGACATATTGTTATGCTATCGTGCTGCTTAAACACCGATGATGGACTTTAATGAATGTTTATGAAGTTTGGGTTTGTTGGTTTTTTCCCCTCTCTTTCAATCATTTTTAAGCTCCTGAATAATGAGACACTAAACATACTGGATTCTCCTCAGGCCACATGGGGCCTGATTTTCAAAAGTGCTGAGCACCCACAACCTTGATTGAGTTCAATGCAAGCTAAGAGTACTTAGCACCTTTGAAGATCAGGTCTCTTGTGAACACAGTCTTCCCCTATGGCTCTGTCTGCGCACCATCATGACCTAGAGAAGAATCTTTCTAGTGGGATGTTAAAATGGATTTAACACCATTCAAATTCAATCCAGTTCTTACGTAAAGGAGAGGAAAAAACCCACACCACAATATCAGCTGGTGGTTTCTATAATATGGGTAGTAGCCCATAAGTTGAATTAAAAGAGGCCACCAAGTTTATTTTGGGGGCCAAAAACCCCATATCTTCATAATAATCTTTTGCCTCTATGTCAGAGGAATCTGAGTCAGGTCTTATGCACAGCCACACGAAGAAAAAAGGGTAGGCAGCCAAGTAATGTAGGGCTATAATCCGATTGAAAGTTTCTGATGTCATCGCAAACCTGGAGAGTCACATTAAAGTGGTTTGTCACCCAAACCTCAAGATGGAATTTTTGTATATCACATTACTGCATGTGTTTTTCTTCAGAGACATGGAACAAAGCCTTGGTTAAGGCTACACTGCTCTTGTCCTCCACTGCATCCTCAAATAAGTCTCCCATTATTTTTTTAATCTAATCTGAAAAAGGAGAGGTGGGAAAAGGCTGGGAATCAGCTCAGAAAGATGTGAGTAATACCAGAAATCATTACATTTACACATACTACCAGGGCAAATGAAAAACGCCTACAGAATTTAAGAAATATAGGTCCTGATCCGGCAAACAGTAAGCAGGAGCATAACTTTATCCAAGTGAATAAAATTCCTTGTGTTTACAGAATTGGGCTATCAAGGCTATTAACTAAGAATAATATGGACAACCAACAGCTAGCATATTTCCACAATGTTTCATAGAATCATAGGACTGGAAGGGACCTCAGGAGGTCATCTAGTCCAGTCCCCTGCACTCATGGCAGGACTAAGTATTATCTAGACCAGTGGTGGGCAACCTGTGTCCTGCGGGCTGCATGCAGCCCATCAGGATAATCTGATGGCGGGCCATGAGACATTTTGCTGATGTTGCCTGTCGCAGGCATGGCTCCCTGCAGCTCCCAGTGGCCACGGTTCACTGTTCCTGGCCAATGGGAGCTGCGGGAAGTGGCGGGCCGCAGGGACGTGCTGGCCGCTACTTCCCACAGCTTCCATTGGCTGGGAACAGCGAACCGCGGCCATTGGGAGCTGCGGGGAGCTGTGTCTGCGGATGGTCAATGTCAACAAAATGTCTTGTGGCCCCCAATCAGATTACCCTGATTGGTCGCATGCAGCCCACGGGCTGCAGGTTGCTGACCACTGATCTAGACCATCCCTGACAGGTGTTTGTCTAACCTGCTCTTTAAAATCTCCAATGAGGGAGATTCCACAACCTCCCTTGGCAATTTATTCCAATGCTTAACCACCCTGACAGGAAGTTTTTCCTAATGTCCAACCTAAACCTCCCTTGCTGCAATTTAAATCCATTGCTTCTTGTCCTATCCTTGGAGGTTAAGAACAATTTTTCTCTCTCCTCCTTATAACAACCTTTTATGTACTTGAAAAGTGTTATCATGTCCCCTCTCAGTCTTTTCTTTTCCAGACTAAACAAACCCAGTTTTTTCAATCTTCCCCCGTAGGTCATGTTTTCTAGACCTTTAATCATTTTTTGTTGCTTCCCCAGTAAGCAGATTAAAATTTGTGGTGTTGTGAATGTGTTGTTCCCTGAATATGAGAGAGACAAGATGGGTGAGATAATATCTTTTTTACTGGACCAACTTCTGTCGGTGAAAGAGACAAGCTTTCAAACTCCATAAAAGAAGAGCTCTCTGGAGCTTGAAATCTTGTCTCTTTCACCAGTAGAAGTTGGTCCAAGAAAAAAATATTACCTCACCTACTTTGTCTCTCTCAGATTAAAACCTACTTACTTTGGACAAACATATTTGCCCTTTTGAAACTGCTTCTAACACAGTTTCTATCTTTTAAAAAAAATTATTGCTGACTGAGCAGTGAGCTAATCAAAATGGCTCAGTTACACTGATATTCAATGAGTGCTATCTGGAAACACCGGGAATGTGCAATGTGGAAATGGGTTCTCATTCTAATGAATTTCCTCTGCCACAGGATTACAGTAATCACTGTAAATCTACAGTGTCCACTAAAACTTACATCACCATTGACTAATATTCCTTTCTCTTAATATACGTCTGGGCTTGTTGTGGGACACACAGAACCAGTACATGGGTTTTATCACTGGTACCTTAATAGTTCAAGAACCGCAACTGTTGTAGTGGGTTCTCCATTACTGACCATTTTAAAATCAAGATTGGATGTTTTTATAAAAGATGCCTTCTAAGAATTATTCTAGGGAAATTCTGTGGCTTGTACTGTACAAGAGGTCAGACTAGATGATCACAGTGGTCCCTTCTGACCTTAGAAAATGTGAATCTATGAAATCTTTCAATGTTCTCTGGCATTTTGGCCACTTTGACCACACAGGATCCTGCAACATACTACCGAGTTTGCTTGCAAACCTCCTCCACAAGTGCTTCCAACCTCAACTTGGTGCTCCACTGAACAGTGACTATCCAGCTTCCATGGAGTAATTGCCACTGTTTTCCACAGCGTTCTCCCAGGTGATCTGATTCCATGGTGTCAGGGCTGGCTCACCAAAGAAATACAGACATTTTTGCCGTCCTCATCCTGAAATTATGGAACCATTGCTGCCCATCCCACCAGTCTGTGATTGTGGTCATGACCAAAAAATTGTACTCTACCCACTGAAGACCATCCACAAATACCGGCACGATGCTTTCTACTGAGGTGGTGGTGGGGGCAGCACTATGACAACCTGAAATCTGTCTCTCAGTAGGTACTGCTGGGACCATCTGCCCACAGCCACCTCAGATATCTCATGATTGATTTCCCAGACCTCCAGTAGAAATCTTACCTGCTGTGCCAAGAGTGAGAGCTGAGTTTTCACCCTGGCCTCCATTTTGAGGAAAAAATTAGGAAATGGCACTGGCATAAGAGAGTTTATAGGAGTTCCCCAAGGGAATTATGGAAATTTGACTTCTTCTCCCACAATTTTCCTGAGCTACAAGGTCTTCCAGACTCTGAAAACTACTTCACAGAGCTGGAAGGGCATTACTACTGCACTAGTGTGGACATGAAGCAAAACTACAACTCTCCTGCACCCAAAATAGCACAGCTAGTGTGGAGACACTGCACAATTGTTTCATTTTTTAAAGTTCTCTGTTTGCAAATAAAAATTATGTTGACTTGAGTCTCTTCTGGAATACTGTTTACATAACACCTTGTCCATAAGGAACATTTCAAATCAGAGCAAATTAAGTACTCTCCCAATGTGGTATTAAAATAACAAAGAGCTCCTCAGTACATTTCAGTGGGACTGGTGGTTTCCTTTGCCAGCACCTGTGACTCACCAGCTGTTAGTGTGGAAAAAAGCCATGAAGCTGAAGTGTGCTTATTCCAACAGTCATTTGACAGATGTTAATACACAGAACAACAGAAGTCAGCCCCCAGAGAAGAGTCTCTTTCTTTCTTTACTGGACAGGAAATGAAGCTCTATTCACATCCACTGCAGGGTACAACATCAAACGAAAATACAACCATCTTCCTTAAAAGATGAATCTGGGCTCTTCACTGTGAGGATTGTCATGTCTTTGGAAGAGAAGGTATGTGTCGCTGAAAATCTTCTCTCTTTCCCACCTAATGTAATCCCAATTTCAGTTATGTGTTTTCATTCTGAATATAGATGTGACTCTACAGATAACCCCTTATAAAAACACAATGATGTGAGTGTGCATATTCTTAATATACATAAACTAATAGTAACATACTGTGACAAAGTTCCTCCTCCACCTTGGTGGGTCCTGCACTTATTGGCGGATTTGCTCGCTTCACAGATTCACCCTGTGGGTCAGGAAACAGTCCAGAGACCTTCCCCTCTGGTAGAAGCTATAGTCCAGGTCAATTCCTCCTGTGTTTGATCAGGAGTTGGGAGGTATGGGGGGAACCCGGGCCCGCCCTCTACTCCGGGTTCCAGCCCAGGGCCCTGTGGACTGCAGCTGTTTAGAGTGCCTCCTGGTACAGTTGCACAACACCTACAACTCCCTGGGCTACTTCCCCATGGCCTCCTCCCAACACCTTCTTTGTCCTCACCACCAGACCTTCCTCCTGATGTCTGATAATGCTTGTACTTCTCAGTCCTCCAGCAGTACGCCTACTCACTCTCAGCTTCTTGCACACCTCTTGCTCCCACTTCCTCTCACACACTTCCTCTCCTCTGGCTCCCCTTGGCTTGGCTGGAGTGAGCCCTTTTATAGCATCAGAGGGGCCTTAATTAGAGTCAGGTGCTTAACTGCCTCACCTGACTCTTAGCAGGTTAATTGGAGTCAGGTGGTCTATTAGCCTGGAGCAGCCCCTGCTGTGGTCACTCAGGGAACAGAAAACTACTTATCCAGTGGCCAGTATATCTCCCTTCTGCTACTCTGCTGTTCCCAACTGGTCTGGGTCTATCATAATACCTATGCTAATCCTTTGTATATATTCATTATGGATGCTTTGTTGCAGCTCCATGGTTAAGGTTTTTTTTCACTTAAAGCAGGAAGTCAACCTCTTAGTTTTGTATGAAGAAACCATAGACTTTAAGGTCAGAAGGGACCATTGTGATCATCTAGTCTGACCTCCTGCCCATTGCAGGCCACAGAACCTCATCCACTCACGCCTGTAATAGAACACTAATCTCTGGCTGAGTTACTGAAGTCTTCAAATCATAGTTTAAAGACATCAAGTTAGAGAGAGTTCACCATTTACATTAGTTTAAATGTGCAAGTGCCCCATGCTGCAGAAGAAGGCGAAAAAACCCAGGGTCTCTACCAATCTGACCTGGGGAAAATTCCTTCCCAACCCCAAATATGGTGATCAGTTAGACCCTGAGCACGTGGGCAAGACCCACCAAGCAGATACCAGGAAAGAATTATCTGTATTAATTCAGAGCCCTCCCCATCTAGTGGCCCATCTCCAGCCATTGGGGATTTTTGCTATTGTCAGTTGCCTATGGGCCACATGCCATTGTAGGTATTCCAATTATACTGCCCCCTCCATAAACTTATCAAGTTCAGTCTTGAGGCCAGTTAGGTTTTTTGCGCCCACTGCTCCCCTTGGGAGGCTGTTTCAGAACTTCACTCCTCTGACAGTTAGAAACCTTCACCTAATTTCAAACCTAAACTTGTTGATGGCCAGTTGTCCACATTGGTGCTTAACTTAAATAACTTTTCTCTCTCACTGGTATTTATTCCTCTGATGTATTTATAGAGAGCAATCATATCTCCCCTCAGCCTTCTTTTGGTTAACCTAAACAAGCCAAGCTCTTTGAGTCTCCTCTCATAAAATAGATTTTCCATTCCTTGGATCATCCTCGTAGCCCTTCTCTGCACCTGTTTCAGTTTGAATTAATCTTTCTTAAACATGGGAGACCAGAATTGCACACAGTATTCCAGATGAGGTCTCATCAGTGCCTGGTATAATGGTACTAACACTTCCCTGTTTCTACTGGAAATACCTTGCCTGATGCATCCTAGGACTGCATTAGCCTTTTTCACGGCCACATCACATTCACAGCTCATAGTTATCCTGTGATCAACTAATACACCCAGGTCTTTCTCCTCCTCTGTCACTTCCAACTGATAAGTCCCCATCTTATAGCAAAATTCTTGTTGTTAGTTCCTAAATGCATGACCTTGCATTTTGCAATATTAAATTTCATCCCATTTCTATTACTCCAGTTTATAAGGTCATCCAGATTTTCTTGTATGATATTCCGGTCCTCCTCCGTATTGGCAATACCTCCCAACTTTGTATCACTTGCAGATTTTATTAGCGCACACTCACTTTTTGTGCCAAGATCAGTAATAAAAATGTTAAGATTGGTCCCAAGATCGATCCCTGAGGAATTCCACTAGTAACCTCCCTCCAGCCTGACAGTTCATCTTTGAGTATCACCCATTGTAGTCACCCCTTTAACCAGTTCCTTATCCACCTTTCAGTTCTCATATTAATCCCCATCTTCTCCAATTTAACTAATGATTTCTCATGTGGAACTGTATCAAATGCCTTACTGTAGATTAGATCATCTGCATTTCCTTTGTCTAAAAAATCAGTTATCTTCTCAAAGAAGGAGATCAAGTTGATCTGGCATGATTTACCTTTTGTAAAATCATATTATATTTTATCTCTATTACTGTTACCTAAATGTCCTTAACTACTTTCTCTTTCAAAATTTGTTCCAAGACCTTGCATACAATAGAAGTCAAACTAACAGGCCTGTAGTTTCCTGGATCACTTTTTCCCCCTTTCTTCAAAATAGGAACTATATTAGCAATTCTCCAGTCATAGGGTACGACCCCCAAGTTTACAGATTCATTAAAAATCCTTGCTATGGGGCTTGCAATTTCATGTGCAAATTTCTTTAATATTCTTGGATGGAGATTATCCAGGACCCCTGATTTAGTCCCATTAAGCTGTTTGAGTTTGACTTCAGTGTATCTTCTCCCAAATTATACCATCCAATCTATGAGTAAAGACTGAATAGTCTGAGGATTTTCAGGTAAATTCAGTAATTTATACAGCATTTTGAAATTTTGAAGATATTTCAAAACTTAAAACTTTGAAATTGAAAAAGAAATTGGTTTATTTTTGTGAAATTTTTTTTTAAATTACATACTTTAAGGAAGCCAGGGAAATAATTTGAAAAAACTCTCTGCATTTAAATAAATAAATATCAATTAAATCTCTCCCCGTAATTTACATGATACAGCATCCATTTAAAACTTCTGGGGCAGGAAATTAAAAGGAAAAATTGGTTAGTGAAGAATGGACAATTCAAGACAGCTTACTTTTTTGGATCTGATGATTTTTTGGGTTCCTTTAGCAAATTAATTACTGATTTTTGAGATCTGAAAAAAGACTGTTTTTTATATTTAGCAGTATGTAAGGGAAAAGCTAATTTTAACATTTGTGGGTTTTTTATTTATTTATTGGCAATATGTGGCATGCATATTTTTGTTTGGCCACAGGGTTGATCAACAAATACTTTTCACATGGAATGAATTCTCCAGAATCTATTGTTCTTTTTTTTAAAAAAATGTTTCTAGTCCTTAATGATCATAGAAAAAACCTTGAAAATATGAAGCAGGTATTGCATTTCCTGACTAGTGATGTATATATTGATGGCTAGTACTACTGTAAGGCACATTGTGTCAGTGTTTGATGGAAAATGAGAAAATTGGCATAAAACGATTGTTGCTACTTTTGATTTGTTTGATTTAGGCATTTTTGATACTCATCATCAAAATAAGTGCATACTCTGTCACCAGGAATGAACTTAGCCTTACAATGCTCCTGTGAGGTAGACAGAAAACTGAAGCACTGAAACATTAAGCTACTTTCCCAGGTCGCACAGGGAGTTTGTGTCAGAAACAAAGAACAAATTACAGATCTCCTGGCTGTCTATCCTGTGCCTTAACCACAAGCTCACCCTTCCGTTATTTTAGGGAATACATGCCTTTAGTACCTACCTCTGCATCCAGCATTGCTGGAGTTAGTAAGGGTCTGATTCTCTTTTCAGGGTAGTTTTTCTCCTGCATAATTCCATTGATTTCCTTGAAGTTACTTCTCATTTACACTAGTGTATCTGAGAGGAGAATCTTGCTCTCAGTTTAGAAAATGAACTTTTAAATGCAACCGGATTGATGTGATATTTATCCCCCCAAAAAGTGTGTTTAAATGTCTATGATTTTTAAAAAAAGAATACCAATTAGCTCCACTGGGTCTGGAGCTTCCCCAGCTAATTGGCAAGAATGAGCCAGTACAAAAAGAATAATGCATCAGTTATTGTGGGTCTGATTCTAATCCCAATTATCATAATGGCAAGCTTCCCACTGATTTCAATGAGAGCAGAATTGGGCCCTACATTAATGTCTTCTAAAAAAAGATGCAATTTAAACTAACTATAACATCTGGGCTCTGATTTGCTTCTCATTGACACTATTATAAATGAAGAATCATTTCAGTGAAGTTATTGGAATTATAACAGTTTAAAACTGGTGTAAGAGAATCAGATCTTCAATTTTCTTGTTTGTGTAAAGCACTCAATCTCCTCCTAGGTAAATAAAATGGTGGATAAACATCCATAATACACAGTTATTCAGGGACATCCTTTATTCAGCTATATCAAAAATCTGTGGAAGATTTGCTCTAATACACTCAAACATACTAACCCCCTCCCTGCAAAAACCCTGTGTTAATTATTTCAGAAATGCAGATTCCTCCCTTCAAACCTCTTCTAGAAACAGAATAGCACCAACATAGACTTCACCTTCTGGTTTTTCAAACCTTAAACTGTATTTCAAATGCAATTGCTATGGGGGCTACAATAATACATTCTCCCACAATCTGCATCTACAAATGCTTAACCCTGTGTACAACAGTGACTATTGTATAACAATTCAACTTGCTCTGTTTCTCCCTGGAATAATTGTACAAGCAGGTCTCTCCCTGACTACCACAGAGAGAGCAGACAAGCTGTGTGGGTGGTCTGGGGCTAGGGAAGCCAGAACTGTGAAGGAATGAATGACCTCATGGATTCAGATGTCGGGTTTATGAATCCATAGGTCTCCTCCATCAGTGGCATACAGAAGTATATGTTAGGTTGGAACATTTGATACTATGTTCATCTGCAATACTAATGGTACAGCACATGTATAAAAAGTAATTAAGAGGACAGAACTGTTTATCAAAGTTTCCTTGTTGATGTACTTACAATATTATTAATGTGTTCATTGTGAAAATATAACACCATATATGTGCATGTCTTGACAGACATACACTCAATCTTTCAATCTTATTAATTAGTGCGAATGTATGAACCAGAGTGGTGACCTGCCTCCTGCTCCCCGATCTACACTGCCCTGGGAAGTCAATGAGGTTCTGCATAAGTGAAGGGGTTCCTGCTAATGGTGTCACCTGCAGGATCATGACCATAGAATAAGAGATGCTCCATGCCCTAAACAACTCATGATATAAGATAGACAAGAGAGCCAAATAAAGACAAGACACAGGCCTATAATTCAGGAAAGGATCAGCATGCAAGCTGACTGGTGAGGGGAAAGAGAGACACAATGGGTTTGGATTGTGAGATTGGAAAGGAGCAGTGGGAGATGGGCCCAAGTGCAAGGGACAACATGACAGGAGAGGCAAAGCCACACGAGTGGCGAAGTGATGAAGAGAGCAGTAATTTTTATACAGTGCAACAATCATAATACCTCTGGCACAAGCACAAATGTTAAAATCCATAAGAATCATAATTCTAACTTATTATCATGGGACTCATTTTCAAAAGTGCAAGTTTTCCTATGCAGCCATGTGTGCAAAGTTCAGAATTGTCAGGCACACTGTTATCCCAACCAGTAAGAAAAGAAAAGAAACTGCAATCAAGATGTTTCACTACTAAGGAACATGTAAAGCTGCAATAAGAACTGTGAGGCTTTGCTAGTATCATGTAGCTACTCTACAATTAGACCAAAGCCAAGATGCCAAAGAGCACTGCAGGCATCCTTCTCTGGAGACGTAATTTAACATGAATGCTTGTTGTGTTGTGATATCAAAGGGAATAGATCTTGCATATTTCCTAGAAACCTTTAGATTCTCATGATATGGGTTTCCGTGCTGCAGCTCAGGTTACAGGCGGAACATTGCAAGCATGATATTAGAGATCCTCACTCCCTCCTCGGCTTTGGAAGACTCTACTGGAGTTCTGGCTGCTGACCAAGAATGGGATGTGTGGGGTAGAGTGACTCTGAGCATAACATGCCTCTTCCTGGAAGAGGGCCTACTTGAAAGGATTCCCATCAGATTGAAGATGTGAGCAGCTACAGGATTGGTATGGCATCAGGATCTATGGTCCTTAGATGGTCATCCCATCCAGAGTGAATGACAGAATGTGAACCATAGCAGCTGCACTTTCCATCCCCTCTAGAAGGAGGGAGATCTAGTGATAGTAATGAGGTCTGCTAGAAAATGTACTTGCTTTGGCAGAGAAGATTGACGGTGATTTATTTAGCTGAAGAAGCAGAAGGAGCAGAGATGCACCCCCAGCAGTTAGAAAGTGTTCAGAGCATCGAGTTTTTACAGTGCTGTTGACAATTCTTGCTGACGTGTCCAGGGTAACAAAATGATGAATAATACTTAGCATTTATACAAGGCAAATTGATGCAGTCTAGACAGAAATGTGTATCTAGAGAGAGACTTGTTTCTGACTTATAGTGTATATGATCCAAAGTTGGTATCACTGTAATAGGTTCTGTTTAGGGAGCTGTCATGCCAGATCAAAAGCTGACAAATGACAATGTTTCATCATCCTCTTCTGAGCAGAAGTAGCAGCCTGGACAAAGGGTGGTTGGTCAGACTGTGCCATTTATTGACTGTCAATGGAATGTTTTAAGGTACAGTTAAGAAAGTTTAAAAAAACCCAACCTTTTGGTCCCTCTTAACTGATGCTTTTTTTTCTTTTCCATGAGACAACAAATGTTTTGCAGCTTGGTTCTCAAATACCTAGCCAGCTGGCTCATATGCAGAGTATGAGTTGTTATTATTTGGCAATTTCCTGATGGATGATCTATTTGTGGTCACAAATCAGAGACTTTATATTCATGCTGGGGGATCATTTACAGCGAAAGGTCTCAGCCACAGCCACCGTGTGTCTACTGCACTCCAGCCAGCATAGCATGAAAGCCAATGACGTCAAATAATCCTACATTCTTGCTTTAACCTCAGACATACTAGTTTATTTATAACAATAGTTTGTGATTGAAAACCATGTACTGTACCAGAAGGTAAATTCATATCACTATTAATAAAATGTCTAAGCATATGACAAATTTCCTTTAGGAATATCCATTTTTCTTGATTCTCTTTCTAGTCACACAAATCAGCAATTTGCAATGGATCTAGCAATAGGTGTTAAATTTTGTGGTTATATGAGGTACAGTTCATATTCTAATTTGCCATTCACATATTTTTTAAATCAACTTCTCAATGAAAACCTGCAGTTACAGGTGCACCTCAGACAGCAGAACTAATAATCCAGCATAATTCATTGATTGAAAATCTAACACCTCAAGGCATTCTTTTAAACTGTTGCTGGCATTTAGTTAATATTTTCCACCTTTTCTTTAGGTAATTTCCTAGTTTTCTATAGAGAAAGAAAACACTGCAAAATAATTACACCCACAGCTCCAAAACCACTACACTTAGCACATAGTGAACTCATTTAAACCTGGGCAGTTTGATTCCAACGTTTCCCCCATGTGAAGCAGATGCTTTGCCAAGTCTGCAAGCTGAACAAAAAAGTAGAACAGTAGCATGTGAGCACATCCCTTAAATCTAGGTGTAAATTATGCCCATACAGTGGTATATCTCAGTGTGTGTATATAAAATATATCATATAAAAATAGGAAATATTTTATATATATATAATTTCCTAGCATAGGGAAACAAATTAATGTCACAACCTGCCCACTGTATGTTTACAATTTCATTTCAGGCCATTTCATAGTCATAAAATGTTGCTGTATGTGTGTGTTTTGTGAAATAATGGTTTTGTATCAAAACATTCAATTTTAAAAATGTTTTGGTGAAAATATTGATACTTTATTGTAACACGCTTTTGGAATTGGAAATTTAGAATATCAAAGCTTTTGCTAAAAAAAATAGGACCAGTCTTTAACATGAGAGACTGTCGTACTGCAGCTTCCTATTCATAATGAAGCAAAGTTGGTCACAATAGGTAAGAAGAAATAACCAACTCCTGAAAAAATGTGCTAGTTCATTGATCAATTTACATATCAATATACCTTGCAAGCCAAGATTTGGTTTGATCTTTAATCTTCACATTGTATCACAGTCAGAGGTTAGACTTACTAAAAAAGCAAAATACATGATGATACCTTTCTAATACCACAACACGGGGCTTGCAATAGGACTGTAATAACTAAGTCTTCATTTAAAACTCAAGGTCCCAGGTTTTTAAAAAACAGATTACAAAGAACACTTTCTAACACAATCATCTTATCTCAAAAATGTAATGCTAGTTAAGGAAAATATCTGAAGCTCGATTGTAACTGCCAGTAGACTAGGCCCTTCTATTTTGGGTGTTGTTTTGGGGCACCTGACTGGCTGCTGATTCCCTTTTTCCGGTGGTGACAGAGAGGCGGTAACCTAACAACATCTGTGCTAAAAGAGCAACATTTGGGTTCTCAAGAGGAAAAAAGGAGTTAATCAACTGTTGGGTAGGTTGTGCCTAAACAAACAGGACAGAAGTCTGTCAGCAACTCTAGGGTATGTGAGAAGTGATTGCCTGAAGAAAAGAGGTGAAGGAATTCACTTCATGATGTTTTCTTAATTCATATTAGTACAATAGAAGATCCAGCTGCTATGCTTTATTTTATTGTTTTATTGCCAGCTCTAGCCTTCATTGGACATCGACCATAAATGAAGTCAGAGGCAAAAGAGCAAACAAAGTAACTCAGACTAATGGCCCAACCTGTGAGGGGTTGAACACTCTCAACACTCCTTGAAGTCATGTAGAACCTTGCTAGCAGTAACATGACACATTTAAATACAGTTCTATCTGATATTACCCAGTGTGGACAGGGGCTCAATTCTGAAATCATAACAAACAAGGAAAGTGTGGAAATTTCAAATCACACATTCAGCTAACCGCAATTTTACCAGCAGGACTAGCCTTCAATGTAACAAGTAAGGAGCTGGAAGGCACAGCAACAAACACCACCGGTTTCCTTGATATCATAAAATCGTGATTCACTCTTTCTGTGCGGATAGGATTGCAGTGTATTTTAACTTTGTTCCTGATCCATGTTACAGCCTTGAGGCCTGATTCTGATCTGAGGAATTCCATTGAAGTCACTTTAGGCGGTGGATACATTAAGCTCTTATTTAAAACTAGCCAATGTTGCATTATGATGGGTGCAGCTCCACTGGTAAGAGTAGTGATAGTGTTAATACAGCACCTGTGGTTTCTCCACTGTCTCATCTAACTTTGTTCAGAACAGGTCTAGATAGCAAAGTTAAAATCCCCAGTGACCACTAGCTCCTTCTCTAGACTAGCACTGCTACCGTTGCTTCCATCAGAGGAGCTGACTAGTGGTCATGCAACAGTGAGGAATGTTAAGAGCAAGCTAAATGTATATACACATCTTATGGTACTGAACCTCATCTCACTACACTGATTTTACAGTGGTGTCACTCTGTTGTCATCACTGAAGTTCCTCAGATGCAGTTGTAGGCTAATTTAGTTGTACTATTTATGTACTTCAGCTTGGATGTTGTTAACCTTTGCACACTTATGTATGTACATGACAGCACAACTTGCACATGTATCAGAGGATTTGCTGAACTAAGCTGGGCACATTTACTCTTTGAAAATCTAGGGTTAGGGGCTATATTATTCCTTGATGTGATTCTATTGGCTCCAGTGGAGTTGCACCTGTAAGCAACCCACAAGAGCTGTGTGATGTTGTGCAGTCTATATGGTTTTATAAAAATATGGTTATGAGTGAACGTAATGTAACTGGAATATGCTTCATGCAAAAGGTCTCTTGTAAGGTATCGTTACAAAGTTTATAATCTACTGAGTGTGATCAACCGATTTTTATCAATGTACCACTCTTGTATCTGAAACTAGAAATATGAAATACAACTCTGAGGGCCTATTGTAATTATGCAAAGTGTGGGCCATTAATGGTGGTTTGGAATCTTAATGGCTCCCATCAACCAGGACAATTGACTCGGGCTCTGTTTGCAAGCAAGCCTTCCTGCGAGTCAGGCTGGGAGGAATGAAGGCTTGGGGTCTTACAGTGACATATGATCATGTCACATGAACTGGAATCCATCTTTAACCTGGTGCTTTTCCAGTGGGGGGTGGGGTGGAAACCCAGAGAGAGACACAGGATTCCTGCCTAATGCGAAAGATATATAAAGGGGTGGAAGAGAACAAAGAGGAAAAGCCATCATGAAGAAACCCCTAGCTACCACCTGAGCTGGAACAAGAGCTGTACCAGGGGAAAGAATTGTGCCCAGGCCTGGAAGGTGTCCAGTCTGAGGAAAAAATTTACTGAAGCATCTCTGAGGGTGAGATTATCTGTATTCAGTTTGATTAAACATAGATTTGCACATTTTATTTTATTTTGCTTAGTGACTTACTTTGTTCTGTTTGTTACTACTTGGAGCCACTTAAATCCTACTTTCTGTATTTAATAGAATCACTTTTTACTTATTAATTAACTCAGCATATGTATTAATACCTGGAAGAGCAAACAGCTGTGCATATCTCTCTATCAGTGTTATAGAGGGCAAACAATTTATGAGTTTACCCTGCATAAGCTTTATACAGGGTAAAAAAGATTTATTTGGGTTTAGACCCCATTGGGAGTTGGGCATCTGAGTGCTAAAGACAAGCACACTTCTGTGAGCTGTTTTCAGGTAAACCTGCAGCTTTGGGGCAAGTAATTCAGACCCTGGGTCTTTGTTGGAGCAGACGGGAGTGTCTGGCTCAGCAAGATAGGGTGCTGGAGTCCTGAGCTGGCAGGGAAAACAGGAGCAGAGGTGGTCTTGGCACATCAGGTGGCAGCTCAGGGGGTTTCTGTGATCCAACCTGTCACAAGCTGAGTCTGTTCCAAGGACCAAATTCTGCCCTAATCTATATCCTATGAAACCACACTGAAGTCAAAGTAGTTGCATGGGATGTAAGTCATGGCAGAAGAAGGCACATGGTCAGACAGACCTCTAGAGTAACTGGCCACCTGTGTGTGCCATTACCTGATTTGCCTCAATGGATCCGAATCCAAGTATATGAGAGAAGAACTTTTCTTTTCCAAACCCTCTGATCATTAGACTAACCAACAGAGGCATAAGTGCATTTCAGGACCAAAGACCTAGATAACCTTTGCAAACAAGTATTCAAAATTCTCCAACACTGTAACAAATCCAGGGAGGCTTTTTTCAGCATTCAGAAGGCAACAATCAAGACCAGTATTCCTTGATTCAGAAAATGATACTCAATTTTTCTCTTCACAAATGACATGAATTTCCTCATGAGGCTCTCCAGGAAGACTGTTCAGCAGAATACTGTTCTCATAATTTTCTTCCTTAAAAGCCTGGTCCTTCAGACCTTACTCTGGCAAAACTCCCACTGACTTTAACAGACATTTTGCTTGAGTCAGTACTGCCCACTGGGCCCTTAAAGAATAATATAATTTCTACAGTACCCATAGATAAAGAGGTGCCACAAAGTCCTCAGCTGTTCTTTCAAGTTAAGCTGCTCCCTTTTAGCAATTTAGAATCTATGGGGTGGACAAGCTGACTCTGAGACCAGCCACATTTCCCAAAAGCCTAAAGCACCCAAGAGATCTGTCTCAATCTGCTAAATGTCCACACATTTTATCTTTCAGTCAGCACTATGATAAACAAGATAGTGTCCAGATGAGCCTTGTGGCTCTTACCTTGGGAAGCTGATTGCTTTACAAAAAGTTTGTTTGTTTGCCACTTCATAGGCTAAGAGAAGGTTGAGTCTTTGGAGAACTCTTAGCTAACGATGAATAATAATATTGTGGATTCATTTTGTTCTTTTCATCCCAAAGGATCCAAAAGTACATATCTTATATATATATGAATTACTTCACCAACCAATAAATGCTCGAGGGGGAAAGGTTGCAGCTGTTTAATAATGCACAGCCACACTGCATACCAGTTCAGGACAGGAAGTGGAGGGTAGCATAGTCAATTGATATGGCAGAGGGGAGCCAGGCAGGCAGAATATAATTATTTGATTTGGAATTTAGCCAGAGCAGGGGGATTAACACTTCTAGTTTGGAGAAAAATACTATGTGTTGATCATGCCCTTGGTTTTTCATCTCATCCAAAGCACTATACACAGGGCTCTCTTAAAACTATGCTCAGGAATTGGTTTAGTTTTGAAACAAAGGGAAGAATGTCAGTTACCAGTACTACTTGGTTTATAAAAAGAGGAGCTTACCAGACTGTTATTGTGCTTTTAAACAGGGGACAATTTCCTATATCTAACAGAGGAAAATAAACTCCTCTGTACTAGGGGCTGGGGATGAAGATTTTCACTGCTACCAGCAGAATTCAAAGGTGTCAGAAAACAAGAGGGTGTTTTAGGAATTTGGGAAATAAGTGCACAGTCCTAAGCACAAGGACAAAGTGTTCCAATAGAAATTCCTGATGACTTCCTGAATAATCATCAGCTGATGTAACAGTTTCTCTCAGAGGGAGCTTGTCCTATTTACACACTTATGGGTTTGAGCTGAGGGTTTGCTGTTGGGCACAAAGTTCAGCAAACTCACAACAGAATGCTGTTTCCTACTCAGGCACTTGTAATTAGTTCCTGAAGAGCAGGAATTATCTATAGTGGTTGTGGGAACTGACCAGCCAGCTTCCCTTTATGTAATGTCATTTGCATCACTAAGTGGTGGTACAACATTACAACAAAACATCTTAATGCAACAGTGTCATAACACAATATCATAATAGTTTCCGCCTCACTAGATTTCCAATGTTCAGGTTCAGCCTGGTAGACTGGGTCAGATAGATTCACTTTTCCACCCATACTGTTTGCCCAACCCTAATAATTTAGTGGAAGACGTTTTAGAATCATACTGAGTTTTAAAAATTAGAGTACTTGCCTATGATGCTAAAAATAATATAATAAAAAGTAAATAACATAGCATTTTATAGATTGAGCTACATATTAACAATCTGTTTGATTTTTTTTCTTATCTTAGCATGGGTCTAGCTGGAAATTTAAATCTTTTCCCTATGAAATCCTAGCTGAGGAAGAATGAAAATTGATTTAATAATGATTAGTTATGGTTTAATATGCCAGATCAGAACACTCTCATTTTTCATTCTGGAGCTCAGGGTGAAAGAACCAAAGGGGAAAGAGAGAAGATTGATTGAGCATCAAGTGAAATGTTCCCATGCCAAGAGAAGTAAATATTCCCGATGGTCTTTCCATGACAAAAGCAAGGAAATGAGAGAACGAACAAAGGTAGAGAATAAAAGAGGGCATTTTTGTTCTGGCTGTAGGTCAGGCACCTAAGCACATAAAATGCGCTATTCATTTCTGGAGATCATGTTCCTAGGCCAGTTTGAAGTTCCAAGAGTATGAGTCCTGTTTTGATAGACTTCATGCTTGGAAGTAACAGGATGAGTTCATACATAAATACATGAACTTGTTATAAAACATGGAGAGCAGGGTCTGCATGCCTGATATTTTGTGTAGGAGCTCTTCTGCCATTTTCCATTACTCACTGGTAGAGTAGTTGGGCAACACTAAAAGGGGTAAGTAGCAGTAATCTGCTCCCTTAAAAGGAGTGAAGTAATCTCTCCTTGGAGCAAGGAAAGAACTGAGAAGGAATTGTGATTCAAAATGCATCTTCTGGTCTGCCCCTGGGGCAACAGCATCTTAGTCACAGCAGATTGTAACGTTCCAATCTAACCCTAAGCAAGGAAACTGTTGCAGACACGATTGCTTGAAATGGTTGGTTGCCTTGCTTGGCCTTGCAACAGTCTAGTATGTTGTGCACAGAGCACTTTACAACTGATGTCATACTGGTGTGTTTTGGGACTCCTGTAGCACCTGTGTCATAATTCCCAGCACTGTTGCTGGGAGCAGGGGCTTTTGCATAATTTCAAATGTGTAGCACTTGCACTATATGATAGATTAAAGGCTCCTCTTAATGGGACCTAGGTAAGATATCATGATGATAGGCACACTATGAATGCAATATAGTGGTAGGTTAGATAGGACCCAGTGAACTGGCATAGCTGCTATGCTTTTGGCTTCCTGTCCACAGTAGGGTGATCAGATGTCCCGATTTTATAGGGACAGTCCTGATTTTGGAGGCTTTTTCTTATATAGGTACCTATTACCTCCCACTCCCTGTCCCGATTTTTCACACTTGCTATCTGGTCATCCTAGTCCACAGTAAGGAGAAATCATTGTAGATTGTGCAGTTTAAGCTAGACCTGTGCCAAAGACACATACCCATGTATTGCAGCCTACCATTACAAGTAACATGTAAAATGTTTGAGATGGCTGTTGTGTATATTGTGCCCGTATTCAACCTACTCCAAGGAATGGTTTATTGCAATACATAGATACAGCCAAACATATCTGTTTTTATGATCTCGGCATCCCTTTAATTCTATCTACTCCAAGAGTACTGGAGTTATTTTGGGTCTAATCTTGCAACCTTTAGTCCTGCTCAATCAGTGGAAGTTTTGCAGTAGGATTGGGCCCTCTTCCTTTTACTTTAGATCAGTTCTGTTAAAGCAGTTGCAGTTTGTCTCCTTCAGGCATTTGCTCAGACAACTATACTTTTTTACTCAACAAACTTTTGAAAATCCACTCAGCTAATCTTTTAGGCCCTGATTCAGGAAAGCACTTCAGCACATGCTTAAACCTATGCACATACTTAAGTGGTTTCCTGAATAGGAACACTTTCCTGAATTGAGTCTTTAATAATGACATTTTAGATGAGCATAAACTGCTATTTAGAATTTACAAGGACACTAAGGAAAATACGGTTGGTAGAGCACTAAATCTTGTGAAAAATACAGTTGATGCATATTATTAAATTAAAAATAGGTGATTAGGTTTTGGGACAAGATACTACAGAGTGCTGAGTATTTCCTGCAAGGGTCTGAGTGTTCCTAGGTCCCACTGACATCAAGCATGCTGAGCGCCTTGCAAGATCAGGCTTCGACTGTACAATATTTTAAAACATGCCTGCTATGACACGAGAGAATTGTATAACTTAATATCTTCTTTTGTTCATGTGTAAGACACAATTACTTCAATCTAATTGATAGTTATATGGGAAAGGGAGAGTAAAAATAATAGTCCAAAGTTGAATAACATTTCCCAATTAATTTTCTACAGATATAGCTGTAGGAATTGAGATTCAGAACAAACATTTGTAACCTTTGATTTATGTGTTCCCAATTAGTAATTTAAAGATAAGGAATAAAACCAAACTGATTTTTTTATGGTTTGAGCCTCCAGAGTAGTTACAGATAATTTAATTTAGTGGAGGGCTGTGAATGACCCAATGAGTGATAAAATTAAAGCCTATTTAATATAAAATAGTTAGTGAAAATGGGCATTACAATATAGCCATACACTGCATTTATACTCACATTCTAAGATGAAATGATGCATGCAGGGGTGATCAGTGCCTGAATGAGAAAAATGAGAATAATCCTTTCTCTAACAGTACTTGATTGTGCCTAGGCCAGGGATAGGCAACTTATGGCACGCGTGCCGAAGGCGCCATGTGAGCTGATTTTCAGCGGCACTCTCACTGCCCGGGTCCTGGCCACCAGTTCTGCATTTTAATTTAATTTTAAATGAAGCTTCTTAAACATTTTAAAAACCCTATTTACTTTACATACAACAATAGTTTAGTTATATATTATAGACTTATAGGAAGAGACCTTCTAAAAAGGTTAAAATGTATTACTGGCACGCGAAACCTTAAATCAGAGTGAATAAATGAAGACTCGACACACCACTTCTGAAAGGTTGCTCACCCCTGGCCTAGGCACACCTAATCTAAAATTAGCATTTTTACAATCAGTTACAATAACACTCCACAATTAATTAGGATTATGTCTTTTACCATATCTATATTTCTGCAGCCATAATTAAAATACCTTCTACTCCCTCATTTATTTAATGTTAAGCTCATCTTTAATTTACATCTGTGTAAATGCCATACCAAAAGCTACTAATATAGATGGCATTTTCCAAAAATTAACATTTTATCTAAAACACTTGTAAAAACCAGTGAGGACCATAACATGTTTACAACATGACCTGGGATTATGTCCTAACTTCTCTCTAACTTGCCTCTGAGCTGTCTCACTTCACTCAGATAGTACCAGGCTTCGCCAGACTATTGTCAAACCTATTTTTAGGAAATAGATCTTTGGGCCTACTTGCATTTCAACACATTTTATATAACATAAGTAAGCATCATCTCTATAAGTATATACCGATGGCAGCATTTACTGTTGGGAACACTTAAGTAAGGCCTAGTCTTCACTTACCGTCTGGTCCGGCGGCACGCCATCGATGTTCTGGGATCGATTTATCGCGTCTGGTTAAGACGCGATAAATCGATCCCGGATCGATCCCGGAAGTGCTCACAGTCGGCGCCGGTACTCCAGCTCGCCGAGAGGAGTACGCGGCGTCGACGGGGGGAGACTTCCGGCCGCGTCTGGACCGCGGTAAGTCCGGACTAAGGTACTTCGAATTCAGCTACGTTATTAACGTAGCTGAATTTGCGTACCTTAGTCCGAAGTCCGGACTAAGTGGGGACCAGGCCTGAGACTACTCATGCACTATGCTTTGTAGTGTTTGCAGGATCAAGCCCTTAGGTAGTATTATCTTTCCTCCAAAGTCAAGAGAAGTTTCATGAGCCCTTTAACAGCAGGCATTTGTCACATGATACCTTGAACAGTCTTCCAAATGTCAGCTGTAATGTAACACTCTTCAGCTAAGACAATAAATTGGTCTAAATTTAGCAGGAGAAAGACACCTGGCTCTGTACGTGGTTCTACAAGGAAGAAATAAAGTGTAGTATAGCAGGAAATCATGATTAATATTTTTCCCCTTTGGACTTAATTTTGCCATTCTCTCATCAGGTGTGTTGATGGAAACTGGTAATATATAGCCCTGATAATTACCCCAGATTCCAATGCTGTCCTTCATCAGGGCCTGTGATGAAGTCTGAGTGTAGGCCATGATCCTGGCTGCCAGACTGGAATGTGACTGAGGCTGAAAGCTGACACCAGCTCGCTAGGAAAAGGCCTGTGCATGAAGGCTGTATCCAAGACAACAGAGTATTTTCCATGTGATGCATTTATGCAGCAGGGTTAAAGTTCTGTGAAAGCAACAGCTGTTGCAAAAACATTGTGCTTAGAACTGTAATATGTGGATTACTCATATAGCACTCCATTTGGGAGAATTCTGAAAATGGTTGAAATATTTGAAACAGAATTCCTGGTTCTATGAGATACTTTTTAAAAAATATGTTCCATGCTCAACTGTTTCAAACAGAGTATGTTTCTTCTACTGCTCATTTTTTCTCTAAAGTTGACTTTCATGTTAAGAAAGTAATAGTTCAAGTATGACCAGCTTTGTGCTCCAGTTTATCCCCTTTAAACTGAACCATCTGCTAGAAAGCTATAATCTCACTAGATGTGTGTGCACTCACATATGTTGGCGCATAATGTCGGCAACCAAAACCTGCTGCCACAAATACCATTCATCCATGCTTTCCAGCTCCCATTCTCAATTTAGTTAACTTCTCCACTGCTAATGTTTTCCATTCCCGCGTAGACACTACCTGAGCCTGTTCTTATGGTACCACTTTCCCTTACCCCAACACCCTTCCACATAGGTGAAATGGTTTTGAGTTAGAAACTACAAGACCTGGGCAGAACGGGGACTTCTTCAGATCAGTTCCTTCATAAAGGCCTTATATTTTCTTTTGCAACCTTCCTCACCATGTCAAGACTATTATGCAATTAACTGTCAAGGAGGAAAGAACAGAATTCTGTAAGGACCGAATCTTGTCTCCTCACCAAGCTGGAGTGCAGGAATTTTGCTTAGAAGTACTCCATGCTGCTCAGCAGCCACAAGAGTCTTCTCCATACAGGGGAGGCAGGTGGATCTGTCTAGCTACAAATATGCTAGCCATACCATTGCTTCTCTCTGCAAAAGCATAAAAAGAGACCCTATTGAGATGGACTCTATGGCATTCAAAGAATAAGTTTATAAATTCCTGGTGTCTTTTCTCCCCTTCAGTCAGAGTTTGCAATTTTCCTTTTTCCAAAAAAGTAAACACTTTTATGTATTTATTTGCTAAGATTCCTTCTCTTTTAACTCATTTTCTTTTAAGCTAAAGGGAAGCATGGACAATGCTAGAAGAACCCCCGCAGAAAGCCAGGCTGCAACAATTGGGTGCCTTACATCCTGCACTTATTTTTCTCTTTTCCTTTCTCTCTTTTCCTTTCTACCTCTTAGTTCAGTCTCTCTGCGTTTCTTTTTTTCACCCTGCTCCATTTTAGACCCTATCTTTTCACTTGATGTTTTACCCTCTATCTCTAACTCTGCTCCGTTTTCAGAGATGCTCAAAAGAACAAAGAACATTTGAATCTGAGTTGAAGTTTGAGTTCACTTGAAATTAGGCCAAATGAATCTGTCCATTCCAGGCAAGTGTACTGGTAGGAAATTACTCTTCCACCCAGATTGCTTTCCAATATCTGGAGACAGCTTCTCCTAATGGACTTGGTTGAAGTGCGAAAGCAGCTTCTCCATTCTTTACCCAGCAGCTGCTGTCGTCACAACAGTCCAACTCTCACCAGGATGGCTAAACATTCCTTTAAAGCTATTTGATAATGATTCAGGAATTCTAGGAAGCCTGGTAAGTAAATGGGCTTGAGGGAAGTGGGTTACTTGCACATATAAACTCACAAATACACAAAAGAGGGGAGAAAGAAAATGTAATAATATCATTCCTTCCTCACCTCCCAAAAAACCCTTAAAATTTGCAGATCTGATTAAGATAATTGGTTTGAAGATTAATTATGACCATATGAATATGTATGGGGACAAATGTAATGATTTACACATATGTTCTTATGTTTTGGAAAAGATCACTGAAACACATGTCTGAACATTCTCAGAAAGAGAGAGAATTAATTCACTCCCACTTTGTTGATGGTGTAAATTGCACACTATGCCCCTGGTGGAGTGGAAGTTGCAGGGTTTTTACTTCTGCTGCCAGAGTCTTTGGGTGTTGAGCATGCCCTCTTGCAGCAGGCCAGGCCACTACAGTCCCTTGTCTCAGTCAGTTTCTCTCTGAGTGTCAGAAATAATCAACTCACACTTTAAAACAATATTCCTCCTCTCCTGGGATCTAAGCTGTTAAACATAATCCAGCTCCCAGATGAGCCCCTGTACTATCCTCCCCCCTTTAGGTTCAGGGCTCCATGGTCTTCCTTATAAGGACTGTGTTGTTCCAGTGCTGGTCTCCCTGCTCGGCAAACTGTCCCCTTAAGTTCAGGGTTTCTGAAGACTGTGATGTGGCTGAGTTCTTCCTCACAGTGGGCTCTCCTTGACTGGGTATAGAGCCTCCTTTATGAGCTACCTTCCTAGTCATCTTACCATTCCCTTGACCTTTCCAGGTGGGTCTAATTATCCTAAACACCAGTCTAGGCTGGCTGGGAGAGAGGGGAGCCTTGTCCCACCCATTCCAAAAGGCTCCTGGTTCCAGGCTCTAAAGGAATAAAGGCCTGGGCTTTCCTACTCCTTCCACCTCCCAGGCACTTACTATTGCCCAGGACCATCTTCCTCTCACCCACTGTCTGTTTTGGTTATTCCTTTGGCGCTTCATCCACCTTCCCTGGGCACCTGGAAAGGGGTAACTGGCCTCTCAGATTACCTCCTGGGGCCTTAAAAGGCCAGTGAAAATTACAATCCCCAACATATTGTGGACAAAGCACAAAAAGTTTTACCTTAAACCTAGAGGCTAAGGGCCAAATCTACAAAAGTTACTTCTGACTGTGGGTATTTCAATTTGGGAGGTGGGGGAAGAACAGTTTCTCAATATGGGCATTCAAAATTTGAGGCATTCAGAATTAGAAGATATTTTGAAATAGGCCCAAATGTGTAGCATTCTTTGGTTCAGTTGACTAGGGGCTGAACTACTATTAATTATATTACACAGAATTTATTATTCAGCTGAAGGGTGCGATTTTCAAAAATTCTCCATGTTGTCCTAACTCTGCTGCCCACTGGAGTCAATGGAAGTTTTATCATCGACTCCAGTGAAAGCAAAATTAGGTCAACACTGAGCATTTATTTCAAACTCCACCCTAAATGTTTAGTAAACCTTCATCTTTGTTTTAGGAAAGTAACAGATATGTATTTTTTATTATTTTTATAAATCCAAAAAACAATAATGATTTTTAATTAGACATATTTATTTTTAAAATAAGCTCAGATATGAAATTACACTCAGAACATCACCAAAAGAAGGATTCTATTATTCTACCTGTTTGACAACTCTTTGTCTCTATACAGTTCTTAGTGTTATATCAGAGGCTGTTAAAAGGACATTGTACCTTTTCTAAGTCCCAAGTTATATTTCGGCTTAAAAGGATTAGATTTTTTTTAATCAGAAAATGTTGGTAAATGTTGATTTCACCATACATGCAGAAACCAATGGAAAAATATTTCCATCGATAATAATCAAAAATGTATAGATAGGCAAAATAAGAAAAGTGCTGCTTGAGAAATTATTAGAGTTTGATTTAAGCATATTTACTTTGTATGTTTTGACATTTTAATGGTTATAAATCTCTAACTTTTTGAATCTCAGTATCAACTGTCATTAAATAATCGTCTGACACCTCCCATTGTCTGACTCTCCCATAATTTTCTGAAACTGTGAAAATTTAAATCAATAAAAACTGAAAAAATGATTAAAAATAAACATAGATATTATCCATTGAAATTATTTTTAAAAAATGAATTCTTCCAAGCCTAGTTGTATTAATCCCCATTGTTATGGATTTCACTATAACCACCCTTTGAAACACTCAATGCCTGGCTTTCAAATAGACTATGATAAAGAGGGATAAGTGTATTATTTACATCACAATGCAGCATCAGTGAAGGTACAGTATATGCATTAGCCAAATGAATGCATATGCATCAGTAGATCACTGTAACCCAAGTTATTACAATGAATACCAAATAGATGTATAGTGATGGAACATGCAGGTACCAGGCTATGTCAGATGGCCCATCATTTGGTATTCATTGATTCACGATATGGTATGTTTGATAGATTGGCAGTACTCAGGATAGAATATCGCCTCCTGGGGAAGGATGGATATGGGAAGGGGGATTCAAAGATACCTAACAGCCTGGCATTGACCCATTGAAAATTAGGAAACAGTTTCATACAACTCCCCATTTGCCTTTGTTATTAGGAAATAAATCAGCCTTTGTTTTTTTCTGGACAAAGTGAAGGAATGTCATTATGACTAATAAATTGTGGGGTTCCAAAACAATCAGGATATCTTCCCATTTAAATCTGAATAACTTTGATTGTTTGGAATTTAAATTTTAGTCCATTGCAAGGAAACAAATGTTAGCTAGAGCTCTTCATTGGAATTCTGAGTCTGAGCTAAAAGCAGACATAAAATAAACAGAGGATGATAAATCCAGGGAAATCCTAGTTTCATATCTCATAATAACCTTTTTCTTATGAAGATGTTGAATCCTATACTCCTTTTAAACAATAACAATAAAAACAGTTGAAGAAGGTGGCAAAATAGAAATTAGTATGCTTGATAGCACTTTAACTTTTTTGTACTTTTACAGACATATTCAGCACATTGTTTTTACTTAAAATCTCTATATGACTTATCTTGCTCTAAGGATCCAATCCTGAAAACACATATGCACATAAGTAACTTTACTCACAGTCTCATCTCATTGACGTCAATGGGACTATTCACATGAGAAAGTTACTAACTTGTTTCCAGGTTTAGGCCATACTTTTTTATACTGTGCTCACCGCTCTGGTATTTAAATATCTCCAGAGAAATTATGACAATGTCAGTGGGCTAAACTTCCGTTGATTTCAATGGCAGCACGATAAGGCTCATAATTTCTATTTTGGAAAAAATACTAGAGGAACTGCTGGAGTTTGAGAAATTTGTAGAATTGTTGTTGTTGTGTATTATTTTTTAAACAACAAATAATATGTTGTTTAAAAAATACCTCTTGTTGCTAGATAGACGAACTACCGTCACTCATCTTCTAGCAAATGGAACTATGTTTTGAGTTGATCTGTGAATGCCTTCTGTATTTTCATAGTTATGATTTTATTGGTGCTTTAGTTGTGTTACAGCTTTACTACTTCTAGAATTTCCTTTTTCCATCCTTTATCTTTTGCCAAGCTCCTCCCTTTGTGGTTTTTCACACTGTTCCTTCTCTGTGATGACCTCTCTTCCACCTCTGAACTCTTTCAGGGTTTTCACCCTTGCTTTAACAATTGATCTATGACGTGCACATGAAAGGGTCAAGCCCACTTTTACGGTTTGCTTAAAATATGTCTTTTTTGGGTAGATACAGAAGTGGTGCTTAATAAGTGCTAAGTAAATAAACTAAGGGCTTGAGACAGCTTCCCTTTTCCGCTAACTACTAGATCTCTTTAAAACTCTTTGTCTCAAGTGTTTACCCAGTCTTCAAACAAATTAACAGATACCTATAATCATTTTGTGGCTAATGAAATGTGTCAAGTGTTTAGGATTTCCAGAAAGAGTAATTTCAAATTAAGTTGTCTCACAGTTCAGTGAAAAGGCAACTGGTAAAGATAATTCAAGGACTTGGATATGTATTGAACAGGAAGTCTATTTTTCTTGTAGTTTGACAGCTCAATCTTTCACAGAAAAAAGCAAGAGAGGCTACCAGACATAAACTTGCACTGGGCCCAGCCTCACTTAGGCAAAACTCCTTGTGACTTCAGTGATAGCTAAGTAAGAACTGCAGGTTTGGGCCAATCACCTTAAAAGTAAAGTCGGGGGGGTTGTTGTATATAACTTCTGCATTATTGCTTATCAACCACTCTAATTTATTATGAAATCTTAACAGTGATTTTTGTATCCTACATAATTAGTTAAGTGTGAACACCTTGATACACATATTTAGATACAAAAAGCAAAGTAGATATGGAAATTTTTACATGTGTGTGCTGAGTTCTAAATGGAAAGTTCTGGCTGCAGTTCTTACCAAAGATCAAATAAAAAAATAAGCAAGCTGAAAACTTGCAGAGCGTGCTCCAAGATTTTCTATTTCAAACTGAACTACAATGACATTTTCTTAAACTGTCACATGTGCCTATCCCTGAGTTAAATAGTACCAGATGATATTTTTACAGATGCCACAAGAGACATTTTCTTGGTTTCTTAAACGTACTGCATTTTTTCCCCTGGCCATTAAAAACTTGATTTACTTTTCTGACAGTTTGAATAGGGAGAGAGAGACAGAGGTTTATTGCTAAAGTTTCCTCGTTTCCATGTTCCTTTAAATGCTACCAAAGGTTAAAACCTGCCAAGATAACACCTACTGTATTATAGTCACATTTTGACTTGCAGAGCAATGTTCAAAGAGCCTAGTTTAAAATTCCTTAGACCTTGCAAGGATATTGATTAATTTTTCTCTTTTATCTTCAGCAATACCTTTTCTGGAAAGTGAGATGTTTTAGCATTCATGTGCTTTTAAGGCACAGCCTGGGGTTGTGGGGTGGTACCCAGGCACACCAGCACAGGCGGAGTACCCAGAGGCACAGTGCTGGAGCTCAGACATCCCTTAGTAAGTGTGTTCTCACTGCTATACTACTTTATGGGGTACAGCATATTCCCCCCTCCATTGTGCTAGTTCCCGTCTGGAAGCCAGAGAGGAAGGGGTTGGGACAAGTCTCTCCACGCACCATCTACTGGCCAGTATGAAGAGATAAGACCCTGCACCCGCCCCCCCAACACAAGTACTGCAACTGTGCCTTGTAATTAGACAGCTCTTTGACTCCTCCTTACCATTCCATAGCTGCATCAGCACCATGCAAGCACAATGTGGATCTTATTCAGTAAGGGCCTGATTCTGCTTTCTTTGACTACATAAAACTTCCATTGACATCAGGGGTATCTGGGGTGTGAAAAGAATGCAGGACAGTGCCCTAATTCTGTTTTTGTTGCAACTGTGTTAATGTGAAGGAGTCAAATCCTGGAGTCCTCTCTCAGCCCTTGCTTATTCCTAGAGCTGAATGAACAGTGAAAAAAAAAGATCCACAAATCAAAGCACAGAGTTTGTTTCTCTATGATTCATGGGGTTGTGTTATTCATTATAAACTAGTATTTGGAGAATTGCCTTCAATCCTGAAAGTGTCACACATTTTTGTACTTTTGTATTATTCTTCCATAAATTCATACAAGAACTGAGCTATTCCACTTTTTCGTGTTCAGGACATTTCAGTCATCAAATCAGGTAGCTGCAATGATGCCATGTAAGTTAGGTGACCCAACCACTCCACTGGCATCACAAACAGTGAATAGTCAAGGAAGACAGTTTGTGAACAACTGAAAATACTTAGATATGAATATGGCTGATGAAAACCAGAAGTGGTTTGTGAACAAGTCATTAACCAAAAAGTTGGTATGGATCAGTGTAGCTGCACTGAAGACAATGGAGTTTTGCAGCCTTATGCCAGCTCAGGGGCTGGTCACATGTACACAATGAAAACTATTCTTGATGACTAGCTCACCAACAATTCTCATTCCTTTTCCAAAACATATTCCCATTGACTTCAATTAGAGTTTTGACCAACAAATATTTTTGAATGTATTTTTGTTTGTTAGTTAATAATAAATAGTAAGAAATCTATTATGTAATCACATCATTAATATATGTACACAAAGTGCCAAAGTTTGTGTGTGCAACTTTAACTTTGGCATTTCTCCCCTTTTGGTGCTTAACCATGTAGCTTTAATGATCTAAATAATTTTAAATGGAATTTTCTGTATTAAAAATGAGGAAACTCCATAATCTGGAACTTTGTGGTGAGACAACATTAGAATACCCTATCCCACATCCACTCTGTCCAATCCTGCTTCTTTTAAAATCAATGGCAATGACTTTAAAACTGTGGGATCAAGACCCTGCAATATTGAAAATGTTATGTGCCAGGTGCATAACATTATGAGCAATGCAGGTGTGTACTTAATGAGGCAAAGACTCTAAAGAAGGTGAGCTATACTACCCACATTGGAAAGTTATGAGGAACTGAAGACAGGGATATAACTAAAATTGTTAGGCATCCTTAACTAGAAGATTATGATCAAGTGAAAACAGGATTATAATGGAATTACATAGGCAATCACCTTAACGAGTTAAAACCCTCAAAGCTAATTGGAAACATTAAATTCCTAATATTGGGCCTGATCTTGCAAGGCCTTCATGAGTAGAAATGCTTACTACTCTGTACATGCATTATTTACTTCTCTTTTACTTTTTAAAAACAAAAGATATGGGGACATTCATTGCCTCATTCTTCCTGTGTAGGAGACAGGAAACTTGGAGTTTCCACTGGGAGCATGTTTTGTCTCCCCTCACTAGTACAGAAGTAGCTGATTGTCTGCCTGGGTTGTCTTCCTTCTGTGAACTTTCACTGACATAACTGTTACCAACAAGTGTCTCCCCACTCTGTGAAAAAGGGGTATTAGCTGAGACTGTTTCTTCTCTGCCTGGGGGATCTTGTGGAGAAATGGAGGGAGATGAGTAGATTATAGGGGGGGATATGCTCACCTGCCTACACACACATTCCAACACTTGAGAAAATTGTTATGAAAGTTAATTGACCCAAAGACTTGTTTTTTTCTGCAGTGCCCCTTCCACACTTGGGAACCTTAAAGAAGGGCCCTCTGGACAGCCACTGACAGGAATCTCTGACTGTGATTTCATTGGAACTGCATTTTTGGGAGCTGGGTAGAGCTGACTGAAAACTTTTCACCAGAACTTTTGACAAAAAATTGCTTTTTTGAAGGGAATGAAAAAATTCACAGAAAATGTTAGTTTCCTGATTTTTTTCAATTAACATAACAAAACCCAAAACAATTTCAGTCCCAAACCAAGAGTGTTTTCAATTTCAGTCACAATGTTTAATTTTTGGTTTTCTAAACTAATCCTCCCTCCACCCTGAAATTTCTCATGAAAATCAACTAGCATTTTTCAACCAGCCCTGCAGAACTGCAGATGGACAGGAATCTGTGCAGAGGCCTGGTATCTCTAGTGAGTCTTGGGAGCCAGGCGTAGCGGAGTCTCCAGAATTTGGATTAAACATTCAAAAGGAAACCTTACAGATTTTCCTCCCCCTCTGCTACCTCCTGACAGTTTTCTCACAGGAAGATAGAAATAGGCCCTGAAAACACACAGATAGGACTGAGGAAAGACTGTAGGGGCAAATCCTGTCCTAATTGACAGCCTGTGCAATCACTTTTGATTTTAGTGGAGGATATAAATCAGGTCAGGATTTGACCTATAATGTAAAACTAATTGCAATGATCTTGGCTTGAGTCCTAAATCTTCCTGTAATTTTGTATAACTTCACTATCATGGTAAATGATTCGACTTTGTGAAAAAAAGAATTCAGTTCCAAAGAAAATGTTGTTAGTGAGTTATCAGTTCAATTATCTCTGAAACCAGTTCCCACATGAAAACTGTTTCAGGAAAATGTAAGTATTTGGCGTGTCGTGATCATCCTGCTGGAATGAATGTTAAAAAGAAGAAAAAAACAATTTAAAAAACTTTAGGGGAGAAAGAAATGTGAATTTCCCCTTAAAACATTTCTATCATGCTGCTTCATATTCATTAATTAGTCTGCGGTTTCCTTCGTGTTTAGTTTACAAAGCCACTTAAACCCACGCACTCATTTAACATATTTATGACCCCAGTTTTCTTTCTTTTCTCTGAGACTGTACCGTAATTGTTCTCTGGACTCAGGGACTGCAGAGTGCCTTCACTGATGAAAAGAGACAACATAAAGAAGGAAATGAATGTGTGAGGGATGAATACCTTCCACAAAACAACTGGGTGCAATTTGGCCCATGGCCCTGGGGGTCACTTTAATAGAGTGGAGCCTCAGCCTCTATTGAGTGTATGGGAGACTATTAACTCTTAACAACTCACAGTCTCAGGTTATTTATTTATTGCTTAAATGATTTGTTATTGCTACTTGAATTTAATATACCCTCTGGGAACTGAGATGGCAGCATCATGTTACAGAAAAACTACAAGTTATTTTAAAACTGTAATTGAGTTTTTATGAGCTCCATAAAATCTTTCTGAACAAATAACTTACCGTTAGTCAGAAACTTCAGCAGCAGATCTGTAAGATGAAGCATGTATTAGAACAGTACTGTATTTGTGTTTCTCTTGGGGGCAGGCGTTGAATATTTGTTACTTTGTGTATTTTGATTATTTGAATTTAATAATACTTTACACTTATGTAGCACTTTATGCTTTCAAGGGGCTATACAGATAAAGTACTAAGCATCTAAATTACTCATTTCAATTCAGAAGCACCACACTTTCAGGGATAGCTCTCTACAAACTGGTCCACAGCTTAGCTAGGAAAAATCTTTCAAACCACGGCACAGCTTTTCCATCTGTCAACTACAAATCAAAATGCCATTTTTGTTTGGCAGACTGTTATTTTTTATACAGTTTTCTGTGTGTGTGTGTATTTGCCCTGCCTCCACTGCGAATGTGCCCCCACACACACTGCACATCCATCTTCCCTCTGTGCTCTTGTAGTGACCTAATGTAACCAGATGCAACCCAAACTTCTTTTGTCTTCTCTGCTACCAAAGCACTTAGCTCAGTAGCAGGAGTACCTGCACCCAAGCCTCACAATGCTCTCTAAAGGCCCCCACCCCAAGCAGCATCATGTAATCTTTCAGGTGAGTGGGAGGCTGGGGAAGGGATGATGAAGTGAAGCCACCAGCGGAAGGGAGCATAAATAATAACAAAAATATACCATGAAAAAATTCACAGAAAAGAAAAATAAGGCAAGAAGCCGTGCATGGAGAAGAGTACAAGGTAGGGGTGGCAGGGAAAATATAGATATAATATTCAGGGACTGAAGAGAAGAAATAGACAGAAAGGCAAAACACTGGCATCTGTAGTGGAGCATGCCAGGAGGTGTTATGAAGACTTACGTCCACCACAAGGGAGCTTCATCGAAAAAAAGTTTGCGAACTACTAAACTAAATAGACGTAGTAGTTTTAATCTCTCATTGGTTGAAATCCCTGTCATGCCTCTAATCATTTTTGGTGCCCTTGTATGGACTTCTCTATATTTACTTTGTCTTTTTCTTTGAGATGAAGTGAACCAAATCCAAATATAATATTCAAGTTCAGGGCACATTGATGTATATAATATAATATTTCCCATATTTCTCTTTTCTGTTCCTAATGCAGCCTATGTTCTTTTTTTGATTGCCACTTCACATAGTTTGGGCATCTTCACTGACTCTCAGAGCTGGTCAGAACATTTTAAATTTTAGAATCATAGAATCATAGAAGATTAGGGTTGGAAGAGACCTCGGGAGGTCATCTAGACCAATCCTCTGCTCAAAGCAGGACCAACACCAACTAAATCATCCCAGCCAGGGCTTTATCAAGCCGGGCCTTAAAAACCTCTAAGGATGGAGATTCCACCACCTCCCTAGGTAACCCATTCCAGTGCTTCACCACCCTCCTAGTGAAATAGTGTTTCCTAATATTCAACCCACTGCAACTGGAGGCCATTGCTTCTTGTTCTGTCATCTGCCACCACTGAGAACAGCCAAGTTCCATCCTCTTTGGAACCCCCCTTCAGGTAGTTGAAGGCTGCTATCAAATCCCCCCCCCCCCCCACTCTTCTCTTCTGCAGACTAAATAATCCCAGTTCCCTCAGCCTCTTCTCATAAATCATGTGCCCCAGACCCCTAATCATTTTTGTTGTCCTCCGCTGGACTCTCTCCAATTTGTCCACCTCCCTTCTGTAGTGAGGGGACCAAAACTAGACACAATATTCCAGATGTGGCCTCACCAGTGACGAATAGAGGGGAATAATCACTTCCCTCGATCTGCTAGCAATGCTCCTGCCTTCTTGGCAACAAGGGCACACTGCTGACTCATATCAAGCTTCTAATCCACTGTAATCCCCAGGTCCTTTTCTGCAGAACTGCTGCTTAGCCAGTCGGTCCCCAGCCTGTAGCGGTGCATGGGATTCTTCCTTCCTAAATACAGGACTCTGCACTTGTCCTTGTTGAACCTAATCAAATTTCTTTTGGCCCAGTCATCCAATTTGTCTAGCTCACTCTGGACCCTATCCCTACCCAAATTTTGTCAAACCTAAATCTTTTTGGCTTCAATGAAGACTTCGTCTAAAAGGTTTTTTGGCTAGAGAGAGAGAGAGAGAGAGAGAGCACAAGAGACAGACTCTCTAAGCTGCTGGTTAAGACACTGGCTTGGAATCTGGGAAACCTAGGTGCAAACCCTTGCTCTGCCTGAATTAGAGTGATCTGGGATGAAAAACTCTGCTCTGATTTAATTGTAACCTCTCAGGAAAATAATCCAGGTGTCATTGTGGGCAGGCAGTAGAGATGACCAGAGGATGACAAATTTGTTTCTTTGCTACTTTTGAGGTTTCAAAATTTCTTTTCATTCCGCATTAGAATGAAAACAAAATCTTTTGAGCATATTTGCAAAAACAGAAGAGTTGGCGGGGCGGGTGAGGACAGAGAGTTGCTAGAGCACTGAATTAGGATACAGGACATCCAGTTTTAAATCCTACCCTGTCTGAATCAGAGTAATCTGGGATGAAAACTCAGCTCTACTGCCTCTCCACAATGATGCCTGGATTATTTTCCTGAGAGGTTACAATTAAAACAGAACCAGTCTGAGTGGATGGGTAGTTTAAAATATTGCTTGCAATGTGTACTACCTTTATCTTGTCAGCAATGAATTTCATGTAGCCTTTTTTTTTTTTTTTTTGCCTAGTTCTCTTCTTGGAGTTCCCCATAATCCTCCCCAGGTTGACAAACCTGTATAATTTTGTGTGCCATCTCACTAGCCTATAATTGCTAGAATCCCTAACATTTTATTTAAAGAAGGGTAGAACTCTAACTCCCCTTCAGTATAGCAGTTGAGTTTTTGTCGTATTTTGGAGGGGTCTAAATTATATATTTTTGATAGTAGCCCATCTGCTTAGTTATTTTGTTCTTTATAACTCTTGGATGAATGCAGTAGGTCCTGGTGATATTTTGTAATTGAGTTTCGCAAATTGTTCTGTCACATCCATTTTTGGCTACTTCTCTCTCTGATAGTACCCTGGTACAATTTTTGGTATGATTTTCCCGGGGAGAATGTTGAACTTTATTATATTATTTCCAGTCATTGACAAAAAAACATTTTTTGTCTTTTGGGGGCTTTTTGTACCTAGCTTTTTGTGTACATACAGTACCAATTAGACTGCAGGCCAGGAAAAAAACCTCACCAACCTGCTCCCTCAATTATCATGAAAATATGTTGTAGCATCCACATGCCTCCATTCTGATTAACTGTATGTGAGAAAATGCCATATTTTCTGTTCCATGTTTTTAAAGTCACACATAGGTGAAATCTTGGCCCAATCGGAGTTTTGCCATTGAGTTCAATGGGGCTAGGATTTCACTCATGTACTTTATCTTTTAAGCTTCCCTAAATCTATAAGGACCCGGAGGTGGGCAGACCAACATACTAGGAAAAGTTTAGAGAACTAAGGGGCAAATTGTCCTCTACTTGGGCAGGAGGCAGGGAGAGGTAGAAAAGCAGCAAGTTTGAAATCTCTGACATTCTGACTGATAATTTCCCCCCATAAAAGAGAACAGTAAGGGGATTTGGCCCCCCAAACCTCTGGCTCTCCCAAGACCTGCCAGAAACCAGAGCCATCTGCACAGAGCCCCTGTGCTTCACCACTACCTCCATCTGCACACAGGAGCTGTGCTCCCATGTTATCCTTGAATGCTGCTGCCCTTTGTTGCCTGATCTATGGGTTGTGTATTAATCATAGTGATTACTTACGAATTCTCACTAACACTCTGAGGTTTGGTAGGTTCTTGTCTCAAGGTCAGGATGAGTATTATTAAATTATTAAAATTATTAAATTATTAAAATTACTGTTCAGTTGGGAGCCCTGATGTGTATGATTGCAAAACTCACACTTAGGAAAATCCTTCTGTATTTGTAATAGTTTATCAGTACAGTTGGCAAAGTCACCAACACTCTCGGCCAGCAAGGTAGATAGAGTAGTACAGAATGTGCATCTGAACATCCATATACTCACAACATCCCTTGCAGAACAACCTGATGTGTTAGCCATCATCTTCTTCAGCACCATCACCTTCCTTAGCACCATTGTTAGTGGCCATCATCCTGGCACCTCCCAAGAGCTACATCTCTCCCTTCCCCCAGCACACCGGCTGGGATACAACTTTTGTAGTGTGTTACGCTGATGCTGTTTTGTCTAATGCATATTTAGTAGGGCTTTCTCCCCTCTTCCTCATTTCCTAATGTTGGGGTGCCCTTCTCCTATAGATTAGTATATTAATCATCTCAATTTATTATCATATACATCAATTCGTTACCATGGTGCTCTTGTGGTCAGACACCTACAGACGTTCCTATCCTAAAGTATCCAAAAGCTGGTGTCAGTTCCATGTTTTTGCGGTTACCTGTTATAAACTTTCCCCTTTCCCAGTTCCCCAAAACTCAGGATAACAATTGGGTCATTTATCTGTGCCAAAGTTCACAGGCCTCAACGCCTTATGCTAACTGCTTAAGCCAATGTCTTATAGGATACACACCTGAAGCAGGCTCATTGCTTTACTGCCTTAATTTATGGCTATGCCTTACCTAGCAAATACCTATACCAATAGGCTACACCCTCAAGCTCACCCTCTTCTCCCCCTCCCCACCCCGCCCCAAGAATGGATGGTCACACATTGTAGTGAGGAAACTGGCATAAATGAATGTTGGCATAGTCACAATTAATTTTCAGCTGGAATCTTGATGGGATTGAAGAGGAACAATGCTGAAGAAAGCTGCCTGGCCTCTCCCACACCAGGATAGCTCCTTCTTACAGCGTACCCACAGATATGCTTCCATTAGGCTGGGAAGATCATGACCTGGAATCAGCATTCCAACCTCCTGTGCTGTATCCCTCACCTACTGCTGCTTTTTGTTCCACTCCCCTTCCAGAGGGAACGTGGAATAAAATCCCCATATTCTATGTTACACACACACATACACACACCCCATACGAGTACATTAAAAGAATGTTAGGTTGAAAAGTCATGAGCTTGGAATTAAGGAATGTTAGATTTCTGGTTGCCTGTGCAATCAGAATTCTGTCTTTTTCTGCATTATAGCCCTAAGGATTAATCTGCTTGTCTGTATAAATATATCTTTCTTATAAAATAAGTATTTGATGTATTGGATTTATTGATTTATATGAAAAGTAAGTTTAGCTGTAATGCAAGAGACCTACCTACAGGTTAAACTCTGTATGTTAAAGCTAATGCGTAGTTAACACCTTTTGAGACTCTTTCAAGGAAAGAGTGGAACACCTACGCAGATGTCTAGAGACCTTTACCTAGACCAATAGTAAAATGGGGTGGAAAATGAGGGGTTTTGCCCACATTCTAACGTATTTACCACAAGTGCATACATACCTGTCATTCATACGCACATGCATACTAGCCTATGGGTAAGTGTACCCTAACATTTCCATGGGGGAAGAATGAAATATGGGCATAAGAGGGAGGATTTCCGATTAAATACCTTATAAAAAGGCAGGCAATTTGCCATTAGACAGGCAATCTACCCATCTACCTACTCCTGTCTACTCTTCATTGCCTCCACCTTTCAACTACGTATCGATACTACTCATCTTCCACACGACTATTAACTATTGATAGGTCATTCTTCATTCTTTTCAAGACTGTAAATTAAAAAGGGACTTAATTTCATTTACATTTTATTTAGATAAGGCATATAGAGTTAATTTAGAAAGAAAGTCACTTTGCAGTAGCTTCCTTTACTAGAGGTGTGAAAAACACCCAAGGTGTTGCCAGCACCAGATTATTATCAAGAACAGGGTGTGAGTATTAATCCATTTTGCTCACACGAACCTACCCCAAATCAGGCTACAGCATCTAGTATGTACAGTGAAGGAGGTAGAGGTTTCGTGAAAAATACTACATGTAATTGTGTAATTAAAGACTGTATCTTAAAGGATATGTACAATGGAGCACAGACAACCATATATCTGGTATTTCCTAATTTTCAAATGTGTGACTTAACTACCTAAATAATGTTCTTTTGATGGACTTTTTAAATGAAAAAAAAATTATACTATATGTCAGGAAGCAGGGTCTGCAACAGAGCCAGTCTCCCGTCAACCTAAGGAGCACAACTGGCCTGTAGTAAGCTGCCTGATCGGCTACACCACCTGATTGGTGGGAAGAGCAGACCAGCTCTCAAGGCCAGCAGCGGCAGTGACTGCTCAAAGCATTTGTCCATGGCTGCAATAGCTCCTGTGCCAGGTTGTTCCCAACCCTGTTCCTGCCTTGCCTCACTCCAGGTTACCTGGCCCTGACCCTCTGCTCCGATTCCCGACTTTGGCTTTGATCCTTGGCTTTGGTGTCTGGCATTTGACTCCAGCTGTGACCCTGGGCTCCAATTCCTGACTACCACTACTGCTCTAACCACTGGGCCCAACCATCCATGTTCTAGTCACTGACACTATATACATTTCTAATAACGCCCTCATTAGCAAGACTTGCCCCCTGATCCTTCAGCATGGTAGTGCAGACTTCTGTCACTTGAGCTGCAGGACTAACTACTTTAGGTGGTAGTTGACTGTGTTAGGAGAAGGCTGCTATCCCAGAGGTTGGTCTGGTGTCACGTTCAGGGTGTAATCAGAGGCAGCCCAGCCCAGTTGACTCTCCCTCTCCCCAAGAGATGGAGAGTTCCTGGTCCCATGTAGTGCGCCCCGAGATAGGAATGGGTGACTGGGGCCATAGTGTATACTTCGAAGCAAAGGGAGCCAAGCCCAGCCCCACTCCCTTTTCCCACAGCTAAAGTTGCTCCAGCAGCTCCAACTGCAGTGTTGTCTGCTGTGGATTCTGCTTTGGTAGTGATATAAGTCTGGCCTCCGATATTTATTGCCATTTATTATTTTGGTACGCTGCCTACTTTTTCCAGAGGACTGTAAATGAGAAAAGGGAAATGGCAATTTTTAACAGTTTATAATTTAGCAACGCCAGAATGGAATTTCCAGGGACAAAGAAAAAGGCGCTTTCTAGCATGAGCACTTTTCCCTTGTTAAATGGCAAAGGCGTGCTGCAAACGACTGAGGTGTTAGAACATCTCAAAAAAGATTGCAAGAATCTTTACTAATGGAAAGGGTTAAGCAACCTAAACATAGCGGTTGCTTCAGTAACTATCCCAAAACCCAGCATTATAAATCTAGGAAATGCAAAGTTATATTTTAAAAGAAATACAAAATTGTTAAGATTATGAAATCCACAGTGAGAACACCCAAAAAATCTTAACTCTGCCTTGTAGTGACACCATGCAATAACTATATGATTATGATTAAGGAATTTTAGCATTAGTGGTCCCAGATTAGATTAAACATATTTTTAAAGACACATTCAATTTTTTTTCTTTTATTTCCCCTCATTATATCAATATAGGACAGAAATACGGTTGTCTGGGTTCCGTATCTGTGCATTTCCATAACCTTAGCATATTTGGATTTCCTTGAAGTTTAACCTTAACTCTGCATTTATAACACTTGGTTTTGGGATAATTACAACATCCCTGTATAGTATTTTATCCTAAATTACTGATAAATACTCTTAGCCTTAACTCCTTCTTAACATAATTTTTATCTGGGAATTTCCTTGGTGTTTGTTTAATGTTTACTGTTTATTTATGATTTTTAATCAAACTCAGCATGTTACCATGTGATATTTCTAATGATTTGAAGATTTGAATTTAAATGGCTTTTTTATTTTAATGTTTATGGCTAGATTCATCAGTCCACTCTGGATGGTTTTTGTCATGCTGGTGCAGCACAAAGTGCATAGGAGCCAGTTGGGTTTACAGCTACTTCGTACCTGAAACAATTTTTTTTTTAATTGCCAGTGACCTGAAAAAATTGTTATTCACCCAGATCTAATTTAGAACTCACTCATGTCTGTAGGACACAACCCTGTGGTAAGGGTGGTATGGGTTGCAATGGATGCAAAATGGGTGGCATTCTGCTTAGGATATTACTAAGATTGCAAAGTCACACACTCAAAAGTTAAGTAGTGTTAGAATTACGGTTGCCTGTGCACCTTTAATTTGTCCCCCCTTGTGCAAATGCATTATGCTGTAGTCTTCAGTTACATGATCACATAGTATTTTCTCACAAGACCTCTGCTTCATTCAGTGCACAGGGTAGATAGTACTCAGTGAAGAAAATAGCTATTCAATGTTTCTGTTTTCCTCATCAGTCATTCTATGGCCCCATGTCTTATTTACTGCACACCATCCAAGACCTACACTGAATATCAAATTATATAATTCCCTCCAAAGGCTTTTCTTTGAAACTCATTGCCCTGGTATCTGAATAATTCACAAACATTAGTGAATTTATCTTCACAACCCCATTGTGAGATAAGAAAGTATTACCCTCCTCATTTTACGTGTGTGGAATTTAGGCACAAATAGGGTAAGGTCAAAATGTGTAGGCGTCCACTAATTTTGGATGCTTCGCTGATTTGGTGCCCAGTCTGAGATTTGATTTTTTCAGAGGTGGTGAGCATTCATAGTTCTCATTGACTTCAGTTGGACTTGCTAGTGCTCAGTACTTCTGAATGTCAGATCTTAGGTGTCTAAATATGTGCACACAGAAAATAAAGGACACATAAATAGTGGATATCTGTCAATATTTTCATATAGGTGACTTGTCCAGCATCACTATATAAGGAAGACTATGACAAAGCTACAGGTATAACCAAGTTCTCCTGGATCCCAGTCAACTACCTTAACTGTAAAACAATCCATTCCTTTCATGCAGATCTGTCCCCCCAGTTACCAACTTTTGCAATGAATAACCCTGAATGCTGTGGGCAATATCTTCATTCATTTCGCAGCCCTGATTCATTCAATGAATACAGTCAAGCGTGTGCATTGAATGAATCATGGGTGCTATGGAAAAAATAGCAAGACTGTATCATAATGCAGGATACCCACTACTAGACCACCAGAGAGACCTACAATATGGATAAAGAAAATCTAGTGAGGGAATGGAACTCCCCACCAAGTAGCGAGTCTGTACTGTAATAGAATGATTTTTAATTGACTCAAGTCTGAGACCTACAAGGCCTGGACCTTAGTGTTACTTCCGGGCCGGGGAATAATTTCCCCATGATAGTTTTTAGTGTGACTTCAGTAGCCCACCAAGGAATGGTGGACCCATAAACAAACTGGACCAAGGGGCTAAAGCCTCACAGGGAATACCTAGCAAAGAGCCAATATTTCACTGATTTCGTTCCAGCTGCAAAAATCTTACGAAGGCTCTACTTTTGATAAGTGATGGACTATCATCAAGTGTTTTGGAGGGTCTCTTTGGGTGGGAATTTTCAGAGAACTGCTGAACCTGTTGAAATACCTCCCGGGACCTAGAACTCTCTTCTCTTCACCACCATAACCACCCAGAATGCTTTATCTCCAGCATGAATCTTTATAGGGTTCTCCGTGGTCTCCTCAATTAACAGGATTTAGTGGGGAGGCGCTGGCTCTTTCACCACCCACCAGCAGCAGACTACCTTAGAGGCAGGCTCCACAACCCTCCCCCTGAGCCCTGTGGCAGCACCAGGTCCTGCAGCTGTCTATTTTAAATGTTGTGCATAATAACTGAATCTGGACCATTAACTCCAAGTTTCCTGATTTTTAACCATTCAGAGTGCTGTGTTTTTTTTAAATCAAACTAGAGTATTCTTATGAGGTTCTGTTTGTTGAAGGTATATTGATTTCTCACCTAACCTCTGTCTGAGCAAAAAGAAATTTGAGAATTTCCTTAGTTGTTTTTCAAATTTTATCATAATAATTTGTATATAACAATACTTAAAACTCAGTGCATTATAGAAACATTAACCAATTAAATTTTTCATCAATAAATCCCATGAAGGCATTTCTATTTCATATTATAATTAGTAATGCAACACCTGAATTGGAAGTTCAGACTTCCTTATACAAACATCTAACACTTATTTCTCTTTCCTTTTAGTATATGCAACTCTCAACAGGATAAAAAGCGATGTGCAGATTGTGACAAAATAAATGGTTGTTCCACTACCAGAAGGTTTCTCTAGCACAGTTTGGATGTTCTTTGAACTAAAGTTTGGTTTATTGACTATGTAAGGTCCACCAGTTCCTGCAGCTGAACTTGTAAATTTCTTGAACAGGAGGAACTATTTATCTTCTGGAGTTTGCTATGGGAACCGTGTCTGTGGATTTCTTGCACCTGAGCTTTTTGGTTCACTGAATCTACACTCTCTACCATGTGTGTCTGTACAGCTTACAGGTTCTTTAAACCTGAGCTTTGTACCTAGCAGGGCTTGTTAACTCAGCTGGTTTAGTAGCTTGCAAGAATCATGATTCTTAAACCAGAATTTTAAAACAGTGATTATTTGAGAGTTTTTGCGCGCTAAAGATGGCAGCATTGCACCTTCTGCTTTCATAGATCTGTGATCTGATTTGACATTATCAATGACATATGCCTATGATGATGACAGATAAAATATCAGACTGGATTTTTGTGCCCACCTGAAATGGATTTGAGGTACATAATTTGTATTACCATGATTTATACCAAAGATCCCCAAACTGTGGAATGCGCCCCACTAAGGGGGTGTGGAGGAACCTTCTGGGGGGGCCTGGGCCAACCCCCACAGGGGACGGGGAGGGAGCACCACCCTGCCCTTCCCCACCCCCAGCTTTTCTCCGGTCTCGCCTGCAACTGCATTCCCGGCTCCTAGCCCCGCGCCTGTCCCTCTCCCCAGACTCGGTGCGGCTCCGCTTCCGGCCCCACAACCGCCCCCTCACGCCTAGCCTCAACCCCTGGCTCCAGCTCCATCCTTGTCCTCACTTCCAGCACCAGACCCACCCCTAGCTGCGGCCCCCTTACCTTGTCTGCTTCACTGCCATCCTCTGAGCCATGGCCCTGCTCCCGGCCCTGGCTCGGAGGCGGGGGGCAGACAGAGGTAAGAGCGGACATGACCCTCAAAGGTTTGGGGACCACTGATTTATACTGTAGCATGGTTCCCTTAAAAGATCAAACAAAACATATATATTCTTAATGTAATAACCTTTGTTTTCTTCATCTTGAAAAAAAACCAGCAGTCTTCACAGTAGTTCTACTGGGGAAGAATTCATTTACACTTTAGACCTTAATTTTGACTGGATTCATACATTCGTACATTCTATTTTATAGCATTTATAGCATCTATTTTATAGATGGGAAAATAGCTACCTATATCTCTCCTGTGTGTGCATTACATGAACAGCTGTTCTGTTCTGCCATTTGGGTTTTTCATTTCAAGTTAGGGTATACCTTGGGATTTTCCATCTTTCCTTCAACTCCATGCTTTTGGGGTCAGATAGAAATCCAAAGGAGGACCACAGAAAAGAGAAAAAGAGGAGTGTCTCACCCAGATAGGCAGTGAAATGAATTCCCAAATACATACAGCACCGTTTTCAAAATCTCTGCTGAACAAGCTAAAACTGCCTTCTCACCCCTAACTACAGCATTGTTCCCTACACTCTCTGCACATACTCTATGTGGGAAACAACTCAAAGTTTCACTGACCATGGCAACACGCTGGGGCAATATTTACATAAAAATACAAATTTTCTCAGTGTATAAGGCACAATCAAAGTTTGTCGTCTTATTTAATTCCTTTGTTTTCCTGAACAAAGTCTTTTTTCTTGCACAATGCAAAGAGAACTCTGCTTCCTCATTTCTGTTCTTCACACAGTAGCAAAGGTGATGTCAGGTGGACATGTGCTATTGAGGGTCTTGCTCTAAATCACCATGTCTCTATATGCATGTAATCATCCTACCATAAGGCAACAAAATGTATTTAGTGTCCTTATGCACCTGTGTGTTCACCTTCTGAGTCTTGAAATGGAACTTGCTAAATTTGGGTTTAGAGGAGCCAGTGGGTGCCTTGTGCTCCATCCTCCAGGAGTGTTCAACCATACTCAGAAGATTTCAAGATTACTCAAACAGGGCTGGGTGAATAAAAGGGAAGCTCAGGAGATGCAGCCCAGAATCTGGCCGAATGTTCCAAATACACAGCTGTGATTCTAATCCTATAAACTCACCCGCACTCCACGTAATGAGAGTAGAGATCTCAAAAGTATTGCAACTCTGGAAACTTTTCATACCATTGATTATAAATGAAAGAGTCATGTACATTCTTCACACATGCTTTCTCCCAACTTTCCTCCAGGGGAAAGAAATAAGGCCTCAGCCTGTTTCAGTGAATGTAATGCACTGACACCTGCATCTAAGGGGCCAGTCTTCACCTGCTTAGAGAGTACAGGGTAAAGATTGAGGGGTGAAAGTGAGCTGGTACAGGCCGGTATGGTGTACCGGTAAGAAGCCAGTACCAGCCCGTATGCAGCCCACGTTAAAGCGCTGCCATGGCAACACTTTAACATCCCTGCCCCTTTTGCCTCCCCCGTCGGCAGTCCTGACGGTAGGGTCCATACTGGCAGGGCTGCTTACCGGGGGGAAGGGAAGGGAAGAGGAGAGGAGAGGGGCAGCAATGTTAAAGCACAGCCGCAGCAAAGGACCCTCCTTAAAGTGCTGCCATGGGAGCACTTTAATGGCGCTGCCCCTTGTCCCCCTCAGGTGCCAACAGGGCAGCTGCCCTGGGGCCAGCAATTTAAAAGGGCCTGGGGCTTGGAGTCAAGGGCCCTTTTAAATCACCATCGGCGCCCCGGGCGGCAGGGGCCAGGCAGCATGGATGGGCTGGCTGGGGGAGGCTGACCCTCCTCAACCCCGCCCCTTCCACCCTACGTCCTGGCCCCTGTACCAGTAAGAATTTCTTATTACTTTCACCCATGATAAAGATGTATATCTGGCTTGTATCTAAAGGGCACAGGATCACTTAGCCAGGAGGAAATCAATGGGGGAAATCAGATAGACACCATGAGATTTCTAGTCTGTATATAGATGAAGACTTGGTACCCTAGCTCAGAATGGAATGAGTGATGGGAAACGGTGCTTATAGATTGTCTGTCTGTAAAGGGAAAAATCCAAATCTGGCAAACTGATAGCATAGAGGATGGGCACATCTGTGGACAGAATGTGGTGGCTGGATAGGGATTCACATGTCAACATGGAGTGTATGGGGGTGGAAAATGGTGAAATGTAAATGGAGTGGGGATTAGGGGGTTTCTGGTTGTAGGTGGAACATTAGCATGGATATGAGGTCAGAGTTAAACTTGTTTGTGGAACCTTACCACCCACCATAAGCAATTATTCCAATGAATCCTCAAATGTACTTCATACCATTCTGCTCTGCCTTTGTTAGAAGCCCACTTCTGCTGAGCAGCCAATTTTTGTCAGTCTCTTGAATGATCACGAACGACACTTGTCGTAATTAACTATTCAAAGGACTGGCAAAACTGGCTGCTGAACAGGGATGAACTTCTAGCAAAGGTAGAGTAGAATGATAGTACATTTTGAGAGTCATTGGAATTGTTTCTTAAGGTAGGTGATTGCTTAATTAATTCATATCTTAGGTTCCACAAATAAGTTTAATTTTGACCTCATATCTTATTCCCGTATCTTACTTTATTTCCTGCAATAACCCTGTCTTAATGAAGTTTTTTGTTTGGCTTAAGTTGCAAGAGGGAGGGTCCCCTTAATGCTTTCACTGCAGAGAGAAAATTAGTGTTGATGTTCAGAGACACTGAAAGTTGTAAGGACATGTATGTTATTGGTACCTTACTCTGCATTTTTGTATTGCATGGTCATTTATTATCATTGCATTTTTTAAAAAATATACAAAGAAATGCTCCTAACTAAATGAACTTGGAAATCTTCTGTGGCAAGTGCTGAAGAGAGGGAACTGGAGACTCATCTGGGGTAAATCACCATAGCATCACTGAAGACAATGGAAATGGGCCTATTGACACCAGCTGAGGATCTGGCCTGGGAATTCTTGTTGTAAATCCTGCCTGTTTTGCTAGGAACACTGTAAGGAAGTGTTTTATCAACACTTCCTTACAACAGACATTTTTTATGATTTCCAAATTGTTTAAATTTTATTAGGGTGAGTTTAGAACTCTTTGTTCTCTGGACTGTGCAAAGAATGGGAGCTGGGGAAATAGCTGCAATTTTGTTTTTAGCTGCTGAATCATAGATGATGTCTCATATTTCATTAGTGTTCAAGACCTTAACTCCTCATATTTCTCAGGTTCTTTTCCTTTTTCCTTTTTGCACAATGTATGCAAGGACAAGAATGTGTAAGCCCCACAACTACCCCATTCAAACTTTCACTGAGTCGGTGTAATTGGATTTTGCACCTCAATTTGCAAGATACAGTTCCTCTGCACTCCAAGCTTTTTAGTGGGCAGAAAAATAAAATAAAATAAAAATAATAATAAAGACAGGGCAGGCATTCACAAGGTACCAAGTCTCCACACTCTTCAGCTGAGACCCCAGATTTCAATGTACCCTGAAAAGGGTGATTAATTTAAAGTGAGTGGAGTCTGTTTCTTTAAGACAAGCTCATAAATCGTGAAAGATCACCACTTCTTTTCAAAAGACTCTCCACGGTCTGAGTTTCCCTTCTGGGTCAGTAAAGGCATTGAAGTTTTAATGGCATGCCATGGCAGATTACACGATACAGCTGTCCCGGCACCGTGAAAATTAAGTTATGCCCCGTGTCAGCAAGGGTTTTTTCCCTTTTCTTTCCCTCCCCTCCCCCTCTTCCCTCGCCTTCTTTCTTTCTCTTTCTCTGTCTCCTTCTTCATTCTCCTTTCTGCTGGGAAGTGCGCATCTGAGGAGGAGCTGGGAGCTCGGCGGGAGCTGCTACTACTGCTGCTGTTGGGCCTCAGCTATTGAGTGTTAGTAAATGGAGCTGATGGGGCTTTAGTGAAGAAGAGCCATCAAAATGGAGGCTTTTGTTCCTTCTCTTCTAAGCAAGGCCAAGCCACAGAAGCTGCCCCTCCCTACACACAAACACACCTACCCCTCCATTCTGCTTTCTCTTTGCCTTCCAAATCTATACAACAACCATGCCCAGCCACCTTTCTCTCTCTCTCTCTCTGAGCGGAGTGAGCTTGCTACCACCCCTCCCCCAGCTCAGCTTTTTGGCTCATGACACCAGACCAGCTCAGTTATACAGATAAACTGTTACAGGAGATTTTATGATCTCTCATTGCCAAAGATGCCTGTTTCTTCCAGGACAGGGCCTCAGAAGGGAGAACCTCCTTTGCTATATTGGGCCTTTTGCATTTTTAAAAACCCTTTTGGGCAGTCATAGATTCCCCTGTATCCCTCCATCTCCCCCCGCCCTCCCCCCCACACACACACCAAGAGAGAAGAAATCAGTACAGTACTATATATACATCCCCCTACCCCTTTTACAAGCTCTAATGGGAGCCTGCCTGTGTGAGAGTGAGAGAGAGATGAAGAATGGGGAGAATTACGTGGCAAGTTTCTTGCTGCTCTAGGTGATACTTCCCCAGCTCAGAAGACCCACTTATTGCAGGAAATAACCCTCTTTATCCCTCCCCAATCAAGTCACAGCTACTTGGCATGTCTTTGTTATTGAAGCTTTGTAAGTTAATTAAGACAAGTAATAAAAGTTGAGTTAAAAGCACGCATTCTCTAATGGCATAAAGGTTTTATACTCACTTTTGATATCACGTGATTGTGGTAATTTTATGGTTTAACAGGTAAGAAGTAAAGATGGACCTAAGTTAGATCCAAATCTAAAGTTTCTCAAATTTCATAACATACAAAAATATGACCAATATAAAATGCTTGCAGCATACAATATACAATCATTTGCATGTTAACAGTTTCTGTCTTAATTCTTTTGTACATTGCTTAATAGCCCTCATTTATATTGGTGATCACTTCCTCATATGAGTCATTAACCTAAGTGGGACTGTTTGTGTCAGTGCTCACCAATGCCAGGGTACCACAAGTGGGCTCTTTGTCTCTTTATTTCTATCCATTCCAGGTTAACTGGTTAGAGCATGAGGGTTTGATGCTTGCATAATTAATTTACTGTAGTTTATGAAGGGTTGCTGGCTATTAAAGCATCCCGTATTTACAGGTTATTTTCTTCCATAGGAAAACTTTTCCATATCTTTAAACATCAGTCAGCTGAAGGGATAGTCAGACTTTTGCAGTGAGTTACACCAGTGACTCCGCATGCAAGAAGCAAGAATTAAAACCTTGTTTAAGATTTTAATACAAATATTTTAACATGAATTCATCTTTATGTAGTTTTTTGCCCCTTGATATAAGGACATGTAGATAATTCAGACAGTGCATAGGACCACGAAGATATCAGTCTAGTATATCATGAGCCAAATTCCACCTGATATTTGGGCTCTCATGTAAACCAGAAAATCTGCAGTCAGACATAGGACAGAACAGAAGTGTTTTGCTCTTTTGCTTGATCTCTCAAAATCTTCAGAGAGTCGACTCTGCAGGTCTTTGACAGGTACTCCATGCATGTTTCCACAGAGAGGACATGCACGTTGAGGACTTAAGAGTCCGGAGATATAGTCTGTGAATTTTTAGCAAATATATCCCCTGATCACACACGCTCCACACTCCCACACAAATTGCTACTTGTCACAAATAATGCCAGTTGAGAGACTGTGCATGGGATGGGGCGGGGGGTTGTAGCCACCCCTTATATAGATACAGAATTAATGCTGGTTTTGCAACATTAGTGTAAATCGATTTTTTGGGCAGAAACTGAGACATAATTTTTCTCTGTAAATGGTAGAGGAGGAAAAAATAAGGGCTGATTTGCTACTGCCCTGCACCTTGTGTAGTCATCTACATGTGTGCAAAGTGGATGTAAAACATTACAGCCTGGTCAACACACAAAATATATACTGTTTCAACTATACCAGTATAGCTAAATCAGTTAGGGTTACCAATCCTCCAGGATAGTCTTGGAGTCTCCAGGAATTGCAGATTAATCTTTAATTAAAGATTATGTCATGTGATGAAACCTCCAGGAACGTGTCCAACCAAAACTGCCAACCCTAAAGCAGTACATCTTTTGTGTGTACTATAACTATACCAGTATAATGAAGGCACTACAACCCTGTAGTCTCAGTCATGAAGGTGCTTAAACTGGCATAGTTTATTCCCTCACGTTTAGAGATAACGTGTTTATATATTCTTGGATTCCTCAGTTGATTACTGCTTGTTGGTGTGGGGTAGGGAATGGGTTGTTGTTTTGCTTTGTTGTTGTTATTCACTACAAGGGAACCCTTCTTCTTACTTCTTGACCCAAATTGAGGCTCTTGGTGTGTGAGGGGAGCATGGGGTTAAGGGGAATTGTCTGTCACAGTAATTATCTGGCCTTGAGTGCTCAGAAAGGAGGTGCCTAGAGACGGGCCACTTCACTCACTCACACATGCCTACACATACACACACCAAAACAGTTCACAGTTTGATTGGAAGCTTTTCTCTTCCCCTCTCTCTCTCAGTTGTGCTGCAATCCATGTTAAATCAGCTCATTCCTCCTTCTCAGTAAATCTAGACAGGCCTCCGCTTTAAATACGCTGGACCACACAAGGGACAGGGGAGAAATATCAATTCCCCCATCCCCACCCCTCCTCTCCATAGTCATTTGGAAGCCTGTGTTCTAATAATAAATGGTGATTTTAAAAAAAAAGAGACAAACCTCCCCTCTTCCCCCTTTTGGAGTGACAGTTCTGGGGCTTGATCTGGGGAGCCCATGAATTGGACTTGCAAAGGGTCCGGGAGGGGTCCCTATAAATCTGGGCTGTTGCTCATTGTACTGAAAGTTTAACTGCTTTAGTCTCACTCACAAGGGGGGGGGGGGGAGAAAATGACTTGTAAACATGAGGTTTAGAGATATTGCTTTTTTTTTTTTTTAAGGTACTTGTTGCCCGTCTTTTTGTTCCTCAGAAAAGCAACAAAACGACAAAAAGTTTACCACTTTCTCCCCCACCTAGTTCTGTTAGTTTGTCTCTGTCTCTGTCATTGCTTATGATATAGCTTGGGAATTACATTATATAAGTATTTTGGGATACAGTTTGAATGAAAGATACTATACAAATTATAGTTGTATTGTGCTGAAAAACAACTACAATTCTTGCCTACTCAGTTCTGGCTAATTTAGACAATACAAAAATGATTAAACAAACAAACAAAAAATACACAGACATACAACCCTTCCTCCCAATACACACATACCTTGGAGGAATGCCAACTGCAATTGCCACAAACTAAACACGGCTTTATGTTTTCTCACTGATGCTTTTACCCATCTCATATTCTGCCTTTCTGCTCATGACTAATTTCTTGATCCCATTTCATGGGTCACAGAGCAACATACCAACCATTTAGTAGCAATACATATATACATACTTTGTGGATATAGTTTGAATATGATTTTATCAAATTTACCAAAATCCAGGAATTGCTAAACATGGCTAATGTATGTGGGTTCTTATAATTATATTAGTGGATTATTCAGCTTTAGAATGTAATATTTGTCCCCCAAAATTTATTTGAATCTGAGAACATCAACTATGATCCCTTGTCTCTATAACTGAAAATAGGATAATGGAACTAGCTAGTTTCTACTTCCATGCAACATTTAGTGTAAAAAATAAAGTTTATTGCAGACTGAATCAGAGATCACTTTTTTATTTATGAGTAAAAAGGAGGTGAAAAAAGTGTGAAACAAAATTTTCTCAACCCTATTGAAAATAATATCATGGTTATATGGAGATTTATGCTGTATTACATTTACTGTAAAGTCATAGTTTGAATTTCATCATTCCTTGAAATCATTTGATTGAATAATAAAAGTAAGACATGCAAAATAATGCCAGAAATAACCATATGGTGAGTATGAATGTTCATAGATCAGAAAAGAGAGAGAAAGGCTGTCCACGTTTTGTACAGTGGCTGATTTAGAATACATCTTATTAAAAATGTTTAAAGGAGTTAGACAGTACATTTGTGTGTAAGTTTGTGACTCTGTGTGTGTGCATGTGTGGGTGGGGGGAGGGGAGGTTTGAGAAATTCTAATCCTGTAGCTCTCAGGACCTGGAGAGTTGGACCCCATCTGGTGTAACTGGATTAAAAATCTTTTCTCATTTCAAAGGTTTGATCTCCACAAGGGTTTGATGTGATGAAATCAAAGTGGCAGCTTGGATTTGAAAACTATTTGGATTTGAACTTCCTAATGTCTAGTTCTGAGGGAATGATTGGGATGGATATAAATGTGTGGTAAGTACCAAAGCATTTATAAAGAATGAGTTATGCTTGAGACAATATAAGGATATTATATTGCTAAAATAATACTGATTATAACAACAACAAAACTGTTAAAATTAAAAGAACTTTCATTTTGAAATGATTGGGTCGTATTGTGCCATCAGGATTTTAGCAGAACTCCCCAATGGCATCAATGGAAAATGCCCCTGTGAAATTCATAGCACTACATTAATAGTAATAATAATCCATAATAGTTGTTTTTATCCAGTGATTCAGGCATGAGCTTAGGACTCAGACATGGGCTCAATTCTTGCCCTACCTCAGACTTCCTGTGTGATCTTTGGCTAGTCACCTAGTCTTTCTGTGCCTCAGTTCCCCATCTGTATAATGGGGATAATACTTCCCTATCTACCAGGGGAATTGTGAGGATAAATACATTAAAGATTGTGAAGCACTCAGATACTATGATAATGGGGGCCACATAAGAATAAGTTATATAATATATTGTTATTACCAAACTTGTGTTGTGCTTCACAAAATCAAAGAATAATATATGGTTTAAAGTGAAATGGTACATACATTAAGAAATACAAGTGTAGAGTTGGATTCATTAAACAATAACTATGCATTTAAAAGAATATATATACAACCACTTGTAGGTGGAGTGCACAACATTCATATACTAACCTGTATCAAGGGATACAATACTTTTGCATGCTACCTTATTTAACACAGAAAAGACCAATCAAAGCTTGCTTGGCTGCAACTGCAAGAAAATTATTGTACATGATATTCTCAAACTCCCCCAGTTCTTCACTCCTTGAAGTTAATGACAAAACTACCATTGACTTAATGGTGAAAGATCAGATCCCTGGTGCTAAAGGCTGATTGATAGCTACTCAGTAGTCCAGAGGAAGGTGAAAAAGCTCCTACCCTGTTGCCATTTTTCTACATCATCTTGCACAGCACATCAAGCAGTATAATGGACTGGATTTAACAGCTCCCTCTACGGATTATCTGAGAGGTGTGAAAGAAACCAATTCTCATCGTTTAATCAATAATGACATACCAGTAAAATTCATGAAGTGCAGTTTGGGCATGGGATATCCAGAAATTTGCCTTGAGCACCAAAATGAGAATGGTAGTCAGGAACTCTGCTCCTCAGGCATTACAGAGCTGCCTATTTATTGCTAGAGATAAAGCTCCTCTGTGCAGGAGACAGAAATTTCTCAGGGGCCAGTCCAAGACTATAGAACAAATAGCCACAGGAACTAAGGACCATCACAACATCAGCTGCAAGGGATGATGTATTTCTTTGACCTTGTTTTTGCTAATATAAACATATAAGTGCAGTGTATATTAATTAATTATATTATATTATATTATATTATATTATTATTTAAAAAAACAGAGATAACCCCTCCAAAAAAAAAATCTTCTTGTGAAAAAGAAGAGAGAAAGAAAGAACCACACATGACAGATTCTACTTACATTACTCAATGCGCTCCTGGAAGGATCTCATCTACTACTGTGATGAAGGCTATATAAGAATCTGACCAGAGTAGACAAAAAGATTTATGCCTCATGTCAATCATTTCATTTTTAAATGCAAATCCTTCCTGAGGTGGCTGTGATCCAAACTGGTACTTGAAAATACACTAATGAATATATTTCATTTTAGAGAGAAAACAGAGTTTATGTCTAAAGTGTCAAAAAGCAGTAGCAGATTGTATGAATTAATAAGCAAAATCCAGCATTATTGAAACTACACATGATAGTATCCAGTGAGGAGATGGGGAAACATGCCACAGCAGCCACACCACTAATAAATTATTTCAGAACATGAAATACATTTAGTTAAACAACAGTAGCTTTGTCCTCTAGAAGGCATTTCAGAGCTAAAATGAGGATTTAGTATTCATCTGTACTACCATCATCTGTTTAATCTGATGCATCTCAATTTACTACCCAATGCCACTTGGTACGAGTTTTCCATTTCAACCTTTTAATTATCCCTCCATGTTAAGGTCTCATAATTTCTTACCAGGGTTTACCTTCACTGGGAAAACTGTCCCCAGTAGGGTTTAACCAACACCAGCTGGTCAGTGTAGACCCATCGGTCCTGGCCAGCATTGTGTCAGCTAATTTGATTTCTCACAATTGTATTTAAACATGCCCAATGTGAACACTCCATTATATTGCTACATGCTGCTGTACAGTTACAGGTGACAATGTTTGAATAAGATATTAAATAGAGGTGGGTTTTTTTCCTGCTTCTGATGGCTGTTGAAAGGGAAGTTAAAGATCCCATTGGACCTTTTAAAAGGAGTAGGTTATAACCCTCATGTCTTAGTCACCTATTTTCTCTCAGACTTAAAAGAAATGAATTATAATGTCCATGGCTGTATGTGAGCTATAGCTGAACGTACAAGAAGGCTGATTTTTCAGAGGAGCTGAACACCTGCAGTTTCCATTGATGCCAGTTGGAGCTATGGTACTCAGCTCCTCTGAAAATCTAGCCCCACTTTGCTGATGTCATAATTGCTGTTACTGGACCGGTTTCTGGGTTTATGATGTCACTGCACTCCCAGTATCTAAATCACTGCTTTCCAAAGCTCTTTGACATTCTTTAAGTATGGAAGGTATTATGTAAAATCAAGCTCTATTAATCTCAGAAGCCTATAAAAATCTGAAATTAAAGCCATAATCCAGGGAATGGGCTAGATCAATGGTCCTTAATTTGTGGGTCTGGCCCAAAAGTGGGTTGTGGCTTGGCAGGGACTGTCTTTGTCTTCCCGGTGCCTCTCACAATGGAATTGATCATCCACTGGTGTTCATAAGTAATGATGATTATGATACTGAATTGAGGATGAGTGAGTGAGTTCTGGGATTGCCGCCTTACACACAGTACTGCTTTAATCTCTCCAAATAGTGGGAAAGCAAAACGAGAGGAAACAGAACACTAGACCAGATGCCAAAATGCTAGAGGGGCCAAGAGCAGAGAAGTTAAAATGCAAATTTTGGTTTTTAAATAGGAAGATCATGGAAAGAATCTAATAGGGTGAGGAATCTATGACAGGAGCCAAATGGGTGTGTGAGTGGTGGGAACCTTAATGATGAGAGTGTAAGAAATCTCTTTGTGGAAGTGAGAGACTGAAGTGGAATTTGCCCTTAATAATTCAGAATGCTCAATGTTTTGTTCTCTCCTGTCCCATATCATGTTCTCTTGGCGGTCCATAAGAAGATTACTGTCCCAGTGGAAGGTCCAGGCTGTGTTAGGATACCTGCTAGGTGAAACAAACAAATGGAAAGAGAATTCATGGGTTTTTGTATCTTTGATTAATAGAGTGGATGTCGTGACATGGGTCAATAACATTCATTTTATATGATGTAAATACTAAAGCAGAATGTTGATAGGGAAACTTTTTTCATAGATGGAATCTGTAACTAACTTCAATTTTGTAAAGGATGTCCTCGAGAATTTCAAAGAACCCAAGTGCACTGATACCATGTTAAAAAGCAAAATTAAGGGCACCCTCTTCTTTCTTTTTTTCTGAAAGATGCCAGATAGATAACATCTTTGAAGCTATTTTTAACTTTATTGTTAGTTATAGTCACCTTAGATCTTATGTGTAAGACGTTAGAGGAAAAAAAGATTTTTGATGTATATATTTTGTGCATTTGGCAATACTCTGTGTGTAGTGAATTTCAGTGTTCCCTTTGCATACTATAGTAATTTTCTGCTGTTGTTTGTGTGGGTTGTCCATACAGCAACAGGGGAATGAAAAATATTTTAAAAGATAGGAAATATATTTATAAAACCAGAAAAATTGGTAGAGGGATTCAGAGACAAGTATAGCCAGGGGTGGCTCTAGCTTTTTTGCCGCCCCAAGCACGGCAATCAGGCAGCGTTCAGCGGCACGCCTGCAGGAGGTCCCTGGTCCCGCGGATTTGGCGGCATGCCTGCGGGAGGTCCGCCGGTCCCGCGGCTTCGGCGTACCTGCCACCGAATTGCTGCCGAAACCATGGGACCGGCGGACCTCCAGCAGGCATGCCGCCGAAGGCTGCCTGATTGCCACCCTCGCTTGAAGCGCTGGTGCCTGGAACCGCTGCTGAGTATAGCACCAGAAACCACTTTTAAGGGTTTTTTTTTTAAATTTACTAGATTTCAAGTTGATGGTGTTCCTTTAACAATTTGTACTTCTATAGCAATTTCTACCTGAGGAGCTCCAAGTACTTAACAAACATTAATGAATTTAACCTCGCAACACTCCATGTGGTTGGTACTTTCTTCAACTTTTTAGAGAAATCAAATTACAGAGAGGATAAGTGACTTGCCCAGTCGTGCAGCAAGCCTTTGTCAGAACCAAAGAAGCCAGACCTCCTGACTCCACACTGCTGTACTTTAACCACTTCATCATGAAGTCCTCTATCCACAGAAGTGATGCACCATGGACAGTATCAATGCAGGCTTCCAGACATTGACCAACCAATATTACCCTTAATATTAATCAGGAGAGCCCTTCTATATGGGGAAAAAAGATAATTCTCTCTCCTTGCCCATTCAATTCTTTGTCTCCCCACTGAGTCTTCCAACAAAAGTGCCAACTAATGGCAATTTGTGGTGGTTGTTTGTGATGTAGAAACTTATCAACTGGGAACTGGAATGAGACAGCTAATTCATTTCACTTTGGACACTCATAACTACTTACGTTCACTACTAATTCAGGTATCCTGAGGTTGAAAGGACTCTAAATGTCATGACTAATCCCCATCCATTTTATTATTTGTAGACCTTCTAGAAGAAGGGGAAGAAGTAGTGCCTCCATTTTCTCTCTAAACGGAGTAAGGAAAGGCCACTTCTTCCCTTCAAGCGATACGATTCTGTCTGGAAAAAAATAAATAAAAAGATCCTCACTGTTACTATGATTGTTTCAACACATTGGTATTCAGTTAAATAGAGATGGTTGAGAGTGGTATGTGGATGCAAAAACCCCTTCTTGAAAGGTTGGATGAGACACTCAGTGAAAGGGGTCCTTTGTGGATTTTCACTTGGGCTGATTTGGCTGTAGGAGTTTTTCTTCCCTTGCCTAACTGGCGAGGATTCCAATGGCATGAGTGTGCCCTGGTGACTCTATAGCACCACTCTGTTAATTTGAAATATCAGGGCAAGACATATCACAAGCACTCAGGTATCAGAGAGGAGAAGCAGTACATGGGGCATGACAGCACAGTAAATGTGATCGCACTAGTATAGGTTAACTTACCTCAGGATTGCTTGATGCCTTGCTTAGCATGCAGTGAACCCATAGGCTCACAGAGTACCAGCCTGCCCACCAGCCCCCCATTAACAACTCAACCCCCCAAAACAGACATTTTCTCCCCGACATGGTCCCAATCTCACAATCCTTTTCAACTATAAGCAAAATTTTTACTTCACCTGGAAATGACAAGAAACTACTTTGCAGATAATTTAGCAAGTTAAATGAACTCATGATTAAAGGAGATTGCATTGTAATTCCAAATTAAATGAGAAAAGAAATCCTAAACCTCATCCATGAGGGACATCAAGTACTAACTAAATGTGGTGACTGGGCCAACCAGCCAGTGTGGTGGCCAGGCATCAGCAAGGACATAAAGTATCTACATCCGAATGTTGCAGAAATAACAGAGCAAACCAATGCAAGGAACATTTAATAACAATACCTCTACCGGACAGATCTTGGAGGAAACTAACTGCAGATTTATGTGAATTCAGAGGACATCATTATACCTGGTCATAGTGGACTATGTTTGTAGGTATCTAGAAATAATGTACTTGAAAGACTTAATATGACACAGTATTATCAAGAAACTGAAGTGCACTTTTGCTCATTTTGGTATTCAAGAACAACTAGTGATGGACAATGGACCACAATTCACCCCAGAGGAATTTAAGTAATTCCAAACTAAATATGATTTTGACCATATTATTAGCAGCCCGCATTGCCCACAAGTGAATGGAGACACTGAAAGAGCTGTACAGACAGCCAAGAAAATCCTACAGCAGGAAGATACATTCCTTGCTCTGCTGAGCTACAGTTCAACTCCACCAGCAGCTACTGGATATAATCCAGCACAAATCCTGATGGGAGGAGAACTCAGAACTACTGTCCTAACTCAAGTTCTTTTCCAATCTCCAAAGTGGCCAGACATGAAGAGAATAGCCAAATCAAATAAAAAGGCAAAAAGACTTTATGAACACTTTTATAACAGATGTCATTTAGTTAGAGATCTGCTTAGTCTAGAATCTAATGACTGTGTTTGCATCAAACTGGATGGAGAAAAAGGATGAGGAATGCCAGCTGGCATAAAGAAAACGAATTAATCGCCCAGATCATATGTGATTGACAGGGCCAGCTCCAGGGTTTTTGCAGCCCCAAGCAGCGAAGAAGAAGAAAAAAAAAAAGCTGCGATCGCGATCGGCGGCAGCTCCACCACGCCACTTTCTTCTTCTTCGGCGGCAATTCGGCAGCAGGTCCTTCCCTCCAAAAGGGACAGGGACCCTTTGCCGAATTGCTGCTGAAGAGCCCGACGTGCCGCCCCTTCCCCTTGGCCGTCCCAAGCACCTGCTTGCTCAGCTGGTGCCTGGAGCCGGCCCTCGTGATTGAGGCTGATAGTGGAGAGTTTAACAGCAATCAACAACATCTAGGGTTTGTTCCTCAGAAAGAACAATCAACAGAGCAAACTCTAGAGGTGGTAGATGTAGAACAAGAAGAAGATGACGACTCAAAGATTCCAAACCGACCAGAGAGTCAGTGCAACTCTGGACAGCCAGATGAACAAGTTGTTATATGGTCAAGTTGTATAATTAGAAAGCCAGTATGATTCAGAGATATCTGACAGAGTGATATATGCTGATCTTTAAAGACAGTGTGATAATGGACATTTTGTAACCTTTTGTAAGTGATAGGAATGTAAAACTTGAAGGGGGGATGTAATGGAATGCTAAACTGTATTTGCCATTACATGGCGGTTTGTGTAACATACCTTACCTGAGACTAGCTCAGCTACACTTGGCAGTGCATTGAAGTAGCTCATGGAAGTCACATCTCTAGTATTTCTCTGTAAAGGAAGCTCTGTAGGCCATCTATATCTGGTATATGATAGTGTGGTTGGGTGAGACATATCAAGAAACTTGGGTGTTTTTGAGGTCCCAAGTGGTGAAAAAGTTGAGACCCATTTCTGTAGGTAAGTATTATATCTCTATTTAAAGACAGGGAAGCTGAGAGGACAGTTGAATAACTTGTCAAAGGTCTCACAGTGGCAGAATCAAATACAGATCCTAGATCTCCTTACACCCAGTCCTGTGTCTACCCATAGGAGCACTTGTGTCTTTGTTTTGTCTCCAGTGACCAATAATGGATGACAGTAGTTTTTTAAATTGTTTCTCTTTTTCCTGACTCTTTGGATGCGTCATGAAGAAGAGACCACTGACCACCTAGAAGAAGTAAAAGGGATGAAGGGAGAGAACAGTGAGGGCAGGAAAAAAACACACAGCAGGTACTTTGCACTGAATAAATATTGCACATTCCCCATCTTTTAAAAGATTTCCTTCATAAATCCCACATAGATGGTAATTTTGTTTGTCGTGGACATGAGAATATACATTTTATTACATTGAGATCATATAATTAAATGTATATTTACAAAGAAATTTAAATGGTTTTTGTTTTGGTTTGGTTTTTTTGGTCTCCAGATGGGTCATTCAAAAGTGCAGGTTACAATGGCATTTCAGTTTTAAAAGATCTGGGAAAAATAGTTGTGGAGTCAGTTCCTACAGAGACTACAGAAAGGAGTTGTCTGAAGGATAAAGTCTCTCCTAAAGTCTCGTCAGTTCTGCCTCTTATCTAGTAGTCACAGTTATGCCAAATGTCTTACCATTTTTTCATCAGAGAGCAGATAATAAGTCAAAGGCCTGGGCCAAAACAAACTCTCTGAAAAGATCTTATGAAATCATTTCTCTTTGCAAATCCATAAAAATCGCCTCGGACTCCTTATCAATAGAAAGGCTTAAAGAGGGTGCAGAAGTCGTTGAATTATGATGTGCTTGTTTTAATGAAATTCCACTCCTGCTGAGATGTTCCCTGCAGATTTTCCATATTTCAGCATGGGAAAGGTTTGAAGCTTTCCTGACGGTGCCAAGAGTTAATTGAAAACATTTCAGGATAAATTCAGCTCAGGGCCAATGCTGCCATTCCTTCATTATTCTTAACAATAATAGAGGAGTAATACAATTATTAATAGGCATGTTGTATCCTCTTAAAGTGGCAGTGTGTTTCTGAAACCGTGTCTTTCACATTCTTTTTCTTTTTTAACAAATCTGAAACAAATGGGAGAATAGAAAACCTAGGAAAAAAGCAAGCCTAGCTACTATGTTATACCGTTTATTACTTTTCCTTCACACTAAACATTCAGCCACAGTTATTTATAAGCAGTTATTTTTAAAAAGTAAACCTGTTAGTCAAAGGTTTCCTCCATTTGTTTGTTTGTTTTTTGTTTTGTTTGGTTAGTTGGTTGGTAGGTTTATGTTTTTGGTTTTTGTATTTAAAGTCCCAGCTTTAGTATGGCATTAATGATTTTCTTTGCAAATGTATGTGTGTGTATCCTCTGCATTATGCAAGGAATTTCAGACTAGTATAATATGAATAGAATAGAGCTACTAGCATGTACAAGGTTAAATTAGCTTTGAAATCATGACCCCTTCTAAGGATTTATGATTTTAGTATTTTGAAACTTCAAATAAGAAATTGTAGTTTTCTCCTCCATAAATTAGATTGCCTTGTTGGCCAAGTGTTAGTTACCTATTATCTCCCAAGATGAGCAATTAATGTCACCATTTCCCAGCAAACAGCATTTTTGGTTTCATCGTTTTTTATTCTAGCCTTGAGCCTTGGCACTTTCACTGATGTTTCTGCAGTATTTATGTACTCTCATTAAATCAAATGTTAAAATTCAAATCTATCATGAGCTACTATGTTAACATTTCAGAAATAATGGCATCATGCGTACTTATGTTATTATCATCATATAGAACCAAAACAGACAATAGAATAGTTGTACATTAATTATTTCCAGATTTTAAGCAATCTATATTTCTGCCTCATTTTTAAATGAATGCTCAGACAGAATATAGAAGTGACAATTGAACTAAAGAAAAAAAAACCCATCCCAGTTAATTTCAGAATTGTTTATGCTGTAAATTTTTGCCTAATTAAGGACCATGAGCTCAATCCAAAGACAACTGAAGTCAATGCAAGGACTCCTATTAACTTCAATGTGCTTTAGTTAGGTAATATTAGCAACATTTCAGGAGCCCAAAGGCCATATCTGATTTACTATAGCTATCCTTATTTTTAATGTAGGTCCTGCCAAAACAGACTATGGGCCAGATCTAAGCCCTTTTTGGCAACAAAAAGAGACTTAAAGCTGCCACATTGTGGAAGAATCTTCAGCTGCAGTGGACCTGGCATAGCCCATTCCATACCACCCGCTCTTAATCCCCTGTCATTGGAGAAGTTCCAAGGGTAGGAAGGGGGTATGGCTGGAGCACATTTTGTTCCAGCAATCTCCAGTGATGTAACAGCCCCAGAGGACAATGAAAAACAGGTGTAGTTTAGAGTACCCTTAGGCCTTACTTTGGGGTTAGGGGTGATGTAAAACCAAGTCCAGATTGGGGGCCTGCATACAGCTCCTTTGTTGCTCCCCTCTCAGCTGTCCTCAGTGCTTATGGGCAAATCTACAGCTCCCAGAATAACTGTCCATTTTCATTTGAACAGCAGTGGGCCACATTTGGCTTTTGGGCTCCAGAATGGTCACCCTTGGATAACATGTAGAGCTAGGTGAACAATGAAAAACATTTCTGCAACTATTTGCTCAAACTTAAAAATAATATTCCATTAGTCCCTTTTGTGTCCACTTTCTGAAAGCATTCAAGAAACTGAGCTTTGCTCCCATGAATGCTTGTGGAAAGAGAATTTTAAGCTGGCATAGCTGTATATTTGCAGGTATACTTTATACAGGATGGCATGCTGCTTGATACAGGCGGAGGAGCATGGTTCCTAAAAGCCCTTGCCTTTGTTACCACAGAAAGATTTGGAGAAATCAGAGAAAACTCAGACATACCTTTCCCAATTAGGCCCGAGCACCATTACAGTTATTTGTGAATGAGATAATAAAAAATTACACAGACTCTACATCCAGTCAGTAAATCTTACAGTTTACTCTAAGTTTTCCAGGAACGAAGCCACAGACAAAGCCTGTATGGCCCAACAGATAAATAATTTCTAAAATTCCCTAATTGTTCTTTTCTACTCACTGTTTCTGAATCTTTGTCTTCACTAGAGAAATAACTTGTGTCTAATAACAATTGTTTTCTCTAACTGGACTCTAATATGCCTAGTGTCTCAACCAAAAAACGCTTTGATCACACTACAAATCATGCTAGATACCGTAAGTATCCCCCCAGGGTTATCCTCATTAGTTCAAAGCCCCTGTGTCTTCTTCAAAAGTTTCAGTCTTTCAGATCAAGAACTGAAATAATGCCATGGGCCAAATTCTGCTGTTGTTTACACAGTTGTAAATCCAGAGTAACTCCACTGAAATCTAGACCCGGGTAACTGAAAATGGAATTTTATATCATAAATAAAGGCTAAATTTGTTGAGTAAATTATTTGTTATGGTTATTTGCTCACCTACATTCATGTATATACTCTTTCAAGGCCTCCAGATACTGAAGGGCAAGACCAGGACACACAGGGAGAGATCCAGTTGTTGTTGTTTTTCTTCTCCATGTATCAGGTACCTGTTTACCAATATACACCCACAATACATTTAGATGCATAAGAATTTATGGTGAGTTTTTTTCAAAAGTGCCTAAGTGAATTAGGGTCACAGGTCCCACCGAAAGTGACTACAGTGTGATACCAAAAATATTTAAACAAGTTTAGAATGACCTCTTTCAGCATATTGAAGGGACAATGAGGGCTGCCCCTGTATTGTTGAACCTCAGTCCCTTCTCTTCTTCCTGTGGGTACTAAGCACCCACTAAAATTTTTCCCTGGAGCACCTAGGGAGTCGGTGCCTATGAGAGACCAATGTGGCTGCATCAGGAGCTCTTTAAGGATCTAAAAATCAAAAGGAATCATACAAAAAGTGGAAACAAGGAAAAATCAGAAAGGCTAAGACACATAATGAATTACATCCAGCAAAATACATAAAAGGCAATAAGAAGTTTTATAAATAGAGTTGAAGTAAGAGAATGATGAAGGAATGAATAGACTGAAGCATTTAGTGCATTATTTACTTCAGTCTTCATTTAAAAGATTAATTGTGACCAGATGCTTAACATAATTAATATTAATAACAAGGGGAAAGGCTCTCAGGCCGGAATAGGGAAAGAACAAATTAGAGAAAATTAAGATAAATTGAATGTAGTTAAGTTAACAGGGTCTGATGAAATTCACCCTAGAGTACTTAAAGAGCCAGCCAAAGCAGTTTCTGAACCATTAGCAATTATCTTTGGGAACAGGTGAGATCCCAGAGGACCAAAGAAAGACAAATATAGTATCTGTTTTTTAAAAGAGGGAAAAAAGAGGACATGGAGAATTATAGACCAGTCAGCTTAACTCTGATACCTTGAAAGATACGTGAACAAATTATTAAACAATCAGTTTGTTCAAACCTGGAGAATAAGATAATAAATAGCCAACATGTATCTTTCAAGAACAAATCATGCTAAGCCAATCTAATTTCCTTCTTTGATGGGATAACTGGACTAATGGTTGGGGGGAAGCAGTAGACATAATGTTTCTTGATTTTAGTAAGGCTTTGACACTGTCTCACATGATTTTCTCATAAGCAAACTAGGGGAATATGGTCTAGATGAAATTACTATAAAGTGGGTGCATAGCTGGTTGAAAGACCATTCTCAAAGAGTAGTTATCAATGGTTTGCTGTCAAACTGGAAGGACATATCAAGCAGGGTCCTGCAGGGGTCTGTCTTGAGTTTGGTACTATTCAATATTTTCATTACCGACTTGGATGATAGAGTGGAGAGTATGCTTACAAAATTTGTAGATAACAAATTGTAAATTGTGGATTGTAAACATTTCCAAGGCCAGATTAGAATCCAGAATGATCTTGATAAATTGGAGAATTGGTCTGAAATCAATACAATGAAATTCAATACACACAAGTGCAAAGTTCTACAGACAGGAAGGAAAATCAAATGCACAAATAAAAAATGAGAATGACTGGGTATGCAGCACTACTGCAGAAAAGGATTTGGAATTTATAGTGGATCACATATTGAATATAAACCCAGAGTGCAATGTTGTGGCAACAAATGCAAATGTCATTCTGAGATGAATTAACAGGAATGTTGTATGTAAGCCAAAGGAGGTAATTGTCCGCCTGTAGTTGGCACTAGTGAGGCCTCAGATGGAGTACTGTGTCCAGTTTGGGGCATCATAAGTTACAAAAGATGTGAACAAATTGTAGAAAGTCCAGAGGAGAGCAACAAAAATGATAAGAGGTTTGGAAAACGTAACTTGCGAGGAAAGGTTGAAAAAAATGGGTATGTTTAGCCTACAGAAGAGAAGGCTAAAGAGAGTTGTAACAGTCTTCAAATATGTAAAAGGTAATAATAATAATGAGAATGGTGATCAGCTGTTCTCCATATCAACCAAGGATAGGGCAAAAAGTAATCTGCTTAGTTTGCAGCAAGCGAGATTAGATATTAGGAAAAACTTTCTAACTATAACTATAGTCAGTTCCAGTTAAGCACTGGAACAGGTTACCTAGAGGAATTCCTAGGAGTTACCTTGTTGAATCCCCATCTCTGAAGGTTTTTAAGAACTGGTTAGCCAAACACCTGTCAGAGACAGTCTAGATATACTTAATCTTGCCTTAGCATGATGAAATGCACTAGATTAGTGTTTCTCAATGACTGGCCTGTGAACCGGCTCCGGTCTCTGAGATCTCTCTGACACAGTTTAGGAAAGCAGCAAGCCGGTCCCTAGTATCAAAAAGATTGAGAGACACTGGACTAGATGACCTCTTGACAGCCTTTCCAGCCCTACATTTCTATGATTACACAAAAAGAAAAGGATGTTTGTGAAGGATTTTAATGCAATACATTTTAAACAGATGTGGCTTGATTTTTGTAGTTTTTTTATTATACCTAGCACAATATGTGCATTTCCATGATATGTGTTTTGGGATGACATCGAGCACCATATTTTCTCAGGATACACATTGTGGTAAAAAGATACAAGATGTATGGGGGACGTGTGAAGTCTTTTGTATATTTAAATGTTTTGAGATACTCAGGTACTATGTTGGTGCGTGCCTAAGAAATGCTCGGAAACAATACAATATTTCCATAATGAAGGAGAAGAGAGATCTCTTTGCTAATTCCAATTATGTTTTTAAGCCCTTTTCCCAGCTGGCTGTCCCCTTCTTCCACCTAATCCTTCTCTGTCCAGGGTATAGCTAATTTCTTCAATTCAAAATTGACATTATCGGATAAGAATTCTCATTCCATACCTAATTTTTGCCTCTCCTTCTTTGCTCATTTTTTGGCTCTATTTTCTACTTTCTGCCTCTTACACTTCAGCCTGTACCCTGGAGCCCACTCCTTTTTACCTCCTGTCAGCCTTAGATCCTCTCTAATTCCTCTCCTCTGCTGTATTTTAACTGCTCTATCACTGCTGGTTTATTTTCCTCTGCTTCAAAACACACATTCCCCCCATCTTGAAGAAATTTCCCTCTTTAACTACCATTCTATATCCTTTCTCCCTTTTGTCTCCAAAATCCTGGAGTGAAGGGTTAGTTCTCACTGCCTTCATTTCCTCTCCTCCTAATCTCTTGCTGATACTCTCCAATCTGGTTTCTGCCCTTTCCCCTCCACTCTAGACACTAATGACCTCTTTCAAGCTAAATGTAAGGAGTGCTTCTCTAGCCTCATCATTCTTAATTGGTCTACAGCTCTTAATACTGTTGATCACTCTCTCCTCCTCAGACTCTCCCTTGGCTTCCTCAGGACAGTTTTCTCTTATCTTCTGCTTTATCAACCATTCTTTCAAATTCTCCTTTAATAGTCAACCTCCTCTCCTATCTGGTACTGTCCCTCAAAGTTCTGTTATTGATCCACTGTTCATCGCTGCACTCTTTTCCAATGAATTTATCTCTTCCCATTGTCTTCAACCATCACCATCTCCGCTTCAATGTAACTCATTGCTCTTACACCCTTTGGCCAGTTTCACATCTCTAGCTGCTTCCATGGTGCATCTCTCAAAAACTGTACTTGTCACCTTTCTTTTTGATCCCTCTTCTTTCTCTACTTGATAACCTCGCTATCCTGCCTGTTTCCAAGCCTGTAAAACTACTGATAAATTCTTACCATTTCTTTACTCCCACTTCTCTCCTATTCAAACCCTGGATAAATTGTGTTGCTTCTTTCTCCTTGTCAACAAAATCTGCCCTTGCCTCTCTCTCCAACTCTTATCCATTCATAGGCTATCTCACCTAGTCATATATGGACTCCCAAACTCACTTTCTCTTCCTTTAGTCTATTCGTAATATCACTACTAAAACTGGCTTCCTCTCCTAACATCCCCCTCACCAAAGCATTATTTGTCTCTTACCAGATCACATTTAAGCACCTTATCTATCCCTTGCATCTGAAGAAGTGAGGTTCTTACCCACGAAAGCTTATGCTCCCAATACTTCTGTTAGTCTCAAAGGTGCCACAGGACCCTCTGTTGCTTTTTATCTACACCTTCTATCAGGCCCTAGTTAATCCTGGCCCACGTGCATTATATTCTCATTTGTCCCTAGTGTCTCTCTCTGTGTAGCGTATTAAGAGTATCACGTTAGCTCTACACCACGATGTGTGTTTATATAATATATGAGTATATAATATATGCACCTGAAATATCTACCAGCCCTGTAGAATAATATCCATTTGACTCATCATAAAGTCACAGAAAGAACTTTAATAAACTGTTTTGGCAAAAGTATCTCAACTTGCTTTTAGGCAGGAGGTGTCACTAGCCTTAAGTATCTAAATCATTTCTCCTTATTGGTTCTTTATACCCTTCAGTTTCATTCACACTAAAAGGGGTTTGGAGGTAACCCTCCAAAATATTAGCTGAAAGCTTCCTCAGAAAGCAAATCTTTCCCACATCCTTCCCTGCAGTTCCTCTTTAAGAGGTGTCAGCATGGCTGAAAGAATGAAGTGGCTCCACATTGTTTGCCTGAACTATTATGTGCTTAACATTTCCATAACAAAAGTGCCACTCGACTTCTCCCCGATTAATGCAGCTCGAGGGCTCTTGTCCTCCTTTAATAAAACATTGTTGAAATCATTTATTTAGAGCCCCTGGTTACTACTGGGAGAATGACCATCTTTGTGCCAAAATATAGTGTATACAGTCCACTATTTTGTAGTAGATCATTCTGTTATTTAAGAAATTGATTAAATGGATGCCTTAGAAAGTATTTATGCTAATAGGGCATTACTTATGTCATTCAGACAGTCAATGTAAGCCTTTTCAACTGTCTACCACGGCCAATGCCTCAAGTCAAATACAGTAACTTTCGACTTTGGTGCTTACAAATCATATAGCTTTCTAACACTTCTTATCACACTGTCTGTACTCGGCTAGCTTGATTATCACTTCAAAAGTTTTTTTTTTTTTTTTCTCTTAATTAATTGGCCTCTCAGAGTTAGTAAGACAACTCCCACCTGTTTATGCTCTCTGTATGTGTGTATATATATCTCCTCATTATATGTTCCATTCTATATGCATCCGAAGAAGTGGGCTGTAGTCCACGAAAGCTTATGCTCTAATAAATTTGTTAGTCTCTAAGGTGCCACAAGTACTCCTGTTCTTCATATAGCTTTCTAGATGTTTATACCCTTGAACAGACTTGAAATCTCACATAGGAGCACTGATCTTCCCAGTTGGAAATGTTTTGTACCGCGAGTCTATCTACTTTACATGTGTATGGCAGCGGGGCATTCCGTGATATTATATGGTGTGCATGGCCAAAATGATACAGAACGGAATCTCTTTTAGCCGCACTAAAGAGGCAGGCCCTACAAGTCAGTTGAGCGTGTTTTCCATGATTCAAGCTGACACTATGGTTATATGTTCCAAGTTTGTTCTTGTAAATCTTGGCTTCTTTACAATTTAGGGTACTAAAAAAAAAAAAAAAAAAAAAAAGAGAGAGAGACATTTATTGCTTTAATATCGAACTATCTTGCATTACATCGAGATAGGTTGTTTCCTGTTCTATGCATATATAGTTTGCATATTCTTACCACCCACGTACTACACATTTGTTATACATAGGTGTAGGCAATGGATGATCCAACGATCGGATAAGTGTTACATAAAGCGTAGGTAGGTACATTGTAACTATAACCCTGCATGCTTTCCAGTGTGAGTGTAAAAATACTCTGGCCAAAATCGATTTTATTTCTTCTTATTATAAATCTTAGTTTCATCATAATTATTTACCAAGGTAAATGTTGCCTGCCTGCATACATTGGTATATATTGTTTAAAATAAACAGAGACCTTATGTTATGGCTATTGTGGTGGTGTACAAAAGCTTTGCTGTGAGCTTGGGTGATCAGTGAAGCTTGAATCTCCCTCTATTTACTGTATGGTCACTGTCAGTTCAATGAACTGCCTCCTTGTTCTCCACCATTGTCCCACACTCCCTTAAACATTTGTCACTGGAGTGCCTCCAAAGACAAATAAACTGTCACCGAGAATTCAAACCTGGTAACTGGCAATAAAAAGGGGACTGAAGCCACTGGATTATTTTACATGGCATGGAAAAGAGTTCCTTCTCTCCCCGGAAGAGATCGCTAGGAATGGGCCAAGACGAGGTGCATTTTCAAAAATCTAGAAAATCCGGGCTTCTTTTCCTGTGGAAAATTCCCTCTCAATCAGGGAAACTCACGTCCTTTCTTCTTCTAGTGATGCCTACAGCCCTCCCCTTAGAAATTCGAAAACTTCCGACTTTCACTGTCTCTGAATTTAAAATATGACAGACGACGTCCACCCCTGTATAATCACGAAGCACGGGGATACAGGCCAATACACTCAGTGTAGCTGATTCACTCTGGCAGGAGCATTCGCTGTGATAACCCAACTTATTTATATTATTTTTTTCATAAGGCGAAGACCACAGGATGCAGCGCGTATAGCTATGCTTCGTGTACCACTATTTAAATTAAAACGAGCCACCTATCAATGTACACTTTCTACAGGGAAGGAAACATAAAGACTCGTGTCCTCCCTCCCCAGTGGTGCTCAGTGTTGATTTATTCCAGGCAGATGCTTTTGACAGGGGCCTGTAAAATCAAGTCTTGAGTTTATTGTAGCAGTTAATTATCAGTCCTTTTCTAGTGCTAATGCCTTTACTCCTTAGTGAGGAAAAACAGAGGCTTTTACTGGGACTTATTTTTTTCACTTAAAACGAGTCAAAATAGCCTGCATGGACACGGAAAGTTGATTAACTGATGTTAATGTTAAAGAATATCCCTTAAAGGACTGGGGAGAATATTTAAGATCATACCTACAGGATTGCAAACTCAGCATTTTTGTAAAGAAAGCTGATTCCATTTACAAGTATCTCCCGACTCCTCTTTGTTCTCTTCCTAAAGAAACAACGTTTTCAGCTTTGTTTTAACAATAAGTTTACTCAACCGTTCAGGTGACTTTAAAAAAAAAAAACGAATTTAGCTCATAGCCACACACCATACTCAGGCTTGCTCGACATCACAACTATTTTGGAGGGTGTTGTTTTTTTTAATGCTTGTGTGTAAATATCAGTTCACTGCTTAATGAAATTACGCAAAATCATCTGAACTAAAGAAATGACAAAAAACAGTATCTAAAATAACTGATCCTAGAAACGGGGATTTATAACTGTGTTATTTGACTTAATAGACAGATGTGGGTTTATCTTCTCTCAAGATCTGTTAAGATGAAAAAGACACTATTTTGCTAATCTGTCGCGCCCTCAGTCAAAGTTTATTTGTGGTGGCTTTTAAACTTCTGTCTTGCCTTCCAATCACCGCATTTAAAACTAAAAGCTTTAAATAAACAGCATGAATAGAAGATAAACAAACTTTTTTTTTTTTTTTTTGCAAGTGCCTAGCTTGGCGCAGTTCAAACTCAAATCCCCAGAGGACCAAGCTCCCTCCTTTGTGTTAATGTTTAAAAGATTTTCCAATGCCGGAGTTTATTCCTACTGCAAACATTTCTATTTACAAGGTCAAGTGTATCAGCACTCGACACAGCTTAAGAGTGTAATTATTTATCTAAGGGCGTTTGAGTGTAGATCAGTAGCTCTGGCAGAAAACCAGGCTTCAGCCCAATGCAAAACAACTCCAAAGAACAGTATTACAAGTTCTGGTAATTGTTGATCACCCCAGTTTGTTTACTTTTGCACTCTTCACTGTGGAGAAAGGCGAATTGGCTTGCAAACTTCCATGAATTTTGTTGCAAATGCCTATCATCTACTTATATAATCTAAATATTTTTGAAAGTTGCTTGAGACACTGTATGTGTGGCATGATATTTTGCATGTATATGAGAAGTCTAGCAGCATCAGTGGGAATACCATCCTCCATTTCATAAGGAAGGAGCTGCTGGCTTGATAATTCTATACACATATAGGAGCAGTGTCCTTGGAAGACAAACTGAGAATTGTTTTACACCTCTCTGCACTGGAACGTTACCATGCCAACACATACAAAAATCAACCACTTGCTTTGAAGATAGTATTTTCAAAGTCCTGTTTACTACTTATGTCCAATTATTCATTAAAGTAAGGGCAAAAGTAATAGACATCCATTTAAAGTACCATAGAGAGATACTGAGTTTTTATTTATTTATTTATTATTTATCCTTCCTCCCCTGTTCCCCCAAACAGGACTGATAATTCACTCAATAGCAGTGTTTCTGGACATCATCATGCATCCATATTTAAAACTCTTCCTTTACTAATTTACACATTTAAGAAATACACAAAGCCGTAGATATTTAAAACATAGGATCTTTTATGCCTTCTATAAAAATACATTAAGGCAGCTCGGAAATGCATTTATACAATTCTACAGTGTTCATAAAGTCTCTTAAAATAAGAAAGTTAACTTCAAAACTATAAAATACACTGTACATTTGATGTTCTACAGAATAGTTCATTATTGTTGCTTGTATCCCTTTACACATAAAATGAAATCTGTATCTTTCCAGAAAAGAACAGCAAATGCAATTATCTGGCAAATAGGATGTAGACTTAAAAACTTTTATTTTTTAAAAAATAAATTATTCCCCAAGCATACAATTTATAAAATTCTATATACAAAGTAGAGTGACTGGTAACAAATCCCAGTTTTAAATACATTTTATATAAGATTTACCAGAGGTCAGCACCCTGATATGACTAGAGACAATATAACTTTTCAGAATATTTGTACATACAAGTTCTTGAGTTTAAAAAGTGTCTTTCGAAGATGGCAGTGCAGAGCTCTTTTAAGACCAAAGTTGCATTGTTCAGTGCAGCCAACAATTCTGAAAAATCTGCATTTTTATCTCGTTAGGTTGAAGAAAAAGAGATGTTTGCTGGCAGGCATTTGTTACGGGGACAGTGAATGTGAGGGGAGGCTGAGATCCCATCAATTTGTTCCAAACTCCCCCCCCCCCCCCCGCGCCAGTTAATTAAAGGCAATTGAAACGTAATCCTCTTTCAGGCATCATTGTGAATATTTTGAATGGTGATACGGAGAACGGTACTTGAATTCGAGTTGTTGGTCTACTTATAACCAGTAAGGCAGTTGTTTTGGCAGCAAGTTCGGGTTTCCCACCTCTCTCTCATCCTCAAGTCAAATGCTAACAACTATTAGCACCTTACTATTTGTGTTTTGTTTTCGCGGGATGGAAACTAACCTACAGTAGCTTTGCTAACAGTTCCTCTTCTTAACTCATCGGCTTGCTGCTAACAACAAGCCGGGGTGTGGAACAAATTGCATAGTGCACGCTAAAACCAAGCCAAATCACCCCGCGGTCCTGGACGCCTCCCTCCGTCCATCTCTCTCCATCTCCTTAGTTCCCGTGCAGAACACGGTGACCAGATGGAGGAGGAGGAGGGGAGCGTCCCCCTAAATGATCCCGGGGGGACGTCTGGGACCCGGGATCCCCCCACGTGTCCCGAGCGCCGCGCGCGCGCGAGCCCTGAAGCAAATGGGGACTCGGAGGCTACAGCAGCAGCAGCAAAATGGAGGCCAGCGCGGTCCAGGCTGCTGGGGCGGGCGCTCGGCAGGCGCGATCGGCCGGCGCGGGGAAGCCGGGCTGGGGGCCGGGCTCATCTGGCTCGTCCCCGTACTCATCATCGTAGTAATCCTCCGCCCCCCCGTCCGAGCCGCCGCTGCTGCCGGCGCCGTTGGCGCCCGCCTCGGCGCCGAAGCAGAGGCGGGCCATGTTCTCCTTCATTGTCTCGCAGATGGGCCGCTCCAGCCCGTCGCAGACGCAGTCGTTGAGCGGCACGGCCTTGGGCACGGCCAGCATGTCCTCGATCACGGCCCGGCACTCCTCGGTGCAGCGCAGCCCGTTGAAGAGCTTGCCGCAGGACACCATGTAGCGGCCCAGCGCCGCGCTGCAGCGGCTGTCCCAGTCGCAGCGCCGCCGGGCCTCGGTGCAGCCCATCACCCCGCCGCCTCCGCCGCCCGCCGCGCCCCCGGCCCCGCCGCTGGTGCGGGGCAGGCAGGGCTCGATGGCGCGCTTGGTGGCCCAGCAGGTCTCATCCTGGGCGCAGTCGCATTCTTCCAGCGCCGGGCCCCGCCGGGTGTGGTTGAGCTGGATCAGGGCCGCGATGCAGTGGCTCGGGCACCGCCGCCGGGAGGAGGCGGCAGCGGCCCCAGCGCTGCCGGCCGGGTGCTGCTGCAGGAGCACCGGGGCGCACGCCTCGGCGTACTGGTTGTACGCGTAGCTGCACTCGGGCTCCCCCTGACACTGCAGCACCGCCTGCCAGCAGATCAGCCTCCGGCCGTGCACCCGCGGGGGGGACACCGCGCCCAGCACCACCGTCAGCCAGAGCCAGGCGCCCGGCATCAGCCACCGGCGGCCGCCGCCGCCTCCTTCATGCAGAGCGGGCGAACCTACCACCATTGCGGGCGGCGGCGGCTGCAAGAGGGTCGATGAGGGGAGGAGGAGGAGCAGCTGCCCGTAGAAAAGTTTGCAAAACTCCTGCCAGCTGTGTGCATGAGGCTTCCCCTCATCAATCCATCCACGCGGCCCCTCCGAGGCTGGAACAGCGGGCTGCAGTACAACCCCCACCCCCGAGTCCCTGGCTGCGGTTGCCGCAAGAGTTCCCTTAGTTAATCAGTGCAACTGGGGGCTGGGAGGAGAGCGGCTCCTGAGTGCACTCGGGGGCTTGCAGGCTGCGCCGGGGGAGCTCATGTTGCTGCCCTGCTTCTCATGCAGATCCCTTTCTTCCCTCTTTTTGCACAAAATAAATGCCCAGCTGCTGCTGCTTCCTCGGGAGCTTTCAACTCTCCGCTCTCAGCATCTCCGCACATGCCAGCCGCACAAACCGCTCCGATCCCATTCACGGTCCCGGCTCCGCTCGTTCACTTATACTGTTGCACTTTTGGGAAGAAGGGGAAAGAAATCCCCTTTTTGGCAATAAAATAGAGAAAGGGGGGAAATAGCTGGCTCAGGGTCTCCCTTTTCTTTCCGTCTCTGCGGTTGATGCTGCTTCTGTTGTCAACAAGCTCGCAAGCTGCTCTGCTCTGCGGTGTGGAGCTTTTTTTCTTTGCAAGGCTTTAAATACAAAAGTGGCCTCCGAGCAGCAGCAACGTGCTCTGATGAAGCCTCATTATGCATGCATGGAAAAGCAAACAAACAAAACAATTAGCAACGCTTCTTCCCCTTTTACACATGCCCGCAGCCTGCGCTCTCTCTCCCTAGTCGCTCTCTTTCTCCTTTTCTCCACTTTTCTCCCTTCGCTCGGCCCCCTTTCCCTGCTTTTCGACTTACTATTGGTCCAGCCTGTTGTTGAAACTTTTTTTTCTTTACGATCTACGGGAGAAAGGGGGGCTGGTGGGCAGCTCACATTCAAAGCTTGAAAGGAAAGGCTTAACGAGATTGACAGCAACCCCCAAGGAGCCCCTCCTACTGTTAAGGAGGCTCCCAGAGTTACTATACTACACAACAACACAGCTTTTCAAGAAGAAACTTTGCAGCTGTTTGCATCAGGCAAAGCTTTCCACCCATCTCTGTTTTCCAGCGGTCACAAAGCAGCGTTTGGTTTATAGAAGTTGCCTGAGATGTCATCATGGCATACGTTTTTAAAATATGCTGTAAAATAAATTTCATTATACATTTTACTGATAGAAGTCCAAACAATTATAGATTTATTATATATCAAATATGCTATTATATATCATATGCAAACAGAAAGGGCTCTTGCATCATTTGCTGATCTCGTTCTCCCCCTCGCAATGGGAGTAAGAATTCTTCCTGCGAGGAATGTAAACTCGATCTCATACTGAATCAAACTGTTCTTTTAAGATTTGTGCAATGCTACTGACTTCAATGGGTGTGCATCCATATACTGAGAACAGAATTTGGTCCATTAACTGCAGTACTTAAGCATGACCACTTGTCATTTCACCGTTTTGCACTTATTTTGCCTTTAAGCAAATTCAAATTATATATTTGCATGAAGATTTTCTCTGGGGAGTCAATGCACGGAACTACTAGGATTTAATAATAAAAACAAAACAAAACAAAACAAAACAAAACAAAAACAAACCTATCCTCTTATATACATTATTTATAACAATAGATTTTGCAAATAGAACACGGAAATATGTTTCCCAATGTCTGAAATGGTTATTTGAATTCTTTATTGGGATCTACTAGCTATTAAAAGTTGCCTGAAATTTATTAACTGAGATAAAAGACTGGTCGTGGATGCATTAAAATTCTCATTACATTCTTAATTCTTTCTTTGATTAAAAGAAAAGATAAGATTAAAATAACAAATATAATATAAAATGTTCAGACCAACATAAGCTGTATATTGCAGAGTTGGTGATAGTGCATTTGTAGGTGTTTCTTTTAATTTTAGTGCTACCTTAATTCCAGAGCAACATGGGCTTTGACCACAAGAGGCATCAGTGTCTGCTGCCTGTCAAAAACTGGCGCTTTTTTCATCGGGAGACTATCAACTCCATCTGTCACAAAAATTAGGACTAAATCTACTTTCCAGAACCAAAGGGAGCTTGGGTTTCTATCCTACGTGGATTGCTGTCTTTCTGAAATTCTATGCAAGGTGGAATAGAAGTGCCATACAATTAGAAATCAATATGATTGATTGTGTTGCAAAACATTCATCAACATTTGTTCCATTGTGATCAGTTTTACGCTTGGTTTGTGTTTCTCCAGTGCAGCAGTTCTCATTCTACTGCTGCTATACAAGCAGAACTCATGGTTGCTTGCTCGCTTTTTAAAGCAACATAAAGCTAAAAATTTGCTGTCAAATTTAGGTATCAAATATAATTGCTGTTCTATGTATTTGTTTTAAACATTCCTTTAATGGTGGTGGTGTTTGTTCTGGTTAATTCCCTCTAGTGTTTGCCCCTCCGCAGTAGTGAACATACCACACACTGGGCAGGTCTAGTCTATGCATTTCTTCAACAGTGTGTTCACTATTGAACTTCAGCCACTCATAGAGGGCCTCTGCAAGGCCCGTTATGCCAAAAACCTAGAGGTATTCCTGAATAAAGGTGAGTGGGGCAGATCACATATTGAGCTACCGAGCCAGGGGTTTCTTTACCACTTGTCTGCCAAGGAGGTACATTCACGTCTGTCCCAAATATACTATTGCAGAGGGAGTAATGGGAGTGTGAGAGTTTCAGGCCCACAGCCATGAGCTAAGCCCTGAACTACACTACAGACTTATGTTGGTATAACTGCGTCTCTCAGGGATGTGGATTTTCCACCCTCCTTTGCAACATAGTTATACCAACCAAACTCCTAGTGTAGACAGCACTATGTCAATGGGAAGTCTTCTCCCACCGACATAGCTACCACCTCTCGGGAGGTGGAGTATGTACACCAAAGGGAGAAGCTCTCCTGTCGGCGTAGGTAGCATCTTCGCTAAATTCTACAGTGGCGCAGCTGCAGCGCTGTAAGTGTAGAGAAGCCTGAGAGAGGGGCCAATGAATCCACAATTATATAGATTTGCAAACTTTCACGCAGGGGATACAGAAAGTCCTATTCTAGCCCAGGGACTGAAATAATAGATGTTACTGTTGAGCTTCCTGACTTCAGGCCTGGGGTTTGTGGGCTGAACTGTGTCCTCCTCTCAACCCATGTTTTGATCTGCAAAACTCATTTGCTCCAACTGTATTTCACTCTCTGAGTAGGAAGCAGAAAAAGGGTGTGTTTAATTGCTAAATAAATTTATGTTGCAAAGAATGAAAGAAATTGTCTCTAGGACCTGTTAATAGGGGGAATAGAGGAGCTTCTACCACAATCCCTAGACTCTCTCTTGACTGGAAGCTGATCATTCTGATTCTTCCTGAAGCCAGATTAGGGGCAGAGGATGGGCCAGAGTCCATTCTATTGGCAATCATTTTCATTTTAGGTGTTGGGTAAAAAGTTCTTGCAGGGCATGAAGCATTAGGTTTTTAGTGTAGGATGGGATTTGCAAAAGCACCTAACTGATCTAGGAATGCAAGTCCCATACTAATAACCATAGTAAATGTGGACTTTTATTAAAGTTTATTAACAATAATATCATACAGTAACAGCATACAAAAATATGTCCACAAAATAGGTGGCCATATCCATATCCACACGCAAAAATAGCATTTGAGCATGCAAAATAGGTAACTGCGTGTGCTATCTGTTTGTGCACACAAAGTAGCATTTGCTCAGGTTTTTATGCCCTCAATTTTAGTAAAGAAATTAACAAAAACAAAGGTCTAAACACATGTTTGAGAAGCATACTTTTTTGTTTTTTAGGGGCAAATTCTGTTCCCAAGTATAAACCACTCCCGAAGGATAACAGCTGCCAGAGTGGTCAGGAATGGGAACTCATTGTTCTCCCTTGGAGTAAGGAAATCTTCCTCATGTGGTACAGGGTCTAGAGAGACCACTCTTTGGAATCCCTCTTATGAGTTCAAGTTTTGCTACAGCTGACCTGTTTTTGTCATGTTCAATTTTAGGTTTCTGAAATCGACTAGCTCTAGGAGTAAACAAGAATGCAACTCTTATTCTGCATTCCCATTTTCAAAGCACCTGTATAGACTTTTAATTACCTTTGCTGGCTGTATAAGTTGAAAAATAAAGGCCAAATGTTTAAAAAATTTGGAAGTCTGCTATGTTTTCTGTGTATTGCCCTTTCCTGGAATGACAGTTTATGCAGTTCTTTACACCAGTTTTCTATATGGGCATCACTTGCAAGATCATCTTGGCTGTGAGGAAGGCCAGTGTGTTATAGCTATGTATTGACAATAAACACTCATGCGCATGTTTTTATTTTCTTTAGTCTTGCTGTCTTTTACTATCTTTCCCGGTGGATCTCTTTTCCAACTCTTTTCTGATCCTTACATTTTTGTCACCTTTTCTCACAGAGCTATTTTATACTTTGGGAGTGTTCAGATAAATAAAAAAAATCACACACACAAAGGAGACAACATTACAATTCACCAGTTCACATTCACATGTAATTGAAAAATACATGTATATCTGGTTAATGGTCAAGTAATTCCTAGGCAAATTTGGATTATATTAGTGGATTATATTGTCTTTTCTGCATTTCAGCAGATTTAAAACTGCCATTGTAAAATAGTCAGCTAATTTATTTGCGGTGTTCATCCCAGCTAAGTTTACCGTTCTGGAGCCCAGTAATATTAATGAAATCTGTATTTGGCTGCACGTGATCATAGAATCACAGAAATGTATGGCTGGAAGGGACCTCAAGAGGTCATCTAGTCCAGTGTTTCTCAACAACCCAATCTGCGGCCTGGCGCCAGTCCCTGAGACCTGACATAGTTTAGGAAGGCAGCAAGCTGGTCCCTGGTATCAAAAAGGTTGAGAAACTCTGATCTAGTCCATTCCTCCTTCCCGATCATCCCTGACATGTTTGTCTAACCTCTTAAAAACCTCCAGTGATAGGGATTCCACAACCTCCCCAGATAACTTATTCCAGTGCTTAACTGTCTCTCCATCCGGTGCTGAAAGGAGGCTCAAACATCTTGCGGCAGTGAATTCCGCCTTCCCCGACACCCAATAAAAAAGCTCTCTATGGATGTTGGTGCTGAGATGGCAGGGGTTGAATGGGGAGAGGGGGAGCGGGAAGTTAGTGGTAGTTTTCAACACTCCAGCCAGAGACTGAGGCCCACCCACTTGAAATGCCTAAATCAGATGCCACTCACAGTAGCTTGGGCAGTTGTTCGTAAATATGGCAATGCATACTCATCTGGCCTCATTGGATTTGGCTGCCCCTCAGTGTGGCATGGATAATCTCTGGATTCTTCATCTGAGTGGGATTCAGATAGTCTGCTGAGCTCCACAGAGTTAGTTCAATGAGACTCTGATGCCTAGTTTGACCCTGCTGGGCCTCCAGTCACTGAGGATCAGATTCTCAATCTTGGCTCTCCCTTAGTGGGTCTCACGTGCTCTGCTAGGCTCCTGGGGTTTTGCTTCTCTTCAGTGGGGCTCAGATACCTGTGCAAACTCTACTTCTCACCTTTGGCTTGTTGGCTTTCCAGGTTAGATTGGGGGATGGGGAGGGAGTTGAAATTCTCCCAAGTGCCACCTATTCATGGCAACAAAATGATCTGTTACTCTCAGTAGAATGTGCAGATCCTCATACTATAATCCTGTCTCTTCTTCCCTTTGGTCAGCAGAGAAATAGTTAAAAATGCTGACATTTAAACAATCATATTTGTGAATTAACACCCCACTGAGTGAAAGCTCATGCCTTTTAGAGCCTCTTAGAGCTATTGTTTTAGGCTCTGCAGACTCAGTCAGACATCGCTGTATCAGTTATACTTGCTTCATATTTTTCAAAGTATCCTTGCAAGCAGAGGATTAGATTTGTGGGAGGCCACAGTCATTTTTTTAGGGGGGGAGGGTGCTCTGAGGCCCCAGCACCCATGCCTTGTTACTCCTCAGCAGTACTACCAGGTTTCCTCGTTTGCTTCTAGGGGAATCCTATACAAGGTAGAGGACTTCTTCAGGATGCTTTAAGACTTGAGTTATACTGGAGTACTGGCCAGGTTCACAGCTGTCTCAGAATCAAGGCAGCAAAAGGCCACCTTTCCTCCTGAGGTGTTTTGTGAATTCCTTGGCAGTACTTGGGGAGTTGGGACCATTCATTTTTTCATCCCTGTCATCATGACAAAGGGTGAGCAGGTAAATTTTTTTGGTGCACAGATTGGTCCATTTTTATGACATTTTTGCAAGGCTTTTTAAAGAAAGTTTAAAATATATTACATGCAAATCTTAAATAATGATTTTTTCTCTTATAAGTGGATCCTTCAATTTTTAAAATTGATTAACAATTTTTAAGCTAAATAATTTTCCAGTATATGCATTCATCAGTCAACATATGTCAAACTGATATACTAAGGCACAGTGAAGGGGTGTATATAATCAGTAACACACGTACAAACTGGAATGCGTTCACCCTTAGGAAACTGGCTGATTCCCAGTGATATGATTTCTGGGAACTGTCTGTTTCTAAAGGATTTAAGGGTTGGGACTTTTGACTTTACCGTGCCTTTCCCATCTCACAGAAAGTTCCCCTCCCCATCCTCCAAGTGGTGTTCCCAATGCACCCCAAATCCTCTGCTATCGATTTCCAACTCCCCTGGGAATCAAGAGTGAGGCCAAGTGCATTAGCGTCTCAAAGGGCTGGCAGGACACTGTTTAGCAGTGGGGGAAGTAGGTGAGCTAGCAGTGCATCATGCAAAAATAGGGGAAAGTAGTGAATCAGCCATTAGGAGGTGATCACATTCTGTTGCTTGAAGTATTGGGGTGGTCAAGAAGAGAAATTGAGCAGATCTTATCTTGAGAGGGAGCAGAAAGGATCAGGAGAGTGGAGAGTAGTACTGTTTGGTTTGGAGGAGTTGGAAGCGGGAGGTGATTGTTACTAAGTTTCTCATTGCAGAACATTAAGGATAAGATTCCTGAAAATGCGGTGCTGTAAGGGTTAATTGTGCACAAAAACTCTTAAAAAGCTGTTTCATTTTAAGGCTCTCTTTTAGATTTTCCTTCTTAATTTACAATATTTACTTAGAAATTAATTGGCATCCTCATAAAATTGGAGATTGTTATTTATATATGAAATAGTAAGTATTTTTGAGGGTATTTGCCCAATGCATCCAGTACAGTAAACATGGAAATATTGCACAATGCTACTTGGACCTCTGCTGTATTGAACTCTCTTCCAATCTAAACTACAAACTAGACCACACATGTTGTTAAAGCAAGTTTAAAAAGAGAGTAGGAATTAAAGCCCTTTTTTGGTGTTAACAACGGTGAAAATAACTGTTAAAGAAGTACATTTCTGGTCACCTGTTAAGCCACTTACAAAAAAGATTTTATAAAAACTATATATTACAAAGATTAATTTAAGCCACATCCGTTGTCTATATGGAAAAACAATTTCAAACATCACAGTATTAGGGGAGTTATTTGTTGGACATGTCAATATATACACACACAACAACAGCTGGCTGTTTTTTAGGCTGTTCTGATTAGCAGATTTTCTAAAAATTGACAGGAGCAAACTCCCTAAAATGGCTACTAAATTTTATGTTTAATTTTCTGGATGTGCCTCTTTAAAGCAGTATAATAGAAGTTGGAAGAAATGGGAAAGTCTTCAGTTTCTCAACCTGATGAGTCCTGGGAAGCAAGTATCTTTGTAGATAAAGCAAAGAATTCCCTTCTGTAGAACCACTGTCTCCAGGACCAAAAATAGGAGTTACAGTTTCATTTCTATGGCTTCAGCCAACACTAAGTCTACCACAATAACTGATTCAACATATTTATGGCCTCAACTATGTTCTGAGTAGGGTTCTTAACTAATGTGGTCTCCCATTGCTCTGTTCCCTGAAAATTAACTTTTAGAATAGTAATTTAAGATAGCTATAATGAAAGGTATCACCCAGAAGCATATCCAAAGTCTATTGAGCTTGGTATCCTTGCTTCATCACATAACAGTAAACACACAAAAGTTGTACTAGTTTAACTCAAATTGGCTTTTAAACTAATGTAAACCCAATCACAGGCCTTATGTTCTCCTGAGGCACACACTCCTTTCCATGTATCAGAGGGGTAGCCGTGTTAGTCTGAATCTGTAAAAAGCAACAGAGGGTCCTGTGGCACCTTTGAGACTAACAGAAGTACTGGGAGCATAAGCTTTCGTGGGTCAGAACCTCACTTCTTCAGATGCAAGTAATGGAAATCTCCAGAGGCAGGTATATATCAGTGTGGAGATAACGAGGTTAGTTCAATCAGGGAGGGTGAGGTGCTCTGCTAGCAGTTGAGGTGTGAACACCAAGGGAGGAGAAACTGTTTCTGTAGTTGGATAGCCATTCACAGTCTTTGTTTAATCCTGATCTGATGGTGTCAAATTTGCAGATGAACTGAAGCTCAGCAGTTTCTCTTTGGAGTCTGGTCCTGAAGTTTTTTTGCTGTAAGATGGCTACCTTAACATCTGCTATTGTGTGGCCAGGGAGGTTGAAGTGTTCTCCTACAGGTTTTTGTATATTGCCATTCCTGATATCTGACTTGTGTCCATTTATCCTCTTGCGTAGTGACTGTCCAGTTTGGCCAATGTACATAGCAGAGGGGCATTGCTGGCATATGATGGCATATATAACATTGGTGGACGTGCAGGTGAATGAGCCGGTGATGTTGTAGCTGATCTGGTTAGGTCCAGTGATGGTGTTGCTGGTGTAGATATGTGGGCAGAGTTGGCATCGAGGTTTGTTGCATGGGTTGGTTCCTGAGTTAGAGTTGTTATGGTGCGATGCGTGGTTGCTGGTGAGAATATGCTTAAGGTTGGCAGGTTGTCTGTGGGCGAGGACTGGCCTGCCTCCCAAGGTCTGTGAAAGTGAGGGATCATTGTCCAGGATGGGTTGTAGATCACTGATGATGCGTTGGAGAGGTTTAAGCTGAGGACTGTAGGTGATGGCCAGTGGAGTTCTGTTGGTTTCTCTTCTGGGCCTGTCTTGTAGCAGGAGTCTTCTGGGTACACGTCTGGCTCTGTTGATTTGTTTCTTTATTTCCTTGTGTGGGTATCGTAGTTTTGAGAATGCTTGGTGAAGATCTTGTAGGTGTTGGTCTCTGTCTGAGGGGTTGGAGCAGATGTTTGAGAGCCTCTACATCCATGGTGGCTAGGATGGTGTTTTCTGGGAGGTCACCAATGCATTGTAGTTTTCTCAGGAAATCTGTGGATGGCATTGCGTTCTGCACGACTTAGGTTATGAGGCAAGCAATGTTGTTTTTCCACAATTTCTGCCTGTGCACGTCGGCGGAAGCATTCTATGTATAGGTCCAGACTGTCATTTTGACCCTCAGGAGGAGTCCATGTGGAGTTCTTCTTCCTGTGTTGTTGGTGGGAGGGTATCTGTGTATCAGTGCGCTGTTCAGTGTTATCATGAAAGTATTCTTTGAGTCGGAGGCGGCGAAAGTAGGCTTCCAGATCACCACAGAACTGTATCATGTTCGTGGGGGTGCTGGGGCAAAAGGAGAGTCCCCGAGATAGGACAGACTCTTCTGCTGGGTTGAGTGTGTAGCTGGATAAATTGACGATATTGCTGGGTGAGTTCGGGGTCTGACTACCAGAAGGAGGCTGCCAGACAACTCTCCAATACCAAATTCTACAGGCCGCTTTCCTCAGATCCCACTGAGGAATACACTAAGAAACTGCACCATCTACTCAGGACACTCCCTACACTAACACAGGAACAAATCAACATACCCTTAGAGCCCCGACCGGGGTTATTCTATCTACTACCTAAGATCCACAAACCTGGAAATCCTGGACACCCCATCATCTCGGGCATTGGCACTCTCACTGAAGGACTGTCTGGATATGTGGACTCCCTACTCAGACCCTACGCCACCAGCACTCCCAGCTATCTCCGTGACACCACAGATTTCCTGAGAAAACTACAATGCATTGGTGACCTCCCAGAAAACACCATCCTAGCCACCATGGATGTAGAGGCTCTCTACACAAACATCCCACATACAGATGGAATACAAGCTGTCAGGAACAGTATCCCTGATGATGACACAGCACAACTTATTGCTGAGCTCTGTGACTTTATCCTCACGCACAATTATTTCAAATTTGGTGACAATATATACCTCCAGACCAGTGGCACCGCTATGGGCACCCGCATGGCCCCACAATATGCCAACATTTTTATGGCTGACCTGGAACAACGCTTCCTCAGCTCTCGTCCACTCATGCCCCTTCTCTACCTACGCTATATTGATGACATCTTCATCATCTGGACCCAGGGGAAGGAGGCCCTGGAAGAATTCCACCATGCTTTCAACAGCTTCCACCCCACCATCAACCTCAGCCTGGACCAATCTACACGGGAGGTCCACTTCCTGGACACCACCGTACAAATAAGCGATGGCCACATTAACACCACCCTATACCGAAAACCCACCGACCGCTACGCCTACCTTCATGCCTCCAGCTTCCACCCCGGTCACACCACACGATCCATCGTCTACAGCCAAGCACTGAGGTACAATCGCATCTGCTCCAACCCCTCAGACAGAGACCAACACCTACAAGATCTTCACCAAGCATTCTCAAAACTACGATACCCACACAAGGAAATAAAGAAACAAATCAACAGAGCCAGACGTGTACCCAGAAGACTCCTGCTACAAGACAGGCCCAGAAGAGAAACCAACAGAACTCCACTGGCCATCACCTACAGTCCTCAGCTTAAACCTCTCCAACGCATCATCAGTGATCTACAACCCATCCTGGACAATGATCCCTCACTTTCACAGACCTTGGGAGGCAGGCCAGTCCTCACCCACAGACAACCTGCCAACCTTAAGCATATTCTTACCAGCAACCACGCATCGCACCATAACAACTCTAACTCAGGAACCAACCCATGCAACAAACCTCGATGCCAACTCTGCCCACATATCTACACCAGCAACACCATCACTGGACCTAACCAGATCAGCTACAACATCACCGGCTCATTCACCTGCACGTCCACCAATGTTATATATGCCATCATATGCCAGCAATGCCCCTCTGCTATGTACATTGGCCAAACTGGACAGTCACTACGCAAGAGGATAAATGGACACAAGTCAGATATCAGGAATGGCAATATACAAAAACCTGTAGGAGAACACTTCAACCTCCCTGGCCACACAATAGCAGATGTTAAGGTAGCCATCTTACAGCAAAAAAACTTCAGGACCAGACTCCAAAGAGAAACTGCTGAGCTTCAGTTCATCTGCAAATTTGACACCATCAGATCAGGATTAAACAAAGACTGTGAATGGCTATCCAACTACAGAAACAGTTTCTCCTCCCTTGGTGTTCACACCTCAACTGCTAGCAGAGCACCTCACCCTCCCTGATTGAACTAACCTCGTTATCTCCACACTGATATATACCTGCCTCTGGAGATTTCCATTACTTGCATCTGAAGAAGTGAGGTTCTGACCCACGAAAGCTTATGCTCCCAGTACTTCTGTTAGTCTCAAAGGTGCCACAGGACCCTCTGTTGCTTTTTACTCCTTTCCATCTTTCCCAAAGGGGCAGAGAATGTGTCAGGATATGCAAAACTAAGCTAGTTGGATGCAACGGAGAACATATGCTACACGACATGCTGGGACAAGGTGATTAGTAGCAGCTGCATTTCTGCATTTTCCAAAACTCCAAAAGATAGGTGCTTGCTGCAGACACAATGCCATTGGAGTGGTGTAGCTCCATCCAATGCTGTGCTTTAATGGCATAACCAAGAAATCAGAGATGGAGAAGACCTATTTGGTCACCTCCTCCATTCCCAGTACAGGATTATTCCTTGCAATATGTTTTCTAATGCTTTGTCCAGCCTATTTTTAATGTCCTAAATGAAAATAGATGGGATTTCATTCCACCACTTCCCTGGGGACACCATTCTATAACCCAGTGGATCTCACTGTTAGGAAGCATTCCTGATAGCCAGCCCAAATTTTACCTATATTAATTTTGCCTCATTATCCCCAGATATATTTCATTGTTTCACCTTAAATAATTCCTTAGCAATGCCAATGCCTGTGGTATTCTGCTAGACACACACATATCCTTCAGTGTTAGATCATACGACAGTGTTCAAGAGCAAGCAGATTGGATGGGGTGCCCGGGATACAACCTGGAACTGTGAAACTGTTGTGCCCTGCCACAGAGGGTAATCCTATTGGCTCCATCCATTTGGCCATGCAGCCCTGCTGCAGAGGGTGGTCCTATTGGCTCCAGCTGTTAGGCCACATGGCCCTTCCCAGAAGGGTAGCCCTAGCGACTTGGACTCTCATCAAAGGACTGCTGCAATGAGCCCAACTATTAGGCCACACTGCGCTAGGAGCCAGGGCTGCTGTGGTGGCTGGGGAGACCAGGCCACTTGGGCTGCCCCAGTTCTACTTCAATTCCCCCACAACCTGGATGGGGCGGCAAAAAGGGTGTTCAGTTCTGTTTGAATAAGTGCCCTCATAGTCCCTTGAGTTGTGTGTGTGCAACTCCCTTTGAAGTCAATGAGGGTAGTGTGTGCACAGCTGATGGACTAGCTGGGACCGAGTAGGTATTGCCTTCACACACTATAAAAGCAGCACATTTTTACCACCTCTGTTTTATAGTGTCCCTACCAATACCACAACTCTATAATATGGCTCTGTCTTGGTAGTTCTGCTAGTGCAGATGTGACTGGGCAGGGTTTCCTTAGCCACTGTTCTGGCAAATATAATCAATGTTCCACCTATATTTCTAGACCTATGTATGGGGCTCCTTATGCATTTTTTGGCTACCATCATGTACTGCACACTGGTGTTTAGTCTAAGACAAGTTTCCTAGCCATTTATCTACAAGGCACAACATAGACAAGAAATGCAGCAGAGCTTAATATTATACAAGAAAATAAAATTTCTGAGTTATATGATGTCCCTTTGCACAAGAATCCCTGATTTAGCTAGAAAAGGTAGACAACTCCCTAGTGGCTACACATCTAAGGAGGCTCAAGTCTGCTTTGCTTATTAGAGCAAAGGTCTACTATAAGCTATGCTCAAGAAATTTTTTCATATGGAGAGGAAAACTTTATGGAATGTGAGATTTTGCAACACTCTCAAGCTGTTTCTTTTTGGGGTTGCAAAGTAGTTCATTTTGAGAAAAATTTTTCCCCTACAGACTTAACACATTTTTTTGCAATAACATTTCTGATTTTTTGGGAGCATTTTTTTTTCTATATAAAGAGACAGAGGCTCAAAAAATTAAACTAGCACAAACGACTGGCCTGGAAACAGGCTGTGTGTATGTGTGTATACACACATGCTGTAGTCATTTTTCATTAACATTTCTTCTTTATTCCATCTCTGTTCCCTTTATCCCAGTCCCACTCTGTCTACTCTCTATTCCACTCCCCACCCCATTTATGCTCTCTGCCACCTTCTTTCTTTCTCTCTCTCCTTTTTTTTTTTTTTGGTAGTTCCTTCCAAAACTTGAGAGAGACTTTTTTTTGCAGTATTTATTTCCATAAGTCATAAATTAGCTTTGATTCTCTTGTGACCCCTTTTATTTGCTTTTCAAGGAGGTTCATTGGATTGAAATTTTGTTCACAGAGATGTTTGCAGAAAGAAAAGTATTGCAAATCCCTGTGATGGGTTAGACCCCCTGGATGTCACCTGGTGGGCTGGGACGCCACTGAGTCAGACTGTTCTGCCAGCCTGGGCCCCCTTTTCCCTGGTCTTGCTGGGCTCGGCTCCCCAGCCTTTTCCAGCCAAGCACACCAGCAGGGCCACACCCAGCTGCACAGAGAGACCGAGATCCGCTCTGGGAAGACTCAGCTTAAGGGAGTTTCTCCAGAACTCAGATGTCCACCTCCCTCTGAGTGCAGACCCAAAGATATACTATGAAATTCGCCCCCCTCCCTCAGTGTGGAGAGAGGTGTGCACACTTCTCCCCCCCATTAGAAATTACAGAAATTGGGTTTAATAATAAACAAAACTATAAAAGGCAGATTTTAAGTGGTAAAAGGGGTAACAAACAGAACAAAGCAGATTACTAAGCAAATGAAATCAAACACGCAAACTAAGCTAGTTTCACTAAAGAAATTGGATACAAATAGTATTTCTCACCCTAGATATTGTTGCAGGCAGTTTGCAAAGCTTCTGTGCTTCAGAGTTCCAGTTATATTCCTTTTCAGACTAGACCCGTCTCAGTCTGGACTTCCCCCTTGCCTTCCCCTTTGCTGTCTTTCTTCTTGGGCAGACCAGCCATGGAAAGGAGGAGTCCTGTTTGCCTTCCTCCCCACCCTTAAATAGGATTTACATAAGGTGGGAATTCTTTGTTTCCCAAACTTGACCCCCCCTTCCCTTACAGTGGAAAGTTATAAGAAGTCCCAGGTAATGTTTTAGTATCAGCTGACAAGACCACCTGACTCTGTAGGATCACAGCATCCATGAGTCAGTGGCAGTATGGAGCATTCACAGGAAGGTCAAGCTTTTCACAGTCTATTGTCCTCACTGATGGGCCATCCGCCCTGTCTGGCTTTTCCTTTGTCGTACCTGAAGTGTTAGCAGTAAATCATGATATCTCACATGAGCCATCTTGCATAAAGTATATCTCAGTTATGTTATATTTGTATCATATGCATATTTTCATAAAGAATATGGAATGACACATCACAATCCCCATACCAGTGTGTGAATATTTGCATGAGTATTTGTACCAGCACTGTTCAATGCAGCCATCTTGAAAGCTCTTTGTGAATTTTGGAGTCATCCAACCAGGGAGCAGAAACAGCATGATGTGAACAATCGCAGCATAAATTACAAATTACAATTAGTAAACGCTTGAAGCTGAAATCATGGCAAATAGTTGTAAGCATTCCATAGACTGAAATACAGTCTCATAAACCATTCATTGAATAATAAACAAATGTGTCAAAATCTTTGTCTGTCTGTGGATAATTTGTTAACAGAAAATGGGACTAAATTGTCAAATAAATAGCTTGGTATGAATAGTTCAAGGAGCTCTAGTGCCTCCTAAGTGGAATGTGAACCTAATAATATTAGTGTCTGAGTTGGACTTTTGAACCCATGAAGTTCAAGGAGCTCAAAATTAGGCAGAGCCCAGCCCAAGATGGTAGTATATAAATAATTGATGCACAAGATTGAAAACTCTCACTTTGGGCTCAAATCACACCCACTTTTGGGACATCATTGAGAATATGAATGCTAGATGGGGCAAGGGAGCTACTTGAGACAAAATTTGTTAGTGGCATTGCAACCAGGCACATGTTGCAGCACCAAATGCTCAAATTTGGCCTGGCCAGCCCCCTGTCATCATGTAGATGGGAGGCTGGTCTTAACCAGAGCAGCGCAATGCCCGGAGTGGTGAGTTGAGCCTAGCTAGCCTTGTGACTCATTGATGCATTCTGGTAACCCAGTTTTGGGTCATGACCCACAGGTTGAGAAACCCTGATGTAGGAAACAGATGGCAAGATATTGGTCGGTAAAAGAAGCCAGGAGGAAGCTGGGAAAGCAAAGAAATGGAGGAAGAGTGTTGAGGATGCTGGGTGGAATAATTGCTCTTCTATCTCGTCTCCTATCTCGCTTGTTTTTTAAGGTGTAGTAAAAGATCATTTAAATTATTTCATAGTTTATCTAGGGTTAAAAAACCTTCTGTCTTTTGAATGTTCTAATTATGGAGATAAACAAAATAAGAAGATGTGTCTTGCAGATATCAAAATAATTTTCTTCTAATATTTATGTTAAATGCTGAAAACTCTTATTGTTTTCATACAAGCATGATTTTTGGCTCCAGCATTGTCCAAGGAGTGTTCAAATCCACATGATATTTGTGAGAGTGAGAGTATGCATTTGGAGCTTTGTATGAACTCTAAAATATTCATATATTCAGGCAACTCCTTACTTGCCACACATCTGAATGGGCTCAAGAAGAGCACAAGTTATTCCTTCTGAAGCCAATAGTTATTTACGGTCACCAAGAGTGCAATTCACTCATGTGCAGAGAGACAGCCTGCGTGTGTTTAAATTGGACTTTAGTAGTGTATAGACCTTGTGGAATAGGTGTGCACTGCTGCTGGGAGGTTTGATTCCCAGCGTGGGTAGAAAGACTTGTGCTAGCTCTACTCAAGCCAGTGCACTAAAAATAGCAGCATGGGTGTTGCAGCATGGGTGGTGGCTCAGGATAGCCACCCAAGTCTGAGCTCGCCCATCCCCCTAGGTCTGAACTTGGGTGGCTAGCCTGAGCCTCTGCCCATGCAACATCTACACTGATACTTTGAGAGTACTGGCTGGAGCGGAGCTAGCACAAGTCTATCTACCCACACTGGGAATCAAACCTCCCAACTGTAGTGCCACAAGGCATATGCACTACTGAAGTCCAATTTAATCACCCCAAATTGGGCTTCAGTGAACCGACATGATTCATGGCCTTTGTGATGGTTCTATGCACTGGGGTGAATACTCACTCAAGGGGCAGATCTTGGTCCCTGAGCAAAGCTTTGTGCATGGAACCTACAGGGGGACAATAAGAAAGCAGATTCTTCCTCCCCAACTTGGGGCAGCAGAGTGAGAGTCTCAGTACAGCTGTTCTGTGGCTGCTGAAACCTATGTGTTATGTGAGTTATGGCCAGTGGATACCCATAGTTGTAGAGCCATTGCTCATGCCCCTGCAACTTCCTTGGGCTGCTCCACCCAATACCCTCTTGTTCTGCCATCGAGTGTGCCAATCTGTGCCAAACTCCATATCAGTTTCTCTCAGAACTCCTAGTAAGTGGCTGAGTTAAGGAAGTATTGATTACTGAAGCTGATCTTTATTTTGCAATAAAGCACAAATCAATAAGGCTTTCTTTCTCCCAAGCAAACTGATCAGAACATTTATTTGTTTATGATGCAAAAGCTAGTTTATGTAATAAACATTTTAGTGCACAAGATAATTATATAATTGGAAATAGGAATATATACGGTATCTTGCTATGTCCTGTTTTGTAATGATAAAAAATTGTAATCTCTGAAAGGAATATATAGGTACATAATAGGTGTGTGTTGTGTCTAATGAGCTGAGGAGAGATTGGAAAAAACAGTTCTTTCCCTCTCCCCTCCTTGCTGCCAGGCATAGTCATCTACTATCGGCCCTGACTAGTAATGGATTACTATGTCCACCATAATCTGGTCATATCTTAAAAACAAATTCTTGTCTTGGATAATATAGAATTAGTGCAAATATTTGGGGCCAGATTTTGATCTCATTCTGATGCAAATCAGGCATAACTCCTCTGATTTTCACTGAGATTCTCCAGTCATCTTATTATGATTTTTAATACCACACAGTCTTTAATCCTTTTTTGAGGTTATAAAGACATGTCTCCACATCAGGTTCTACTGCAGAACATTCAGGTATTCGCACTGTTTCTTTCTCATTTTATGCTTTTTATAATTATAACAGAATAACACGCTTGGGGCACCTTTCATTTTTGTCATGCAAAAGGCTAATAAACCATTACGGGTATTTTTTTACAACATGGTGAGTGTTATTTTGCAATGTTTCATTAGCCACAAATCCACAAGTCACTTTCAAGAATTCCAGATGCCAGATTGAGGGTATTTTTGCAGCTGTTCTGTGGGAAATCATGAAAGCATTACTCCCTTCAAGGGAGAGAAAAAAAAACACTTTGGATATATCAGTCCTTTCTACAGTATTTTATAGCAACAGCAAAGAAGAGTCATCTCAGATACAGCAATATACTGTATCTGTACATATGCCTGTGGATAATTCAAATATCATATTGCTTGTAAAATACTTTGGCTGCAGTGTTGAAGGAAGTCAGCTCCTTTGAATAGGATAAAATATGCTCCAAGGTAAAATATTTTGAATGGCTGTTCACTTAATCAAATCATGCCTAAAGCAATGCTATCTTCTGATGATTATACTGCATTTCTCGAGTTGACTTTTAAATTGAATTCACTGCCATCTTTATGTACTGGAGAACATCTTGAAAAAATCAAGCTACAAATAATGACTGTTTTCTAAAGGTCAAAGAAATTGAAGGGGAGGGGATGGAGTCTGTTTTGAAAAAAATACTCAGGAAGCCCTGAATATTTATATACTGATATCATCTATAGACCTCCAGGGTGTTTCAGAGCACAGACAGCTACAGCTTTTAATAAAAATCCAAACTGGATTTCATTTCTCATTTCTGATGGGGAAAAAAATCACAATCTGCAATCTTCATTGCCTGACTCGTATTCCCTTGTTTGAATTTTAACAGTTAATATTTGGTCCTTTTCCAGAAGGACATTCTGTCCGTTGTGTTTTCTGTCTATTGTAAAAGCATTAGGATTTGGGAGGTAGAACTGCCAAGATCTGTTTGTCAGAAGCTCATATACACTAAGTTTACCATTGGTATACCATGTGCAACCCTAAGAGAGCTAAGAATGTTTAGCTTGGTACAGTGATGACTAAGTGGGGGCGGAGGGAGGGGACAAATAACTGTCTGCAAATATTGGAAAGGTCAGATCCCCAGTTGGTGCAAATCAGTGTAGCTCCACTGACTTAATCTTCAGTTGGTATAAATCAGCATAACTACTTTCTTCAACGGTGTAACACCAGCTGAGGATCTGGTCCAATACTTATAAACACCAAGAAGGGAGAATAAATATTTAGGTTAGTACACAGGGGTATAATTAAGAGGAGTGGGATGAAATTAAGAAAGGGAAAATTTCCTGAGACTGGGATATATCAGACAGTGAAAGGGAAGTGGTGAAAGCCCCATCACTTCTAGCTATTAACACCAGACTGGACAAAACACAAGAGAATATAGTGTAGAAAATAATCCTGCATTTGCAAGGATATGGGTTGTATGATTTTACAAACTGTTTCCATTTCTAACTACTGTGGGCCATATTATGGCTTTAAACCAGGGCCAATAGAAGGGCTGTGGAGAGGCTCTCTTTTTTGGGATCCTTGGACTAAGCTTTGGCAAACTCAGCCAGAATTCATCCTGAAGTGCCACACATTAAAGTGACAGGTGCACCATGCTTTAAAAGGGCACATAACATATACTCCTTTATGCAAATATTAGTTTCTTCTTCCACATATATTAGTGAACTCCACTGTGAGAGGTAAGGATCATTATAACCATACTACAGGTGATTAAATTGTAGCACAGAGCCCAAAGTCACACAGCAAGTCTATAAGGAGAACTCTTAACATAACCCATGAATCCCAGTGTCTGCTGTGACCACTGGACCACATTTATTTAAGCCTGGGATGGTTCAGTCATCTTGTCAGATAGTCCTGTTGCAGTAGGGAGCAAGAGAGAGAGCAGTGCAGCTGCTGTGAGATCATTTACTTGTTTATTTTAACATTTCATAGAGATTTCTCTCTGTTTGCTACTGTGAATGAGTTCCTTGCCACTGGATTGTTCCTCAACTTTGAGGTTTTTAAAAAAATCAAAAGTCAAGCTCTTATCCACTGTGTCATATTTTTCTGAGCTGCTGTAGCTCAACTGAGAAGTTGGTTTGGGGAAAAAATGGTAAAAGAGAAGGATTTAATTTATGGGAGCATCACAAATGCTGTCTGCTAGGCCCTGGGGGGAGAAAATTCCCTCTGGCCAACACCTGAAATAACTGGACTCCGGAGGGAGCTATGCCCAGGATTCCTTGGCAATAGGGAGGATCACTGCAACATGGTGTCCTTCACAAGGCAGCGAGGAAGCCAAAATGTGAAGAAACATGGAACCACCCTTCTCGAGCAAAGGGGCAATGTGAACTAACAAGTTCTTTTACTAGCTGAAGAACCTTGGGTGTTGCCAGCTTTTACTCTGAGCAAGTAGGGTTTGGCAGTAGCATTCCAACTCCTTGTACAGACTTGGCAGATAAAATCTCAGCATAATTTGTGACTCTTGAAAACAAATTAATGAATGCAATAAAATTTTATATTCTCTGCCAGAGAGATGAGAGAGAGAGAGAGGTGTTGGGAAAAGCGGAGGTTTGGCTATAATTTAGTTTGTCAATCCTCACTTCCCCAGCCCATTGTCTCTCGTCTTCTCTTCCTCCTTCCTTTTCTCTGCTTTATAATCACCACAAGCTCCCACGATTTCCCTTCCCATCCACATCCAGCCCACACAACCTCTTTCCTTCCCACCAAAAACAAAAACAAAAAAATCAGTTACTACAATGCACACATTAACAAACAAACAAACGAAAAAACTCCAGGCCCCATGCCAAAGCCAACTCACGATCTTACATTTGTAATCCTGGCCCCTGCTTCCTACCCATCCTCTAGGTCTTTGTGTTCTCCTTCATGTCTACTTGGTTTACAAGCTGTCAGGGCAGGGACCTTTTATTTTATTTTATTTTTTTATTGCTTGGGTATGCTTTGTAGTAAAGTGTCTAGCACAGTTTTGGATGCTGTATAAATAAATAAAAAATAATAGATTGCAATAATGAACTCTTCTTTAAGGTCTGGATTAGGATCACACTTTGGCTAAAGTTTGAATCTGGTGTTCTATTTTAGACCTATTTCACATTCAATATTATATAATATAGGCAGAGCTATGCCTCTAGATATGGTTCCCACTATAAGCCCCTGCTTTTAGTTGCTTATAATTTTGCCAAATTTTAATTGTTCAGCCTGAAATTTTCTATACTGTATTTCTACTTAAAGCTGAAATTTGGGGGAAAGTTTCAGCTAAAAGGGTTCAGCTGCCTCTGAGAATGGTATTAAGGAAAAAATACATTGTTTTGCTCGTGTTAAAACTAATCATATTGCTACTTCATTGAGAAGTACTAGTGCACCCATACTTTGAAGCAAAGACTTGACATTTGTAAGGGGAGTTGCCCTGATGTCAGTGATGTGTCATTTGTGGTCCATGTGAAAGAATACTCACATCTGGCCAAGTTATAAGTCTTTGAAATATCTCAGTTCACACATTCTTAGTAAGGACTTGTTAGAATTTAGGAGATAAAGTCCCCAAAGATATCCTCTGCACTGAACATTCTCCAGCCCAGGGAAGCAGGAGTTGAGCAGTATTTTCCCTACAATTGTTCCTCCTGTCTGCTATGTGTCTCTATGGGGCTGAACCCAGGAACTGAGGGAAGGAAGACTGGCTCTCCTGTGCTCTTGACGCTTCCTCTGCTGAGCCCAGGCAGAGGCGAGGGAGGGAGAAGCAGCACTGGAATGCAAAGGAGTGATGAATGGCTGCAGAGAGGAGTGTTGAAGGAGCCACAGGGTGGGGAGGTGTAGAGGGAGCTGCAGCTGGGGAGGATATATGTGGACAGGAGCCAGGTGATGGTGGGTTGGATAGAAGCAAAGGGAGAGGAAGAGAGGAGCTGGAGTGTGTGTCGGGTGTAGTGAGATAGGAGTAGAAGTGGAGGAGGGAAAGAGCCAGTCTGTGTGTGATAGATTGGATAGGAGTTCAGGGTGTTGTGGTGAGATTTGGGCAGGGATTGGATAGCCCCATCTCCGCTGATGCCACAACATCCACACTCCTATTTTTAGTGCACTAGCTCAAGCCAAGATAGCGCAAGTCTCTCTACCCAGGCTGGGAGGTGTGCTCCCAACTGCAGCGTAGCCGTACCCACTGCTACTCTGGTGAGATCACCACAAAAACACCCAGGAGGAAATTAATAATTTTGTACCCAGTGCAGGTTTTGGATGATGTGTGTTAAATAGGCCTGGGACCACACATTGAATGTGAAGAAAAAAAATAAACATTGAAAACTATCTACTCACTGAATGAGGCAGGGGTCCTGTGGGGAAAAATAGTGTGATCATGTAAATAAATGTCAATTAAAAAGTCTTGTCAACTGTTGACAATTGCCTACAGTACTTCCAACTTAAATTGAATTGGCTGGTTAGCACTGAGCCCCCACTCCCATCTTTTCATATGCTGTGTATTTATATCTCCCTACTGTATGTTCCACTCCATACATCTGATGCAGTGGGTTTTAGCCCATGAAAGCTTATGCCCAAATAAATATGTTAGTCTCTAAAGTGTCATAAGGACTCCTCGTTGTTTTTTTCATGTAATTCAAGACTGTATCATAATGTATATTCACAAGGGGTTCAAATTAAGGTTGCACAAGACCCTTTAAGTCTGGCATGTCCTAACTTTTGAATGCTTGACTTTGCAACTTTAACAGTCTTTTAACATAGGGTTGTGTTGGGTTTTTTTTGGTTGTTTATATATGAAACACTGACCATGGTATGGCTTAATGGTTTTATCAGCATGAGTTTGGGGTGGTTGTATTATGCCACATGTGAGTTTACGTCGTCATCCCAAACAAGTGTCATTAAAACTTCTGCACCAAAGCACATGCTGTGTGTTGTATATACCACATATATTACATACAAACTCTTTAAGAATGTTTTAGAGCTTTTAAAAAAAAAGCATCTTAGAAGGACTATTTCTTGTATCCCTTGGCCTGTAAAGCCAGGTCCTTTAATTACCATGCGGGAAAGGAAAATTAAAAATAATAAATGTAAAACACCTCTAAAAATAACCTTAAAGTAGTTTTTCCATATAAAAGAACGTCACAGTTCTAAAGTCCAATCTAAGGCCCTTTAAGTCTCAGGCCTTAAAAGTGAGTGCTGGCTGGCTGCTATTGGGAAGCTGCTAAGAATCTCCCACTTCCAATAGGATAATGCTCCTTTTTGAAGACCTGCAGGACCATGAAATATTGGATTTTAAAGATATGATATTTTTATGTCTGGAAAAACTGTTACTGGTAAAAGATTGAATCTTGTCTGTCATGGACCTCTGGCAGGTCTAAATTGTCAGGAAATTCCACTTTTTTTTTTTGGCGGGGGGAGGAGGAAATATTCTCTGGCAGGTGGATTTAAAAAATAAATGGTGCTGTCTGAAGTAGCTCAGGAGTTTGGAATGTTATAATGAGTCCTGGGAGACAGATTAATGGGCAGGTGATACAATCATAGGTTTTTGATAAATTGCTCAGATACTTATTTATCACATGCCTTTGCAATGTAATATTTCACTTGGATATCACATCTACATATATGGTCCACACAAACACACATCTTTGGGCCAGGACTTCAGCTGATGTAAACTGGTTTATCTCCATTGGAGTCGACTGAAGTCAATGGAGCTATGCCATTTTACACCAGCTAAAGTTCTGGCTCTATGTCTTCTCTGTCTACACACCTCAGTCTAAGCTTTAAATTACACTCATGATTATTCACATTATTAAGTGTAGCAGGTTCCTGGCTCTTATTTGCTAATGAAAAAACTTTCTAACATAAAACTGGGCTTTGATCCCAGTTTTCAGTCATAGTCTCCATTATGAGATGAAGGATGTGGCATACATCAACTGAAAATAATAAATCAAGTAGTAATAGTGCTGTTGTTTTCCAGAAGAACTCAATTGCATTCCCATCTCCTCGTCCATCTAATTTGGTGTATTGAGTCAGTTGCATTAAGACTGAGAAATCCATAAGAAGGATATAACATATACAATAGTTACAGTCACTGATGTAATACTGGCGCCACTAAGCTTTATTTTATTTAAGAAAATACCACTTTCCATGTACTTCAAAATAGTATAGACATAAAACATTTTAAAAGAACCAGAAGCTCTGTGTGTGTAATTTGATGCTGAGCCTTAGCAAAACAGGCAAAGATTCAAATATTTTCCCCTGCTCAAATGGTTTAAAATATATTTCCAAGGGTGATTTGGCTAGAGAGGCTGTCGCTTGGGAATTACAAGCTGAAAAGTTTTATTTTTTGTGAAGATCTGCATTTCTGTGAAAAAAACAGAACTGCTTTTGGGGCTGGCCACAAGCCAGAAATAAGGTATTCTTAAAAATATTCCTTCAAGTAAAATCTCATTAATAAAGTCAAAAGGAGAAAAATCACAATTTATTTAAAATTTCAAACAAGGTCTGTAAGATAAGCCAATTACAAGTATAATAACTTGGCCTTTGATTAATCTATGTGTAGTCACATATCCTGTAAAGACTTACACACATGCTTAACTTTCTGCAGCATCCTAGTTGAGGGAGTAGTCCTTGGGTAAGGCCTGGTCTACACTAGAAAATTAGGTCAGTTTAACTATGCGGTCAGGAGTGTGAAAAATCCACACGTCTGAAAGGAGTAGTTAAGCTGATTTAAGTCCCCATGTAGACAGTACTAGGTCAATGGAAGAATCCCTCCTATCAGTGTAGGTAGTGTCTACACTGAAACGCTTCAGTGGCACAGCGGTAGCGCTGTAGTGTTTCAAGTGCAGACAAACTCTGAATCTTTGCAAGATTGGGGCCTAGAATTAGTATTTAGTACAGTCAGAAGGAAGTAGGATCAAATGGGGGTTATAGTTAGCACATAATTTTGCTTTGCCAGATCAGGTATAATTTATGAGCTTGCTTCCCTTGTATCCTTTTTGGCAGTAAAGAGTATTTATAATTTTGTTGTTTTGGACAAATTGCACTATTTCTCCATTAGGGCTTGATCCAAAATGCCCTGAAATAAAGTGAAATCTGCCATTGTCTTCAAAGGACATGGCATCTGTCTCCTATGTCTCATTCTTTGTGTTGACACACAACCAACTCATGGGACCTTTAGGAAGACTAGAGCTGGGTGAACAGCGAGAAAAATTATTTGCAAAAGGTTGGCAACCTCTGCCTACCTGAGAAATCACCTTTCACCTCTGCCACAGTGCTGGCAGTCACAATCAGCTGGGACATTCAAGCTATATTCCCACAGTATACAAGACAGGGAGCTGCTAACAAGTGAGGGCCTCTTGACTTTGGAAATCACTCCTTCCCCTTCCCCTCTCTAGTTATAAATATCCCAAGTCTGCTGACTATTAGGTTGTGTTGCAAATGTGCAAAGCCTAAGCTGTGCTCCATGGGGTAGTGAGGGGAGCAAGTATGTGTAAATGTTTGTTTTATTTAATCTGAGCAGTTAGGATTGGAGTTATACATTAGAACTATTACACTATAAAACATTGTTGAAGGCTCCTAGAATAAATATTGTTGAAGGCACCTAGAATTGAGGATAGGTGTTCTTTCTTTCTGTGTGTGTCTCTCTCTCTCTTTTGTGTGTGCCTTACATTAAAATAAGTACTAGAAAAATAAATAGAATTTTGTAACAACTATTCTCACCCTTTTCCGTTTGTTCGAACACAAAGCAAAATAGGTTGCATGTCATACGAAAATTCACTTTGGGAAGAAGGGAAATATTTTATAAAGGTTTTGTTATTTAAGGAACAGAAACAATACTACATGATTTAGATGAGCAGTCATATATTTGGAATATTGAGTTGCAAATACAGAATTACTTAAACCAGACAGGTCATCAGCAATCTATAAGCTGAAATGTATTAAGATAAAAATATTCAATTAATTTTAAACAGGAAACAAATGTGTAAAAATGGAACTCTCTTCACACACAATTTGCAAAAAGAGGAAAGGGTTAAATTCACTGAATAAATTGTTTGTTTTCCTGGCTCTAGTCTGGATTTTTAGAGATGACAGACTATAAATTAAGAGACAAGGTGAGTGAGGTAATATCTTTTATTGGGCCAATTTCTGTTGGTGAGAGAGAGAGAGAGAGAGAGACAAGCTTTCAACTTACACAGAGCTCTTCTTCAGGTCTGTGGAACCTGAGTCAGTGGTCAGCAGCAAGGGAAAAGATTCAGGAAATACCACACTGTGTAGCATGTTCACCCTTCAAAATAGCCTTAAGAGTGTGTGAAAAAGTTAATTCTGATCATAGAAGCATTAAGGGGAGTTTCACCATTGACATCAGTGGGAATGGGATCAAGTCCTAACCCTCAGGCAGCACAGAATGCACCCATGACTTAGAAGCCAATGGCTGCCTGGCAGCTGAACCTGCTGTGCTACCTGTGTTGTAGAAGAGTTTGTATAGAGAAAGTTTGGTTCATAACCTCTAAACCCCAATTCTAGAACTAGACCAAACTATTATCAGTAAAGATTTAGTATTCAGTTAACAATGAGTTATTGCCTGGTAAAAATGGCAGGGATTATTGCATAGACATTGGGTCTCAGGGGAATGCATATGCAACTATTGCTGTACTTTGATCATAAAGTCCTTAAGGGTCTTGGTATGTACACCAACTTTTCTGATTATATTTTACAACTTTCTCTGCTCTTTCCTGTGTCTAGTTCATGTATGAAGTGAATATAAATGTCTTTTAGCAGAGCAAGGAATACTTAACACCTCAGTGCAGAACTGAGAGTCTTTGCACAAGGTGACCTGTCTCTATAACAATATCTACTCTGCTGGAAAATCTGGGATTTATCTGCAGCTCAAACATTAAATATTGTTATGTGAAATCAGTGGGCCAATCCCTGTTGATTCTCTGGGAACTCAAACCTTCAAGAACCATACCCCGGGCATCCCAACTACCTCCTCCTATCAGTTCTTGAGACCCATGCAAACCTTACTTTCTTGTCTTAAGAAACAGTTACAGCGGGGGTTCTCAAACTGGGAGTTGGGACCCCTCAGGGAGGTTGTGAGGTTATTACAGAGGGGGTCACAAGCTGTCAGCCTCCACCCCAAACCCTGCTTTTCCTTCTGCATTTATAATGGTGTTAAATATATAAAAAAGTGTTTTTAATATGTCAGGGGAGTCACACACAAGGCTTTCTATATGAAAGGGGTCACCAGTACAAAAGTTTGAGAACCACTGAGTTATAGAGTCCTTCTGACTGGTGATGAGGTAAGAGCAGAGAGAGCACAGCCTGGCTTTCAGATCACATGTTACATTTGAGGAGCTAGCAGCCAGGGCCAGCTCCAGCGTTTTTGTCACCCCAAGCAGCGGAAAAAAAAAAAAAAAAAAGCCGCGATCGGCAGCACTTTGGCGGCAGCTCTACCACTTCCGCATCGTTCTTCAGTGGCAATTCGGCGGCAGGTCCTTCCCTCAGAGAGCGAGAGAGGGACCCGTCGCCGAATTTCCACAGAAGAGCCAGACATGCCGCCCCTCTCCGTTGGCCGCCCCAAGCACCTGCTTGCTGCACTGGTGCCTGGAGCCGGCCCTGCTAGCAGCTCCTGATATTTCCATCTCCCCAGTATTTCAGCCACTTCTTTCAGATATTTTCAAAATTTCACAAGTCCGCTCACAAAATTCACTTCTCATTTGAAATGGTGAGCTTTCAAATCCTCACCTGAATACAGTGTGGCAGCCATCTTTAGCAATTTTGCACTTATGATTCTATTTCTTTATTAGGTATTTTTAACTACATATATTATTCTTTCCAGTCAGCTATAAGGCCATCATGTGCAATGAGAATCCCCAGAAAACCCTGCTTTAAACATTCCACTTGCTTTTGTCATGCACAGCATAGGAGATGAAATATTTCAACAAATCAGGTGCAATCATCATCAGAATTTGTTTTCCTTTTCATCAAGGCAAAGTACTGTAGGCCGCAGACAGTTCTCTAGGGGATGAAGGGTGAATCTGTATTTTGCCAGAATGAACAATAAAAATAAATGGTTTCATTTGTGGAATCTACAAGAAAACTGCTGCTGCCAGACTGCATTAGAAGGAAAAAATACTTTAAAACTTCAAAGTGCTGTGTCAAGTTCCGTTTGCCTCCTTTCCGCCACCATTTTCTACCCCAGGAAATCTGGTAACTGGGTCTGTTTTATTCATTACTGGTTGGGTAAGAAGCTAATCATGCCATGGGGTGCTTCAGGAGAGATGGGAGCATTAGGGAGACCCACAATTATGTCCATGCTAGAGCAGCTAGAGCAGCTACAGGAAGGAGGAACTTTTAAAATGGAATAGGAATTATGAAGCCTAAAATAAGGAGAGAAAATATGAATAGCTCTGTGTTACGTCCCTAGCTCCCTGTACAACACAGGGGGAGAGTTAGGAATCGAAGAGGGGACTCCTCAGAAACCAGCATGATGAGCTGCCTAAGCTAGCCAGGAACAAAATACAGAGGAAAGTAGCAGACCTCCAAAGTCATTTAAGCACTTAACTCCCACTGATCTGGGCCTTAATCTCCTGACTAACAGGCCTAATAGGTGCCTCCCTTCACGTGGGATCCTTAGCCATGAACCCTTTTCTTGAGTTAGGCACCTAAGCCAGGCCAGCTCCTTAGATAGTTGCTCTAGCTGAAGTCCATTTGGAAGAAACTAATTTTTTGACAATCTTGTTTGCAAGTTTTGTGGAAAAACTAGAGCAAGAGAATGCCTCCAAAATACCCAATAGCCTGGTGGTTAGGAGGTTCCCCTAGTAGGAGGAAGACTTGGGTTCAAATCCCTGCTCTGCCTGATTCAGAGCAGAGACCGGAACCCACAGTTCAGGTGAGTGCCCTAACCAGTGGGCTATTGGATACCCTGGGATGGGTTTCTCAATCTTTCCTGTTGGAGCTGTTGCACTTTGAAATAAAAATTATTAATTGGATCAGGGACTTGAATCCATAGCTCCCACATCCCAGGTGTGCACCTTAACTAGCAGGGGACATACACAAATTTCTGCCCTGTTTGCACCAACTGTCTTTGTGAGAGGTCTTATGTGTTCTCAGAGCACACATATGGGATTCGGCCCTGCTGGCATGATAGACATTCCCCTGCCTAGTTTGACAATCCTGCTGCCACACCTTGCTTGAGCGCGGGGTCTAAGTAGCTTGTTAGCTTTGGAGCAGCACCAGCACTTAGGCAGCTTTGCAAATGCCAACCGGAAGAAATTCAGGTACATAGGGGACTAGCTGAGCAGCAGTTTGGGGAATGTCAGTGAGCCTAAAGGGTGGACTGAAGTGCCTAAAGAGACAGGCAGCTGCCTAAATACTTTTGTGGATATTGCCTAGGTTATTTCGGAGCTTAAGTCCCATTTTTGAAAAGGGTCTCAGGCAGGACGGACCAGATTTTCAAAAGTATTTAGGTACCTAGTGGGATTTTTCAAAGCACTTAAGTAGGTTAGACACCTAAGGCAACATTTTTGAAGGCACCTCACTTAGGAGCCTCCGTTCTATTTTCAGAAGAGACTTAGGCCAGTAGGAGTTTGTTTAACTGAAAACTAGTGGAAAGTAGGCTTCTAGGGCCAGATTTGTAAAGGTATTTAGGCACCTAAACTGCAGATAGGCACCTAATGTGATATTCAAAAGCATCTAAGCACCCAACTCCCACTGAAGTCATATGAAATTTCATATGAATTGTAATTCATATACAATTAAATGCACTTCATTGTACATTAAAAAGAAACCGTCATACTGCAGGTAGTAAGAACCAAGGCTTAGATGTATTTGCAGAGGATCAGTTGGAATCTCTCAACAGATAACAAGACAGCATGAGAGGCCTCACGATAGCATAGATGCAGAAAACAGCAAATGCAGTCTTTTAGGAATTTCCAGCCTAATTTCTTTTGCATTTTTAAAAGGTTCAGACAGTTTGAAAAAGCTATAGTTCCATCTCCGTGCTTCTTGGTGCTTCTTCAAACTCAGACCTCTTAAGGCTTGCTCATCACTAGTTAATTTAGATTACAAGCTAACGGAAAATTGTACTCTTTTGTTTCTCATTCAAATTCTTAAATAAAATCTTAGTATAGGCAGGGCAGGCATCTTGATAAATGACAGTGTACTTTTATTAGATTAACAATGTGTTAGCTTTGACATCAGCTGTAACATGATCTAGTATTGTGAAATGCACTTTGGATCCTGACACATTAATTGTTGTGTTTGGCTTTTTTGCTGGCATATCTTTTTACTTAGAGCTAAATGCAAATGGTTATGAGCTAGAATTTTTAGAAAAGTGATAGCATGCAAGCTTGCACTTGAAAATGCTCTAACACCAACAGAGGTAACAAAAATGCTAGAAGGGGTAGAGGAAAGTCAGAATACAAAAGGGCTTGTGTCCTAAGATGTTGGTCTGGAATTTACCTTTACGTCAACCTCTTGGTCTACTCAGAAAACAATGTACTGAATGTCAGTCATGGATGGGCAAGCAAAGGGTATTGCCGGTCTCTTGACATTGCACTATTTGGATATGATGGATGTGAAGAAATCTAATCCTTCCAGAGGGAGTCAGGTGGCACTGTGAAGACAAAGAGTGCAAACAATTTTGTACTGGGAAAGAACTTTCCGTTTTGGTCCTCTTGTGCCAAAAATGTTACAGTATCCAGCTGTTCTATGTTAAATACTAAATCTACTACAAAAAAAAAAAAAATCCCCAAAAAGAGGTTAAACTTCCAGTAAGAGTTTCTATTGGTTGGATCATGTTTAGCTCATACAAAACATGTTAAAAATCACTTCCCAGGCATTGTAAAACCATCTGCTTTCTGGATTAGAAAGCTAGACATTCAAATCCAAGTTAGGAAAAAAGGATAGCCAAAAGCTGTTTTGTTTAGAGACCCTTTGCTGCAAACAAGTGAATTGAGTGTTTGTGATATCTTTCTATTATCCCAGGAGTGAGTTTGAGCAGAAAGTAATACAGCAGATGTCCCCTGGACTGTGGCATTGCTAGCTGAATAATGCTTTAAGAAACCTTACAAAAATGATGATTTAATTCTGTTTTTCCCTTTGTCCTCACTGCAGATAAGCAGAGTTTTTTTCTTTGACCTATGGAATGAGGAAAGACCAATTTAAATGGCAGGCTTCTTCTAAGTTTCTATTAATTGAATTTTCAAAACCACTCACCATTTCCCCATGAATCCATGGAGTCATGGCAATATTTATATTTTCTGGATTGCATGACAGTTTTGCCACTGTTAGTTTATTGGATTTATTTGACTGTAACATCTGATTCTGATCCAAGACATCAGGCTGCTTAAAACTAGAAGAGTTCTCAAGTTGTGGTCTGTGAACCCCGGTGAGCAACAGAGCATTTGCTGATGGCAGTGTTGCCATCTCTCATGATTTTAGCCCAAGTTTTGTAATATTTAGTGTCTTTTCTTAAAGCCTCAGCTCCTGGAGTCATGTTATTACATGAAAATTTCAGCTTTCAATAAAAAGATTACATATTTAGCTCACGTGGTTGCAAAGAAAATCTTGGAAATGTTAATAAAAACAGCAAAAAATCATTTAAAAAAATCTCAGGAGTTTTAAGTTTATCTCATGGCTTTTGGGGGACTGACTCATGATTTTTGAATGTATAGGATTAGCAATACTGCCAACTGCAGAAAGCTGAATGGTTACATAGGGCTGGCTCTCTTCCTTATCTTCAGCTGCTAACTTACAGTAAAGACAGATGAAAATACATTATGACCAAAAATTTCAGAAGTGCTCACTGACTTGGGGTTGAACTTGTGACTAGAGCTGGTTGAAAATTTTCTATCTAAATCTTTTTTCAACAAAAATAGTGGGTTTTGACTAAATGACAAATGTTGCCAAATATATCTCCTTTCCTTTAAAATTTTCAGTTTTTCATCAAAAAACCACAAACTTGAAAATCAAAAAGTTTTCAGGTTTTCGATGAAAAAGGTTTCCAGACTGAGGCATTCAAAATCAGTGACCACTTCTGAACATGTGACCCTTAATACTTTTTTTATGTTGGCAATTACTGTAGTTGCTATAGGGATGTTATATGATTATGAATTAGTGGCCAGGGGGCCCACCAGACCATCTTTTTGTTAATACATTGTCCACACTATGAAAAAATCGGAGTCCCTTAAGCAGAGAAAGTTTGACACATTTTGGCTTTCTTTGGTTTTCACACATTCATGAACCACTCCCACTGTTTGCAAATTATGTAATATTTGAAAATACTTGATGAATATCACAAGTAAAGAAGTAGAAGTCTGTGGATTATGCATGAAGTATCCACTGTTGGTATTCAATATTTAGACTTCAAAACTAGTCAGTCAAAAGTCACTGGTAAACTGCATGTACATGGTCTACTTCAAATATGTATATTAATGATTAAGATACTAAAGATACCAAATATATGTATGACTAAATTATACAGGTCTATTCCAAACCTTCTTGAATTTTATAGGGCTCAAACAGGGATGAATCAAACTGAAACCCTAACATTCACAATATATTCACGTGTTTTCTTGATATTTGTCCAAATCTTCTTAAAACCTGTTCACTACCAAATTTAGATGTGGCCATTCAAAATTAGCTTTCTACAGCAATGGCTAGGCATCAGGAGCCATTCAAGAATCACAGAGCAAAGTACTTTGTATTCCCTCCAAAAACACCAAACAATCATAACTAATACAGTTGAACCAGGTGTGCGGAGGGAAGATGGAGGTAGTCTGTTGTGTCTAGAATGGATACCTTTGAAAAGGAACTCCTGGAAGGCTTGCATCCTTAGGAAGGCAGAGTTCATGTAGTGTTGTGTGGTTTGTAGAGTGTGATAGGCATAAGGTGTGTACCTGTAGTTCAAGGAGGAGAGTGTTAGGTGGGTTAGCTTTTCATTTTCTTGCTTTTGTGTTTTTGTGTCAGACGTGTTATGTGTGTAGCAACCTTAGTCATTTAAAAAAAATGTCTTGCTTTTGATCTGTCTATATACTTGTACACATTTTGATAGTATCAGTTCCCTTTATATCACCTGCCAGCTTAGATAATAAGCTTTTTGTGGCAAGGACCGTTTCCTTTTAACAGGTAATCATCAAGTGATCCATCCCATCGCCCATTCCCAGCTTCTGGCAAACAGAGGCTAGAGACATCATCCCTGTCCATCCCGGCTAATAGCCATTGATGGACGTATCCTCTATGAATTTATCTAGTTCTTTTTTTAATCTTGTTATAGTCTTGGCCTTCACAACATCCTCTGGCAAAGGTTGACTGTGCATTTTGTAAAGAAATACTTCCTTTTGTTTGTTTTAAACCCGCTGAAAGTTTGTTCTGTATGGTAAGTGCTTTATCTTCCATTTTGGAAAAATACATATTTTTAAACTGAAAAGGAATAGGAAATTATATTTGTCAGTGTAGCCCCAGTGTAACCCCAGACACTGTGAGTGAGCCTGTGAATATTGCCTGAAAGTTCCTACACCTTTTGTTATTATTATACTTCTCCAACCCACTGAATCTATCTAGATTAGGACAGAGAAACACTGGAAAGATACAGAGATCCAGGTAGAGGGAGGCTGAGGGCTTGTACACACTAGAGCTTACTTCGGTGTAACTTAAGTTGCTCAGGGGGAGTGGCTTTTTCACACCCCTGAGTGATTTAAGTTACATCGACCTAAGCATTGGGGTGGACAGTGCTATGTCAGCAGGAGAAGCTCTCCTACCAACACAGCTACTGCCGCTTGGGGAGGTGGAGTAACTATGCAGATGGGAGCACTCTCTCCCATCAGCATAGAGCATCTGCACTAGCAGCACTACAGTGGTGCAGCTACATCAGTACAGCTGTGCTGCTGCAACGATTCTAGCATAGACTAGCCCTGAAAAGTTGTTGGTTTTGTCTTTTGTGTAAGGTCCTAGCTACATTGTGACTACCAGGTTGGGGTACCCAGTTATATACAATACGACACTTCTCCAGCACAGTTAAAACATGGTTTGGTCTTGCACAGTAGAGGGGACCACTGACCCGTGATTTAGATGTGAACTGTACAGTGTAGACTTTAGCAGGGCTGTGATACAGGCCATAAACATGCTTAAAACATAGTTCTGTCCCATCTACGCTACATTCTGAAGCATGTTTTATTCTTACTGGGAGACTGATGACCTGTTGTAACTGTGTCCTGCAACCCTGTCATTTTTACAGTGTAGAAGGGACCAAAATCTTTGGTCTTATCCACACTAGTGCTTGCAACATTCTTAAAACCATTTTCAAACATTATTATGCCCAAACATTGTTGGAGTTATGTTTGCATAGGCGCTCCTGGTTATAAGCTGCATTGTGATAACCATGTTCAGCACCCATGTTAGAATATGTGTAAGGGTCCAGTTATGGACATAATATGGTTAACTTGATTGCTCGCATTGCAACTCAGTTGTGTAAGGTCAGGATGGAGTCTCCAAATTCTATTAGCAAAACTGTGTTACTGTCCTCATTTCTCTTTAGTTCTAAACACTACTGTTCTGAACTGTGTTGAGTGTGGACACTCACCATTCTCACTAGCATAGTTTGGTGCCCTATGTTCACAGGCCCTAAAACTTAAGCATTGTTTGCATGGAAAATTACTGTGCTCAGCAAAGCCTGGGTAAAGTTTATAGTATTTTGTGCCTTTGAGATACTGGAATCTGCAGTAATGCTTGATAACATCACAGAGTCTGGGGAAGTAACACACAAGATTTTTTGAAGTAAAAATAAGTTATATGTAGGACAAAGGAGGCCATGCACAGTCTCTCATGAAGTTTGCTGGAGCCAGGAGATTTTTTTAGCATCTAAAAAGGAGCTTGGTAGATGCTTAATGAATTAAGATAGCTTATGATTTTCAGAAAGCAAAGTATTAGAACTATAGTTGATAGCTTGTCCCATATTGCTGTTGACCCTCTTCTCTTGTTTTCCCTCCTTCTCTCTTCTCCCCTCCCTTTATTTTGCCCCCTATCACCTTCTATTCTCTTCCTCTTTTTACCTTTTTTTCTCCCTCTTTTGCAGCCCTATGAATAGTTCAGTGGTGATGGAGGGAGGGTTACCTCAGAAGTTAGTCAGCCTACCTTCATCATTGTCTTCTCACCTTTCCCACCTTAACTTAGCTCTCCTACCATTCTGGCTAACTTCTATTGACTAAAATGCCTTTATATCCTTTAATCTTATTTTAAGAAGTAAAACCCAATCCTGAATCCAAACTTGTCTTTATTTAAAAGCATTTCTATGATGGTCTTTACTGTAGTATTTTATTCCTCACAAACAAGAAATTAAACTTCAAAGCACTTGTATCCCATTTTACAGATAGTGAAAAGGAGACACAGAAAAGTTGAGAGACTTGCTCAAGGTCACACAGGAAATCTGTGGCTGACAGAGGAATAAAACCTAGATTTCTTGACTCCCAGACATGTGTCTTAACCATCAAACCACCTTTTTATCCTGTTTAGTGGTATGTACATAAGCGGAATACTGAGTCAAATGACTTCCCATTTGTTCACTTCAGAAGAAAGCTCTGGATGAAGCTTGCTGCACATAGGAAGCATTAGCATTGAAAGAATACACATTTTTTAAGGAAAATTATTGGAAATAGAAGTGGTCAAATGATGCATTTTGAATAATATTAGCTGAAGATTTAAATATTTTTTTGGTGTGAATTATCCTTGAACCCATCTTCATATCTGTGAATGTATTTGATATTCATATCTATTCACTGAATAGTTTGACCAAGTTTTTTTCAGCCTACGGTTGTTCTTATTTGTGGTGTTCGATTGATACCTTGTCATGTGATGATGTTTCTGCTCCGTAACTGGACAATTAAAACTTTTTAAATGAGAGAATAACAAATAATGAATGAGTTTTCTTGTTCATAAACAAATACCTTTGTTCAAATACAAATACAGTATCTGTATAAAATAGTTTTGGGCTGCAAAGCCTCATGCTTCAAGGCTTAAGCCAATATCTAACCATTAGGGGCTAGGAAGAAACTTTCCTGGGGGCAGATTATCCCACATTAGGCACATGTGGGGTTTCTTGAACATCTGCTGAGTCAGCTGGTGCTGCCCACTGTTGGAGACAGGATACTGAATAGCTGGCCCATGGAGTTGGTCCAATTTGGTAATTCCTATAGGATAGCCATTTCCCAAACTCTTTAGAAAAAAAACAACTCATCATGTGAATGTTTGTGAAGAGTGATAGCAATAGGTCGTGAACATGGTTGAATTTAATTCAAAAGAATGTTTGGAAATAGTATTTTGTAGTGTTCGGCTAACTATAGTTAGAAATACATTATTGCTCGGGGGGCCAAAACTGGAAGCCTGAATCCAAATTGGTGCTTTGTTGAGGAAGATTAAAATCCAGACCCAAACCTAGAGCTTAAATTTTGTGATTAAGATTTATAATAGGCTGAACTGGAATGTTAGATTTGGAGTCTCCCAAACTTCTGAGGTGGGTTCAAATCTAAATCTTAACCCAAAGCCAAAAACATTTGAGTTGCCTTTCTTTTTACAACAAGATGTTTCTGAGCTATGGCCATTGACCACAACGAAGAACTGACATAACATTAAATGTAAGTCTTCAGAATTGAAACCACCTGGTTTTCTGAATTCATCATCAGGGCTGTTATGCTTTTTTTCCCCAAAAAAGTCTATAAGATTAAAAGTTATAGACAGAGAGCTTTTTTCTAAGTCCAAGATGTTACTTGCTGAAAACATATCAATTGGTTAAAAATTGTACAGGTGGCTTGAGTTAAAGAAAAGATTTTAAAGATACATATATCCTAATCTTTTTATACTGTAACCTGTTCTAGATAATAACATTTAAATGCAAAGTGTAAGATCAAAAGCATCTTGAATACCATCTAATCATCTGTAAAATCTTCTGGGGTGTATTCCCCTTTTATACATGTGTCTAACTACTATTAGTGTTAATAGCAGTTACATGCAAGCCCTGAGGGGACACTATCCCTCTTAGTTATTTTAGTACTGTTAAAAAGGGTAAATGGTTGAGTTTAAAGGTCAGAAATAACAGGTGAGACCGTTATATATTGAATTGACTGGTGGCTGATTGTATGTGTATAACTGTTACATCAACCAGACAATCACTACGCTCTTGAATTAACTCACATAGGAAAATGATAAAAGACAGAAACACCCTATCATGTATGGGTAAACGCTTTTCACAAAGTGACAGGTTTCAGAAGGGTAGCCATGTTAGTCTGTATCAGTAAAAACAACAAGGAGTCCTTGTGGCACCTTAGTGACTAACAAATTATTTGGGCATAAGGGAGTGGGTTATATCCCACGAAAGCTTATGCCCAAATAAATTTGTTAGTCTCTAAGGTGCCACAGGGACTCCTCATTGTTTTTACTTTTCACAAAGTGATCACTTTATGTCTGACATTTCAGTCCTCATCTTCAAAGGAAACCTGCACAACATTTTCAAAAGATGAGCCTACCACCTTGAATTCATAACTCTGCTAAACATTAAACATCATAGACTGAACAGAGACACTGAATTTATGACTTATTACAACAATCTGTAACCCACTAACCCCCCTTTTTGTCCTATGACTGCAGAGGTGTTGAATGGTCCCGTAGAATATGTGGTAACTACTTATACTAAAACAATCTGTTCCACCTTGTATTTAGCTGTGCCTGTGATGCTCTGAGTACCCTTCCCAGACCTGAAGAAGAGCTCTGTGTTTCATGAAAGTTTGTCTGTCTCAGCAACAGAAGTTGGTCCAATAAAAAAATATTACTTCACATACCCTGTCTGTCTATGTTATATCAATACATTCATTGTATATCCAAGATAATCTCATCTTTATTCTTCTCTAGAAACTATTTTCTTTTTGTATTAAATTATTTGATGGACAATTTTAGTAATTATAATAATATAAATATTTCTGATCCATTAGTAGGTATCAGTGAAAATACAAATATTTTTACAAAGTGATGATTGTGATATATGAATCACCCTTGAAAAGTTTAATTTGCAAATCCAGCAGCTCTCAGTAGTTGCCAGTCAGTATTGTCCTCTCCTCAGGATATGTTCAACCAGTGAGTGTTCTGATGATATAATGCTACTCTTTTTTGAGTCATTGAGAGCTTAGTAACTCAGGGTAAGTCTACACTACAGTGCTACATTGTCACAGCTGCACTGGTGCAGCTGTGCCTCTGTAGTGTGTCTGGTGAAGACACAATATGCTGACAGGAGAGTGCTCTCCCATTGGCATAATTACTCCATCTCAGCAAGAAGCAGAAACTATGTAGGTGGGAGAGCGTCTCTTGCCGACTGGTGTGGACAGCACGAAACTTGCATGGCTCATTGGGGAGCTTTTTCACACCTCTGAGTGACGTAAGCTATATCAACTTAGGCTGTAGTGTAGATCTGCCCATAGTATCCATCTGGGAAGTTGTGTGGATGGAGTCCTGGAATAAACCAGAACTTTTCTTCATTTTGCTTGTGTAGTTGAATTTAGCAGTTAATTATCTTATTTTTATATTTCTTTTTGTTCACTTAGTTTTATATTTCTAAGCCACCTCCAGCCTTAAGCATCTTGGGTGACTCAAATTTGGGCACCAACATTAGTGGGCACTTTGGAAATGCTGTCCATCATCTTTTGAATTCAAGTAGTCTCTTGGACTTATTGAAATATACATATTGTTCCTGAGGAGCACTCCTTTTGTTGAACAGTTTCTTAATCACACTAAACACACTCTGAAAAGCCTCAGCAGAAGTGGTGGCATCAGCATGATAATGATGATTAATGAATCCTCCTTCTAATGAGAGAATTAGGGCTAGTCTACACTGGCAACGTTAAAGCGCTGCCGCGGCAGTGCTTTAACATGGGTTGTGTAGTCGCAGCGCAGAGCTGGAAAAGAGCTCTCCCAGCCCTCTAAAACAACCACCTCCACAAGGGGCATAGCTACCAGCATTGGGAGCACGGCCCCCAGCACTGGTTCACTGTCTATACTGGCGCTTTACAGTGCTGAAACTTGCTGCGCTCAGGGGGGTGTTTTTTCAGTAAGTAAGTAGGTAATGCTACCTCCATTGTACAGATAAGAAAAAAGCTTGATCTCACTCTCAGTAAATCAATGGAAAAACTTAAAATCACTTCAAGGAATTGGATTGAGTGTGAAATGAGATAATAGTAATATCAGTGTAAAAGCAGGGGCAGCAGAAGAGTGAGAGGTAAAATAAGAGGAACCTTTTCAGTACTATGTGCTAATAGTTGTGTAAACTTTGTAATTTTTAGCTATTGTATAATCAGGGGAGGAATAAAAAAAAGTTCTGTGCTAAATAGTTACTCTAAAGTTTACTGACACCACCATTAAACCAAGTCAAAAAAACTCTGGGTCATAGTCTGAGCTTCGGTGAGCAACAGCTTGTACAGTATTGACTTCAACGGGAGCAGAAAGCCCATCTGAGGACAACTTTAACTCTGCAAATAATTTTAGTCCTTTGCACTTAAAAAATGAGAAAGTGTACACTGGTCATTGTGAGGAGGATATGGCTTACCGCTTCAACATCAGTTGCACAATCATGCCTCAGTTTTATCTCTTTCATGCCTCACTTTCCGACTGATGATGTTTAGTTTAGTGATTTGAACCTATGCCCAACTCAAAAGTCCAAATACAAAACAAACAGGCCTTCCACAAACAAGCCCTTCAGCCCTTGACTACAGGGCCTCAATAGTCTTTAGCCTACCTGGGCTAACAGTCTTTTACCCTGCAGTACAAGGGTCTCTACCCCACTTCTCTAGGTGGCACCAATGAGAGGCCCATGCCCACCTGCCCCCTACTATGGACACTGTGAAGGGGTGCCTACTCTCAACCCAGACCCCCATATTTTATTGTTTCCTATGGTCTCTACTATGTTGTCCCTCTCTTTTCAAGGCTTTCCCTGGGGTTCTTCACTAGAGTTTTCCAGCACAGCCCTCTCAGGCTCCTTCCTAGAGTCCCCCCTCTGCAGAGAACCAGTCTCATCTAGAACTCAAACTGAGGGCATTCCCCAACTCTCTCCCCCCCTAAATCCCCCTCCCAGCCAACTACTACTCCTTTCCAGATTTATCTCTGACTGAGCAGAAGGCAGTTGATTTCATAGTGCTGTTCCTTTTCCCACTAGACCTTGCCACAACATGTGCTCACATGTACAAACCACAGAATTCCCATGGCCTGAGAGGAAGCTAGGCACAGATCATAGCAGAGACTCAAACCCCTCTTAGAGGGCCAGATCACCATGTGACATCAGCATATCATATTACAGCATCCTTCATAGGTTTTCACATTTCTACTAATATTTACTGTAGCATATATTGTATAAAATGCACATGGCATTCATAGACTATAAAGTTAAGGTGAATGTCCCTGGAACCAAAGAAATATTCCATTGTGTGGACAAATGTTGAAAGTTTTAAAAACTCATTCATGCATGCAGAATTCAAGATTTTTCCCATGATGACAAGATTTTTTCCTAGTTGTTAGACTTGTATTACATATTTTAAATTGGGAGGAGGGATGGGCAATAGCTAAGCCAGTAGCTTTATAGGCAGCAAACATAAGCTGGAGCTATTCCAATCCACTTTAACCCCTGGACATAGTGTTTACTCACTAGACGATGGAACACCAGCTGTTATAACACACATAGCTTTGCTCCAGCACACAACATAAGTAGGTATATTTATACAGGCCTGAGGGGTTACTTGCAGACAAATAACACACATACAATGATGCCAATAGACGTTTAAACTACGGGTAGCAAAACAAGTAAAATGATTCATATTCAAAAGAAGTCTAGAACTTCAAAAATAAAATCCGCAAACGAATTTCCAATCTGCTCTTGAAGTGGGCTGATCACAGGATGACCATGAGCCTCCAATGTGATGCGGCCGTGAAAAAGGCAAATGCGATCCTAGGATGTATTGGGTGAGGCACTTCCAGTAGAGCTAGGGGAATATTAATGCCATTGTACAAGGCAGTGATAAGACTTCATTTGGAATATTGTGTACAATTCTGGTCACCCAGGTTCAAGAAAAATGAATTTAAACGGGAACATCTGCAGATAATTGCTGCTAGGATGATCAGGCGAATGGCAGGCCTATCATATCAGAGGAGACTAAAAGAGCTTGGACTGTTTAGTCTAGCAAAATGAAAGCTGAGAGGGGAGATGATTGCTGTCTCAGTAAATACATTAGGGGTAAATAATACTTGACTGTTGTGGCTCTTCCTGGGGTCACTCTCCATAACACCCTGGCCTCGGTTCCTTGCCCTCTCTCTTCTGGTTGACTTTTTCCAGGGCTTCATGATCCCTCATTTCTTTTTCTACTTCAGGCATCATCTCCTTGCCCCTAGATCTCTGGTCTAGTCTCCTCTTGCTGCTTCAACCCCTTACATCTCCCTCCTCACTGCTACTCCTAACCTTACTGCTCTCTCTCCATCCAGACGCTACTTTTTGAGTTTCTTCCTAATGCCAATACTTAGCCACATAATCTTCCTGCTACTTCACTGCTGGCACCCTTAGCAGGCTACAATGATTTATGGTGGTAGGTAATGAGTTTAGATCAATAAACTTCACTAAACCCTTAAAGGAACCACATTCACAGAGCCCTTCAAAAGGTTTGGCTCTGTGATTAATCTCAGAACTATATATTCTTTTTCTCCCAGACCTAATTTAGTTATTAAAGTCGCAGTTTATGACATTTTCCTATTAAATGTGTAGTTTTCCAAAGGACGGTTGAAATCTCTAAACACTTGGAATGAAAGAAACATAAAACTTCTGGCAAACATATGGTATCCAGGTTATACTAGTAGAAAATATTCTGGATCATTTACATTGTGCCAGAGGAATGATTTCAGGCTGAAAAAGGATTTCCACAGTGGGGAAAATGTTAGAATACTACAAAGCATGTTTATACATTCTTTGATTTCATTTTCACACCTTTCATAATTTTCTTTGTGACATTTGCTGATTATCAAATATGTTTTCAGTGATTCTGTTTAGGGTTGAAGCAAAGGACTAGGAGGTTGGCTCTTTTGGGTTCCAGTCCCAACTCTGGACTGACTCTGTGTCTGGCCATTCTAGGCAAACCACCTAGTTTCTTCCTCTGTGAAATGGGGTTATAAGTACACCTCATCTGCTTCACTGACACATTGTGAGGATCAATGTTTTTAAATCATTTTGAATAAGAAAAGTGCTAACCAAATATTACCTAAGAGTTAGTCTTACTAAATGTATGAAGTCAAAATTATTTCCATGGTCATTTTCTGTGATTTCATAACCATCATTACTTAATTACCGGATCAAGGTAAAGTGGAAGTGAGACTATGAAGGAGAAACCCCTTTATCAAGCATGAATATTGTCAGTAATAGCGGGAAGCGGGGGCAATAGAAATAGAACAATACAAATAACGTCAAATAGTTTTAGAAAAGTCCATTTATCCAAAGTTTGTCTCCATTTAAAAATTGAGAGTACACCTCATATGCACCCCACTAACATCAATGGTATTACACAGGGCATAAATCAGGGCAGAATTGGGCTCTACCTGATTGGTGCCCTATAATTCCTTTGATAGCCATAAGTCTGAAACCTCTCTGTTCCTTTCCAAGTGGAGGCTGCATAGTCTGTCCCCAAGCAACAGCAGCCAGACATTTTGTAAGAGTGACAATTCTTTGAGTTTCTCCGGAGAAGATTTTTATGCATCAGTCTCTGCTGAAGGATACAATTTGTGATGAACAATAATGGCAAAAAGTTACCATTAATCTTAAATATTTCTTTACAAAAGCTACCCATTACAACAGGTCTACTCAGCAATGGAGGTGGAAGGAGAAAATTAGAGGGGTGTGTGGGAAGAGAAATAGAAAAGACATGGAAAGTATGATATGAGTGTGCATACAAAAGTGAATATGCAGTGCAGGAGAGATGAAACTGGGGTGAGGGGGTGTTTTACAGGAAAAGAGAGGTTCGGAAGGGAGGAGGAAACTGGTGCATGTATCTGTATGTGCAAGGAAAAGCATTGAGTGTGTGTGCAGGGGAATACAGGTAGGTGCAAGAAGCAGGAGGGATCTGGAGAACAGGAGATAGGAGGGAACTGTGGTCTACCTGCCAGCTGCTTTGTGCTGGTGATGCAAAGCAGCTGTAAATCTAGTTTAACTGGTCAGTAAACTCTATTCTTTGTTCTGCACAAAAGTGGAGTAAATCAGCCAGAGTATACTGGTGAATCTGGCCATAAATGTTAATATAAAAAAAGGTTGATACTGTATCCCAAACCCAAGTATTATAAACACAGGAAGTTCAGAGTTAAGGTTAAACTTAAAAGAAATCCAAACATATTAAGGTATAGAAATGCACAGTTAGGGCACCCAAACAATTTTAACTCTTGCCCTATAGAGAAATCATAAGGAAATACAAATTAAAATCTAATGTGTGTTCAAAAATCAGTTTAATCTAATCTGATACCACAAACTCCAAAATGCCTTAATCATGTGGTTATTGCATGGTGTCTCTACAGGGGAGTACTGTATATTAGAGGGCTAGGGTAGTAAGGGCACAGGCATATCCCAGCCCTACTAGTTCTGGCAGGACTGGAAATTGTGTGGAACCCTCCCCTCAAAAATAGTGCTTCTAAGGGGATAGGGTCACTGAGTTCTCACTCTAAAAAAAATTGCTATGGGGAAAACGAAAAGTAAAGGGTCATTTTCTCACAGACTAGTGCTTTGGTGATGGTAAACACATAGCTTCCCTGCAAAAGTGCTGCTACGGGGGAGAGGAGAAAAGGGAAGGGCTAAACATTCTCCCTCAAGAAGATATCTGCAAGTGGGAGAGATTGCCAAAGCACCCATGGAGCATGCTGCAGCTGCCACCAAGGCAGAGAAAAGCCTCATCACAAAAACGGTTGGAGGGCCAGGGAAGGGTGGGGTCATGGGAAGGGGGCATTAAAAGATTTGTTCCTTTGGATGAAGAGCCAAACTTTTGAATGCCTATCCAGACAGAATCTCATGAGGCTCACCCAAAACTAAATTGTTCTACTTACCTGATGAGTCAAACATTTAAATAAGTATTATAAGCCTTTTATATGGTGCTATAAAAACACATTAAACATGTTATCTCTGTCAGCGTGAGAACATCACCAACAAGTTATTCTCATATTTTGCTGAAAGCCTCCTGATTGACTGAAACCAACAAAAACTCCGTAACTGTTCTCGGTGTTTCTCAATCTTGTTGACCCCTTATTCCAAGCCATTTAGCACAAACGTTTGCAAACTGTGGGGCATGTCTTCCTAGGGGCACACCCCACAGCTGGAAAATCATTGCCTCCTGCCAGGAGCCAGTGGACTGGAAGCTGGTGAGAGTTGCCCGGCCCACTCGGGTCCCAGGCTCTCCATACTGTGGGAGTCAGGGTGCTGGCTGGCTACCTGGCAACCCTCCTACCCTACTCCCCAAGCCAGGCTGCCTTTGCACGCAAGGGCACTCCCCAGGCAGGGCAGGTGGCACCACTCTGTGCTGCAGCCCTGACGTGTACTTGCCTCTCCCCCGAAAGAGCCCGGCACCAGCTGGTGACGCCCCCCTGAAGCCAGCCCCTGCCTGCGGAGCCCGGCTGCCATGAGGTATTCCCCGAGGCACTCGCTAGCTCTCCTGGCTCTGCTGCTGCTCCTCCAGAGGCGATGTGTGGGGTGGTCACGTGCCCCCCAGAGCCTTTAAATTGTGCCCCCCATTATCAAGAGTTACACGTTGTCTCTGTTGCACATGTAAAATTACAGTGTATAATACAGCTTTAAACAAACAGGGTCTATTTGTCTCTTTAATGTAAGAACAGAAGTATTTCCTCTTACTGTAAGAACAGAAGCTAAGATGCTAGTAACAGGTAGAAAATCATACATTCTCTTTGAGCTTCACATTATTGACTAACTCTTTTAAACAGTTTATCTGACACATTTACACGTAGAAGTATCACAGATATTAACACATAAACTGGACTATACATAAACAGTAGATATGTGTTGCCAAGGATATTTCACTAAATAGACTCTAGATCAACTTGTAAGATAAACTTTGAGAAAGAGTGAAAAATAGTCCTTTTGAAGCAGAAAAGTATAGGTAACTATAGGTAAATCAATCTGGTGCCCATATGCTATGTTAATATTGGCAGCCAGCCAGGGAACAGATCTCAGTTAACCAGATTAAGCCAAAGAAAGCACCAATACAGAATTTAGGCAAATTACCAAAAATTGCTCTCATTCAAACATACCACTTATTTGATGTCTAGGTATAAATTATACAGAAATGTCAAAATTACATTTGAAGATAGCAAGGCCTTCGCAAGCTTCTGTATTATTTGATACATGCTAAGATGCAGGCACAAGTACTTAGCCACTTCACCGGAACACAGGCTCTATGTGTTTGAAATTCATCATGTCAAAACCAGCACTTGCTTTGCAGACCCTGTTAGAATAACCAAATGATACAATAGTTTCTTTCTAAACAAACAGGGCTAGTAGGCTGCTAAGGCTCTTTCCAAATACTCAAGCTCAGATCTGATCAGCTGCCTCCAGGCCCAGACAGACTGCCTTCTGTGCTGGCTGGCGGGAAGGAGATGTTATCTGTCTTCTGCTTAGTCCCCCATAATTGCATCTCATTCCTGACTCCTGCATCCTCCCATGGTTTGCAGAACACATGCAGAGGAAATAGCAGCATTGCAAGCTAACTGACACAAAAATTCTAACCAGCTGATGGAAAAAAATATTTTGGTCAAACTAAGAGCACTTTGAAAGATTTTACTCCTAAAAGTACCGCACATAATCTAATAAACAGCCTCCCCTGGATTTGATTGTCCCTATCTTGAAAGGGTATTACTTGTTATTTCACTACTATCTTGCCAAGCCCTCTGCTTTAACATACACAAAAAAAAAGATTTGAATTTTTTTTGGCAGGAGTATAAAGACATTTTTTTAAAAAAAAAGAAAGAGCCATAAATGACACTATTGAAAAAATACCTTATAAAACAGCATTTTGGTCTCCACATTATTAAACAAAAAAAGTGATTAAAAATACTTCCATAAACCTAATATTTATTTTGTGGAGGTTTTCCTTGGAATGATGACGTTTTCACCCTATGGCCCTGGAAAGTTTAGTTCAGATTCTTCAGAAGTGGCCTACATCACTCAATACTTTTAAAAGTTATTTCTAGTCTTGCTTTTCAGGTAACACATCAGCTAATCACTAACAACTAGAAACAAGCCACAATGCCAGCCTTTCCAGCCTCCAGACCCTCATAAGCCTCATTAACACACTCACTTTCAGTGACCAGAACTTATTTATCAACATTACTTCCATAAATATTGTTGGCAAAAATGAGTACAATGATTTTCTCATATGCTAAGATGAAAACATGGGGCCAGATCTTCAGCTACTGTAATCAGCTTAGCTTTATTGAAGACACACATTGCTTTATAACAGCTGAGGATCTGGCCCATGATTTAAAGCTCTAGAAAAATTTTCATAGCATGTTCAGTGTTGCCAACCCCAAACATTCAAAAAATCAGGAGTCAGGTGCCACAAAATCATGATTATATATATATATATATACACACACACACACACACACAGTTCGTTTTATTTGCCTCCTGGATTTTGAACTTTTACCTTTTAGAATACGTTAGGATTGCATTTTCAAGCTTTTCTCCACAAACATGAGGACTACAGAGTTCCTTTTATTTAAAATGAAATTTGAGATTCTCACATAACTGCATGAATCTGGGCACTGGGGGCTTTAAGAAAAATACCAATCATCGGAAGGCTAGCAATAAAACCATGATAGTTGGCAGCACATTTATATAATGTATTATCTTTTTCAAAATTTCTCTACTTAGGTAAGTACAGGTCTCAGGATTGGTCATTAGTCTGTGAGCATGTCTACACTTCAATAAAATACCCGTGGGTGGCCAGGGTCAGTTGACTCAGGCTTGGGCTGCAGGGCTATAAAACTGCAGTATAGATGCCCAGCCTGGGCTGGAGCCTGGGATCTGGGACACCATGAGGGGGAAGGGTGCAGCTGCAATGAGTTTTATTGTGGTGTAGACATACCTTGTATTATTGCACTTGTGTGCAAAGGTTGCAGGATCAGATCCTGGAATTTGTCTAACTTTTAGGCAACCAAACTTAAAAGCAAGCAGCTTTAGATATTTTAGGCCCAGGTGAGGGTGTTACACTAGTCTTCCTCTGCAATGTGTATATATACACACAGACAAAAGATAGCTTTTTAAAAAAACAGAATGTATTTGAAGTCATCTCTGGGTGAAATCAGTTGTAAACACAACTGTGATTAAGCTTTGTCACTAACTCTACCTGCAAACTGCTGTCAAACATGCCTGGCCTTCCCAGCCTACTGTCAAACACTACAGTCATTTATCCTGTAACAGACCCAGACCAATGGGGTACAGGAGTCTGGTAGAGGGCAAATATACTGGTCACTGGACGAGTAGTTTTCTGTTCCCTGAGTGACCAGAGCAGGAGCTGCACTAGAATAATCAGGAACCTGCTAGAACCAGTTAAGGCAGGCAGCTAATTAGGACACCTGGAGCCAATTAAGAAGAAGCTGCTAGAATCAATTAAGGCAGGCTAATTAGGGCACCTGGGTTTCAAAAGGAGCTCACTTCAGTTTGTGGTGCAAGTGTGAGGAGCTGGGAGCAAGAGGTGCAAGGAGCTGAGAGGGTGTGGGTGTAGGTGTGCTGCTGGAGGATTGAGGAGCACAAGCGTTATCAGACACCAGGAGGAAGTAGCCCAGGGAGTTGTAGCTGTCATGCAGCTGTTACAGGAGGCACTATAGGTAGCTGCAGTCCACAGGGCCCTGGGCTGGAACCCGGAGTAGAGGGTGGGCCCGGGTTCCCCCCAAACCGCCCAATTGAACTGGACTGTGGGTTCTTCCAGAGGGGAAGGTCTCTGGGCTGTTCCCCAACCCACATGGTGAATCTCTAAGGCAAGAAAATCCGCCAATAAGCGCAGGGGACCCACCAAGATAGAGGAGGAACTTTGTCACAATCCCTATATTCTGCAAAAATCATTGACATCCACGTCTTCTTCTACTTGTGTAACTGATATCCATATATAGCAAAAATTGGCATCTGGATTATACCACTTTTTAAAAGTATACTTAGTGCAAAAACCTTCCTTTACTGTTTGGATTCACTCGAGAGGGAGAGAAGAGGCATCCTGTGATGCAGAGTGGGATGGTACTAAGAGATGAAAGCAAAGGCCTATACGATAGGTGATATGGCAGGGTTATGTGATCATTAAAAAATAATCAGTGTAAGCCCCAAACTATCACCTATAGTCCATGTGCTATATTAATGTGCTCAAGAAGTCACTACCTAGGAGCACGCCAAACACATTGCTTCTTTATTGAACTCTGTGTATTACGTGGCAAGGGTCATGTGACAGATGAAGTAACCCTTTGAAACCCTGAGCCGAATCAGGTGACTAGAGCCCAGAAATAACGATCAGTTTCGATACTACTCCTGTGTGTCACACCTGTACTATCTTTCCAACCCTCCAGAACCTGCTCAGCAGACCATGATGGATGGCAGGGGCAGTATCCAATTTCCCAACTAAACATTCTTTTGAGCACTAAGGTAAAATTCTGCCCCAGTTCTACACAGAGCTTCCTTGCACCCTGTCCTTTCATTTGCATATCTGGAAATCCCAAGGCAAAGTTTTCAATTCCATTTAACCTCACTATAACCTTCCCTCTATGTAAAAATACATACTCATCCTCTACGGAGGCTTTGCATAGCTCCACAGAAACAACATGTATTGTCAGCCACGTGTGCAAGAAAAGTTTTGTGTTAAGTGGATAGTCACATCAGCTGACATTTGATTTCCATCATTTGGAATTTCTCCAAAGCCTGTTTTTCTAAGTTTGTTTTTCTTTGATTTTGAGTATAAAAATCTGTTTTGTTTCCATTATTCCAACACTTAACTGCCTGTTGCCAAAAGGGGGGGGGCGGTTTCCCACCTTTTTCCATTTTCTACTCTTCTGTCTTATAGATGATAGTGTTCCTTTGTGCTTGGTGATTCACTATTAAAGCCTCTCCTTTTCTTGATGATTCTATTGAGTTAACTAACCATCTAGTCTTGAGAGAACCCATAATTGTTGTGAGAATTTGGGGACTCTCAATATACAGTAACTGACTGGCAAAGTTTTATTTCGGTCATTTGCATCAAGCATTGTTTTTATTTTCTTGCTTCCTTTGCCCTTTTTCATTCTATATAACCGGGGAGGGGGGGGTATTTTTGTTGTTTTTGCTTTAGTCCATCAGAATGCTAGTAGTGGGGGAGTTACAGTTAAACTGGGAATCTTCCTTAAAAAATATCCACCTAGGCCCATAAATGTTTCTCATCCCCATAGTACCTGATTGCCTCACAATCATTTTTTGCCTCACAACACTCCTGTAAGGCAGGAGAATATTATCCTGATTTTCCAGATGAGAAACTAAGGCACAGGATAGACTAAATGACTTTTCCAGGGTCACACAGGAAGTCCATGGCAAATCCAGGAATTGAACGGAGGTGTCCGGAGTACCAATGTGGTGACAACTACTAAACCGTAACTCCTCAGTGGATTATATGTATCTAAATCCTCATGATTGTTTTGAATAGTTCAGCCTACATGTTAGATATTATCCTTCTAATTTTTCAAGGCCATCTTAATGGACACTTGAGTGAAAGCATCTGTTTGGCAGACAAAGCCAAAAGGTGATACAGGTACTATAAAGAGGATTATCATCTCTCATTTGAGAATACCAGAATCTCTAAAAATTCTAAGGCCAAGCCTAATTTTAATAGTATTTTTTGTTCCTTTGTTTAAGGCTTAACTTCATAATTTGAGAAGAATTTTCCTTGTTTTGGCATTTTTCCATGACTTTTTTAATTAAAACTTTGGCACCATTTTCTGTTTTTATTCCAGCAACCAGGTGTCCAGCCTTCTCTATTATTCTTTATTTTTTGTTTGGATTATTTTTAACTCAGTGACTTTTGGCAGATGTTGACCTTAAACTGTACAGCTATCTGAAATGATACTGCAGAGTTTGAAAGGTTGCCATATATTTATATTTTGAAGCTCTCCTTTCTGATATCAGATAATACTTGAACTCCCTGTTCACTGTGTCTTATGGATTTTTTGAATAATATGCTGAGTGTTCTTTTTAGAAGAACATTCCTTTACTACAGTAAGTCTTTTCAAATATATTATTTTACTGGAAATCTTTGTTGTATTTGTTTAGAATATTCCTTCATTCCCCATTCATCTTCTGACTTTTTTGAATAAATACTGTAAAATGTTAACCCTCTGTTATCCTGTCTTTGTCTGCAGCTAAACCACCTGCTCTGGTCATCTCTTAAAAACTAAGTAGGGTCAGCATTTGGATGGGAGATCTCCAAGTAAAACGCAGATATTGTGCAACTTAGTATTGGTGACTTTGTAGCTATCTCTCTTTCCCTGTGAGTCACCACTGAACAAGTAGTCCAGTGGAGAGGTAGGGAGCACTGTGATGCTAGAAGTGCTGTTTCTTGGCTAGGATATAATATTGAGGCCTTCATGCTTGTGGTCATTAAAGATACTATGGTTTGTTTCATAAGACCAACCCTATAACTCTATCCAAATGTCCAATTCAGCTGCCTCATTCTCTCTGTCTAAATATTCCCTGTAGGTTTAGTTTGATATGAATTATGCACTATTAAAAAGCTGCTGCCTTCCAGCTCAGAGGTGGTTGCATTTCAGTTGCTGGTAAAGACCACTATATGTACAGATTGTAGAGTGCCTTTGGAACTTTAGAAGAAGTGTGCTTTGTAAATACTAGTTGGTATTATCATTAGTATCGTATACTTCATATTCTCTTCTGTGCACAAGCTTACACCCAGAGTTGGACTTCTTTAGGCTGTATAATATATCCCAGAACCCTTACAACTCAGTCTGCAGGTGCAAGAGCATATTCTATGTAACAACCAGTATGCCCTCTTATTGGTTACCCATACCATATTTTGCAGGTGTACTTGGCCCTTACATCATACACCACCTACGTTAATTTCTACTTGTTTATTCTGGATATTACTTAGTTTTTTACATAGATTTTACCTCTTGACACTTAGGCCACCTGCCACAATACTCTCTGCTGGGGTGTTTGTGCATATATCCGTTAGTGAGTGGTGTAAATAATTATGCCACCTGCTCTGTTGTGACTGAGTCAGGCCCCTAGAGTATTGGATTATGGTTCCCATTCCCCTATCAATGAAAGATTATGTTTGCAATATATTCTCTAGTCCTTCATGCAATCTAATTTTTAATAATTAAAGAAAAGGTTTTTTCCAACACTTCTCCGAGGAGTCTATTTCATGGTGTTGGGAAATTTTTCCTCCAAGTGACCCTAAATTTTCTTTTTCTTAATTTCATCCAGTTGCAGTTACAATAACTTTTCTCTTTTTTTTTTCTCTTTCCCTTTTTAAAAATCCTCTGGGTTCTTCATTACTGCAGCCCTGAACAGTGCAAGTATGAAGTGTGGGTGAGAAAGGTCTCAGAGCTTTCCTAACATCTATGGTCTTTATTCTTAAAGGCCTAACTGTGCTGTCAGTTACACTAGTGTAAATCCAGAGTAACACCACTGACTTTAGTGGAGTTACTCTAGATTGATATTGGGGCAATTGACAGCAAGATTCAGCTCTAAATACTTAGAGAATCTCTGAACATGGATCCTTCATTGCCAAAACAAATACAATAGTCTATTTTTAACAAGTTACGTGCATTTCAAATAGGTCTTCTGTTCAAATACTCCCTGTCCCTAGGGAATCTGTTATTGTCTGCGGTCAGTCAAGCAAGTTACAGACAGACATTGATAATGTTGCAATAGCAATAAAAGCCCTGGAAGGACAACCAACTTTTTAAATATTGTTTTTCATAAACAGTCTAACTGAGGCCTCAGAAGGGAAATGAAAAATATTTTTGATAGTTTAACTTTCATTTGCATTTAACATGGGGGTAAGGTTTATTATAAGGCTAATATTGGCTTTGGGGTTTTTTTTTGTTTGGGCTATAAAGACAAGCTCCTTGAAGCTCATCCTGAGGTTCTTATTCACTCAGGCAAGCTGCCACTGAAGGAAATTATATTCATTATTTGTGTTATGGTAGCACCTAAAGCACAACCAAGATCAGGGCCCCTTTGTGCTAGGCACTATACAAACATTAATAAGAGACAGTCCCTACCCCAAAGAAGAGTGGCAATGTGTTGGCTTGAGTAAGGACTGAGTAAACATTGAGGGTTATAATCTCACTCTTTTGCTCATGTTGGGTATATAACTTACTCGATGATTAATATAGTATAGATTATAATGTAATATATATAATACATTTGAATTGTCTTTTTCAAGGGTATGTTATACTGGTTTGCAATCAAAATAAGAAAACAGCAAAAATAAAATAACTTTTTGGTTCTAGATGGGTGATACTACATCAGCCACAGAATATGTACAAAAGAAAATATTACAATGTTCTAATAGAGACAAATCAGTGAAAGGAAAAATTCACTGCACTGCTATCAATATTGGGTTAGATGTGTCCACTGATGACATGGTGTCTCTGTGATGGGTGACAGCAATAGGAGATAGATTGAGTTAAAGTCAGAAGGTGTTTCTAGTCTTTATTTCTCTCTTCCTGCCTCTGAGATGAATTGTCACCTGATAATATGTCAGGACGGTTCCTAGTGTATTTCTGTGTTCCAAAGGGCAAGCAATGAGCTTCTTTCCAGCAAATAATATCCTCTCCCCACCCCCCACCCCGACACACACAGCCTAAAGGATCAAGCCCTCAATGTCGAAACTAACTACATTATGGTGTCACAAGATTCAGCCATTCAGTAAAACTGAATCCGATTAAAGTCTGCCGAATGCTAGGACATTCCTGTCTGACAGTGATATAGGTTTGACTGACATAGTCCTGTCCCTGCAAGTTCAGCTACTTAAAGGCACAATGGCTAGAATTTTCAGAAATGCTCAGCAGCCACAATGGAGTCAGGTTTTTAGAAGAGCTCAGTCTATTGGGTATACATTAGGTGCTGAGCTCCAAGGAAATCTGGCATCACACAGGTGTCACACTCTCAGTGGCTAGATGCTGAGCATTTCAGAAATGTGGCCAAGTGACCTCCAAAACCATATGAATCATTAACACCAATACCATTAGACTCAGAAACACTGAATCACTCATTTATCATTTAAAGTTAAACCAAGGAAATGGCTGACCAGGAGCAGATACATTCACATCTATTACAATGAAACGCGAGAGTGACAACTTCCTATCCTCTCCTTTCTTGGGAAGCTTCCAGTCTACACTACATTTCTGTAAGCCACACTACTGCATTCCTGTACTTGACCCAAAGTTCTTCAATTTATCTTCCACCTTTCTTTGCTAGAAGCAATTGAGGCATTTACATTGGTCTCTCCATTGGTTCCATGTACCAGCCTTTCCATACAGGGCCGGCTCTGGCTTTTTTGCCGCCCCAGGCAAAAAAGCCTCCCACTCTCCGCGGCGGCCAAAGTGCCGGGGGAAGGGCGGAGAGCCCGGCCGGGGCCCCCCTCTCCCCGACCGGCCAGAGCACCGGGGGGAGGGCGGTGAGCCCGCCGCAGTTCCGCTCTCCCCAACTGGCCAGAGCACAACGGGGAGGGCGGCGAGCCCGGCCGCGGCTCCGCTCTCCCCGGTGGCCGGAGCGCCGGGGGGAGGGCGGAGAGCCCAGCCAGGGCTCCGCTCTCCCCGGCGGCCGGAGCGCCGGGGGAGGGCGGAGAGCCCGCTGTGTCTCCGCTCTCCCCAGTGGCCGGAGTGCTGCGGGGAGGGTGGCGAGCCCAGTCGCGGCCCCGCTCTCGGGCCAGAGCGCCACACCGCGCCGCCCCCCTCCAGGTACCACCCCAAGCACATGCTTGGTGGGCTGGTGCCTGGAGCCAGCCCTGTTTCCATATCATCTATTCTTTCCATGACTGGCACAACTTATTGCCACTTTCAGGCTATTTATTACTCCGGTTTGAAGTCAGTGTCTTTTCCTGTCCCTTTATGCATACATCTTTCCTCTGTGATATCTTATATTAAAGTATTTTTTAATGTCCTCTGCCATCTGCACTCCAGTTCTTTTCTCAAGTGACAATCTCTATGCCATGTTCTGCTTGCCTTATGGAGACTTGTTAAGGAGTTGAGCTGAGTGAATAATTGATTTTTCAGTTAGGTGGCTGAACTGAAAAATCTGAAAAAAAAAATTAAGTTCAAGCTGATCTGAATTTTTATTTTTTTTCTTGACAAAACGAAAAAACAAACCAACTTTCTTTCAGCTTTAACAAAATGTTTCATAACCCTTTTCTTGCCCATTCTTTTGTTTTATTTCATCTTTGGATTTTTTTATCTTTGTTTTTTTTTAATTAAATCTAGCTAAATTTCCAAACAAATCTTAAAAAAAAAAAAATTCACCTTGAAAATGTTGAAATTAAATGTTTCATGACTTTTGATTTTTTTTCATGTTTTACAACCCAAACTATTAGCTGAATTTGATCCATATTTGCAAATAGTTTTGGTCCCCCAAAACTGAATTTTTCAGCAAATAAACTGCAAAACCTTTTAAATGCTCTAGCCAGAAACACCCGGTTTTAGCTGCTTTTTGGACTGTTGTTGCTTAGGAGCTTAAATCTCTTGATTTGACGAGCTTAAATTGCACCTTTTGGTTTGGGCCACTTTAGGTAGGATTTCTATGCAGAGATGTTGCCTAGAGCCTAGTTTTCATCCAGGGACCTATGGGCAGTAATCTGGGAGTAGCAGGTGACCTAGAATCAGAGGCTTACAGTAGAGCTGGTTGATAAATGGGGAATTAGTTCATGAAAATTTTCATGAAAAATATGTTCCCATTTTTTCTTGAAAAATAGTGAAATTATTATTATTATTTTTGCTAGATTAAACCCCCAGCTAGTGAACAGCCAGAATCTTCCCCTCTCCTCCCCTTCTCCTGGGAGCCAGGGGCAGTCAGATCTAAGCATACAGCTAGGGGAGCTATCAGAGTCAGGCAAGAGCATAGCAATTCCTATGTTCCTAAACCTCATTCCATGCAGCAGCTTTGTCTATCTTAACTTCTAATGATTAGGACATATGTGGACATTTATGTAAATAAGGTGATGCCAATTCATCAAATGAGGCCATTATGTTACTAGCATAAAACTTCGGGATTTCTGGATCTTCAGCCTTGAAAGAAAAGCTTGGTTCTATCTCCTCCTCCCCAATGCATGGGCCAGTGAAGATGAGCTGGTGTGAAGGAAGGAATGTGCTACAACTTGTCAGGAGCAAATTTCTCCCCCCAGAAGCAAGTGAGAAGCGGAGGGGAACTGAGTAACAATTTCTCCCAGAGCTTCTCTTATGGTCATGAAGCCACATAGAGTGTGCCAGCTATAGCAATTTTATAACAAGATTTGCTAGATTTGGAGTTTTTCTTAAAACCCCAGATGCTGGAGTCAAGTGATTACATAAGAACTCTGTTGGGAAAAAATGGTAAGTTTCTATCCCTTCATGGCTGCAAAAGAAACCTTGAAATGTGAAACAAGTGCACTTGAGAGGCTCAGAAACCAGAGTGCAAATAAAAGAACTTGAAGTTCATTTATTTTTAAAATCTCTCTAATTTTTGGCCTTAACCCTAATTATATCAGAATCCCACCCCCTCACTCTATGTAGTTTCTGAGTCTGATGCAATCTAAATGAATGAGTAAAATAAAATTATGGAAAAGACTGTCTAAACATAAACATTCAGATTTCTGTAGTTTTTATGGCCTGACTGGCCTTGCTTTTGTACAATCAGAGAAAAAGACATTTCCTGGAAATGTTCATAGCTGAGATCAGCCAGGTTGGAGCCAACCTGAATAGTACTAACTGGGGCATTCCAATGCTTCAGAATAACCAGTTGGATTAAAACTAAGTTTTAAAGAGGAATACAGTATCATGGGGATTTAAAAGGCTAAAAAGTGTGTGCCAGCAGTCATTGGATTTGGCAGTCTTTAAATTCAATATGAAACAATTTGTTATCAATTATTTGATGTTCTTGTGTCGCTTTCACTTGTTTAAATAGTAATGCCACTGTCATTAAAAGACCTGACATAGTGCAATTTTTCAAGTTAGACTCACTTCAGAAGACTTGCCAGGAGATGATGAAAGAATGAGGCAAATTACTAGGAGTCAGTCCCTGTATTACTCGTTCACATAAAACAGTAATTGCCTCTGCAGATCTGTGTGCATGGACTGTTTGTGCCCAAGCTCTATGAGTTCACAGCATCTAGAAACGCAATGTCTCAGGGGGTCCCTTCATAGAGCTGAAGGTTCTGAAAGGGAGCAGCATCTGGTCTCAGTTCCTTTGCTGTGGCAAGATGCTGGATTCTCTCTCTGATTTTTGATTATCATTGTTTTATTTCTTCATAGTTTTGATTGTGATAATTTCTGAGAAATGGTCAAATTCTGTGAAGTTAAATCTTCAGCTGTAATTTCTGTGGATTGGAGACCATTTAAGGATCTAGGATCAGATGAATCTGGATCAACCCAAAAGATACTTGATAATCCTTCATGGAATTGCTGTATGAGATCCAAGATCTTGTTTGAATCTGAGACTTTCTGTATCTGTGGTAGTCAATGCAATATTGTGAAAATGGCAATTGCAATTCTGACTCATTTCTGACTCCTCCTAATAAAGCAAGTCTGGTTTCCTCTGGGCTTTAGCTCCAATTTTTTCTTTCCTCAAGAAGAGAAGGAGGCACTCAAGTTTGAAAATTATGGGCTATTTTGTTTGGGAGCAACTTCAGAGATCTATCCCTTTCCCCCTGAAACTTCAGGGTATCAAGGGGCATGTCTCAACTACAAAATTAAGTTGACCTAATTTACGTCAGCATACAGCCAGTGCAATAATTACATTGCTTGTGCATGCCTACACTTTCATCCTTGTGTCGGCAGTGTGTGTCCTCACCAGAGACGCTTGCACCAATTGAACTGTCAGTGTGGAGCATTGTGTGATGGCTTGTGAAAGCCAGCAACAGTCAATGTAAGCAATACACTACATCGACCTAACTACATCTACATTGATTCTATGCCTCTTGTGGAGGTGGAGTTATTAAGCTGGTGTAGAGGTTGCGTTATATTGGCTGTAGTATAGTCCAGGTCTAGACTTCATATGCTTATATCACCCTACACATTCATCTATGAATGAGACCTCTGCAACACTCTCTCAGCATAGCCGATGGAATTTCTGGCAGATGAATTTACTCATAAATGTGTTGGAGCTGGGATCAATACAATAGGCTCTAAAGTTTTTCTTCTTCTATGAGAAGTTTTATAGTATAGGTGCTGACTGGCAATTCCACAGGCTCGGAATCATCTAAGCAATAAACAAACAGCCACTATGTCTGGAAGTGATAGTTCTGGGGGTGTGGTGTGTATCATGTTAATTAGATTACCCTTCATCTGAAAGGGAAAGAAAATACATTTGCAGACAACCTCAGTCACGGACAGCAACATCAGCATAAATAGTCTCTGAAGAATTTGTGCAGTTCCTCTTTAGAAGGAACTTGCATCCTTGCATCTGTTTTTTAGCCAAAGCAAACTCGAAGAGTGGGAAAAGATCACTGACCACCTTCCTGTTGGCTTTTCCTCCACTTCCTCTTCTTCTGCTTTTCACCAGGAAAATAAGGCAAGACAGAGTATTTATATAGTATTCCTCGCAGCTTCTGCGTGGGATCACCTTTTCCAGTGCTCCTCCTACTCAAAGTCTTGGGTAGAAATAAGGGTTGAGATTTTTCAAAGGCATCTGGAGGATTTCAGTGGAAGAAATGTGTACAAATCTCCTAGAATACTTTGAAAATTTCAACCAAGAAGCTTAGGTGTTAGAAGCTGTTACAAATTACATCTTGCAGTCTCACGTTTTCTCCACTCCCTCTGGCTAACAAATGGATAGGTTTACACTTCAGAGTTTAAGTCCATGTATCACTGAACTAACACTCAGATACATTCAGCTATAAAAAACATTAAAATAGAGTTGATTGCATTATCCATCCTAAATTGGTCATTTATGCCAGGGGGAAGGCAATGACCATTGTTTCTTCATAAACACAACCAGTTCCACCAAAGATAGTGAAGTGATGAAGTATAAGTGCTTCAGTGCTTGTTTGTTTAACAAAGGTTTCCCAGCCATCTCTTCAGCCCGTCATCCCCCAGGCAGCACCACCAATCCGTAGTTAGTTCTCTCCTCTTAACACTACGTCAATCCCACTTCCCATTTCCAGCCTCCAGGAATTCCCTGCTTCCAAACTTGGCTGCCCAGTCCAGCTTCCCAACCTGCCTCCTTGACTCCCCAGTAAGAGGCTTAGCCAACCCCTCACTCCAGCTACTTTCTGATAAACCTTAATCCATGCACTCTCTCCTGTTTCTCACAGATGTGCTCAGGCCCATTATACTGGGCTCCACTCCAGCAAACCTTAGGAAGGACATCAGATATAGATGCTTCCTCCCTTGCCTCCCCAAAGTAGAAATGAATAAAGAGCTCAGTTCCATTTCAGCAGCCTGAGGCTGGGGGAGGGGATCATTAGGGCCTTCCCCGCTGCAAAACGCACCAATTTGTCATGTAAAATGAGTCAGTTAAGTTGGGTTGGGTCTCAAAGAATCATCTTATTAAACCTATCCAAAATCCTTAGGCCAGACCTGTACGTAATGATGTGACAATGGTGGAAAGAAATCAGTTATGCTTAAGAAGTTGGCCATGAAAATTTGCTTCCTAGGTCCTTTCAAAAATGTTAAGGTAGGCTTTGTCAGAACTTTTGCAAGAAGTTTTAATGACAATAAATTATACAGGGGAACCTTGGTAGAAATATTTTTTTCACAGCATATCTTCACAATGTCCAGGAATGTAATTTGCACATTCTTCACTGAAACAATTCAGGACTTTCGTTCTATCTCTTTGTAGCTTGAGCTTCATCATGTGAAGAGTTCACCATTGGAAGGTTTTGTTGACAAAAAGCTTCAATATTCAATACTGTAAGTCCTATATTCAGAGAGGTTTTGACTTCTATTGCGTTGCTTTTTCAAATTCTATGGTCTGTTTCAATAGATGAACAAAATTGCTGCGTTCCCCTTTGTTGTGTGATGAATTCACCATAAAATCATGAAATTCCATTCCAGAGAACAAAAAAGTAGCCTGTTTCCCACTGATCCAAATAGTTGTTTTAGCACCTGTAAATATGTTTTGCATTTAATGGAAACCTTTATTCTGTGCTGATAACAGGATCAGAAAATGGGCTTTGACAGCATGTTGTGATTTTACAGTATCCAGGGGTAAAACACGAGCTAATTACAAGCACATGGCTTTTAAGAGTCATACTTTTATATTTAACTCCATAAATCTTGCTAACTGCAATCCAAACCTACAGCATTTGCTAATCATTAGGATATTAATTGTTTTTGCTCCTTTACTCATGCACGATGGGGTGTTTTTGAGTTTTGGTTCTAAAGAAATAGGGGCAAAAACTAGGAAGTACCCTCTTTCCCCCCTATAACTTCACAGGAGGTGTTTCTGCTGAACTTATGAAACTAAAAAACTTGTTGGAATCCTAAACAAAAGCCCCTCTGCTAGTGTTTTCTGCAATGCAAGTTAAATGGTGTCTCGTTTCAGCCCAGAATACTAAGGTCATAATTTTAGGCCATAGATGGCTCTCCCAGATGTCTTTGGTCAAGTTAATCACAGTTTGCCTGAAGGTTGCACTTACAGGTAATCCATCAAGGCATAATTGTAAATCAAGACCTCCTTCCAGCCCAATAAGTAGCATATTTTTTGCTCATGTGAAGGTTGACATTGGACAATAACTTAAACTGAATATTAGGCAATATTACTGATTATTTTTATTAGTCAATAGGTTTACCTTTAATTACACTTTGAAAGCCCACTGTCCTCTAAGGAAATTTTACAAAATCCTGTTTTGTAACTTAAATATAAACTGTTGTGCTCCCTTTTAAACCTGACTTTGAAGAGTGTTTGTTTTTACTGAAGTTTAGAACTACACGAAATTTCACTTTAGTTTGAACTTACTATTTCAAATACAAATTTTGCATCTTGATGATGATGATCTTGCACTGAGTCCTTTATCCTGATGGATTCCAAAGCATTCTACACATTTTGATTTGCTAATTGAGTGTACAAGCAATATCGTCTATATGGGGTCAAATCCTGATGTAGGGTGGGATCATGTCTCACAGGGGGAGGTCTGAATGGAAGTGGGGAGTTGGCTGCCTCCACAAACCATCATCACTTCTCTGTGTCCACTGTCCATGCAGGGGGAGAGTGTTGAGACTAGGTGGGTTGAAGGCAGAAATAGACAGGCTAGGAGTGGTACAGGGGATGCATATTACTCCTCTTCTGGCTTCCACTGGTATTATCTGGGGGAAAAAATGATACAGTCTAGAGCTGTATTATCTTTTTGGAATAGCCCCTCCCATCTGCAGGATAGCCACAAACAGAGGGAAGACCAGGGGGCATTCCTGGTGGTGTGTTTCCCATGGATATGCACTGCCAGGGACAGGGGGGTTGTCGGAGTTTAGAGGTGCTGTGATGGAAGCACAGGACCTCCTTAGGGATGTATCTGATCCCCACTAGGGGAGCCTGGTGGAAAAATGTTCCCTTTACTCCTTTCTATGTTTTCTTTCCATGAGAAGGGTGGTTTTGTCCTCAGTTTTTATCTACGTTTTGACTCTGTCCTTACTTCGCGCTTCTGAGGACTGAGTAAGGTCCTCAGTACTTGGCCTATAAAATAGAAATCACTTTGTCTACAACTGAAATCAGTCACCACAGGAGTGAAATGTGCAGCAACATCACAACCATTGAGGACAGGAAGTGAAGAATACTGTGTCTAGCTGAAACTATAGGGGGATGTTTAAGTAGACAGACTGTAATTACACAAGATGGCATTTGGCCAGGACATTGGGGCCCACAGTCTTGTGAAAAGTGCTATGGGTTCTTTAATGCCCACATGTGGTCAGGACCTTGGTTTTATGTGACATCCAAAAGAGCAACCGTGTGTCCCATAACACTGAACACTGGAATTAGTATATTACTGTGTGAGAAAGAAGAGTCAGTCTTAATTGACTTTATCAGTCTGTAGGTACATTCTTGACCAGCTTTAGAAAATCAGTATAACAAACATAAAGAGAATTACAGCTTTAGGACTTCAAGTTCACACTAAACTATATCCACAGTATGTACTGTCAACAATTTTCCTCCCAAAGCCATAAATGTCTCAGCATGGTAGACTAAATACACCTCTTAGAAAAAGTATCTGAATCTCCCTATTCTTCAGAAATATAGTGTGCCAGACCTTCATCTGGTGTAAATCAGTGTAGCTCCAATGGAATCTATGGAGCTACCTAATTTACACCAGGTGATGATCTGGCCCCAAGTAAAGAAAACATTCAAGGGTAGAAGAGAAAAGGGTACCCTGATAAAACATTTTCTGAGATCTGTTGTGAATTAGAGATATCGTGTAGGGAAGGTAGCTTCCATCTGATGCCAAGACATTAACGCCTGAGATTAAAGTGACATTTTTTTAAAACCTGGGAGATACAGAAATGCAAACATTGGATAAATGAAATAACTCCCTTTTAGACTAATTAATGCCAATGTTTGTTTAATCATGAAATTCCATCACATGCTGTAGGAGTGCTGCTCTTTTATAGACTGGTGCAGAGCAAAACACATTCCATGTCCAAGAAAATCTTGCCAAAATTCCTGGCACAATATCTTTTTTTTTTTTTTTTTTCCCTAATCCTTGTTTTGCTCTTGGTGCTCATGGTAACAGTAACAGCTGTCGAACGTGGCTTCAGGCTGTCTGACTCCCTTGGGAGAATTTATGTGTTTTTCTACTTCCTTTCCTTATTAGGAGGCAGGAATCTGCGACACCTATTAGAACAAGTATGCATAAAGGGTAATGACTGTGCAATTTATTAGTGGTCTGTTCTTCTTCAAGCAAGCCATCAAACATAAGCATGCAGTGTGTGCCAGTGACTATGTCTGAATACAATCTCACAGTGCAGCAGGTGGGCAACAGTAAGACTCAAATGGAGGGGGAAGCATGGGGGTCAGACATAGATCCCCTAGTTAAATAAACTCATTAATTGAATATATATGAAGAGAGGACAGGCGAGATGGGGAGTTGCCCTTGTTAAATATTTAACATTCAAGCCCCCCGGTAATGGAGGTTAATATCAGAGAACCTGATTCTGCAGCTGTTATGCTGAGTATCATTTGTTCACATCAGTAATCCCATTGATTTTCATGGTACTGCTCATATGAGTAAGAGCTACTCAATGGGAGTAAGTTTGTAGAATCTTGTCCAGAGTAAGAAAGTAAGTAACATAAATAAAAAGAGTGTCAGAGTGTTCTGATTAGCAATATAGTCATTACTAGGTAGCAGATATTTATTCAAAGCTATTTTTAAAGTTTTGACTACCAGGATTTTTTTTTTTTTTTCAAAAATAGGAGGCCAAAGATCCTTTGCCCATAGTTAACCACTTGAATAGGTGACCTGATTTTTAAAAGTATTGAGTCTGGTGGCACCTTAAAGACTAACAGATATTTTTGGGCATAAGCTTTCGTGAGAGAAAACCTCACTTCTTCGGATGCATAGAGTGAAAGTTACAGACCTGTAACTTTCACTCTATGCATCCGAAGAAGTGAGGTTTTTACTCACGAAAGCTTATGCCCAAAAATATCTGTTAGTCTTTAAGGTGCCACCAGACTCCTTGTTGTTTTTGTAGATACAGACTAACACGGCTACCCCCTGATACTTAAAAGTATTGGGCATTCAGCAGCACCTTCTGAAGTCACCAACTTTAGGCATGCATTTTTGAAAATGTGGGCCTTTGTTTGTTTGTTCGCTTGTTTGTTAAATAAAGATGGACCTGAGCTGCAAATTTTGGGAGTGTTCAGATCTGGCATTTTGGCTTTGGCCCATCTCTAATGTTCACTAGCTACATCTGGCCACTGTTTAGTAGCAGATCACTTCCCATTCAAGTAGAATGGTCAAGTACTTTAGTCTTAAAAGAGTGAAAATTCAGGTTTTCATTTAAAAAAGATAGTTTTGATATTTATAAAAATACTTTATTCCTTTACACAAATGGACCTTTTTTATTGGATAAACCCCAAATAGTGAATGGGAAACCTCTCGCCCCCATGCACATATGTTATTTCACAGAAATATGGGAGCAGGAAGGAAAGTAGTAAGAGAGAGCTGAATTCTAAAGAACTGAAACAGCAGCTTTAGGCTTGGTCTACACTACCCACTTATGTAGGGTAGCTCCAGCGCTGTATGTGTAGATAAACCCTGAAAGTGCATGCAGTATGGAACAAATACAGGGTCCAGCCCAGCAGCCCTCATTCATGGAAGTAGTCCCATGGTTCCAGATTGTCATTTTACACCACTGTACTACGGACAACAATAGAATTATCCTGGTTTGCATAGGTGTAAGTAAGAATTACTCCTGTTTGACATCAATGGGCATACTCCCATGAGTAAAGGCTACAGAATTGGACCTATGATTTATTGTGGTTACTATATTTTACTAGAAAATATTTATTAATTAAAACAATAATGAATCCCTGTAACCGTTATTGCTTCACATGGTTTGCCTGTTTAATAATACTGCTCATAACAGTTAACTGGGAAAACTGACAATCCTGTGACAAAAATTCTACCTAACAGCGGGGGCAATTGTGCAGTCCTTACATAGGCAAAACTCCCACTGGAGTCTGTGCCACTTTCTTGTGGTGCCCAGGACTGTGAGTCACCATGTTACCTCCCCTGCCTCAGCAAGAGAGAGACTTGCTGGTGTTAAACTGAGTGTCAGCTCCCTGACACTGCCAGTCTGTTAGTCACCCAAACACTCTACTCAGGGCTCTGCCAGTCCTTACTTTGCCTTTTAGGTTAATAACTGGTGTTGTGGTGTAGCCCAGTTTCTGAATTCCTCTGAAGTGTCCCCCTCTCACTGGACACACACAGTAATTACCATATGTGCTATGGAAGATGGGACTATATGTCATATTTTCTGTTCTTTTAACCAAGTGCATGTGATCTTTTGAAGTGTGTATTTTTTTCCTGTTGTGCTTAGACTAGAATGGGACCAGAATGCAGGTCTGCAGCACCTGCATCACTACTAGGACGCTACGTAGCTCCCCATTCAAAAAGCACTATAGGGATTAGGTGCTGCAGTACGTCCTGCCCCAGAAGTCTAGAGCGACATGCTGTGGCCTTCTGATTGTCCCATGCTCACTCTTTAACCCTGGAGGGTGAACCAGGAAGTTCTCTGGGGAATCATGCAGATATCTGGCTTTCTGTAACTTAAGGCCTCAGCCTGCTTTCTGATCTCTGGCCCCTGACTCTTGCCTCCTGATTCCAGCCTGGTAACTGCCTCTGATCTCTGGTGCCTGACTCCGACTTTGGCTCTTGTCTGCTGATTCCAGCTGTAGCAATTATTCTGATCCTTGCTTGCTGACTACCATTGCATGGCCATCCTTGATTTGTGAAAATCAGTCCAGCCATGACTGCTAGGCCAGACCTACTGATGCCCCAGTCCCTGACACTAGCAGGCTTCAGGGTGCAATATGGTTGCCTTTCAGCTGTCATTCTGTATGATAAGAATGATGAGTGTGACAACTTAATCCACAAAGAACACCAAGAGAAGCATTATGAAGATAATGCATGTAGATAAGATCATATTTCCGTAATGAAGTTAATTTAGTGCTCATAAAAGGCACCATAATGACAGCCCTCAAGACATAAGTCTCTGTTTATCCACAGAACAGGCTCAGCACTAATATAATATGGTGTTTTACTTACAGGGGTCTATCTTATAGGCCGCAGCTACACTTAATGATTCACCGTGAGAGAGATTTATGCATAACAGGCTTTATTGGTCATATGCATGGCATCTAAAAAGAACTATGCTGCAGAGGACATTCAGTATTTCTCCAAGATCTAACTTCTGTATATTCAGGTAAACAGAAATAGTAAAAGCACCTGCAGTAGAACCACAGGATAACTCAAGATTACCTTGTGCTGTCCTATCTATGTGACTCAACTGCACCTGGAGGGGCTAGCCGTAGAAGTGATAAAGTAATTCAATCTCCATACCTTTAAGCCTCAGCCTCTCTGCTCAGACTGCTACTGCCCATGTAAAGATACATTGGTATCTGTCTTATAACAAATTATGTATACGTACAAGATATACAAAAGTAAAACATGTTTACATAAAATATTACATTTTACATTGATATTTATATTCTAGCAAGCACAATTTTAAATATAAAGAATACACGTGTACAGTATGTGTATAGTACATTGACAAGATTTATGTAAACATTATACTGCAGGATAAATGAACAGATGTTTCAAGTTGTATATAAAAAGATTCTAGGATTAGCAGGCAAACAGTATCATCATCATTTGACTTAGATGATAAAAGGTATAAAAATTTGAGTTAATAACACTCCACAATTATAGTATGTGACACAGTGGATCTAGAGTCAAAGAAAGGCCCTCATGAATCAATAAATCTACTCCCTTCTAAGTCTGTGAGAAATTCAAACATCAAAGTGGGGTCATGCCACATATCTGATTTGAGTATCTTATTTAGGGCTGCATTTTGCCCTCAGGTGTGTGTGCATGGCTTCCATTAACTATTCAATGAGAGCCCCATACATGTATCCAAGGGAAGAATGTGACCCCTTAGGGATAAATTTTCAAAGGCGTCTCAAAATGCATTCAAAATCTGGCCCACCATTTGCATGCACAAATAACTGCACACCAGTCCAAATGTGCCCATGCAAATGGCAGTGGTGAATGCAAACTTAGTTGCTGTAGGTCTAGCTACCCATTTTGTGAGCACAGAGTAGAATGCACAAAACTCAGGCTCAAATTCAGATGCTATTCTGAAAAATTTGGCCCATAGTCTATATATTCTTTAAGCCCAGTGATCCTGTTCAGCTAATCTCCTGAACTAAGAACTGGATAAGTTCATGGACAATAGGTCCAACAATGGCTATTAGCCAGGATGGGCAGGGATGCAAAACCATGCTCTGAAGTGTCCCTAGCCTCTGTTTGCCAGAAGATGGGAATGGGCGACCAGGGATGGATGACTTGATGACTACCTGTTCTGTTCATTCCTCTGGGGCACCTGGCATTGGCCACTGTCAGAAGACAGGATACTGGGCTAGATGGACATTGGTTTGATCCAGTATGGCCGTTCTTATGTTTTAAGTATTAGACCATGTTTTTATTTGAGCTCATATATGCTAGGTATATTTTGTTTTAATATTCACTTTAATGGATTTTATAAAACAATGAGGTATTTGGATTAAGGGTTCTTTTATGCTTACATAAAGACTCTGGTGCCTACTTCTAACATGCCAACTATCTGGGGGCATGTAGCAGAAGATACATGCAGCTGTGAATACTCCATCCAACCACCTCCCCCAACCTGCCTCTGCCCCCCACCCCATGAACTGGTGCATAGGAGATTTCTTTGGAGCTGAGCCCCAAACTAAGAATCCTTCCCCCAGTTTATTTGCACAGTGGTAATCCCACTGGCAGGGGAGATTCCATGGCCACAGTGGAGGAGTGAGGAGTTGTGTCTGAATGAATGTCAGTGAAGATGCATATTTATTTTGTGGAAATCCTTTGCTCCTGAAAACCTATGTGATTTCAGAGAAACAGTATGTACCTGGAGAAGTAAGCCTGTGAGATGCGGGTTCCAGAAGACAGCTTTATTTTCCTTTTGTAACTAAATGCAATGACAACACATACATCCTCTTTTTGTTTCCCCAGAACAATCACTTCTTCCTGTAACTAAAACCCTTTTCAGCTCATTTGGCAGCCCTCACATTAGCCAGAAAGATGCATAAATATTGTCTCAAGTATTAACAAGCCAATGCTGTAAGCCAAAGCTCTTTGTGATTTGAGAGGGTTCCTAATTTTTATGTTTGCTTGTTTCTTTTTATACACAGTGAAAATGTAAGTGCTAAAAAGAGATTGATTTCCCTGCTATTATCCTCCTGCATGTCTCACTTAATGTCTACTTTGATAATTGTGCAGGTATTCCTTAGGAAAGATAACTGCAGCAGTATTCTATGCTCCACCCATTTCTCTTTCAGCAGCAGGGTATGTGGGATGGGAAAGATCCAAGCTTAGAGGGGAAAGATCCAAATTGTGGTAGAATTTCACTAAGCTAAAGATGAAGAAGGTTGTTGCAATGGCACCAAGCCACTTGCTGTAATATTTTCTTTTGCTGTGGGTGTGTCAGGACTGAGATCCCCACTTTGAACTTTAGGGTACAAATGTAGGGGCCTGCATAAAAACTTCTAAGCTTAATTACCAGCTTAGCTCTGGTTCGGCTGCCACCATTTTCAATGGATTCCCTCCCTGGGAAACCTTGAAAAACCTTCAATCCCTGGTGAAAACAAATCCAACCCCTTATTGGTCCTTTAGGTCAGATGCCAGCCAGGTTACCTGAGCTTCTTAACCCTTTACAGGGAAAAGGATTTTGGAGTCTCTGGCCAGGAGGGATTTATAGTACTGTACACAGGACAGCTATTACCCTTCCCTTTATAGTTATGACACGCCCCCCAAATCACAGATAGTGTTGGATGTTTGGTTCCACACTGGCTGTGATTTCTTCCTGGAGTTCTAGGAGAAAACAGAGTTAATAAGACACATGTACCTTTAGACATACTACTGATTGTATAAAAACTAACAATATGTTTCATTCCAAAAACAATTGTTAACCAGTTAACTCTGGGAAACTTTCCCGGGAGAGTGCATCAGCCACTTTGTTAGAAGCTCCCGAAATGTGTTGTATTTCAAAATCAAAATCTTGGAGAGCTAAACTCCACCGAAGAAGTTTTTTGTTATTTCCCTTGGCGGTATGAAGCCACTGTAGCGCAGCATGGTCTGTTTGTAGTTGGAAACGCCGTCCCCAAACATATGGGCGTAGCTTTTCCAGCGCATACACAATGGCATAGCATTCCTTTTCGCTGATTGACCAATGGCTTTCCCTCTCAGACAGTTTCTTACTGAGAAATACGACAGGATGGAATTCTTGATCCGGTCCTTCCTGCATTAAAACTGCTCCCACGCCTCGCTCGGACGCATCTGCGGTTACTTGGAACGGTTTGTCAAAGTCTGGGGCCCTTAGCACAGGGTCAGACATGAGTGTTGCCTTAAGCTGGTTAAAGGCCTTTTGACACTCATTAGTCCACTGAACTGCATTTGGCTGTTTCTTTCTGGTTAGGTCTGTCAGCGGGGCGGCGATTTGGCTGTAGTGGGGTACAAATCGCCTATAATATCCAGCCAAGCCTAAGAAGGATTGGACCTGTTTCTTAGACTTTGGAACCGGCCACTTTTGGATAGCATCCACTTTGGCCTGTATGGGATTTATAGTTCCTTGACCCACCTGGTGCCCCAGGTAAGTCATTCTGTTTTGGCCTATTTGACACTTTTTAGCCTTAACAGTTAGTCCTGCCTGCTGGATGCGCTCGAAAACTTTTTCCAGGTGCTCCATGTGCTCTGCCCATGAATCAGAAAAAATGGCCACATCATCGAGGTAGGCAACTGCAGATTCTCCCAATCCCGCTAGGAGACCATCTACAAGTCTTTGGAAGGTGGCGGGTGCATTTCGCAACCCGAAAGGAAGTACATTGAATTCATACACCCCTGCCTGGGTGACGAAGGCTGACCTTTCCTTAGCGGGTTCATCTAGTGGTACTTGCCAGTACCCCTTGGTTAAGTCTAAAGTAGAGATGAATTGGGCATGTCCCAATTTCTCCAATAGCTCATCTGTGCGTGGCATTGGATAGTTGTCAGGACGAGTTACAGCATTTAGCTTACGGTAGTCCATGCAAAAGCGTATTTCCCCATCTGGTTTGGGAACTAGAACCACTGGAGATGCCCATGCACTCTTAGAGGGGCAGATTATACCCATCTGTAGCATGTCCTGGATCTCCCTTTGTATAGCAGTTTTGGCATGAGGTGACTCCCGGTAGGGTGGGGTTCTAATAGGGTGAGCATTACCTGTGTCAATGGAGTGGTATGCCCGTTCGGTCCATCCTGGAGTGGCTGAGAAAATTGGTGCAAAGCTTGTGCACAGCTCCTTGATCTGCTGTCGCTGCAGACGTCCAAGGGTCATGGAGAGGTTCACCTCTTCCACGCCACCATCCTTTTTTCCTTCGTAGTAGACACCTTCAGGCCACTCCGCGTCATCTGTTTCCTGGGCTGTAAACTGGCAAACATTTAATTCTCTGGAATAAAAGGGCTTAAGAGAATTAACATGGTATACCTTAGGCTTTATGTTGGAGGTGGGGGAGGTTATGAGATAGTTAACAGCTCCTAGGCGCTCCTGGACCGTGAATGGTCCTTCCCACGACGCTTCCATTTTATGGGCCTGGATTGCCTTTAAGACCATGACTTGGTCTCCTACTTTGAAGGACCGTTCTCTGGAATGTTTATCATACCAGGCCTTTTGCTCTTCCTGAGCATCCTTTAGGTTTTCTTTAGCAAGGGCCAAAGAATGTCGGAGGGTGTTTTGTAGGTTGCTTACAAAGTCTAGAATGTTTGTTCCTGGAGAAGGCGTAAACCCCTCCCATTGCTGCTTCACCAACTGTAATGGCCCCTTAACCTCACGGCCATACACAAGTTCAAATGGTGAAAACCCTAAACTGGAATGTGGTACAGCCCTGTAGGCAAAAAGCAACTGCTGCAACACTAGGTCCCAATCATTGGAGTGTTCATTTACAAATTTACGTATCATGGCCCCCAAAGTTCCATTAAACCTCTCCACCAGGCCATTGGTTTCATGGTGGTAAGGGGTGGCAACCAAGTGATTCACCCCATGAGCTTCCCACAGGTTTTCCATGGTTCCTGCCAGGAAGTTAGTTCCCGAATCTGTAAGGATGTCGGAGGGCCAACCTACCCTGGCAAAAATGTCTGTTAATGCCTGGCACACACTTTTAGCCCTGGTGTTGCTTAAGGGTACTGCTTCCGGCCATCGGGTAGCAAAATCCATGAAAGTCAGTACGTACTGCTTTCCTCTGGGTGTCTTCTTTGGGAAAGGACCCAGAATATCCACAGCTACGCGCTGAAATGGGACCTCAATTATGGGTAGTGGCTGGAGAGGGGCTTTAACCTGGTCTTGGGGTTTTCCCACTCGTTGGCACACCTCACAAGACCGGACATAATTAGCAACGTCCTTGCCCATTCCCTCCCAGTGGAAGGACTTCCCCAACCGGTCTTTGGTTCTGTTCACCCCAGAATGGCCACTGGGATGATCATGGGCTAAGCTCAAGAGCTTTACCCGATACTTAGTGGGAACTACCAACTGCCTTTGAGGATGCCAGTCTTCCTGGTGCCCACGAGAAAGAGTCTCCTTGTATAAAAGTCCTTGTTCTACAACAAACCGGGATCGGTTAGAAGAGCTGAGAGGCGGTGGGGTGCTCCGTGCCACCGCCCAAGCTTTCTGAAGGCTGTCATCTGCTTCCTGCTCGGCCTGGAACCGTTCCCTTGATGCTGGAGACATCAGTTCCTCCTTGGACTGTGGACTGGGGCTTGGTCCCTCTGGAAGTGATGCAGGTGCTGGGGCTGTTTCCATTGACTGTGAACCGCTGTCCGCTGGTGCACTATGTGGTAACTCAGGCTCTGGCTGAGCCTCTTGGGTAGGGTTATCTGCTGCTTCTGCCAGTTCAGGCTCGCTGGTGCCCTCTGGCATTGGAGTTGTAGACGGGTTTGCAAGCGCTGGACTCAGGGCTGGCAATGGTTCTGGTGCTGGTTGCGTTGCCAGTTTCGGTTCTGGGACTGGCTTTGGCTGGGTCTCTGGGATTGGATCCACTACGGCTGTTGCAGTCGTTGGCAGGGGATCCAGTTCCACCACCTTTGTGCTTAGCCTGGCTGCGGGTGACTATTCCCACCCTCTTGGCTAGCTTCACATGGTTGGCCAAGTCTTCCCCCAGCAGCATGGGAATGGGATAATTGTCATAGACTGCAAAAGTCCACATTCCTGACCAGCCCTTGTACTGGACAGACAACGTGGCTGTAGGCAAGGTTACAGACTGTGACACGAAGGGTTGAATTGTCACTGTAGCCTCTGGGTTGATGAGTTTGGGGTCCACTAGGGATTGGTGGATAGTTGACACTTGAGCCCCAGTGTCCCTCCAAGCGGTAACCTTCTTTCCGCCCACTCTCAAGGTTTCCCTTCGCTCCGAGGGTATGAGAGAGGCATCTGGGTTTGGGGATCTTTGGTGTGATTGGGGTGTAATGAACTGTAATCGGTTGGGGTTCTTGGGGCAGTGAGCCTTTATATGTCCCAGTCCATTACATCTAAAACATCGCCCTGCTAAGGTATCACCGGGACGAGGTTGGTTGGTGGAGACTGGTGTGGTGGGGTGAGAAGGCGTCTGGGGTTTCCCTTGGGATGTGGGTGGGGCCTTGGGTTGTCCCCGGTGGTAAGGTTTTGTTTCGGCTTGCCCCTTCTGATATTCGCTCCAACTGCTACTAGTTTTCTTCTTTTCTGCCACCTCCACCCATTGGGCTCCAATCTCCCCCGCCTCAGTTACAGTTTTGGGCTTCCTATCTAGGATGTACCTTTCTATTTCCTCAGGAACACCCTCTAAAAACTGCTCCATTTTTACTAGGGACAGCAGATCTTCCAGAGATTTAACATTTGCTCCTGATACCCAGGCATCACAATTTTTGTCAATGTGGTAGGCATGACGGGTAAATGACACATCCGGTTTCCACTTTAGGGCTCTGAACCGCCGACGAGCATGCTCGGGTGTTAGCCCCATTCTGAGTCTGGCCTTGTTTTTAAAAAGTTCATAACTGTTCATGTGTTCCTTAGGCATTTCAGCCGCCACCTCTGCTAAGGGTCCACTGAGCTGCGGCCTCAGCTCTACCATGTACTGGTCTGCAGTGATGCTGTATCCAAGGCAGGCCCTTTCAAGATTTTCTAAGAAGGCCTCAGTATCATCGCCTGCCTTGTAGATGGGGAATTTTCTGGGATGGGAAGTGGTACCTGGAGGGGGGTTGTTAGCATTGGCTGGTGCATCCTGCTTAGCTTTTGCTACTTCCAGTTCATGCTTCCTTTCTTTTTCTCTCTCCTCCATCTCTTTCTCTTTCAGCTCCATAGTTCTCTTGTGAACCTCCTCTTTGGCTTTTTCCAGCTCCATCTCTCTTTCATGGGCCTCCTTTTTGGCTTTTTCTTCTCTTTCTTTTAGCTCCATCTCTCTCTTGTGGGCCCCCTCTTTGGCTTTCTCCTCTCTGTCTCTCAGCTCTATCTCTCTCTTGTGGGCCTCCTCTTTGGCTTTTTCTTCTTTGGTAGTCATTTTCCTGTTTTCTTGTGCTGGGTCACCCCCTTTGCAGTTGACAAACTGGGAAGCTCTCAGCTCTGGCTGCTGCAGAGTTAACAGTAACTTTCTAACTAGCTACTCCCGAGGATGTAAAAAGAAAAAAAAAAACAATTCAGCTTGTAAATACCTTTTACCAGTCATTTGCTAATTGAACCCTTCTCTTAACAAAGGACCTGTAAAAAAAACTTAACACCTCTGCCTTCAGGCAAGGAGAGATAAGATATGCATCTATCTACTTCCAGCTCGGCTTTCCAAGCAGCTAGAAGGAAAAAAAAATCTCACTGGCTTTTGGGTTTAAAATGATCCCACCGCTATTCACCATGTCAGGACTGAGATCCCCACTTTGAACTTTAGGGTACAAATGTAGGGGCCTGCATAAAAACTTCTAAGCTTAATTACCAGCTTAGCTCTGGTTCGGCTGCCACCATTTTCAATGGATTCCCTCCCTGGGAAACCTTGAAAAACCTTCACCAAATCCCTGGTGAAAACAAATCCAACCCCTTATTGGTCCTTTAGGTCAGATGCCAGCCAGGTTACCTGAGCTTCTTAACCCTTTACAGGGAAAAGGATTTTGGAGTCTCTGGCCAGGAGGGATTTATAGTACTGTACACAGGACAGCTATTACCCTTCCCTTTATAGTTATGACAGGGTGCTTTTAGAAAATAATTCTCATTCAGTCACAGAATGTTCTCTCCAGTAGCAAAGAAGATTATACATGAGCAATTGGGATGGGATTTTCAAAAGTTTTCAATGTTGGCCTAACTCTGCTTTCACTAATGTCAATGGGAGCTTTACTAACGATTTCAGGAGCAGCAGTAGAGTGAATCCAATGCTGAGCACTTTTGAAAATCCCACTCTTAACTCAGCTCTGATCCTACAATTGAGCACATGCTGGTCTCCATATGGACACAGCATTAGTTTGTAAATGAAGATGCGAACAGGGGCTGCTAACAGGGAGTTTCGCAAGGGAGTTTGGAAGGGGAGCAGGAAGGGGGCGAGGGTCCCTTGCCGGTTCCATCTGTTTTCTCTTGATTCCCCTTAATACCTATAAAGCAACTACATTCTAACTGTTTGCTTAAACAACCCTTTCAGCTGACAGGGGGCTGCAGACGGGAGTTTGACAGAGGGAGGCTTACGATGGTTAGGAAGACCCGCAACACCTGTGCCAGCACTGCTACTGTCTCCTCCACCTGTGCCTGTAGCCAGACAGAGTGCCTAAGCATGGATGCCTCTACCCAGATCCTGGTGTGGTTTTGCAAAGACTGTAACTTGCAATTTCCACTTACGGATATCCAGGCTGGGGGGACCATCCAATGTGAAAGGTGCCTGCTGGTGGAATCTCTCAGGCAGCAGGTGAGAGAGCTACAGGAGGAGGTGGCTAGGTTGAGGAGCATCCGTATCCACGAGCAATTCCTCGACAGTGTCCATGTGGAGACAGCTGAGGTAGCTGTCCCAGTACACAGGACTGCTGATACACCACTGGTGGAGGAGGAGATGGCTCAGGGTGGACGCTGGCAGCTGGTTACTTCTGGCAGCAGGCAGTGCTCCACCCTTGCTCCGAACCCTCCTGCCGTGGTTATAGGTAACCGTTATGCTCTTCTTGATACAGGAAAGAAGGAATCACTCCCTACAGTAAAGGAGGAGAAGCCTCGTACCCCTAAGGCTGGAGAGTCTGCTGCCACCACTGCGAATAGGAAACGTAGGGTAGTGGTGGTCGGAGACTCTCTGCTGAGGGGGACGGAGGCGCCCATCTGTCGCCCTGACATTTCATCTCGAGAGGTATGCTGCCTGCCGGGGGCCCGTATCCGAGACGTTACGGAGGCATTGTCGAGGATTATCCGGCCCTCTGACTACTACCCCATGCTACTCATCCATGTGGGCACAAATGATACTGCGCGGTGTGACACTGAGCGGATCAAGAGTGACTACAGGGCTCTGGGAGCACGGGTGAAAGAGTTTGGAGCGCAGGTGGTATTCTCTTCAATTCTTCCTGTTAAAGGTAGGGGCCCGGGCAGAGACAGATGCATCATGGAGGTGAATGCCTGGCTGCGAAGATGGTGTCACCAGGAGGGCTTTGGCTTCCTAGACCACGGGATGCTATTCGAGGAAGGACTGCTAGGCAGAGATGGCGTTCACCTTTCGAGGAGAGGGAAGACCCTATTCGGACACAGACTGGCTAACCTAGTGAGGAGGGCTTTAAACTAGGTTCGACGGGGACAGGTGAGCAAAGCCCACAGGTAAGTGGGGAACATGGAGACCGGGGAAATGAGTCGGAAACAAGAGGGAGTGTGGGCTATATTGGCAGAGAGAAAGGAGAGTCAGGAAAAAACTGGGAGGAAAGATCAAACCAGTATTTTAGATGCCTATATACAAATGCGAGAAGTATGGGGAATAAGCAGGAAGAACTGGAAGTGCTAATAAATAAATACAACTATGACATTGTTGGCATCACTGAAACTTGGTGGGATAATACACATGATTGGAATGTTGGTGTGGATGGGTACAGCTTGCTCAGGAAGGATAGACAGGGGAAAAAGGGAGGAGGTGTTGCCTTATATATTAAAAATGTACACACTTGGACAGAGGTAGAGATGGACATAGGAGACGGAAGTGTTGAGAGTCTCTGGGTTAGGCTTAAAGGGGCAAAAAACAAGGGAGATGTCATGCTAGGCGTCTACTACAGGCCACCTAACCAGGTGGAAGAGGTGGATGAGGCTTTTTTCAAGCAACTAACAAAATCATCCAAAGCCCAAGACTTGGTGGTGATGGGGGACTTCAACTATCCGGATATATGTTGGGAAAATAACACAGCGGGGAACAGACTATCCAACAAATTCTTGGACTGCATTGGAGACAACTTTTTATTTCAGAAGGTTGAAAAAGCTACTAGGGGGGAAGCTGTTCTAGACTTGATTTTAACAAATAGGGAGGAACTCGTTGAGAATGTGAAAGTAGAAGGCAGCCTGGGTGAAAGTGATCATGAAATCATAGACTTTGCAATTCTAAGGAAGGGTAGAAGGGAGAACAGCAAAATAGAGACAATGGATTTCAGGAAGGCAGATTTTGGGAAGCTCAGAGAGCTGATAGGTAAGGTCCCATGGGAATCAAGACTGAGGGGAAAAACAACCGAGGAGAGTTGGCAGTTTTTCAAAGGGACACTATTAAGGGCCCAAAAGCAAGCTATTCCGCTGGTTAGGAAAGATAGAAAATGTGGCAAAAGACCACCTTGGCTTAACCACGAGATCTTGCACGATCTAAAAAATAAAAAGGAGTCATATAAAAAATGGAAACTAGGACAGATTACAAAGGATGAATATAGGCAAACAACACAGGAATGCAGGGGCAAGATTAGAAAGGCAAAGGCACAAAATGAGCTCAAACTAGCTACGGGAATAAAAGGAAACAAGAAGACTTTTTATCAATACATTAGAAGCAAGAGGAAGACCAAAGACAGGGTAGGCCCACTGCTTAGTGAAGAGGGAGAAACAGTAACAGGAAACTTGGAAATGGCAGAGATGCTTAATGACTTCTTTGTTTCGGTCTTCACCGAGAAGTCTGAAGGAATGCCTAACATAGTGAATGCTAATGGGAAGGGGGTAGGTTTAGCGGATAAAATAAAAAAAGAACAAGTTAAAAATCACTTAGAAAAGTTAGATGCCTGCAAGTCACCCGGGCCTGATGAAATGCATCCTAGAATACTCAAGGAGCTAATAGAGGAGGTATCTGAGCCTCTAGCTATTATCTTTGGAAAGTCATGGGAGACGGGAGAGATTCCAGAAGACTGGAAAAGGGCAAATATAGTGCCCATCTATAAAAAGGGAACTAAAAACAACCCAGGTAACTACAGACCAGTTAGTTTAACTTCTGTGCCAGGGAAGATAATGGAGCAAGTAATTAAGGAAATCATCTGCCAACACTTGGAAGGTGGTAAGGTGATAGGGAATAGCCAGCATGGATTTGTGAAGAACAAATCATGTCAAACCAATCTGATAGCTTTCCTTGATAGGATAACGAGCCTTGTGGATAAGGGTGAAGCGGTGGATGTGGTATACCTAGACTTTAGTAAGGCATTTGATACGGTCTCGCATGATATTCTTATCGATAAACTAGGCAAATACAAATTAGATGGGGCTACTATAAGGTGGGTGCATAACTGGCTGGATAATCGTACTCAGAGAGTTGTTATTAATGGTTCCCAATCCTGCTGGAAAGGCGTAACGAGTGGGGTACCGCAGGGGTCTGTTTTGGGACCGGCTCTGTTCAATATCTTCATCAACGACTTAGATATTGGCATAGAAAGTACGCTTATTAAGTTTGCGGATGATACCAAACTGGGAGGGATTGCAACTACTTTGGAGGACAGGGTCATAATTCAAAATGATCTGGACAAATTGGAGAAATGGTCTGAGTTAAACAGGATGAAGTTTAACAAAGACAAATGCAAAGTGCTCCACTTAGGAAGGAAAAATCAATTTCACACATACAGAATGGGAAAAGACTGTCTAGGAAGGAGTACGGCAGAAAGGGATCTAGGGGTTATAGTGGACCACAAGCTAAATATGAGTCAACAGTGTGATGCTGTTGCAAACAAAGCAAACATGATTCTGGGATGCATTAACAGGTGTGTTGTGAGCAAGACACGAGAAGTCATTCTTCCGCTCTACTCTGCTCTGGTTAGGCCTCAGCTGGAGTATTGTGTCCAGTTCTGGGCGCCGCATTTTAAAAAAGATGTGGAGAAACTGGAAAGGGTCCAAAGAAGAGCAACAAGAATGATTAAAGGTCTTGAGAACATGACCTATGAAGGAAGGCTGAAAGAATTGGGTTTGTTTAGTTTGGAAAAGAGAAGACTGAGAGGGGACATGATAGCAGTTTTCAGGTATATAAAAGGGTGTCATAAGGAGGAGGGAGAGAACTTGTTCACCTTAGCCTCTAAGGATAGAACCAGAAACAATGGGTTTAAACTGCAGCAAGGGAGGTCTAGATTGGACATTAGGAAAAAGTTCCTAACTGTCAGGGTGGTTAAACACTGGAACAAATTGCCTAGGGAGGTTGTGGAATCTCCGTCTCTGGAGATATTTAAGGGTAGGTTAGATAAATGTCTACTAGGGATGGTCTAGGCAGTATTTGGTCCTGCCATGCGGGCAGGGGACTGGACTCGATGACCTCTCGAGGTCCCTTCCAGTCCTAGAATCTATGAATCTATGAATCTATGCTTTCTGTAGATATATTTATTCTTACTAAAAATAACTTTGAATAACAAATAGCTTTATTTAATGCAGGTAATCTTGTATTTTATAATTAGGAAAGGAGGACTATAGTTTGAAAAGGAGGGACCTACTATTTGTTATCATTTGATTATCTTGATTAGTTTTTAGTATTTGTGGCTGGTAATATCCACCAAGTGATAGACAATTTCCTAAGATAAAATAGGACACAGTCCTTTCCCTGAGGACGCACAGTCTAAAATATAGACAAACAGACAATAGGTAGAAGAAAGATAACATATATAAAAAGTTCAATGTAGCAATTGGTCTCATGAGGCAATAGAATATTTTTATGAACATAATGGTTATATCTTGCCTTATTATAATTTATGCTAAGGCCCCTTTACAGCTCGGTAGCAGCGTGAAGAGGCCTTGAAGTGGGCACACATTTAATGTACACCCACTTTGCCAGAGGGGTGCAAAGAGTTTTAGTATTAATGAGAATCAGGCCCATAGATTATTTCCAAATACCCACCACCTAGCCATTATCAACCAGTTGATTTCTTGTAGATATCATGGTAGAAGTGGTTCTTTAGGAGTGATTTGAATACAACTACATATAGCTATTTTAGAAAGCTTGACAAAGGCCCCGGAGGGGGAAAAATGTTGGATCTCTTTCTTTATTCTCTGTTAAGAAACAATACCGCAATGTGTATAATACATTGTAAGTAAAATTCAGTGCTGTGCTCTGGATAACTTTTCTTTTTCTTTAAAAAAAATAATATATCTGGCTATGAGAATAGCTACTTGTTATTTTTATTATCGTCATTATTATTGCTTATTAATAAATTGCATGTAGTATTCATTAAAGTGACAAGCTGAAGGACCTCAGGAGGATAATCTCTTTTTCTCCAGACAATAGGTATGTGGAGAGTGGGAATTCAAACTTTTCCTCACCACCTTGTCACTGCTGCATCCCTGGAGAGTGTACACCCAGGTGAGAGAAGAATTCAGTTGCCATGGTCCGTTCCATCCTTGCCTTCTCTGCTGAGAAGACCAATAAGGGGATCCACCTGGAAATGGACCAAGCACACCACTGTATTACAAATAGTTTACACAGAGATTTCATCTTTAAAGCTTGTCTAGAAATGATTTCCTCCTCCCCTACCCCCATAGAAAAGTTGCAATGTAAACAAACTTTTTCTTCAAAATTTTCCAGGTTTTATTGTTTATAAACCAAATGTTTTTGGTTTGCAGTTACTGAAACCCCAGAAATTTTTGCATGAAAATTTCTGTTGAATCAAAAAGCTTATTTTCTATCTAAGGCAGAGGTTCTCAAACTGTGGTCTGTGGACCACCAGTGGTCCGCGAGCTCCGTTCAGGTGGTCCGCGGATAGTTCCCTCTAGGGTGACCAGATGTCCCGATTTTATAGGGACAGTCCCGATTTTTGGGTCTTTTTCTTATATAGGCTCCTATTACCCCCCCACCCCCGTCCCAATTTTTCATTTTTGCTGTCTGGTCACCCTAGTTCCCTCTAAGGCGCACACCTGGATGGCTGCACACACAAGAATGAAGGGCCACCCACCTAATTAGTGGAGCCATGCAGGTGTGGCTTCACTAATTAGGTGCCTGGACCCTGGAGCGAACACACATGTAAGGTGAGGTGGTGGCCTTGGGGGGAATATGGGGTAGATGGGAGCGGGCAGTGGGGTGAGAAGAGGAGGTGGGGGGAATTTGGGATGTGTAGGGCTGCAGCAACCAGAGAAAGAGTCAACTTTCCCCAGCTTCAGGGCCGCGGCTGCTGGGGAGAGATGGCCCTCCCCCCCAGACTCAGCTCTGTGGCGGGGGAAAGACCCCCCCTCCTTCCCAGCCTCAGCTTGGGGGCTGCTGTGGTGCGGGAGAGAGGGAGAGACCCCCCCCTTCCCAGCCCCAGCTCGGGGGCTGCTGCGGCGGGGGAGAGAGGGCACATCCATTGCATTAGAAAGGTAAGACTACTGATATTAAAATATGAGTTGTGTGTTTTTATTTGTAGAACAAAAAACGTTAATTATTATTAAGTTATTATTTTATCCAAAGTGCTTTACAATAGTTAGCTAACGATACAAACAACATTTGGAAAGATCATTAAGTGGTCCTCTGAGACCCTCAGCAATTTTCAAGGGTCCGCAAAAAAAAAAAAAGTTTGAGAACCACTGATCTAAGGCATTTTAATAGAAATTTTTTTAGCAGCTCCATTAACATAGTGCATAGCTTTAAAATATTTACTGCATCAAGATGCTTTTCTGGAATCATGGATTTCAAAATGGACTTCACTTTAAAATATGAAACTTCTTAGATAATTAGTAATGCAGATACTTTTAGAAAAATATTGGCAACTACTTATAGAAAGTCAGTTTTTGCAAACATTTCCTCCTAAATACTTTAAATACACATAGGACACAGCCTAATTACTTTCAGCACGTACTCATTAGAAGGAAATGACTCTGAGGGAGCAGTCTACTGCCTTGAGTAAAGTATAGCATTTTAAAAATATGTAGGAATATATAAAATATTTAATCCTTAAGTACTGTTGCCTAAATGCGATTTTCAAGGTTTAAAAATTCTTCTAAAAAAAGAACCCAAAGAAAACACTGGGTTAGATTACAATCTCATTTACACTAAATCAAGCATAACTCCATTTTAGGCAGTAGTTAGTAGAAACCTGGAGTAAGGGAGTTCAGAGGTCCAGGTCATCCCCTCTAGTCCCATGTATTGAAAGGACCTTCTATGAATTGGTCTTCTCCATTCTGCATGGTAGGTAGCTCAGCTGCTCCACATGACTGTATATTTTCCCACTGGAGGCATCTCTATGTTGTCCAGGCTCTGCACTGGGATAAGGAAGTGGAGACTGTATGGCATACTGGGAGAAGTGGGCAGGCTGGAGGCATAGCTGGGGAGAGACGCTGTAAATGCAGTGCTTGCAGTAGCTGTGTAAGCAACATGGCTTCTGATCCTATCAGTCGTGCTGGAACAAAGTGTATAGTGGGGGTGCTGAGAGCCATTGAACCAAACTTTAAATCCTGTATATGATGGAAACCACTTCAAGCCAGGTGGTGCAGCAGCACCCCCACTATCCCTACTTCCCGCACCTATGGATCCTATAGTTCTTTCTCAAGCTCAACTCAACTTGACACCAGGGAAAGTTGAGCCTGAATAGGACTGCAAAATTGGGCCATAGAGGACAAGTATTAAAATCAGATGCACTGAGACATATGAATCTTCTAAAATAATGCAATCAAAAATATTTCTGGGCAAACGTTATGGGCTTCCCTTCAGAATCTGCAATGATTATTACAAAAAAAGAATTAGGGCTCTTTTGGTCTTATGTTATCAGAGAGAGACTGTAGTTAGCCATACAAATAGCTGAATTTTTGCATCTCTTTTCACTGAAAATTATAATTAATACTTACAGGTTGAATAGAATCTACTGTGGAGTGATAAGGCTTGGAAATATCTTCCTGCTTCTTCTCCCAGAGATTGAAGAGATATTTCAGTAGAGCTACTCCTATAGAGATAAGATAAGTTGGAATGCCAGAGATGATCTGGAGCATTTTATCAGTCAGTGGAAATCTTAGATTAAATAGCTGGCTAGTATCAAACAGTAGTCCAGTAGTACATCAATCAATGTTTAGTTGCCAAGAGATGCACTAGGGAATGTTTACTATGAACACTTATTGAACCACTCACATGTATTTAAAGAAACTTACTATTCCTAATCATGTACTACATTATGTATTTTGTTATGCATAGATTACCCATAGATTATCATTTAGTGCCGCTATTCATTTACACATGTCATAGTGTTTTTACAGCTCAAAAAGGCTCTGTCTTAAGGAAAACCTGCAGCTGTCGCTGGTCTATCTGCCTCATGATCATCATGGACAGATGTCGTGCCAGCCTTGTTAGAAGCTCAAAAAAATCTCTGCCTCAGCCTTGATCGTAAGGCACCTTTATCGAAGGCCTTCATCTCTTCTCTTATGTTGCGGAGAAGTTTTTTCTGATTATGGTTAGCAGAGATGGACGAACTGGATAAAATGAAAGCAAGCCCCAACAGAAACTTTTTCAAAAGTTTCAAAATGTTGCTGCCTTTCCCCTCCCTAGCCCCAGCACTGGACCTGTAATGTGCCACAGTTCTTGCCCCTTGGTTTGGGCTGTAATGCCGCAAGGAAAGCTAGTTTCATGCTATTTTACCTTTGCTGAAGCCACAAAGGAATGGAACAGAGCCTGTTCTCATGAGATTCTCAGCTTGGTTTTCTACTTAGTTTGCTCTGGATTCTTTCATTTTTAGGAATGGCAAGGAGAACATTTGTTCTGAGTGGTGCGGGCATCCTTTAGTATAGTGTTATAATAGCTTTGCATGGGTCTCATGCAGATTCAGCGTTATTTGAGTTGGGACCCAGGTCCACACTTCAGAGTATTCAGCAGAATTCAGCATCTTTGATTAAAACCAAGCTGCTTTGCTTATTTGCTGCTGCTGCCACTGCCTTCTGGATGAGTATGTTCACCTTGAGTCCTGCAGCTTTCATTGCAAACCTGGTGGATACATATAGGCTATGGCTACACTAGAGAGCTTACAGCAGCACAGCTGCACCACTACAAGCTCTCTAGTGAAACCACTCTAAACTGACAGGAGAGAGCTCTCCCATCGATTTAATTAATCCACCCCAAATGAGGGGTGCTGGCTATGCTGGCGGGAGAAGCTCTCCTGCTAACATAGTGATGTCCATATTGGTGGTTAGGTCGATGTAACTTAAGTTTCTCAGGGGGCTGGCTTGTTCACACCCCTGAGTAACATAAATTATACTGATGCAAGTAAGTAATCTCTCTCCTCTCCTCTACTTGCAGGGAGATTATAGGCCCTAGCCATCTGTTTTGATCATGACGTCCTCACATTTGACATCTTCAGCATTTGTTACAACTGTGATCAAAGATAGCTTTAACACAGCTAGAGCCCATGCCTCCAGATTTATTTTCGAAAAGGAATTATTGCTCCTCAGGGAAAAGCCCTACAAAACTGAATGGGGAAAAACATCAGTAAGGTTCTACAAAAATTGCATAGTGTTCTATAAACATGACTCTGCAAACCCTTAGAATGATATCCTTTCTATAGGACTTTTAAGCCTTTGTACAGAATTCTGCAGAAGGGATATATTTCTCAACTAGACTATGTAGAATTGTCCAAATAACCTGTGGAAAAGTTTTATTTTCTATTAAAATTGATAGGATTTTTCTTTAATGGATGGGTTGGCTACAATACAGCACAGTAAGGACCTTTTCCTGTTCCCATTGAAGTTCATGGCAAACATCTGAATCCCTTCAATGGGAGCTAGATCAGGCCCTTACATAGCTATTTCTCTGAGCTGGTAGAAAGGGCCCTTCTGCATGTGCTCCTTCACAAAGAGTGCAGTTCCTGTAGAGAAAAATATGAGCTGTTTATCCTTCATCTGGTGCTCCATCTAATGTTATCTAATGCACTATCCGAGTAACTCACTAACCTTATAAGTGACAAATTGTTCAGTGAAAAAAATATCTCCGGTTGCATGCAAGATTTGTTTTTCTGCAGAACGTAAAGATTTTCCCTGTCTAACTTTAGTTTTCTTTGTCAGATTCTACAGACCCAAGTTCCACATAGCAGTTTTCCATATATAAAATACAACGTGTAATAAGGGTTTAATTCAGCTTGATCTTTTTTTTTTATTAAGAAAAGAAAAGATAATGTCCCCATTGTCTGTATGAGGACTAGAAAGGTTTCACTTCCCCATAATAACACAGGACTGGAGTGATCCAAAGGTTCCATTGATTATGCACAATGGAACTGTTCTTATAGTACTTTTCATGGCAGTTAAGTAAGTCAGCTATTAATCAGTGTGATGAAAGGGCCAAAGATGGGAAATGGAGAACCTGCAGTATCATGAATAAAACCCTTCACTGTTAGGAAACTAAGATCATGGAGTCATAATCAGTGAGGGACAGGCTGGACTGTCAGGAGCAGAAATATTTAAATCCTAATGACAGGCAAGATATAAGCTGTGTGAGTTCATGTTTCAAGCACCTGTCAAAGAAGAACTGTTTTGTTTTATAAAAGGAATGATTTGAGTAAGTGGGGGAGGTGGGGAGGCAGCATTTTAACTATTAATTATCAGTCATCTACACAAACTCCTTTGTTTAAAAAATGAGGCCTGTTTTGCTATATGGCATCTGAGTGACTGTCTTCCCTGCAGCTTGCATCAGATTAATCTGTGGTCACATATTCTTTTTGAGAGTAACCTCTGTCCTTTACACTCCCTATAACCCCACTGCCTGTGATTAGCTCTGACTAAAACAACAAATACGAGTTCTGCCACATTAGTTGACAGGTGTGTGTTAATCTGGGGGATTCAGTGTACTCAGATAGTCTCCAGCTAGAAAAGCAATACTAGTTAAAACTCCCTTAACACTTTTCTGTAAATCCAGACCAGCTCCACTGAAGATAATGGAGTTACTCTGGATTTACACCAGTGTAACTGATATCAGAATTTGCCCCAAGGTTTCTATTCTTTACCTAGGACTGTACTACTGTTACCTTTGTTCTTGCTCTTCATCTTTTACTCATTGAACCAAATCCATGAGCTCTTTCCTTTTTGACAGTATCTTCAGACACTGTCAGTAGTGCTTTTCTGAACTCAGAGGTTTCACATGAGATCGACTCTGCCTCTTTGCCCTGTACAATTTTTCATTGCCCTCTACTTAGAAGAATGGAAAAGGTAGCTGTGGAGGTGGGCAGCGGGTGTCATTGCTTTCCTCCTAGTGTCAAGCTTGCAGTATGAAGCTCTTGTCAGGTAATTATTTCAAGAACATCTAAGACAAATTCTTTGTGGGTCAAGTAACCCAGGAGAAATTAATCATTTTTTTAAATGCATAGGACCATGTTTTTCAAAAATGACATCTTAATCTGCATCTGCAATTTTATCCCACGTAAAAACCTGAATTTGTGTACAAAAACTGAGCATATTCGTACATATTTAGAGCCCGGGTGGAGGAGCTTTTGAAAACTTGGCTCATCCAGCATTTGTTCATGATTTTTGGTGCAATTTGAGTACGTCTTTATGTTCACCATGTGCTGTGCCAAACACATTGACGTTTAATAGTAATAAATAACCATGTAGTACTGGTGAGTAGACACAGGCAACAGGAAGTTCTTTATTTTTGAGAGAGATTGTGCTCTGCAGCCCTGATCACTTTAGTTATGTAGCCAAGAATGGACAATCCAGAATAGAAGCAAAATAAAAGACAGAAAAACATCTTTTAAAATCAATATCCTCAACAACATTTCCATGATTATGAACAGGATCCTACAGTTGTAAATCCAAGAAAGAGATATGTTGTGTACCTCTCCCAGTTACTTTTATGGAAGAAAAATTGTGTTCAGGCTGCAAACTGTCATTATTTATCATGATTATTATGGAATTTCCCAGGGGCCAACTGAGAACAGGGTCTCATTGTGCGAGGCACTGTAGAAACATAGAATGAAAGAAAGTCCCTGCCCCTAAGAGTGTACTGTCTAAATAGGCATGACAGACAAGGGAAAGGGATATAACATACCAGAAGAGTGAACAGGGAGGGAGAATGCAGTGGTTCTCAAACTTCATTGAACTGCGACCCCCTTCTGACAACAAAAATTACTACATGACCCCACGAAGGAGGACCAAAGACTGAGCCCGCTCGGGCCCTGTTGCCCCAGGTGGGTAGAAGGGGGGACCCAAAGCCCAAGCCCCATTGCCCCAGACGGGGGGCCTATAACCTGAGCTCTGCTGCCTAGCTCTGAAGCCAAAGCCTGAGCCCAGCCACCCAGGGCTGAAGCCCTCAGACGTTGGCTTTGGCCCTGGACGGTGGGACTTGGGCTTTGGCCTCAGGCCCCAGCAAGTCTAATGCCAGCCCTGGCGACCCCATTAAAACCGGGTCCCGACCCACTTTGGGGTCAGGACTCACAGTTTGAGAACCACTGGAAACAGTCAGTCAATCAGCATGGAGGAGAGAATGTTCAGCATGTACATTGCAGAAAACACTCTGACATTATCAGTGTCCCTCATCCCTGCTTTCTGCTCTGACTGCTTCAGTCTCTGGCTATCTCCTCACATCAGTTTCTTTCCCAAAAGGCCACATGGGTTCTTGCACCCCCAGAAGTTGGGGACCCTTTTGCACAGTGCTCAGTCCAGAGGGTGTTGGGGGGTGGGATTGGCTCAGTTAGGTCCCATTTTACCCCATCCCCCAGTTCCTGCTTGAATTCAAATACACATGAATATTGCAGGTATAATCAGACTTTGACCTTATTTACGTCTTATTAGTGAAATATTAAAGATGCAAAACTTATGAAAATCAGTGGTGCAGTACAAGTATGTTATTTGTTTCTATAATGGTTCTGTAGCTAGAGAAGCCTGAACTGAAATTAGGGCTTCAACTCCCAAGTGTTCCTGCGCAGCCATCATCGGTTTGGATGGCCTAAAATCAAGCATTTCACTGTCCAGAAAGCCCTCTTGAAAAAATGCTGATTTCCTGGCTAGCATACTGTTTACATTTATGATTCTGGTGTCATCACAGTAACTTTAACACAGTAGTAGTGATGCAAGAGTTAGCAAGAGTTAGTTGGTGGTGGGTTTATTTTATTTTTTTAATCTTAAAAATGTTGGCCCTAAGTTTGATAAAATGGTAAAATATAAATAATGGTGTTCAGAAGATCCACAGGGCAGGTGGCTTGGGTTGGGGATCTTTGTCTCTAATACCACCTGAATAGAGCTGGAGTGAATCAATGTAACACTTGTTGGAGAAGGAGCTTGAGGAAGGATAATGAATGATGATGGAGAGCTATTAGATTCTGGGAGTTATTTAAAATAAAAATATAAATAACTTACATAAATGCATACAAATCTAGTTTTGTCCTACTCCGTGCTTCAGTATAAAGACAAAGAGGATGGAATTCTTTCTGATGCCAGATGCTCCAAGAACTTGCCTTAAGGAGACTAAATCTCCTTAGGGTGTGTGAAGATGGCAAACTGGGTCAGGTTTTAATAGGGGTCTGAAAATTTCAAATGCTTAGAAGTATTCCTTTCTAACCCTCTAACAAGGGTTACTGCTGGAGTGGAGGCACAATCATTTTGAAGCTCAGTGACAGAATAGCTATTTTGATTCTTTCTACTAACTAAATTTACCCCCGGCATAAGCAAGTGCAATGAAGTAAATGGAGTTGTGCTCATTTACACTAGCAGTGGACACGACCCCTGGATCTCAAGGACATATCAAAAGGCACCTTCTTGCAAGATTTGATTGACAGAAAGCTCAAAGGAGATTGAACAATCACATACACACACTGAGTCCCCAGTTAGCAACACACCCAAAACATATAGGGGGAGAAGGAAGGGAGGCTATAAAGAGGGAAAAGTGATAGCATGCATTACAAGCAACATCAGTGACAGGCACTGGTACAATGGATATGTAGGTAAATAGGCAGGCACCTGAGTATAATAAAAGGATAACTGTCTTTTTGGAATTTTCTATACAATTGTGCTCCAGAACTTAGGTTTTCATTTTAATAAAGGAAAGGCTAGACTCAGTCACTCTTACTCATGCTGAGTAGCATCTTATCCTGCCAGTTGTCCTATTGAAGTCAATTAAACTAATGATGGAGTTAGGTGCTACTCTTTGTGGGTATAGATGACAAATCTGAGTCTAGCTCTTTAGTCCTTATGGTAGTGAATTAAATCTTCAGACTATACACCAACTATAAAACTGATTTCTCTGTGGATTTACAGACAGCTTGCAATAAAAGCTGTGAGAAGTGTGAATTGCCCCTTCCATCTCAGCATGGCATTAAATCTGAACCTGAATACTAAGTGCCAACATTGCTAACTATTTCACTGGTGATCACTGTAGCAGAAATATCAAGTTAATATACTTATTTGTGATTGTTGGATGCAGTGGCAAATATTAGCATGGGGGATAGTGTTGTGACAGATTCTGAGATGTAATGAGACAGATACTTGATGTCAGTGTTTGCTGGATGAGAATGAGGAATTCAATTCCTCTTCCCAGGGCTACTAAAATGGTGTAGTTTATGTGCTCAGGGCTGAACCTAAAGCCTCCAGCCAAGAGAGAATAAGACTCTATAAAGTGAGACTCCCAGAGAGAAGAGTGTGTTAGAATAAGAAACAGCTGAGAGAGATGGGCTGATTGAAAATAGGATGGAGAGTCATAGAGAAGCAGAGTGTGTGTGTATGAGAGTTTTAATTAAGGTGTCAGAAGCCATATGGCAGCAAATAACCTTGATATGTGTGTTTCATTTAAAGAAATCATACCTGCCATCAGGGAAAACAATACAGAACATCTACAGAATGAAATGTATGTTAACCATTTACATATTGTGCTTTTTACCACTTTAACTATCCTGATTAGAGTGGTATCCCTAGTGTGGACACAGGTATGTCAGTATAGATGTGTTTTAGACTGGTGTGGACAGCACTTTGAAGTGTGGCTCACAGTGGAGCTTAGGCTCTGAAGCCCACCCCACTCCCTTGGTTTCAGAGCCCAAGTTCCATACTGAGCTGCAACTTCAAAGTGCTATCTATACAGCTCTTTTTAGTGAGCTAGCACCAGCTCCACTAGCCCAAGTCTGTCAATACAGCTGGGATTCTCGCTCCTGCGGGCTATGTAGACATACCCTAAAAGCCATGGGGGGCTGTGTGTCCAGCTTCCTGATTTCTTTAGACAGGTGTTTCTTCCTGGCCCTCAGATGTTTCTAGGCTGGGCACAGACCTCTAGCTCTGGTCCTGGCTCTTCTGTTTGAAGCAACAGCACCCTGTTTTCAGTCTTCAGCAGCAGGTGCTGCCTCCCACTTGCTGGCAATGCAGTAAGCGTAACCGCAGAAGGACAAATCTAGTTAGGAGGAGTGCGCTGGTGGTGGTGGTCCAAAACCAGCTAAAATTAACTGACTTCTTTTTACGCAACCAAGATTAGTCCATAACTCAGTGTAACCTTCACATTGCTGGAAAAGGAGGTATTAGAATGAATTCTATCAACTGCCTTTCTAAGGAGATTTCAAATCAATAAGGGCCCAATTCTTGCCACCCATATTTATTATCTTATTCATTTAAATCAATAGAGCTACTCATAGAGTAAGGCACTGCTCAACCTGAGTAATAGTGGCAGATTGGCCCTAACAAGATGGTTCATGAATAAAAGCATAATACCAAAGACAAGTGTATTTTACATTGACCAGATGTGAGTGAGCATATGGAACATTTTATTCTGCTCCATTAGTGTAGAAATAGGATGCTTAATTTTCATATAGATTTTTATCTAATCACCTCACATCTAACTGTTTCCTTCTATATGCCACTGTTTCCTTGTTTTTCAGACCTGCACAGAGGGTCTGATTTGCTCACACCCATAAGGAAGGTCTAGATATCACAATGGTTGACATACTATGGGCTGCTGGTGCCTTGTCTACACTAGTGCTCCTTTCCTTGCCTTTTTGGTAGCAATACTGGAAAATTTTAGGCTGGGGGGAATGAATAGTGTAGACAACACCATAATATTGGCCTCACTCACACAATATTACTTATTCTCTGCAAAATCCTCTTCATCCATGTGCAAAACAGCCCTTCTGACTAGACTCTTTGTTAGCCAGAGATTTGAACTCTTCCTTTTTGTCCTATCTATGAATCAGAGTGAGGAAGGGGAGTTAGAGAATGTCCAGAGCACAGAAAGATGATCTCTGTCAGCTGTGATGCTGCCTTTCCCTCAGGAAATACCTGCCTTGGGAAGACAGGATGCAGAGAGTGCTGGGAACAGAATAGGCATTGTTTGTAAAAATAGTTCATTGGAACATTGTGACAGAAGGAGAAATGCTTACAAAGCAGATAGAGATCTCTCCTCCAGGTAATGTGGCTAAATTCCAGAGCTTCAGCTAGCACTTGCAGGGCTCAGGACAAGACATACCAGTAAAGGCAGCCCCCTGATAGACAGGAAAAGGATCCTAGGAAGCAATGGGTTTTGATGACACTAGAAAGCACATATGTAAAACAGACATATAATAGTATGCTCTGAGTGCATTGCAGTGACTAAAGATTATATTGTGAGACTAAGGCTTGGTCTACACTACCCCCCCCAATTCGAACTAAGGTACGCAACTTCAGCTACGTGAATAACGTAGCTGAAGTCGAAGTACCTTAGTTCGAACTTACCTTGGTCCACACGCGGCAGGCAGGCTCCCCCGTCGACTCCGCGGTACTCCTCTCGCCGAGCTGGAGTACCGCAGTCGACGGCGAGCACTTCCGGGTTCGACTTATCGCGTCCAGACTAGACGCGATAAGTCGAACCCAGAACTTCGATTTCCAGCCGTCGAACTACCTGGTAAGTGTAGCCAAGGCCTAAGGGTATGTCTACACTGCAAAATTAGGTCGAATTTATAGAAGCCGGTTTTATAGAAATCGGTTGTATACAGCCGATTGTGTGTGTCCCCACATAAAATGCTCTAAGTGCATTAAGTCGGCGGACTGCGTCCACAGTACCGAGGCTAGCGTTGACTTCTGGAGCGTTGCACTGTGGGTAGCTATCCCACAGTTCCCGCAGTCTCCGCCGCCCATTGGAATTCTGGGTTGAGATCCCAATGCCTGAATGATGCAAAACAGTGTCGCGGTGGGTTCTGGGTACATGTCATCAGGCACCTCCCCCTCCGTCAGAGCAACGGCAGACAATCGATTCGCGCCTTTTTACCTGGGTTACCTGTGCAGACAACATACCAGGCCAAGCATGGAGCCCACTCAGCTCAGCTCACCGTCACCATATGTCCTCTGGGTGCTGGCAGACGTGGTACTGCATTGCTACACGGCAGCAGCTAATTGCCTTTTGGCAGTAGATGGTGCAGTATGACTGGTAGCCTTAATCGGCGATCTGGGTGCTGGCAGACGTGGGGCTGGCAGACGTGGGGCTGCATTGCACACAGCAGCAGCCCCTTGCCTTTTGGTAGAAGATGGTATATTACGACTGGTATCCGTCGTCATCGTACTGCAGTGGCTGTCAATCATGGGCACCTGGGCAGACATGCTCAATCCTATCGAACTGTCTCGACGATGATGGCTATCAGTTGTAGTATGCTATTTTCTGCCAAGCACCCAGAAGATGCCGAGGGCTATCAGTCATGCTGCACTGTCGTCTGCCAGCTTAAGATGTAAAAAACAGATTTGTTCTGTATTCATTTGCTTCCCCCTCCCTCCGTGAAATCAACGGCCTGCTAACCCCAGGGTTTTGAGTTCAATCTTTGGGGGGGGGCCATTCTGTGTGACAGTTGTTTGTGTTTCTCCCTGATGCACAGCCACCTTTGTTGATTTTAATTCCCAGTACCTGTACGCCATGTCGTCACTCGCCCCTCCCTCCCTCCCTCTGTCCATCAGATACTAGTTTCGCGCCTTTTTTCAGACCAGACGCCATAGCACATGGAGCCCGCTCAGATCACCGCAGCAATTATGAGTACTATGAACACCACGCACATTATTCTGGAGTATATGCAGAGCCAGGACATGCCAAAGCAAAACCAGGACCAGCTGAGGAGGTGATTGCAGCGTGGCGACGAGAGTGATGAGGAAATTGACATGGACATAGACCTCTCACAAGGCACAGGCCCCAGCAATGTGCAAATCATGGTGTTACTGGGGCAGGTTCATGCCATGGAACACCGATTCTGGGCCCAGGAAACAAGCACAGACTGGTGGGACCACATCGTGCTGCAGGTGTGGGACGAGTCCCAGTGGCTGCGAAACTTTCGCACGCATAAGGGCACTTTCATGGAACTTTGTGACTTGCTTTCCCCTGCCCTGAATCGCCAGAATACCAGATGAGAGCAACCCTCACAGTTCAGAAGCAAGTGGCGATAGCCCTGTGGAAGCTTGCAACGCCAGACAGCTACCGGTCAGTTGGGAAACAATTTGGAGTGGGCAAATCTACTGTGGGGGCTGCTGTGATCCAAGTTGCTAGGGCAATCAAAGACCTGGTGATATCAAGGGTAGTGACTCTGGGAAACGTGCAGGCCATAGTGGATGGCTTTGCTGCAATGGGATTCCCAAACTGTGGTGGGGCAATAGACGGAACCCATATCCCTATCTTGGCACCGGAGCACCAAGCCACTGAGTACATAAACCGCAAGGGGTACTTTTCAATGTTGCTGCAAGCCCTGGTGGATCACAAGGGACGTTTCACCAACATCAACGTGGGATGGCCGGGAAAGGTACATGATGCTCGCGTCTTCAGGCACTCTGGTCTGTTTCGAAAGCTGGAGGAAGGGACTTTCTTCCCGGACCAGAAAATAACCGTTGGGGATGTTGAAATGCCTAACGTGATCCTTGGGGACCCAGCCTACCCCTTAATGCCATGGCTCATGAAGCTGTACACAGGCAGCGTGGACAGTAGTCAGGACCTGTTCAACTACAGGCTGAGCAAGTGCCGAATGGTGGTGGAATGTGCATTTGGACGTTTAAAAGCGCGCTGGCGCAGCTTACTGACTGGCTCAGACCTCAGCGAAAAGAATATCCCCATTGTTATTGCTGCTTGCTGTGCGCTCCACAATATCTGTGAGAGTAAGGGGGAGACATTTATGGCGGGGTGGGAGGTTGAGGCAAATCGCCTGGCTGCTGATTACGTGCAGCCAGACACCAGGGCGGTTAGAAGAGCACAGCAGGGTGTGGTGCGCATCAGAGAAGCTTTGAAAACGAGTTTTGTGACTGGCCAGGCTACGGTGTAAAACTTCTGTTTGTTTCTCCTTGATGAACCCTCCGCCCCCCCTCCCCCAGTTCACTCTACTTCCCTGTAAACCAGCCACCCCACCCTCCCCTCCCCCCTTCGAGCACCGCTTGCAGAGACAACAAAGTCATTGTTACTTCACATTCATGCATTCTTTATTAATTTATCACACAACTAGGGGGATAATTGTAGCCCGGGATGGGTGGGGGAGGAGGGAAGGAAAAGGACACACTGCAGTTTAAAACTTTAACTCTTACTGAAGGCCAGCCTTCTGATGCTCGGGCAATCATCTGGGGTGGAGTGACTGGGTGGCCGGAGGCCCCCCCACCGTGTTCTTGGGCATCTGGGTGAGGAGGCTATGGAACTTGGAGAGGAGGGCTGTTGGTTACACAGGGGCTGTAGTGGCGGCCTCTGCTCCTGCTGCCTTTCCTGCAGCTCAACCATACGCTGGAGCATATCAGTTTGATGCTCCAGCAGCTGGAGGATCAACTCTTGCCTTCTGTCTGCAAGCTGATGCCACCTATCATCTTCAGCCGCCACTTGCTCTGTTCATCCCGTGATTCAGCCCGCCACCTCTCCTCTCGTTCATATTGTGCTTTTCTGAAGTCTGACATTGACTGCCTCCACGCATTCTGCTGTGCTCTTTCAGCGTGGGACGACATCTGGAGCTCCGTGAACATATCATCCCGAGTCCGCCATTTTCTCCTTGTAATCTTCAATAGCCTATGTGAAGGAGAAACATTTGCAGCTGGTGGAGGAGAAGGGAGAGGTGGTTAAAAAAGACACATTTTAGAGAACAATGGGTACACTCTTTCACGTTAAATTTTGCTGTTCACATTACACAGCACATGTGCTTTCATTACAAGGTCGTATTTTTCCTCTTATATTGAGGGCCTGCCAGTTTGGTGTGAGAGATCACTCACGCAGTGCCAGGCAACAGATTTCAGCTTGCAGGCAGCCATGGTAAGCCACAGTCTTTTGGCTTTTTTAACCTTCTCAACATGTGGGAATGGTTTCAAACACTAGCGCCCTCATTTCCCATACCAAGCACCCGTTGGGTTGGCCATTTAAAATGGGTTTGCAATGTAAAAGGAGGGGCTGCGGTTTCCGGGTTAACATGCAGCACAAACCCAACTAACCCCCCTACCCCCCCACACACCCAATTATCAGGGATGATCACTTCACCCCTCCCCCCCACCGCGTGGCTAACAGCGGGGAACATTTCTGTTCAGCAGAGCAGGAAGGGGCACCTCTGAATGTCCCCCTAATAAAATCGCCCCATTTCAACCAGGTGACCATGAATGATATCACTCTCCTGAGGATAACAAAGAGCGATAAGGAATGAATGTTGTCTGCATGCCAGCAAACACTGGGACCATACGCTGCCATGCTTTGTTATGCAACGATTCCAGACTACGTGCTACTGGCCTGGTGTGGTAGTGTCCTACCATGGCGGACGGGATAAGGCAGCCCTCCCTAGAAACCTTTTGCAAAGGCTTTGGGAGTACATGAAGGAGAGCTTTCTGGAGATGTCCCTGGAGGATTTCCGCTCCATCCCCATACAAGTTAACAGACTTTTCCAGTAGTTGTACTGGCCGCGATTGCCAGGGCAAATTAATCATTAATCATTAAACACGCTTGCTTTTAAACCATGTGTAATATTTACAAAGGTATACTCACCAGAGGTCACCTGTGTGCCCTCAGGGTCTGGGAGCACGCCTTGGGTGAGTTCAGGGGTTACTGGCTCCAGGTCCAGGGTGATAAACATATCCTGGCTGTTGGGGAAACCGGTTTCTCCGCTTCCTTGCTGCTGTGAGCTATCTACATTATCTTCATCCTCATCTTCCTCGTACCCCGAACCCACTTCCCTGTGTGTTTCTCCAGTGAAGGAGTCATAGCACACGGTTGGGGTAGTGGTGGCTGCACCCCCTAGCATGGCATGCAGCTCCGCGTAGAAGCGGCATGTTTGCGGCTCTGCCCCGGACCTTCCATTTGCCTCTCCGGCTTTGTGGTAGGCTTGCCTTAGCTCCTTAATTTTCACGTGACACTGCTGTGCGTCCCTGTTATGGCCTCTGTCCTTCATGGCATTGGAGACCTTTTCTAATATTTTGCCATTTCATTTACTGCTACAGAGTTCAGCTAGCACTGATTCATCTCACCATATGGCGAGTAGATCCCGTACCTCCCGTTCGGTCCATGATGGAGCTCTTTTGAGATCCTGGGACTCCATCACGGTTACCTGTGCTGATGAGCTCTGCGTGGTCACCTGTGCTCTCCACGCTGGGCAAACAGGAAATGAAATTCAAATGTTTGCGGGGCTTTTCCTGTCTACCTGGTCAGTGCATCTGAGTTGAGAGTGCTGTCCAGAGCTGTCATAATGAAGTACTGTGGGATAGCTCCTGGAGGCCAATAACGTTGAATTCCGTCCACACTACCCCAATTCCGACCTGCTAAGGCCGATTTTATCACTAATCCCCTCGTTGGAGGTGGAGTAAAGAAAACGGTTTAAAGGGCCCTTTAAGTCGAAAGAAAGGGCTTCGTCGTGTGAACGTGTCCAGGCTTAATTCAATTTAACGCTGCTAAAGTCGACCTAAACTCATAGTGTAGACCAGGCCTAAGTGTCAAAAGGTGTATGCACCCTGGCAATCTTTTAAATTATTATTATTAATTTTTAAAATCCTACAAAATGGGGGGTGGGGGGGACAACCAATCCAAGAACCTTAAGGATTTTAGATAATTAGAACAAAATTCTGCTTTGACTGCTGCCCTGTGCAACCTTATTAATTGTAAGAGGGTTGCTTGAGGCAGAGGTCAGGTCAATTTGGCACATAGACATTTAAAACATGCATACAAATGGTCAAGTTCTGCTCTTAGTTACACCATTGACCTCAGGAGTGTGCACAAGGGAGGGGAAAGGCAGAGGCACCCCCCCCCCCAATAATTGGCAGGGGCACAGAATTCCTCTGGCCTTGGGTAGGGGAGAGTGAACTCCTTTGGCCCCAGGGCCACTGGAGGAGAGCAACTTCCTTCAGCCGCAGGGCCATAAGGTTGGGGGTGACGGGTTCAGTCACAGAGACCCCTTTGGGACTGTCACCTGTTGTGCTCAAATTTCCTCTGTGCCCGTTTTTCCTGCCAGCTTGGGACTTCCAGAACCCTGCCTTGTTGAGCCAGACATGCTAGCCTGCTGCAACACAGACCCAGAGTCTGGGCCATGCCCCCAAAGCTGCAGACTTTAACCAAAAACAGCTCAGCAGGTTACCTCTTCAGCATCCAGCCACCCAGTTCCCAATGGGATCCAAAGCCCAAATAAATCTGTTTTACTCTGCATAAAGCTTATACAGGGTAAATTTATAAATTGTCCGCCCTCTATAACACTGATAGGGAGAGATGCACAGCTGTTTGCTCCCCCAGGTATTAATCACTTACCCTGGGTTTATTAATAAATAAAAGTGATTTTGTTAAATATAAAAAGTAGGATTTAAGTGGTTTCAAGTAATAACAGACAGAACAAAGTAAGTCACCAAGCAAAATAAAGCAAAAACACGCAAGTTTAAGCCTAATACATTAAGAAACTGATTACAGGTAATATCTTACCCTCAGAGATGTTCCAATAAGCTTCTTTCACAGACTAGACTCCTTCCTAGTCTGGGCCCAATCTTTTCCCCTGGTACAGTCCTGGTTAGTTCCAGCAGACATCTTAGGTGGTAAGCAGGGGTTTTCTCATGACTGGCAGACCCTTTTGTCCTGCTTCATTCCCTTTTATAGCTTTGGCACAGGTGGGAATCTTTTGTCTGTGCTTGGCCCCACCCCTCATTCTAAATGGAAAAGTACAAGATTTAAGATGGATTTTAGTATCAGGTGACATGGTCACATATCCCTGTGAGACCTCATTCTTCATTATCCATGGGCTGGCCCACACGTACACAGGAAGGCTTTTTACAACCAATTGTCCTAGTCAGGGGGCGCCATTAAGATTCTAAACCACCATTAATGGCCCACACTTTGCATAATTACAATAGGACCTCAGAGTTATACTTCATATTTTTAGCTTCAAATACAAGAATGATACATGCATAGAAATAGGAGGAATATATTCAGTAGGTTATAACCTTTGTTATGATATCTTACAAGAGACCTTTTGCATAAAGCATATTTCAGTTACATCATATTCACACTTATAAGCATATTTCCATAAAACATATGGAGTGCAACGTCACAAGGGGGCACAGAATGTGCCCCTCCAAAACCATCACATTTTTGTTCCCGTGCACACCCCTGATTGACTTTGACATTGTTGCACTGTGTATATGAGAAGAGTTTGTCCTGTTTATGGTAGAAAAATCTATTCCTGCAATAACCCTTATTGATGTGTTTTCCTCACTCATGCACATAATCCTGTTGACTTCAGTTTTTATCAGGTGTGTGTGCATATATCTAAATGAATAAAATGGATTATTCACATTGTTAAAGAATGCTGGTTCGGTTCTTAAGGTTTGGTTCCCTGATTCAGCAAATCCCTGTTCAACACAGCAGTTCACATATGCTTCATATTAAGTACATTTAAGCCCCATTAAGCATGTGCTTACATCCCGTTGACTTTTAAGTCAGATGCATGCATAACTGTGCTGAACAGAGATGGACTTCAGTGCATGCATAAGTGCTTTGCTGAATTGGGACCTAACCAATTATAACTTGCTTCAAAATAGCAGGAAATCCCGCTTAAATATATAGCAGGGACACTATACTGTTTATGAAAATGCCAACAATAAAAGCACTTTATTATATACACATGGGTAGATGCCCCCAGTATCCTTCCCTGAACCTAAAACATAGAAAGTCCTTCCCCACCCCCCTTTGAGAGAAGTTTAAAAATGAACAGATGCTGCTCAATAACATGCCAGATAAGTCTGTCTCATAGCATTTCCTTCCATGCATAAAATCTAATTAAAGTGTATTTGTCTGTAGTTTACCTAGGGTGTAGATATTTGTACGCATTGTAGATACAGTCTATTAACAATTATATTATATCATCCTATTTTGACTCATTTATAGAAGATAAACAAATAAAATCTTGCTACATCTCTCTTTCTTTCTTTCTTTCTTTCTTTCTTTCTTTCTTTCTTTCTTTCTTTCTTTCTTTCTTTCTTTCTTCACTCCACATTTTTTTATTTTCTTTTCCGTCTCCCTCTGTCTTTATTCCATGTTGGTTTTACCTTTATTAAATCTCATTTTCTCACCTCTCTAAATAGTGTTGTTGTCTCCATTCTCTCTTTATATACATTTCTTACTCCCTCTTCTCTCTTTACATACATTGCCACTTTCTTTCTCTTTCCACCCATCATCCCTGGGTGATGCAATAGATCAGACTAGATGATCATAATGATCTCTCTGGCCTTAGAATCTACGTCGTCTATAAATCCCCCCTCACTCTTTGTTCCTTTCCCCCTCTTTTCCGCTTCCATCTCCCCATGTGCCTGCTTGTTTCTCCTTTGCTTTCCTATTTTCTCTCCCCTGCTCTTCCTTGCATATCTTTTGTGCCTCTCCATCACTTTGTGTCACCTTGCTCTCCACTGTGCCTACTTGTCTCCTACTGAGACCAAGAATGGGATTTTCAGAAGTGCTTAGGGGTGTTAGGAGCACAAGTCCCTTTGAAAGTCACTGGGACTAGTGATCTTATCTCCCTCAGGTACTTTTGAAATCCCACCTCAGTCTTTACTCCCTTAGATCTAGTTCTGTTTTGCTCATCCTCACCACAGTGCTGAGAGCACATGAAAACTCTCACTTTCCTGGTCAGGGCCTGAATAAAGGTTACATTTTGCTAACAATAAGTCCCAGCTCTGACTGCTTAGTTGGGTGGGACTTGACTTTCAGTCATGCTAGTCAGCTACCTATGCAGCAGGAATAAAGGTGTATGGAGGCGCTGCCAAGCAGTTACAAAACATTGTCACTACTTAGGTCTTCACAAGGACTGTTGGATCAACCCACTCTTGATGATCGCAGTCTGATGGGCTAAGATCATAGACCTGAGTACACACTCGTTATAGCCTAGCAGATGTTAGACTAAGAGCTGCCATTCAGCTGTAGAAGAAAAAAACAGCTGTCTTACAGTAGTGAACCCACAGTGCTGGAGGATGGGGCGTGGGGGAGGGTTTGAGGCATAATTATAACTTTCCTGAGCCAAAGAGGGGTCATTATGTGGTATAAGAACCTGAATAGAATATAATTCTCTGAGGGGGATCTACCCAGCTGGAAGGCAGTCAGAGTTAGAATCATAGAATATCAGGGTTGGAAGGGACCTCAGGAGGTCATCTAGTCCAACCCCCTGCTCAAAGCAGGACCAATCCCCAACTAAATTCTAAGTTCTGCCAGCACAGTGCCACTTTCTGTTTAGGAGCCCTAATGGCAGAAACTGCAGCAATGAGCTGTTTAATCAGTACATCCCACATAAGGCCTGAACCAGTGAAATAGGAATTAATCTTATAGGCTGCACCTGGAGGAGAGCCGGGGCCTGATAAGGCCTAAAGGCTGATTAAGCCCAGCTGGGGAAGGAGCAGGGATAGGCTTATAAAGAGAGGAAGTAGGTGGCAGGAGAAAAGAGTCAAAGGTAGAAGTGCTTCATTCACCCCTCAGAGAGAAAGGGTATTAGTTAGATCTGAGGAGGTGTTCTAGAAGGAAAGTAGGTCCTGGGATCCAGCCTTAGTCTACAGATGCTAACAAGAAGCTGAAAGGGGAGAAGGCATTATGGGGAGTGGAGGAAGCTCCAGAACATAGAGAAGAGAGGTAGGAAAGAGCCCAGGGAAACATCAACAAGGTCAGATCTTGAGCAGACTGTGGCTGATGGGCATAAGGTCTTTATGCTAGAACCCAGAGTCCTGGATGGGCCTGGGTTCCCTTACAGGTCACCAGGAAAGTGGCACAGACTTGGAAGTGGATCAGGAGACTTCAGATACAGTGTGTCCAGTGGGCCTTGGATATCCTAGAAAGGGAGGGCTGACCCTAGAGAGATTATGGGGTGAGCAACCCAAGGAAGGGATGCCAGAGTAGAATACTAAATCACAGATGTAGCCACAAGGTGGCGTCCTAGTGGTGAGTAAACTGTTACACTACCCTAGGCTGGGCTGGGGGTCACAGTTCATGGCCGCTGCACTTGTATTCCCCCTCTGCAGCAAGGTCATCCACTCTAGGTTTCCAGCTCCCCTGCCATTGCCTCGCTTGGTGGAGATGTCTGTGTCTCCCTTCTGAGTAGAGTGGTTCTAGGCTGAACGGTTCCCTGCCTATACTGTAATCTTACCAGTGAACGACAGACCACCTAAGCAGGCCTGCTCCACTTCTCTCCTCTGAGCTGAAACATAGCATAATTATCACACAGCCCTTTCTAAACAACATGTTTATTCTGAAAGCATTACAGAGAAAATGTATCAAAATAATACAAGAACCTTCATGCACACTCAAAGCTTAGCAGGAATACCCCTCCCTCCCATTCCAACAATGGCTCTAGTCAGTGATTAGTCCTTCATACACCACATTAGGGGGGTTTCTGTTGTCATCAGTTCATAACTGCTTTCACTCAGAACTAGCTCCTAAGTCTCATGGGGCCTCAGTGGGCCAAAGACCTTCCAACCCTTCCCTAAGGATGGGGGGTAGGGTGGAAGAGTCTTAGATCAGGGGTTCTTTCCATTTGCTGGATCAGAAAGAAGGCTCTGAGTAAGTTTTAACTGAGGCTATTTAACCAAAAATCCTTTCTGTATTTGTGGGTCTCTGGAGAATCCAGTTTGAATTGGTATATGTGAACCTTCCCAGGAGGGGGTAGTTCTCTGGAGGTGTTACAGTGAGAGTGAATTTGCCTAACTCCTTCCCCCCCACCACCACACACACACACACACACACACACACTCTGTTCTTAGTTCCTGGAGGGCTGTGGTCCCCTTCCCTCATTTAAATTCATACAATCCCTCAATAGTACATAGACACTTGAATTTTTAATACAATGGATTCTTAAAATACTTAATTCCATAAGGTTTGTCAAGGTTATGGTCATATCTGTCACACTGGTCACTTACAGACTCCCTGGTATAGAAAGTATACAGTAACTCCTCACTTAACGTTGTGGTTATGGTCCTGAAAAATGCGACTTTAAGCGAAATGAAGTTAAGTGAATCCAATTTCCCCCTAAGAATTAATGTAAATATGGTGGGTTAGGTTCCAGGGAAATTTTTTCACCAGACAAAAGACTGGTTCCAAGCCCCCACCAGCTAGCTGAAAGGGGGTGCTCTTCCTGCAAGCAGTAGACAAAGCAGGCGGCTGCCAAAGATGTTATAAGGGAGCATTACACAACTTTAAACGAGCATGTTCCCTAATTGATCAGCAACGAAACAACGTTAACCGGGACGACTTTAAGTGAGAAGTTACTGTATTGGTGCCCACTTTCTTCTGCTGTAATGTCCCTTTCTGATGGACTTTGTGCCACTGGGAGGGGGTCTGTGTCATAGAAGCCCAAGTAGGTGTGGAAATGAACCTACTTTGTAGGTTTGTATTTCTTATTCTGTTGCAGCCCTCTGGCTGACATTCTGACCACCTCATAATGAAAGAATTCTGGCCTGAAATTTCTCATGCTTATGCAGTTCTCAAATGAAATATTTTGGAAAGTTTTCAGAAAACCTAGCAAGCTGATTTTTGAGGTCTGGGTGAAAAAGTTTACATTTAAAAATAAAAAGTTTATTGTCCACTCATAATTCAGAAGTCTCTGAAACAGAACCAGTGACTTCAGTTTTGCAAAACCAAAACCTGGCTTGTCCAGTGACACAAATTCCCTCTGGGCATTGGAGAAGTATGTTTATGTACTGTTTTGCCTTTTCTTTTAGGACCAAGTCGTGTTCCCTTGGGAATTTGTAGGAGTTCTGCCATTAATTTCAATGGGAACGGGGGGCCCTTAAATTACAAAATCTGATTTAGGGATTGTATCTTCATCTTTACTTTTTTACAGTGCTGAGCATCGTGTCACTACTAAGTAGTAACAACAATTGTATCCAAATATGCACTAGACTGTTGGCTTGGGTAAATGGACACTGGGTGCAAACCACTCCTGATTTCAATATTTACCTGGAAATCTCCCTCCATCTTGTATGTCTTTGATTCATGACAATGTACTGAATCATTCTTTGTAGTTTGCCTCATTGGTGGTGGTTGTTTTTCCTTGACAAGTGAACTTTCAATCCTGAAGAAATTATGTGATAATTCTAGTCTTTTCACTGAGAGGTGAAAGAGTCTTGTGCCTAGTGATTCATAGGGTATGTTTACAGATGTCCCAAGACTTCAACCTATAATCTTCTAAATATTTTGCAAGTGTGTGGGGGGGAAATCAAAGGAAAAGAGAACCAGGGCTTAACATGTTTGTTTTAAAAATATTTCCTTAGATAGTGTTTGCCACTGGAATGTTAGCACTAGTTTATAAACAAATAATATTACTTTCCTCTCCACCTTTAATCACAGGGCTCAAGATCCATTCAGATCCATCCAGGCTATTAAAACATTCATTGTGGGGGAGAAATGAAAACCTTCACCATGGGACTGAAACCTCTGAGTAAATGTTAGGTTAGAGGGAATGCTGCATGACATTCTTGGCTGAGGCAAATGTATCCAGAAGACACCAGTACAGAGATTTCATTTTCCCCATCAAGGCTTAATAGAGAGTTGTGGGGAGAGGGGGAATGCAAGTCCCTACATTATGAGAGAGTGCCACAAATCAGTCTTCTTTGTTTTATGCATATTGATGAGGCCCCAGTGTAGGGATCTGGGCTTTGTACAAGGAGATTCTAAATGGTATAGTTCTGTAGCTCAGAAGACCACGTTTCTCTGCCCCCACACCTTAGCATAATAAATGAGATGTTCATATTTGATATCCCTGTTCCCAGCAACATATATCCCATCCCAGCATCCCGAGTCATCAGTCCCTCAATCAAGACACCTGCTCATCCCTTTGTCATCCATCCCTCTCCCAAGGGAATGCCTGCATTCTGCATGGCCTCTTAGTAGAACCAAAAGCTGAACCAGCCTTTCCAGAATTGCAGTGGCAAGTGTTAACGCATCAAATGGCTTTTTTGGAGTTGGGTGACAATGGGTGGGATTCATATCATTCATTCATGATAGTTTGAGAGTGGGTCTATAAAGTCAATGGGGGCAGGGCTTGTGTGGGAAAGGAGTAATGTGAGTGGATTTAAAAGGACTAGTCTTGTAGATAAGGCACTATTAAGTTTTAGTTGAAAACTTTTCTACTGCAATTAATACTTTAAGTCAACACTCCTACAATGCAATACTTGACGACAAACCACAAATTGAAGATGTTTGCTTCCCCTACTAAAATGTATCCCCTCAAAGAACAGTGGGCTTTCTACACACCGGGTTATAGTATGTGTTACAACTACCTCCTGTTTCCCAAATTCTCTTTACATAGAACATCTCAGTGACCTATTTCCAGTAAACCTCAAATCTTCCTTCCCTGCCCCCCCAAGTCCAAGCACTTTTCTCTTACTGTTATTGTGGCTGGATTCCGAGCTCCCTAACACTGATATAAAATAGGGATAGTTCCTCTGAAGTCACCAGTAAAACCAATGTACATGAAATCAGTATCAGGCCTCATTCCCTCTCTGCTCCAAGTTTTGGTCGTGTCTCTCCTATTCCTCCAGCATCTGATGTAGGGCCTCCTTTTAGCCCCCTTTTAGCCTCCCATCTTTTTCCCAGATCTCACTGGATTTACTCCTTGACTGTAGACCTCCTACCACTACTAATGATGGGCAAACTTCCACAGGTTCCAAAGTCCCAATAACCTTAGCTATACTGCTTTGGGATCAGGAAACTGGGCTGACTTTTGTGAGAAAAGACTTTCTATCAAGTTTTCCAGTACCTACTAATGGGGTCTTGTGGTGGTGAGAAATACATAACCCTTCTTGGGACATTTTGGTGCTTTTGATGAAAACTTACTTGATATCAAACTACAAAAAAGACTTGTTTGCACAGATTTGGAGAGAGAGTTTGCATTGGCTCATAAATTATCCAAACTGGTTTTCCATGACAAGTCACTATTACCAGCCTCACTTAACTTCATGAATTATGTTAACTTCAAAGCAGCTGCTTCATCATCAAACCACCATATGCACATAAAATATAGCTAGATTTTTATTCATGTGTTCCTATTATTGCTACTCCCTTCCCCCTCCCTATTCCTCCTTAATGTTTGTTAAACTCCATGGTTGAGACATGCTGTAAATTAGATCCCATTCCCATAAACTGACCATGTGGATGGACCCTCGTGTCCACACTGCATTCCATGGAAGCCAATTAAGCTATGTATGGACACAGGGTACATCCATGCACAGCTGCTTCCAGGATTGGGATGGTGGTTTGGAAGTTCTTGAGTGGCAGGATGTGCCTGTAACCTATACTTTATTTCAAGGCATGTCACTTGTTTTAGTCCCAAATTTCCCTATGTTCCCTAAAAAATGGTTTTGCTCACTTTTATTATTGAAAATTATTTACATCAGAAATAAAAAACCATGAAACTGAGATTAAACAAAGGGCCATTTTCACCACATGCATCTTAGCTCCCCCTCAAGAATATTTCTGTGTCACCTTTATTTTGAGTTTGTCACGCATCTCATCCCACATTTGGGCACTGGCAAGTTGAGAGCCTTGTGTCGGGGACCATGTTTTTGTACAGCCCTGGCATTTCTGCTCACTTTATTTTACTCCACTAACTCCCTTTGTGACCTTGGGAAAGTCACTTTACTTAACTACCTCAGAGTCCCAATATGTAAAATGAGGATAACCTTACTTACCTCACAGAAGTGTTAGAGGCTTCATGAGCTAAATTTTGTGGAACCTCTTTGAGGATGAAAACCATGGTGTGCGCTAAGTATCATTATTCCTCCTCCTTCTGGAATTACTTGGTCCCTCCCAGGGCTGGCCCTAGACCAAATGGTGCCCCAGACGAGGACCATCTTCGGTGCCCTCCCCCCCCCCCCGTTAAACTTTTGAATACCTTATTTTTTATTGCATTTGTAGCTCATTTCATGACTTTGATTCACGATTTTCATGCATGATGTATCCCTGTCATATAAAACAATATGTTGCTCTAATTAAGTCTTTCTTTCCATTTGCTTGGAAATAAAATGCAACTGCAGCATATGTTTTCCCCACTTTTTGTTGGTAAAATGATATTCACCACATCAGCAGAACAAGCAGTGCAGGAAATATTTCACCTGTTGAGAAAATTTCTCAGTTATAATATGTCATTATCATATCTGAGCAAAGAATGAATAAAGTTACATTTAAACCAGTTCCAGTATTGCGGTTTTACAGGGTATATAAATCTCTTCTATTTTATAGTGCCAGAGTATTAAAAAAAATTGTTGAAGTCACAGACTGTAATCTAACTATTATTTTTGTTGTTTTTGCAAATGGAACGATCTAGTTCTTAGTCTAAGTAACCAAATATTGACATTTCAATTGACCCATATTAGCTAAAGGAAGGTGTGGCAAGTTGTTTTATTTTTCATATGTTGAATGTTTTATGTAACTTTTAAAATTACATGTGAAATTAGAATACAAGGATTCAAGCTTTATCCTTGACAGAGATAGGCAATATAAAGCATTTGAACTGAAATGTGGCCTGTACAATCCTTAGCTGGTGCAAATCCACATAGTTCATTTAAGTCAAAGAAGACCAATGGTGGGAGAACTCCTTGAAATTCCCATTGTAGATACAGCCCAGTAAACCCAATTGTTTTAATTTAAGGCAAACCAGGGAACCAGAGCCTATATTTGGTGACCATCAGGTTAAGCTGCGAGCATTACTAGTTTTCTGAAAGATGGGAGTGCTGATTTGGGGACTGGATGGAAGTACATGAAATGGAGGCCATTTCAGGTTTGGGCAAGCTGTCTGGCAATTCTGCTTTTAATTGTTTGTTTTAATATTCAGATTGTATTTTTAGTGCCCCTAGAACTGAAGATCAGCACAAGTGTAAAGCAATTGAAATAAATAGTGGCCATGCCTGGGTACATTAAAGGTTCCCTCCCCTATTTAAAAAAGCCCATCTCTCTCCCACATGCACTTCAGTTGCTGATACATTCTCTATTCACACCTCTGTGTCTTCACTAGGGAAATAAGCCCAGTTCCCCAAAATGGGATGGCACAGAAAGCCACATAGTGAACTTTGAGTTTTGGAACGAGTACATCAAGGGCCTGATCCAAATCCCAAATGAAGTCAATGGGATTCTTTCAATTGACTTCAATCAGTTTTGCATCAGTCCCTATCTGAATAACTTTGCTTTTTAAAAAGAGTTGGACAATGTTAGGACTAACTTTGCAGGGTCTCCACTTTGCTTGACTACTATTCTGTGTGTATATGGGCTTGTCTACAACACACAGGTTTTAGCAACAAGACTGTGTCAACACGGCCTTGTCTCTAAATGTCAGTGTGTGTAAACGCTCTTTGTCGGCACTTTTGCCGACAAAATACTTCCAACCCCGCGAGCGGTTTTAGCTTTGTCGGCAGGAGAACACTCCTGCCGACAAAGCTGCGTTCATACTGCCACTTGTGTCAGCTGTATGTTCATACTGCCACTGCGAAGTTGTAGACAAAAACGTTTGTCTTTCGCGGGGAGGCTTTTTTAAGTACCCATGAAAGACCAAAGTATTGTCTACAACTTCGCAGTGTAGACATACCCTAAGTGAAGGGACAAAGGGACGCTCACACTTTGCTGGACTTTCCTTCTACCACTAAATATGTAAGCAAACTTCCGAAGGCTCTCAAATTTTGAAAACAGCCCCCACTGCCATCATAAATATGTGAGCAAGTTAAGATCTTTGTGGTTTTGGCCAATCTTAGACATATTTAGTCATAAGTTATCCCAATCACTAGCTACCTTTTTAAAATAACATTCTGTGGTTTCAAAACATCTTTAGTTAATCCTTGCTTAGTTTGGAAAGGAATTATATTTGGAAGGATGCACATGTCTATGTGGCTTTGATGGATACTCCCCTTACTGCTCCCAACCACCATAAATTTTCTTGATGTATTGTATATAATTCTACAACTTCAGACCTGTCTGATATTGGACACTTGAACTGCATGTAGTTTTTCAGGAGGACCTAGATCATGTAGTAAACAAAAAAGAAATTCTTGAAAATAGGCCAAATGGATATATTTGGATCTTCTCCAGGATTGAGTTCAGAGGCGTCAGTGCTACTCTTATTTATGGCACAAGAAGCTAAGAAAGAAAAAGCAAGACATTTTGAACATTTTGAAGGTTTTTCCACAGAATAAAGAAAAATCCTTAACAAATGCCTCTGGAAAAGCCCTGACATTTAGACATGTAGCTGTTTTTAAGAGCCAGAAACTTGGCCTTAATTAATGCATGTAAGGAAACATTTCTGAGAGACAATGTTTTCAGTCCACTGTTAATTGAAAGAAAACGTTTTATATGGTTCATTTCAGGACACTTTCTGCACTCTGTGTTCTCAAGTGCAAAATTATTTTTTATTTCTTTCCCCTCTCAAATTAGAGCAGTGTGGGGAAACTCCTTAAATCTAGGAAAAATCTGGTGTTAATTCTCCTCTTATTTTGATTAAAGCAAACATTTTTCTTTCAGCTTCATCTTTTAGGTTCCATGCAGATATTCGTCACCACTCTCATTATTCTAGAATATCAGATTCTTCAATATGGTCTTTATCCATGACAGGAGAAATTAACCCTTGTGCAGATGTCCAACACAAGGCCCATACATGATGTATGTTCCCCTTTAGACCTTAAAATAGACTTAAATAATACATAGACACTGCACATTTTCTGGAAAGGGATACATTTCACCCGCAAGGAAAAAAATAGGTTAACAAACATATCAGTTTAGTCCAGTAGAGAGTCAGTCTTATTCTCCCATATGTGAACTCAGTGTATACTATAGCTCTGGATCTGGGCCTCTCTCTTTAGTGTACATTTCTCATAAAAGGCATTGTGGCCAGTATGCACTAAACATTACGGACCCCATTTTCAAAAACAAGTGTCCCAAAACTCTCAATTTTGTACCTACACGTTTTTCTTTTTTTGCCCCAAAACTGAGGCTTGTGCATTCAACCTGCATTTGTGACAATCAGGTTGTTTAGCAACTGCTCTCTGACTGTCAGTGCAAATGTAGCTTACACGTACACATCTGAATATTTGCATGTATTACAACTGAAATGTTGAAAATGGATATGCAAATGTGGGTATGCAAACTCAGGAGTGCAATTTTAGAAGCCTGATTAAAACCACTTTAAAAAAGGAAGTCTCATAACATTTAGAGCCAAATTTTTGAAACTTGTTTTTAAAGAAAAAATTAGAGGGGCCTAGAGTTGCGCAAACAGGCATAAAATGCAAAGAATACAAAACAAATTCCTCAGTGTGCTGTGCAAGTTTAAATAACTACATATTAAATTCCGGAACACATCCAATTACAGAAAACATGAAAACCTCTTAAAAAGTGGAGGATTGCTCTGATTAGTTCTGGTTTATGACTCAATTTCCATTTCTTTTGTTTCCACGGACAACGGAGTCAAAGAGCAATAAAACCCTGTAAATTCCACACAAAGGAATGTTTAGAGTTTTCTTTGCTAATATACAACACCCTGAAACCCATCCCCACCCCCACCCCCAGTGATTTCAGTAACTTTCAAAAGCATTTGCAGTTTCTTGTATTCCTCCAGCCAGATAATTTAGTGGAATCATCCCTGAGAATGACTGTAATAAATGGAATGTAGTGATCATTGTACTGCAATAGAAATATGTACGCGGTGTGACATTACATGCCTGGATTACATGATTCCACAAAACACCAATGTCACGACCCACCTTGTATACCACCACCAGTTACTCCAGCAGCATTGAAACCAACCACTAGAGAGGTAGGAGAGCTAAAAAAGCTGTGCTGGAATAGTAGCAGAAGTGGGTTTTGGTAGAAGGAGAGGGTCCAGCAGCAATGGATGAAGGAGGAGATTTGGCACTAATGTATGTAAAGGTGTGTCTACACAGGGATAAAAGATGCACAGCATGGCTGGCCCTGGTCAGCTGACTCTGGCACATGGGGCTAAATATTGTTGTGTAGATGTTCTGATTCTGGCTGCAGCCTGAATTCTGGGACCCTCCACCTTCATAGGGTCCCAGAGCTCAGGGTCCAGCCTGAGCCCAAACGTTTACACAGCAATTTTTTAGCCATGGAGCCTGAGCATGGCAAGCTCAAGTCTGCTGACCTGGGCCAACTGTGGGTTTTTTATCCCTGTGTAGACATATCCTTAGAGGCTTGCAAGACATGGATCATGGACTTGGGCTGATGTATCATAGAATTGTAGGACTGGAAGGGAGCTCAATAAGTTATTTAATCCAGTCCCCTACATATGTACTTCAATATTTAATATGAAAAACACAGATTTTAATTATAGTTTGAGCTTTGCTAGTGCGTTGTGATATACCAGAGTCCTTCAGTGGAATTATAGCTTCATAATTCCCACCTGTAAATATAGCTTATTACTGTAGCACCTAAAAGTGCCAGTCATGGACCAGGATCCCAGTGCTAGGCGCTGTTCAAACACAGAACAGAAAGACAGTCCCTGCCCCAAGGAGCTTACAATATGTGTTTCTTTTCTTTAATGTACAATAATGCAATTACTCAATTAGAGTTGAATCACAGAATCTTACCCTGAGGCTCAGCACAAAATTTACAGCCCAGGCAAGAGCTATGGAAGCTTTAAACCACCTTTTCCAAGGCTGCTTTCAGGGCTAGAGAGGCCCTCGGTATTACTTAGGGTGTGTCTACACAACAGCTGGGCAAAGTAATTCCAAGCTCACTAAGCGTAGATGTGCTGGCTCCACTTGAGCTAGCAGCTAAAAATACTGCAGTGTTACCATGGTGGCACAGGCAGTGGCACAAGCTACCCACCCGAGTATGTAGCCAGGAATCAGGAAGGATTGTACTCAGGTGGAGAGCCTGAACCACCCATGCTACCATGGCCAAACTACTATTCTTAGGGGCTAGCTGGAGCAGAACCAGCAACTGTGTTTTCCCAAGCTGGCAACTGCTCCTCCCAGTTGTTGGTAGACATACTCTTAGAGAGCCCAGGAGGCTTGTCTAAAGTACAGCAATCTCCCCAACCTGCCCTATGGGGTGCAGTGCTGCCTGGAATCGCGGCAGCACCCTGCCCTAATACACCCCTCCTGCCCCTACTATACCCCCTAAGCCAGGCTTGCAAGGGGGTCCTTGGAAGGAAGGCTTAGAGCTACCTGCGTCAGTGACTGTGCCAGGGGACTCATCCCCCAGCTAAATAAGGTGCTTTGGGGCCCTTTATACCACTCTGACATTCTTACCCAGTGGAAAGAGCCAGGGTAGGGTTAGGCTCTCACCCTTGGAGTATACTTTTTGACATTTGCTTTAATACTAGTCAATGGGAGTACTCAAGGAGTAGGGTACTACTCAACGTGTGTAAGGGTAGCAGAATCTGGCCCAAAGTGAGCAAATATGTTTGGTTATTTTCAATCTTAAGGGTGTGTAGGAGATAGGTAGGATTTAGTTGAGGATTTTCATCCTTAAAACGTGCACTTTTCTATGCTGTAAAGGACACTGTCACAGTGAATCAGAGGGATACAGAGCCCTTTTGTTTCCAAAGATTGGCAAATCATTTAATCTCATCCACCAGCCTTCTTAATGTCAGTATCCTGACTATTTCTACAGGTCAAATGGTTTCTCACAGCAGGGCTCATGCCATAATTTTCTCCAAAGAATCTGCCAGTATTTTCTCTTGTTGAGAGCTATTGATCTTTACATTTATAACTCCCCAGACAGAAGAGTGTGTTTAGAAAACATCTGCAGCCAGAACACTGTTATAAGGATAGAACCTGTATATTTTTCATATTTGTATTCTGTTTAACAAATGATTAAAGATACAAGGTAAACAGTGTGATTCACTGATCTTCTCTCTCTAAGGCAAATAGAGAAAACAGTGATGCTTTTAATGTGATGTCCCTCCAGTTACGTGCGGAACTCCCATTTTTGTTAACAGGACTTGTGTACGCATCTCGAAACAAAGCGTGCTAAAACATGCCTCTGAATTTTGACATTGGAACACAATGTTTCCACTTAGCTAGTGACGTGCAGTGTTTTAGAAGGAAGAGACACCTTCAGTACTAGGGCATGGTATAAAAATGAGGTGTATTGTTTTCTCTGTGAAAGAAAGAAAATCTTATTTGGCCCAGAAATATGCACTCTTTGTGCATTTACTAAAACACAGCAGCATCATGAATGTGTTAGGGAATGGATTATGTTGAGAAAACCACACTTCTGGGACATTGCAAAGCATGAGAAATTACCTGGTAGCCAGTTTAGGATTTTGATCATTTTATTTTTCCCCATTAGACTATTAACTTGGCCCATACAATGCATTCTCAGTTTTAGAAGATCGGCCATAAAAGACTAGCAATCATTAAAACTGTAAATATATGTACACCTCTACCTCGATATAACGCTGTCCTCGGTAGCCAAAAAATCTTACCGCGTTATAGGTGAAACGGTGTTATATTGAACTTGCTTTGATCCACCGGAGTGCACAGCCCCACCCCTCCGGAGCACTGCAGTATCGCATTATATCCGAATTCATGTTATATCAGGTCACGTTATATCGAGGTAGCGGTGTATTAAGTATCTGTCATTATTTTACTTCAATGGAATGAAAGGCATTTCATTCAGCAGACAAATATTTCAGTGGGGAGGGTAGCTTCACTGAAAAGTTTAAAAAAACCTTTTTTTTTTGGTTGATTAGTTTCAAATTTATGAATGAAATGAGAACTCCAAGCAGTTTACTAACAGGACTGAGAGGTCACACAGTCCCACTACAAGTGCCTTAGTTCCTTTTGTTTAGCTGTGTACGGGTGAAATTCACACCTGTGCAGCAGGCTAGCACTAGCACTCTGCATCACTTGTAGGCCACATAAGCCCTATTTTCTGTCAGGCCCTGACAGTAGTGTCAACATCAATGTTGGCTCCCTCTGGCATTCTCTTATACGTCTCATGAAGGTGCATCTCCAGATTCTTATTTTGTGCACATATGTTGAAAGAATGCCACAAAAAAGAGTATGATCTGTAAAAAGCATGTGGGGTCACAAAAACTGTAAACTTTCAATGATGATGGTATATGGAGAGTTGGGCAGAAAAGTTTTTTGACAGAAAATGCAGACTTGTCAAAACTGAAACTTTTTGCAGAAATGTATTGTTTCAATGAAACTTTCATTGGGAAGGTTTCTCAGGTGCAGGTTAGAACTTCTGGTCAGAATGAGGGAGACCCACTCCAGAATGGCCAGATCCAGGTTCTAGTTCCTGCTCTGAATCAGGCACAGCAGGGACTTGAAAGTGGGTCTCCCATATCCCAAGTGAGTGCCCTGACCACTGGGCTATTGGCTGTTCTGGGGTAGAGTTCATTATTTTTTTCATTAAAAGTTTTGAACGGTCTGGGTTTCATTTTGCTTTGGATTGGAAACAAATGTCAAAACCTCAAAACTTTTCATGGAAACCTCAAAACTTTTTCAGCCAGCCACATATATATAAATGCCAATCATAAAACATGTACAAAAAAGTCCAATATAAAATCTGTATGTACAATGCTAAGCCATCTGATAACTGTAGACTGAGAGGGAAAAAGTTGAATATAAGTTAATGCTAAGCCTAGCTAATGCTTTTCAGCTTCCACAGCTGTGCAGTCCCTAGATACTGCTGTGACTTGATGAATCTCTCAGCTGATTCAAAGATTCACATGCAAAATGTAGCTCTTTGGGATGTTATGTAGAATTGTGACACTCTCTGGGAGACTTTGGGTCCATATTAAACAAATGAATGGATCATTCCATTCAATTACCACCCCAACTTTGCTTCTCCTTGGCCCACAGACACGGAGCATCTCCCCTGGGGTTGTCCTTCCTAGTCCACCTTAAACACCTGGAGAGGAGCCCACTAGCTCAATGGGCTAGGTCTTTGAAACCCCTTGAGGGATTCATTTTCCTGTTCACAGCAAAAAGAGCAGTAGCAGTACAGTAGCGAGAGCAGGACCTGTCAGGGTTCACATGCTCATTCATGTCTCTACACATTGAGACGTCAGCTCCCCTGAGATCTCCATCCACCCGATCTCCCTCCAAATGTGTTGGTGAGGTCCCAGGACTTCTTCCAGAGCAGCTCAGCATGAGGGCAAAAGTAGAAGAAACTAAGGGGAGAAATGAGCACTGAGAGCGGAGGTTATTAGATGGACAGATTAGGGGAATCAGGGAGGAAAGTGATCAAAGGTTGAAGAGAGGGTACAGGGGAGTAAACATGGAGTCTAATATGAAAGGGGGAGTGGGGCTAAGAGCAGCAGAGAAGTCAGGTTGCTGAATTGAAAATCACAGAAGGAGTGAGTGACTGGGGAAGAAAGAGAAGGAACTCTCTATGTCTTTCTTCTTTGTTTCATTGTTAAGTGGCCCCACTATTTGGATCCAATTGTACCTTTTAAAATTGTAAAGTGAAATAATAGCCCTACCATTTATGAAATTCCCTGTAAAGAAATTAGAAGTTACATGCTGATAAGTGGGTGTGAGTCTGAGCCTAATGGAGTTTAAGGAAGTTTAACAGAGTCCAAATTCATATAATTTATATATTGAGAGAAGCCAAAGGAAGGTGTAAATTACACCAGTTTAGGCTCCCTTAGACTGCTGTGTGAATTTGATTCTTTGTATCTTGTTCACTAACATACTCAATCCAAGAACTGTAAAAATAAGCTTGGGTGTTTGTGCTTAGTTAGCTTGTACACTGTATAGTACTCTCTATGTACATGTTGTATACATATAAAATGTGTTCATGCTGAGGTGTATATATGTAGCTCAATCCTAAACAGGGCCAGAAGGGGCAAGGAGCCTCTAGGGATTATACCTGTTTGTACAGGGATATAAATGTTTCTTTCCCAACTTACTTACAGAGTCTATCCACAGATTCCCATTGAGAATGTGTTCATGATTTTATATCCTAACCACAAAATTGTCGTTCTTTTACCATGCTTTTGGAAAAGAATCAAAATGACAGTGGGGGGAGTGGAGGGGAAGAGAGGGGAAAGGACACATCAAAACCATTCCAGCTTTCCCGCTGAGCCACCACTTTCCAACATACCCATATAACCTTTCTCCCACTTAGTACTTTTGTAAATGAAAACCAAAGAAGTTACATTAGGAAGCTATTTACCTTTCAGTTTTGAATAGGTGTTTCTTTCTTGTCTGACGTTTGCTCACAAGAATGTTATATTAAGAAGAAAGATATTTGCTGAAGTCAATATCATAATGCATACTATACATTCTGAAAAGTAGATGTATTAAGATCCTTCGGTGATTATGAATATTGATGAGGTGAGCTTTTAAGAGAAAGATTTGAGAGTTGCCTCATAAAAGGCCTATAATGTCTGGGGGCCAGCCACCCTCCCTGCCCTCCACTCACCCCCCTCCCCCAAACTTTAAAAGAACTAGTCACAGAGAATCCTTCATACATAGGTGTATTATATGACACATTTATGTATGAGACTCTTATGGTATGGACTATATGAAAGACACCATCTTTCCATCAGTATATAGATTAGAACTTATTTATTCATATAAATCCAACAGGTAAAACATAAACATATGTTAGTCATGTATTACACATGTTTTGTTCCACATGAACAGGTTTTACACTAAGCTCATTGCCTTCTGGAACAAATTTCTGAGGTGAATTACTTCTGTATGGATTCTCATACACAGCTTGATCCTGCCTCCCTTATTCACACTGAGTAGTGTCCTGCTCCACAAATACTCCCATTGATTTGGCAAATCAGGTGCACAGCACAGGCATAATCAGTAAACATCATAAATTATCCTCCTAACTACTGAGTATCAATAACTTTCTTTAAACAGTCCCTCAGAACCCTATTCCTGCTTGCACAGAATTACCTCAATCAGATTATGAGTAGATAATTATAGATTGGTGGCTGACAAGATTTGTAGCTCTACTGAATAGCCATGCAGGTAAACTTAGGTATATTATTGGTGTGAAATAACTATCCATGCTTTCCTTGCAATCAATAACAACTTGTGCTTCCACAAGAAAATAATTTCAGATTAAAGAAGTGGCAAACATATGCGGTCTCCCCTTATCCCTATCATTATCCACAGCCACAGAGCCTGGCCAAAATATATAGTTTCAGCAAGCTGCCAACCACAAAGGTGCTTGGGCCTAGAGTTTAGCCTTTTGTGATACCCCCATCTCCTGCCATGTATCAAAATCTGCCAGAAGAAGGAGTCATGTTGTTTACAAATATTTAAAATATGAAAAAAAATATAATACTTTCAAGTGGACCTTGTGTCCTGTAGGTGGCTTTTTTGACCATCTCAGGATCCTTGTCTATCAGTGATTCTGCTCTCTTTCTAGTCTAGCCAATTGTCCGTATATTTTGCATAACTTCTCACATCACAACTTTCATAATGCATACTCTACATTCTGAAAAGTAGATATATTCAGATCCTTGAGTGAGTATGAATATTGATGAGCTGAGCTTTTTGAGGGATATTTATTTATGAGTTGTTTTGTTTCACAACTTTCTACAAGAGCATGATTTTATTTGTTACCTTAAAAATAGAAAGTTTTCCTAATGTAGTTTGCCACAAAAATACCCTTTTCATAAACTTATATCACAACTGACTTAATGGCCAAACACTGCTTGTCCCATTCAGACAAAATTCCTACTTATGACATTGATAGAAATTTTGCACGACTAAAGTTTGGCTCTATACAATTAATTCACTATGCACATACAGCACTGTACAGTTCATATCACATGGCAAGGAATCAACCAACACAGGCCATAAAATCCTTTAAAAATCCATAAAACTACTTTAGGTGATGCCATAACTGGCAGTTTTTATATTTCATTTCCACATAGTTATGTAGGTATGAAAGTGTGATGGCTCGTGCCAATGCTCTGACATCTCATTTACCATAATAAGATATCTAAGCACTTTACATTTGTTACACATTTTCTTAGATTTAGATACACTTCTTTGAATCCATCATGTTTCCCAAATAATTCTGTGGGTGTTCTATTTCAGCAATATCTTTTGTCAGTGTTTTAAGCCACTATAATATTGTATACAACCAAGGATATACTTAGTGTGACCAGATAGCAAGTGTAAAAAATCAGGCCGGGGGTGGGGGGCAATAGGTGCCTATATAAGAAAAAGCCCCCAAAATCGGGACTGTCCCTATAAAATTGAGACATCTGGTCACCCTAGATACACTCTAGCATGCTTGCTTTTAGCAGTTTCTTTACCGTATATAGTATGTATAATTCAGTATGAAAGTGTAACATCCTTTTTTTTTTTTTGCTTGAGAACATTCTTCCACTGGGAGATATAGGTGCCCAGCACCTCTCAGGATTACACTTTATTAGGGGGAATTTATTAGAAATTTATTAAATTTATTAAAATTAAAATTCCTTTAATTTGGTGAAACACATTTTTGGATTTCTAAAGGTGCAGTTGTGAGTTTGATTAATTAGAGGGGAACAATCTGAAACAGGCCCTATAATTTGCCAACTTTACAGTTTAGCAAACATTATCCTTGGCTGACTTGCGCTGAAAAGAAGAAAAACAAGCCTGGACTGCATATCTCATTGTGTGACAGACATTTTTAAAAAGCAGTTATTTTCAGGGGGATGGAGTTCTTTCCAAACATCCACCCGTTTTAAATGTCTAATGTTACTGAGTGTTGGGTAATCCTCTGAGGATGGTTGGTATGCTGGCCTTTTGAACCGTTGTAAGTGTCATTGGATATCTGTCATGGAACAGAATGTCATTAATGTAAATCTAACTGTAGCTGAACCAGCAGACTTAAGGCCTGATTCAAAACCCATTGAAATGAATGGAAAGACTCCTACTGATTTCTATGGACTTTAGATCAGGTCCTTAGAGCCCAGGCTGATTACAGCAAAATGCAATATCATACTATTCTAGAGATTACTGTGGGTGAATGGAAAGGAGTTCATGTATTTGTGATGGTTCTCTTGGTACCCAGGACTGCAAGTCAACTTGTTACCCCCCTGCATCCAGCAAAAGGGAGACTTTGCTTGTGCTTAATTGGGTGCCAGCTCCCTGTCACCACCAGCCAGCTAGCCACCCAAGCAATCTCTTCTGGACTATGCCAGCCCCTTACTTTGCCTTGCAGGTTAGCAATAGGTGCACTCCAGCCCTTGAGCCCCTTGGAAGTGTTTCACTGTACTGTCTAGCCTCATATCCACTGAACACTCACAGAAATACCAGGTTTGCTATTCACAAGGGGACAGTGTACACAGCATCTTCTTTGATTCAACTTAGGAGCAGTGTTATATAACACCAGAGACTGAGATATATTTATAATGAAAACAATTGTAAGTTTATTATCTAAGATCAAGATATAAGAGATAGTGTGTAAGAATAATGGAAACAAAAGAGTTACATATAAATCAAAATCATAACACAATTCCTAGAGACTAAACTTAAGAGGCTAACCTTCTGTCTAAATAAGTTTCTCACCCCAAATATCCTTTGCATCATTTCAGCCAAGCCTGGTTGAGATCCTGTTTCCATCAGGGCCGGTGCTACCATTAAGGCAAACTAGGCGGTTGCCTAGGGAGCCAAGATTTGGGAGCGCCAAAAAGCGGTGTCCCCCATTTTTTTTACAGCATTCCTACACCCCCTCCCCGAGCACACTGTCACTGCTCCACTTCTCCTGCCTCCCAGGCTTGCGGCGCCAATCAGCTGTTTGGTGCCGCAAGCCTGGGAGGGGAGGAGAATTAGAGTGGAGGCGGCGTGCTCGGGGAGGAGGCGGAGCAGAGGTGAGCTGGGGTGGGGAGCTGCCGCACAGCTCCCCGGGGGTGCCTCAGGGCAGAGGAGGGGGCGGGGGCGGGGAGCTGCCGCAGGGCTGGGGTGGGCGAGCACACGGTGGAAGTATCGCCTAGGGTGCGAAACTTCCTTGCACCAGCCCTGGTTTTCATTAAGGTAATCACACTGCCTAAATATTTCCTAAGTTCAGGATAAAGGGGTGCCTCCTACATATACCCTTCCCCCCCCCAAAGTTCATCTTTGCACAAGGCCACGCTAACCCCCATGGCTTGTTTTTAACCTGTGCTCTCCTATTCCATTGACTCCATATGTAAATGGGGCTTCCATTGTGTTTCAGTGCTTAACTTATATTGCAATAGAGAGATACACATCTTATCTCCTGTCTGGAAGAAACCTGTCTTCTTCTTGGAGACAGACTTTTAAACTTATTTTAACTATGTATACACAACTCCTTAAATGTCATCTCTGCATACATATTGCAATGATTATGAGGATCAGTGTGACATAAGCTTTTTTTAGAGACCTCACGTGATGCTCTTTGGTGAACTGTAATGTACATGCCACACTTGAGATACCTGTATCCTCTAAAAGACTAACACGGCTGCTACTCTGAAACCTGTATCCTCTATGCACCTCTCGCATTAAGTTGTTCTTGGGTCACAGTATTACACACCAAACCCTTTTACCACTGCTATATTTTCTAATTGGACATAGTTTCAGAGGAAAACACACACACACACACTTTTTTTTTTTAAACTAAGGAAAACTGGATTTTTCTGCATTTTTAAAACTATAGATACAATCTTTGGTAATAAAAAAGGCATAAGTGGGTTTAGTTGGATATATTAGGTCAAATTAATCTGTGGTGTAACATGAATCATGTGTTTATTGTCATATGTAATGTGTTGTCTTTCCTGACTCTGGAACCCTCATGAAAATAAGGTATTGCCTTCTACTGTTCCATGAGGATAAAGTGTGTGTGCCCCATCGTTTTAGTTGCAACTCCTTTATAATGCAGTATTTGTGACAAAGTAGTGTGACCAGTTGTCCCGTTTTTAAAGGTATGGTCCTGTAATTAAGCCCTCCTGCAGGTGTCCTGACTTTTTCTTAAAAATGGGCAAATTGTCCCATATTTTCTGTCTCCCCCACGTCAGTACTGGAGGGTCCTGCTGCTGGCCAGATCCCTGCTTGCCAGCCACCCGCTCACCCGTGGTGAGTGGGGGTGCAGTGGCCGATGATGGGGGTGAGCAAGGCAGCGTGTGGGGCTGGCCACTCCCCCTGCTGGTCCCCGCCACTGTGTGCTGGCTCTTGGCCACAGGGCCGGCTTCAGGCACCAGCTGAGCAAGCTGGTGCTTGGGGCTGCAGACTGTTCGAGGCAGCATTCTGCCCAATCCTAGGGCAGCACGGCCGCTTTTTTGTTGTTGTTGTTCTTGTTCTGCTCCGGCTGCCCTGTAGGGGGCGGCGGCACGGAGAACCAGAGCGCCCTGCAGGACAGTCCTCTTCCTTCCCTCCCCTCCGACCGGAGCGGAGCCCTCGCGGCAGGTGGCAGAAGGCGGCGCAGCAGGAGGGGCCGCGTGGCAGCGCCCCTGCTGTAGCCCTGGCCTCCCCCTTCTCTCTCTCTCCCGCCCGCTCCCTCCCCACTCCCCAGCCGGTCCCCCTGCATGCGCGCTCTGGCCACGCCACAGGTTTTTTGTTTTTTGTTTTGCTTGGGGCGGCCAAAAAGCCAGAGCCAGCCCTGCTCAGCCAGTAGGGTCCCACACCCCCATCCTGTTTCTGGCCGGCGCTGGCTGCAAGCTGTGAGCTACAGAGGCTGGTGTGTCGCCTCTGCTGCCCACCCATCAGCCCTTTGAGTGCTCCCCTTCTCGCTGTCCTCTCCCTGCTTTGCCCCTTCGCCCCCTCAGCCCCACTGTTCCTCCATATCCCTCCCAGCGGGGCGCGTCCAGCTCCCAGTGCTGTGCGAAGAACCAGCCCCTGGTCAGAGTGCTCAGCTCACCAACAGTCTGGCTGGCTGGCTTGTTCCTTCGCCCACTGCCTCTGGCTGGGCAAGTGCCCGTGGAAAGCCCAATACCCTCCAGCCTGGGGTGCTGGCCAGGAGCCGAGCCCCGCATGTGCCAAAGCCCCACGCAGTGCTGGCACGGGGCAGCCTCTCCGCCACACAGCTAAGCTCTGGAGTGTGGGGGAGGGGAAAGTGATTTCCAACCTGTTCACTCCCCAACACTGCAGGCTCCACAGCATCTCCCCGGGAAGGGGCTTAGCACCCTTCTTCACCCATTCCCCCAGCCCTGGGTCCTGCCCCCAGGTAACGCGGGGCTGCTCCATCCTCTAGGCACCCTCCCCTGCTAAGCCACCTCTCTGGCTGGGTTCACTGAAGCCCCTGCAGCCAAGTTCCCTGAGCCCTGGTGCACAATGCATCCTTAGGGCTTAACCCCTTCCTGGCCACAATGTAGCTGGGGGGACAAGCGGCGGCTGGGTTATGTCAGTGGCTGTATCTTTTTGTGGATACTGACTAACACAGCTGCTACTCTGAAAAAAGGTCAGGAAATGTGTGTATCATCTTCTGAAAGATTGGCCACCAGCCATCATTACCAGGAGATTTGTGCTCACTTTGAAGAAAGATGTCAGCCCAAAAAGAACAGATTGCAAGGTTGGAAGTGCTTTTTCCTGAGAGTAAAATTCAAAAATGCTGATGAACTGTCACAGGGGGTTGGATACATCTATCAGATCCACCAGAAAAGGGATGCGTAATAGGGGAAGAACCCATAGAAATGAAGACATCCTTAGGCAACAGCCCTGTAAATTGAATTGTTGAGATGATGCAAGTCTAGGATCAAGTTGATAAAAACTAGTATGTTACCTTCAGCTTCAAGACACGCAATTGTCAACAGTTCTGAACCCCTCTGTACCAAATAATTGTAGACACTTATGGTATCAATAAAGAGTGTTTTTAGGCAGGATTTTGAACGGCTTCCTTAGTTCACCAATACTGCAATTCTGCTCACTTACATGTAGTACAAGACAATCCTACAATCAGATATCTCATTTCTCAAGCTGAAGATTCAGGAAACTATTTAGGGCTATCCGTGCTGCTGTGTTGCTAGTTTGTGATTTATCTTCTGTGAAATGACTGAGCAAATAAAAAAAAAGCACATAAAAGAGTAATGGGAGATTTTAACTACTAGTCATTGACTGGAGTATATTAAGTGGAGGAAATAAGGCTGGCGCTTGGTTGAGTGCTGGTTTTTAACTCAGTGCAGAATATGAACGCAGTGTAAATCAGGGAACAATTCCTGCCCTAGTGACAAGGGAGAACAGAGACTGGGGAAAGCAATCTGACTGGGAATGTGAAGATAAGGGAGGTCTTTTTCAATCTCTGATTTCTAGAATTCCTGCTATACATACATACACACACACTATGAAGCAGCTGCCTAATGTAAAAACAAATGCAAACCAAAAAAGGCAGAGGGTCTGGAATATCATCGCAACTCTGTGTTCTGGAAACACCTTCTCCCTCCGTCCCCTGAAAAATAAGGGTGTGCCTTTTCACCTTGGCCAGATTACAGTACCTATTGCTCTTCAATTGTCTTTGCCTGTCTAGATCTGGTTGTTAGACACTATCAAGTGAACAGCGCAGAATAGAGATATATTTGCAGAAGACTTCATTAAAGCACTGATGTATCCATTGGGAGCCAGATTGCCTATTTCATTACCCTGCTCCTAAGAGGAAGACAGAACAACTAGAAATACTGATTCAAATAGAGTAACTGTACAAGTGTGGATGGATAAGTGGTGGGGGCTGTGCTGCCAAGTCTCACAGATCAGCAAGAGGAGGGGTGAGATCCAGTTTTCTAAAAAAAGAAAGATTCAGCTTGAAAGCATTGATAAAGTGACAGTATCATCCATGCAAATCACTGGAGGACCAATAATACCACATTTAAGAATGAGATATCGTAATATATATGTCAATAAGTAAAAGCATGCATAAATCCAACCATTTAACAACCACAGTACATCTACATAAAGAAGATTCAAGTATCCCAGAGTCATCTAGTAATTAGAGCTTGGGACTAGCAGTCAAAAAGTCATGGGTTCCATTCCAAACTTTTATAACTATCTTACTTTGTAACTTGGGTAAAGTCACTTAACAGTTCTGTGCCTCATTTTACCTGTCTCTGAAAGGGGTCTAGAATTCAACCTCATCTTGCGACTATATTTTTCACTGTCAAGTAAAATACTATTGGTGGAATGGTGTCTTTGTCTGCTTTTTTGCTTGCTTCAGTTTTCTTCATTGTGTGCCTTGATTGATACATTGTGTGGCAAGTTTGCAAGGCTGGTAAACAATTCTTATAATACCACTTGTACAGTACTCAGATGTACAATGCTTCCCATAAGCATGATGGCTGACACATACCTGCTGAAAGAATCCTGAATAAGATTTACACACTTTAAATAGAAAGCTGGAGTAAGACTAATACTGATTTAAAAAAAAAATTGCAATAAAGTGTTTTCCTTGGGATATAAAAATCACAGTACCTCCAACTTGGTAGCCTCCGTCACTTTTCTAGTAGATTTATACCACATGTGATGTAGATGCCAATCATCATAACAAATGATATGAGCCACCTAAGTATGAAAGTAATGGGCATGAAGTCAAATTTTCTTATCAACCCTCATCAGCTCCTTCTTCAGAGCAGGACTGAAGTTTTTTGCTGGGAGATGCCTCTTGCTAATACCAGTGTGTTTTAAAGGATACATTAAAATATATATAAGAACAGCCATACTGGGTCAGACCAATGATCCATCTACCCAGTAACCTGTCTTCCAACAGTGGCTGATAACAGATGCTTCAGAGGGAATGAAAAGAACAGAGGAATTATCGAGCACTCCATTCCCTCTCATCCAGTTCCAGGTTCTTGCAGTCAGAGGTTTAGGGACACCCAGAGCATGGGGTTGCATCCCTGACCATTTTGTGGGGTTGCATCCCTTACCATTTTGGCTAATAGCCATTAATGGATGTATCCTCCATGAACTTACCTAATTCTTTTTTTAATCCAATCATACTTTTGGCCTTCATAACGTCCCCTAGCAACAAATTACACAGGTTAACTCAGTGTTGTATGAAGAACTACCTCCTTATGTTTGTTTTAAACCTGTGGCCTATTAATTCATTGAGTTATCCCTGGTTCTTTTGTTATGTGAAGGGCTAAAGAATACTTCCTTATTCTTTTCTCCACCCCATTCATGATTTTATAGACTTCTATCATATTCCCCCTCAGTTGTCTCTTTTCCAGGCTGAACAGTCCCAGTCTTCTCAATCTACCCTTATATGGAAGCTATTCCATCTCCCTAATATTTTTTGTTGCCTTTCTCTGTACCTTTTTCAAATCTCCTCATATATCTTTTTTGAGATGGGGTGACCAGAACTGCACACAGTATTCAAGGTGTGGGCATACCATGGATTTATATAGTGGCATTATATTTTCTGTCTTCTTATCCATCACTTTTCTAATGGTTCCTAACATTCTGTTAGTTTTTTTGACAACCACTGCACATTGAGCGGATGTTTTCAGGGAACTAGCCACAATGGCTCCAACATCTCTTTCTTGAGTGGTAATAGCTAATTTGACCCCATCATTTTGTATGTATAGTTGGGATTATTTTTTCTGGTGTGCATTACTTTGCATTTATCAACATTGAATTTCATTTACCATTTTCTTGCCCACTAGCCCCATTTTGTGAGTGCCTTTTGTAACTCTTCACAGTCAGCTTTGGACTTAATTAATTTTGTATTGTGTGCAAATTTTGCCACCTCACTATTTACTCCCTTTTCCAGATTATTTATTAATATGTTGAACAGCACTGGTTTTAGTACAGATCCTTGCGTAGACCCCCCTATTTACCTCTTTCCACCATGAAACCCGACCATTTATTCCTACTCTTTGTTTCATACTTTTAGCCATTTACTGATCCATGAAAGGACTTTCCCTCTCATCCTATGTCTGCTTACTTTGCTTAAGAGTCTTTGGGGAGGGACCTTGTCAAAGGCTTTTTGAAAGTCCAAGTACACTATATCCACTGGATCCCCCTTGTCCACATGCTTGTCGACCCCCTCAAAGAATTCTAGTGCTAGCCCTCATTTCCATAACCCCTGCTAGGCTCCTGCCAACTGAAGGAGCTACCAGTCAGCTGGGCTGATGAAATTCTTCACTGACTGGCTGAGCGCACGTACGCCTCTAAAATCTCCCTACATCAGGCACATCACATCCTGACACCCCATCATTCTAATGAGTTCTTCTGTCCCACCCTTCCTTGAGTCAGTCCCTTCCACATCTAGTGTCCAACCCACAGGGAAGGGGAGGGAGGTGCAGATGCCTTTTTCTCTTCCACCCCACACATACACATCTCTTCAACCCCAATACACACTCAAACCCACCTCACATGCCCAGCAATCAGGAGCCACTCCCAAAAGTCACTGTTAATGCCAGGGGCATTAAGAAAAGAAAGTAGTTCAGAGCATCTGGGGATCACAGGATCCATAAAAATAAAACTGTCTTTGAGAAAACACATTTGTCCTTCTGAACCTCAGCAGCAGAAGGGACAGACCTTACCTTCAGATACAGGTGTGATGTTGATCACTTTAAGGTTTGGAAGTAATATGTCAGAGATATCCTTCACCCACCTTTGCATGGAAGGCAAAAGAAACATGATTTTGTATTTGTGCAATATCTTCAGAAACCCTACCTTGACCAAGAAGTAGTATACTCTGAGTTGGATGCTACAGTGATGAGTGCCAAGATAAACAGATGTCATTTGCGTATGTGTAGAAGCTTCCAGTGCTGTAATCTCTGGAGTATACATTCAGTCGTGAACTAGAGGGCTTCAGTCACCAGGGCTCTAGCATCTTTCATTAAGAGCAAATTTACAGAATATACAATTAAAATAGTATAGTTATCTCATTTGTGGAATTAAGCTTCTAGATGAGTAAAAATCACTATCTCCGCAACTTTTCTGTCGACTGAGCCTGATGTTTTAGCTATCATATCAAATCCAGGCACTCTATGTCTGTATGTAAATAACTGAAATGAAGTGCCATAGAAGTTGCTTTTTCACCTATTGAACAGCAGAACTCTCTGGCATTTCGTCTAGCTCTAGTGTGTGACCCACGGCACCTTACTGTACTTGCACTTCTGTGGGAGATGGAGAGGCTTCCAGGGCACATAAAATTTGTGATTTGGCTGGAGAGCTTATTTGAAACACTGATTTGAGCAGCTTATACCTGGAGACCAAGTGACTCACTAGCATTACTCTTTCTTTTTTTCTTTTTTGTGCTAGAGACTATCTCCAACTAAATCCCTGAATCAAAGGTGTCCTAAGTGGCCACTTGGATGTTGTAAAGAACCAGGGCCGGTTCTAGGCACCAGCAAACCAAGCATGTGCTTGGGGCAGCACATTTTCAGGGGCAGCATTCCAGCCATCAGTTTTGGGTTTTTTTGCTTAGGGTGACAAAAGCCTAGAGCCAGCCCTGCCAACAGTAGCGCGGGGGGGGAGAGGCGCCCTGGGACCGCTGTGGTTCGTGTTGGAGAGCAGCACCCGCACCTTGTGACTGGGACACTCGGGCTGGGGACCACCGCGCGGGGCGCATGGAGCTGCCTGCAGGTGCCGCAGGGACGCAGCCAGGGCTGGGCGAAACGGCCCGAGCCACCCAGGGACTGCAGCAGGGCGACCAGGAGCAGCAGCGGGGCCATAGTGGGGACCGGTGCCCGAGGCGCTGCGTCTCGCTCTCCAGGACTCTGCTCCCTCTAGGGCTACCCTACGCCAGCTCCTCAGTCCCCTGTTGGGGCAGTCCCCCAGCTCTGCCCTCCCGGGTCCTGGCCGGTCCTCGAGGCAGGAGCCCTGGTTGGAGGGACTCTGGGCTGAGGCACAGCCCAGGACCCCCGCTGCTTACCCCAACCCTGCCAGCGCTGCGGCTGGAGGTGAGGGGGGAGTGAGCGTATTCAGCACTGGTGGGGGGGGGGGAGCCCAGGGCTGGGGAGGCAGGGGTCTGTGTGGGGGAGCCCAAGGCTAGGGTGGGGGGCAGCCAAAAAATTTTTTGCTTGGGGCGGCTAAAAACCTAGAGCCGGCCCTGTAAAGAACTCTGTTTCTTTCTCTCTTTCACTCTCGCTTTTTTCAAACATGTTTTCTTCCATACTCTCTGTGTTTTTAAAAATAAGCACTTTTGAAACTGGGACCAATACTAGTTATTTTCATAGTGGTAAATGATCATTCGGCTGACTTTTCAAATCTTTCCTTCTGGACAGAGACACTGTACTCAATAATGAACTGACCATATTTTCTTATGTTGGTCAAGTATGCAATTGCACCGTTAGCAGATATTAAACATCCGTGTTAAGCATTTAAAATTTCATCCATAAACTAAATCCAGCCCATGTGGGTGAAATCTTGTACTGGACTGTATTTTATGGCTTTTCCCTGGAGAGCTCTCAGGTTAGGCCAAAAATGCTACTGCTTGATGTTTAATAGCCTGGTCATTATTATGGTGCCTTTAAAACCTCACTCCTGCTGTTATGTGGGTTCTTCACTAACTGTAAAATCAGCACGTTATGGCTACAGAATGTTTTCCTCAGCCAAAGGAGCTGTAATCTATAATGAGTATAGAACAAATCTTAGGAAGGACATTTGTATACATATGTACAATAGTGTCATTTCAGCAATAAAATGTCTTTTATTGGGGTCTTTGGGGCTGGCTGGTGCATATAAATATAGGGAAAATCTGGGCTCCAATAGGTGCACTCACTTTAACTGATTTAAAACAATTTGATACTTTTATGATTCAGATCCAAATGATCATCAAATGAAACTCATTTCAGTGTCATCTTTGGGCCTGCAGTGTTTACACTGCAGCTTTATTCTGAAGGCCCAGTTCTGTGCTCCCACCTTTAAAGCCCTACTCAAATCAATGGGGTTGTGTGGGTTTGAAGGCAGAATAAGGCCCTGAAATTTGTAAAAAAGTTGCAACATGGTTGAGTTCAAGCATAGCTCATGTCCATTCACACAATGATTCACAAATGGATACTAAGCATGGGAATGCTCCATGTTTCAGTTGTACTTGTGAGCAAGGCAGCATAGAGTTCTAACATGGTTCTTCTGCTGTATAAAAGAGCCTGCCTAGCTATGTATGTCTATGTAACCGGGTTAGTCAGTCCTACCTCACAAATCTCTGTACAAGAGGACTTGCCAAAGTGCATTGCACCTTGTGAAAAATATCCAGAACCCTCTGTCCATGGCACCAGCAGCTGAGGCACAATGGGACAGATGATCACATTGTCCCAGAATGCCCAGATGCAGACACAGCTGGGTATTGTGGTAGATGTGTACAAGGATGTGCCAGGAAATATACTGCTGTAGGGATGTATTGCACTAAGTTAACTTTAGCTGTGTCTGTAGAGCATGTCAGAGCCTAGTTATACTCAACATAGTTCAGTCTGTACCATAGAAGGGAGCCTAAGACAGGAAACCAAGCAATCACTCTGTAATGTAAGCAAGCTGGATTTACAGGCTACTCTGTCCACACCATGGTGAAACCATGCTGGCAGCAGCCATATTTAAACAATTGTACTGCAAACATGTTCTAGCAATTCTTTAAATAGGGGAAACCTATCTCTAAAGCCACTGTGTGTCTCTTTGCTTCACTGTAGAGCTTCAGTCTAGAAACAATCTCAGCCCCTATCCTGCCTGGCTTCCTTTTACAGGCCAGCTTGGTCACTTCAGGACCTCAGTTTTACATCTCTCTGAAAACCAGTGTCTGCAGCTGCACATTGCCTTCTAGCATTGGATCAACACTGACTCAGGGGGACCTTCCAACCTATATGGAACTGCTCTTATATTTGAGTACAATGTATCTTTGTGAGACACAAAGAGAATCATTCACAGAATAGCTGTTAATTTATTAAACTAAACTACCTTTACTACTGTTGGACCAATCTCTATACAAAACCCACACACAAGCTGCTTCAATAACATACAGGATCCAGCAAAACACCACCGTGGGTGTCCAGCAGTTCTCACCTTATGGCATCGTAAACAATCACATTTGCTCTAATTCTTAAAGGAGAACAGCAGAGGTCTCAATGATCTAAATAAGTAGAAAATATTTGATTGTTCCAAACTTGCAGCCTATGAAATATACACTCAACTACATGGATTGTTAGCATGTAATGGTATGTCCAGTCACAGAGGACAAAGCACTAAGCTTTTCAGATAGCCATCAGCAACGGAAAGGTTAGTAATATTGGCAAATAAGTAGTTAAAATTAGGGTTCAAAGTTAACGCATTTTGATCTCTCAGCTGTGCAGATTATTCCCCTGTCTCCTCACAGAGTGTATCGCTTCTGTTGATATCACACCAGCCAGCTGGAGGTGCTAAGCTAGCAACTCCAGATTTGCTGAGCTGATTTCAAGACACAGGCCTCTGTGATGAATTGCACTGCTGAGCTATTAACCCCAGAGACTCTTGTGCCTTCACCTTAGCCCAGCAAGGTAGAGGTGCTGAGCCAGGATATTCAAAGAAGCCCGTGCCTTGATATTATCATGGCAAGGTAGAGATATTCATCCAGTGTTCTCAAAGGGTATGTCTACACTGCAATTAAAATCTTGCCGCTGGCCCAAAGCAGCTGACTCAGGCTAATGGACTTGAGCTAACAGGCTGTTTAATTGCAGTGTAGGCATTTGGGCTCAGACTGGAGCCCAGGCTCTAGGACCCTGCAAGATGGGAGGGCTCCAGAGCTCCCAAGCCAAATGTCTACATCACAATTAAACAGAGCCTGAGCCCAAGCCCAGCGAGCCTTAGTCAGCTGGCATGGGCCAGCCGTGGGAGTCTAATTGTAGTGTAGACATTCCCCAAGAGGCCTGTGGCTTTACATCAGCATAGCAATCTAGAGATGCTAAGCAAGTGAGCTCACGGGTCTGTACTTCAGTGTCTGTTCAGCAAGCCAGAGATGCTGCAATCAATACAATGACTTGGCATCAGCTCTATAAGCTAGAATGTGTTTTAAAGTAAATGGAGCTCCTCCTCTTCTGCTAAAAGCAGACAGACAGTTTCTCACAAGCTTGGGGAAACTGAGCTGGCTCTCCTGCCTCTTCCCTGTCTTGTGTAATAAGGACTCATCGGGTGAGAGAACCTAAAGTGGGAGCACCAAGAGGAGCTGGTGCCTGAGTTTGAGGCTTCAAACCTGTAAATGAAGAAGCACTGGCTGCTGATGAGGGAAGAATTGTTCAATGGGGAGTCCCCAACCTACTTCTTTGCTTCTACAGGAAGAGCTGTTCCCCCTCATCTCCAGGAGAAACAGACAGGAAAAGAGGGAAGAGCCTTTCACCTCAGCTTTTGGGTTTCTCTGTATCACTTCTGTTGAGCAGGTTGTCTTAGCCCTAGACTGCAAATCTGGGGTGAGGGGAACAGAGATATCAATGTACTAGGACTCAGCAGACATCATGGCACAACCATCAATGCTGGTGTAAATAAAGCCTGATTTACAAACACAAACATATTCTGTACCAGCCTGATGGGTACTAATAAAGCAATATGTGTCCATAGTCATAGTTAACTGTCTTCTTTTAAAGAGTCATATTCAGCCTCTTTGCTAAATTCCTGCATGACTGCAGATATAGTCAGCCTCATACAATATGTCATGTATTGATTAATACTAACTGCATGAAAAACAAACTTATACAAAAAAAGTAGCATTGTTAGCAATCCACTGTCATTGCTAGGTAGATCAGACAGATCAAATAGAGACGATTGCTAAAATAAAATAGATAATAAATAAAATCCAAACTTTCCAAGATTTGGGGAGTAGAATACAAACTTTCTTGTACTAGAGAATGTAAACATTCCTTTAAAACATAAGCAGCTAACCCTTGGGTTTGAAGATAACTTTCCAGATTTGAACCAGAAAAAAATCAGTGCTTTGATATCTGTCTTAGTCTATAGAAGTACTAGTCCCAAGAAAGGTGAGAACTGCATCTTTCATCACAATGAAATATTAACTCTGGAGCCTAATGATAATTTACACATCAAGCATTGTTAATTATTTCCCTGTTGAGCAAAGCATACAAGAAAGGAGAGGGGTAATCATAACTTGAAGATCTGCACAATCTCCTATGAGTGGTGTCACCTGATAGCATCGCAAATGGTGCAGTTTCTGAGAGTACACTTTTTCTTTCCCCAATTCAACCCTCATTCTGGGGTATTTGGACCTAGTGTTTTGGTGTGGTGCATTATCAAGACGATTGCAAGCTGTGAAAATCAGATCTCAGTCTGGGTCTCAGAGTTGGAAGTTTCTCCGACTTTGGGGTTGTTTAGAGCCAGGGTTTAGGTTTGGGTTTATCTTTAACAATCAATTCTTCACTTGCATTATTTCTCAGAGTACTTCTCTTTAGTACCCTCTATATAGGTACATATATGCCCCTCATCACCATAGTGTCTGAGTTTATACATAATACACAGAAAATGGTCATTAAGGGTAAAATCCTATCCCCACTGAAGTCAATGGTAGCTCTCACCGTAGGTATTCAATTTTGTGTCAATATTACTCCATTCTCATTTTGTCATCTTGGTGGGATGACATGTTTGTTCCTAAGAAGCTAGAATCTGTTGAAGATACTGAACATTAAAACTAAAAAGCAAGAAAGCACATGAGGTGATTTGTGTTCATGATAAAAGCAATTTTAAAAAATAATACAGCATGAGGTCAACCATTAAACAGGTCGCTTTTACCACTTTATGCCTCCAGCCAGATTACTACAGTTAAACCAGCCTGCATTACTGTTTCATAGTTATGAAGTCATGACAGCTGTGATTGCTGGCATGTAGAAAAAAAATCAGTGGTAAGAGGCTGGATGGCTTCCCACTGTACACCAGCCAAAAATACGTTAGTTGGAATTAACACTGCAAAGGAAAAAGTTTGAGGGTGGATGGGGGAAATAATGACATTTTAGGTTTAGTTGGGAGAAAAAACAGATTGACACACAATTACAGTGAGCCAAGTTCTGTCCTTGATCACAGCCCTGCAACACTAATGGGGTTGCATGGATGTAATAGAATTTGGTCCCTCATGTCTGACTTCATGTAAATTGGAACTTTGCATTTCCTGCTCCCCCTGAGAGGCTCAAGTCATTTGAAATGAATTTACTTCCAGCTTAATAATAACTGCCCAAACACACCACCTCAGCCCTTGCACCTGAGGAAATATTTTAAATGCTCTATAAACTTACAATGCCCCACTTGAAAATGGGAAGCAGGTGCTATTCAGTGTTGTGCTGCCAACATTTTAACAAGGGACTCACACAAAAATGTCCTCCCTTAGCTGTGACAATCTCCACTGTACCAGAGGTACATATGTTCGCAGAGCAGAGGGGTGAGGAAATGGAGAATCAATTCCTTTTTTTTTCTCTTTTCACCAAAACTCTTTCTTGTGTTCATACCCAAGAAGAGAGGCATCACTGCTTTGTACACAAACATAGACATGATTGTCATTGGAAATGTTTACACTTTGTTCCTGGAAAACATTGTGTGTGTGTGTGTGTACACACACCTTAGAGAACAGATTAGCAGTATTCTCCCCACGGATGTACCCAAGTTAAGGCTGCTCAATCTAGCCCCTAAAAATAGCAGTGTGTTCATGACATCACAGGAGGCAGCTTGAGCTAGCCACCCTGAGTACAACCCTGCCTGATCCTCTGGGTACATACTCAGGCAGCTAGCCCGAGCCATCCTCTATACCACCACAGACCCACTGCTAATTTTAGGTGCTAGATTAAGTGAAGCTAATGTGGGTATGTTGATGCAATCACACCTCCCAGTTCAAATGTAGATGTACCCTGAGGCCCATGGTAATTGCCAGTGATAGCTTCCTCTCCCTCAGCATCATCAGTTTTTAATTAGGTGTAATGGGAAACTGGATTATAAATTGATGACATGATATACACCTTGTGTCATGCACAAAGCACATGATGCATCAAATGGAGATACACAGAACACAACAGTTCAAAACAAAGATGAGATCAAGCTGCAGTCATTCTCTTTCTGATACTGGGGCAGTAGCTGGTCTGACCTCCTCTGATAAGAGAGAAAATACCTGCCCCATTCATCCAAAGAAACATCAGAGACCATGCAATGAGATTCATTTAAAAAGCTATTGAGATATATTTGTTTCTCCTGAGTTTTACTAGCAAAAATGTGCGATGTATTTGAAAACTGTTTTAAAATGACAGGTTTCAGAGTAGCCAGGGCCAGCTCTAGGCACCAGCAAAACAAGCTGGTGGTTGGGGCGGCACATTTTTAGGGGCAGCATGGCCGGCACCAGAATGTCGCCCCTAAAAATGTGCCCTGGCCACCCTAGCTCACCTCCGCTCCTGCTGCCACGGCGCGCGAAACAGCTGATTCGCGCGCCGTTGCTTCCCCTCCCTCCCAGGCTTGAGAGCCTGGGAGGGAGGGGGAGCAGCGGCGCGCGAATCAGCTGTTTCGCGGGCCACGGCTGCTCGGGGTCTCCCCCTCCCTCTCCCTCCTAGGCTCTCAAACCTGGGAGGGAGGGGGAGATCCCAAGTGGCCGCGGCGCACGAAACGGCTGTTTCGCATGCCGCTGCTCCCCCTCCCTCCCACACTTGAGAGCCTGGGAGGGAGGGAGAGAAGCGGCGCCCGCGACGCGGCCACTCAGAGTCTGCCCCTCCCTTCCTCCCTCCCTCCCAGGCTCTCAAACCTGGGAGGGGGGGAGACTCCGAGTGGCCGCAGCGCGGGCGCCGCTTCTCCCCTTCCCTCCCTCCCTCCTAGGCTTGAGAGCCTGGGGGGAAGAGCCAGGGCTGGGGATTTGGGGAAGGGGCGGAGTTGAGGCGGGGCCAGGGGTGGGGTAATTAAAGAACCGGGGGCGGCCAAAATTGTTTTTGCTTTGGGCGGCAAAAATCCTAGAGCCGGCCCTGAGAGTAGCAGCCATGTTAGTCTGTATCAGCAAAAAGAACAGGAGTCCTTGTGGTACCTTAGAGACTAATAAATTTATTTGAGCCTAAGATTTCATGGGCTACAGCCCACTTCATCGGATGCAAGCTGATGAAGTGGGCTGTAGCCCACGAAAGCTTTTGCTCAAATAAATTGGTTAGTCTCTAAGGTGCCACAAGTACGCCTGTTCTTTTTGTGTTAAAATGGTAAGTTATCGCCTGAAATTGCAGCAGTCAGTTTGCAAGGAACCAGCCTGCAACAAGGTGGGTTGAGTTGTGCCTCTCTGCCTTAGGGAATAGACATCTCTCTCTCTCTCTCTGTTTTTGGACTCTTGTGTGTTAACATTCTGAAGCAGTTTTGTTGCAACCTCCCCAAAAGAGTATTATTGGTTTTTATCTGCTTTCTCTGTGTGTATGCCATGAACACAGAAGGGTATAACAGACAAGAATGAAGCAAGGGACTTACTTTGCATTAATCTATACATATAGAGACTGATCCAAAGCCCAATGAAGTCAAAGGCAAATCCAGCTGATTTCAGTGGGCACATGCACAGAATGTCCTTTTATAACACCCATTATCCAAGTACAGGCATTAATTCAGTACAAAATCAATCCCTTTGCACAACAAAAATGTCAGTTAACCCAATATACTAATAAAAGCTTCTAGTGCAAGAAAAAGAAACCAATCATAATAATGAAAAACCAAAATAAATCATCATATTTAATTAATATATTTTGTCAATAACAATGTTTAATGACTTCAAGGATGGATTTGGCCCTATATTTAGCTTCATATCCAATATTCACTGTTTTATCTTACAGGCTGCATGCCTGCATAGCTCTTATATATGAGTGTCTACTCTCCCCTTGGTCTATGTACATAATGTGTGTTAGCTGGGATAGAACACTCTTGCTTAGTAGCTTTAGATAACAGGTGAAATCTTGGCCCCATTGAAGTCAATGACAAAACTCCCATTGACTTCAGTTAGCAGGGCCGGCTCCAGGCACCAGCGCAGCAAGCTGGTGCTTGGGTCGGCCCATGGAAAGGGGCGGCACATCCAGGTCTTCGGCGGCAATTCATCACGGGAGAGCAGCTGTCAAAGTGCCGCCGATCGCGGCTTTTTTTTTTTCCCCCCGCCGCTTGGGGCGGCAAAAAAGCTGGAGCCGGCCCTGTCAGTTAGATGAGGATTTCACCCCAAGAATTCATATAATTGATTTATTTCATATGAAGATGGTGGGTTGCTGCTTAGCCATTTGCAGGAGTAGAATATTATCCTCTGGGAGAGGAGCAGTAATTACATTTTGTCATTCATCCATGGTAAGCATGTTTGTCCACAAAGAGATCGGAGGAAAGGTCTATTTCCTATTCCTAGTTATGAAGATATGGGGAAAAGAGCTTTGGTAAATTCTCACAATACACATTATCTTCCTGCTGTTCATAAATGAGTGATGATGTGATGTCAGTGACCTATTGTCCTTCCATTGCTGAGAAGCTGTCCTTTGTCTCGGAGACACAGCTGGGTTGTGATGAAGTTCCCTAGTACACATCAGTGACAGCAACAGCAACTTTTTTCCTCCAACTCTTGGTAAGAACTAGTTTTTACCTTATTTAGAAATAAACTTTTTATTATGAAACTGGCCAATATGTTAACACAAAGGGAGACAGAGGGACACTCAGAATGTTTGACTTTCTAATCTTTGTTTATGATTTTAAAATAATTTAAAGCCAGAAACAAAATAAGATTAGAAAATCAAACACTGTGAAAGCCAAAGGAAGATTAGAGACACAAACATTCTCGCTCTGTCTCTCTCAACTCAACAATCATCCTGTTTCATAAAAACCTTCTCCATGCAGCTGCAGTGGCTATTGGAAAAGCAGTTAGAATACTTCTGAAAATCCTATTGAAAGATGATGAAACAGACAGATCAATATGAAGCTCAAAATACACCTCAAAAGCTTCTTTCTCCATAACTTTGAGCAGACAGGACTCCAGGAAAGACATCAAATACCTTCTTTGAAAATGGGATTGTAAATCATTGCTTTCCTTCTAGATAAAACCCTGGAAACCAAGATTAGACATATGAATGACCCAATATGTTCCTCTGCTATAGCTAGTTGACCCTATTGATTAATAAGGCAGAATGAGTGTGATGACAGAATTTGACCTATTTCATCCACTAGGGATTATAAATTCTAGAGATGAAGGAAAACTTCCCTAAATTAAAAATTGGCAGAAAGTTCTAGTTCCACACCCATCATGTAAACAGCACATTAAATACTCATACTTTTACTTTCCCCCTCCCAACCTCGTCCCCCTCTCTTTTTTGTTTGGATTTGGTCTCTCCTCTTCAGGCTGAGACACAAGTTTACATGTGACCAGTGCAGATGCCAAAGACAGCAGACTTGACAAGATGGTAGGATCTTTTCCAGCATAGAGCAGAACCATTTACTAGTACTAAGGACTTTTGTACACTACAGATTTGCCTTAATTCCAGCATTTGATGGTAAGCCAGTGGTGTAACTGCACCGCTGCAAACCCCAAGAATGGACAAGAGAAGCTGTGATTTCAACCAATGCAGTTTACCAGGTTTCAGGCAAGGGCAAGCTCCCCACTGCAAACTGTGGCTTTTCTTGTCTACTCTAGGGGGTTGCACCAGCTACACCAGTAGTGAAATCAGGGTAGATACCTAATGTACACAAGGCTATATTTACAGATAAGGACCTAAGCATAGAAGAGTGGGATAATAAACTGGGGACAGCATTCAGTTTTGTTTGGTAGAAAATACATTGCCTTGGGTGTGTAGCAGCTAAGACTGAAAATGTTTGGTTTTGTAGTTAGACTGATTCTCTGTAGACTAGAGCTAGTAGAAAGCTGGAATGTCACCTCCTTTGCTGCCAAGGCTACGCCATCATCCTGTTAATCACAGAGGTTTGTCCTTGGAACATTTTTCATTAAAAGAGTAAATCAATATAATGAATATTCTTTGATTTGCATTAGCCTTTTAATCCTCTGTTTTTATTCCTGCAGGATGAAGTTGTGTAGAAGAGACCAACTTATTTTCCCTTTAGGCAGAGGAAAGGGGGTGGGGTGGAAAAGAAGACAAGAAAGGCTGATTCCTCAGTGCTTGCCAAACCTGAATTGTGAGACTTTGTTTTTTCCTGTCTCAGGTGTTTAATTTTGTCCTGTATCATGACTGTTCACCACCTCTGGGACTGGGGTTTATAGAAATTATTTCCTGCACACACAATAAGTAGATGTCAATGTGATCACTTTCTATATTTAACAAGACCAGGTTGCAGTTGCTTAAATTAGAAGATGTCATAGTGCTTTTCCTCTCTTCCTGTTTCCCATTGATCTTACTTTTGTCAGGGCACATGTATTGTGTTTACTCTGCACTACACATCTGCCAGAGTTCTTAACTTGAGGCTGACACATATGCCCTAGCTGGTCAATGTGTTTCTTCTTATGGTTTGATTCTGGAGAGGATTTGATTTAAGATAGGTGATTTTAACAGCCTGAACAACCAAAATCATCAGAATGATCAAAAATATATATAACTAAACCCTGATGTCCTTTCCCTCCTTGTCATTTTCTCGCCATATGTAAAAAGCATGAGGTTTTCTGGTTTGCTGCTGGATATTTCCTTCAATGAAACTGAGATCTACGGTGACCGTAAAAGGTTGAATTAAGGGCAAAAATTCTGTAATTTATTGTATTTGCTAACTGTGTCTCACATAAATAAATAAATAAGCATTTTCTACTCCCTACCTATTACAATGCACCTCCAAAACAATTCTGGGCTCAATTTTGATGCTAATAAGGTGCTTATTCTTACTTATTTTTGGAACTAGTAGGCAACTTCTGCCCTCACTTTCAGCTATGCAGCCCCATTGGATTTTATGGGACGTTCTGAATGTGGCCCAGTTTGTTTTGACTGGTAATTCATATGTCTTTTCCCTGAGGGGAAAAAATGACAAATAAGTAGAAAAACTGAATACTGATGACACCTGCAAATCTCAGTAGGACTCTAATATGTTCTGTTTCAGTTAGCTAGTATGAGGTACACAGGTTCAGATAAAATTACACTTTATCCAAAGTTCAACCCAAAACTCAAACCAAATATTATTGCAGGCCTGAAAATGTTCCAATAACAGTAATAATAATTATTCAGTATTGCCTACCCAGGCACTTCCTGATTAGACCCAACAGGAAGCAGAGAATACCTACACTACAGCCAGAGGTGTAATTTCCTGCACGGAGAGATGTACCTGTGCTAGCACACTCAAAATAGCAGTGTTTCCACAGAGGTGTGAGCAGCAGCATGTGATCCCATCCGAGACCCTAGGTAAGTATTCGGGTTGCAAGCCCACAGTGCCATCTGCGCTGCTACAGTTATGCTTCTCTTTTTAACGCATTAGCTCTTTCAAAGCATATATGTCTCCCCACGCTGGAAATTACTCCTTCAGCTATAGTGTAGATGTATCATAAGAAAGTCTATTTTCACAAGATTTCAAGCATAGTTTTGTAAACCCAGGTAGTTCTGATAAATATCCAAACTTTTAGATACTTATCCAAACCAATCCACAGAATATTTTGTGCTCTGCCCATCACTAGTTCCAAACTGGCATGGTTATATCTTATCTGATACACACTTCCTTTGAGTGAAGTAATCTTCATTTCAATTCTTTGCAATGGGGCCTTGTTTTCTAGAGATAAAATCATGACCCCATCCATGGCAAAACTCCCATAGGAATCAGGATTTCAGCTTGGATAGATAATGGTGACCTTTTAAGTGTGCCCTTGATTTTTGTTCGCCTTTACTTGTATTATTTAAGAAGAAGAAGTTGAAGGGAAAAAAAAACCACCTTGAACTGTTTGAGGAAGGACAATACTCCTTGTGGATTTTCATTTTCAGATCCTTAATTCATAAAGACTAAAATGTCCTGTACAGTAAGAATTCTTTAAATTTATACAGCAAATCATCTGGGGATATCAAAGCACTTTGAAATCAATATTAATGCCTCAAAACATTCATTGAGGTAGGTAAGTAATATCATCCCTTGGCCTGACTGGTTAGCCAATATTGGGGACTTGCAAGATTGTTTCCATTAGGAGGAGAAATTGATCCTATCAATCAGGTATTTCTTTTGGTGCAATCATGTTTCTTTACAAAGAATGTACATAAAGCCTCATTTCCCTGAACACAGTAGGAACAAACAGCAGGAGCCAGTTTCCTTGCTACTTAAGCCAAACCTGCTTTCCAGACAGTTCTGTGCCCAAAATAAGCTCTGTCCAGGGTCACACTCACCAGTGATCTGTCTTTCTGGTCTTGTCTGCTGGCTTCCTTTGGCTTTCTTGCTCTGTCTATCTCTGACACACACAGCTCCACCAGTCAGTGCTCCAGCCCCTATGTTTGCAATCAGTCTCAGGGAAACACCTCTTATCCTCCCTGAGTTAGAGCTTGGTCAGGACTTCCTATGCAGCACAGCACCTTGGACAATGGCTTCTATTGTTTCCACTATCACTAAACAAAGGGGCATTTAATTGCTCCCTGATTTTGCCAGTATGAAAGGTGAGTAGCATGGCCATCAACTTCAGCAAGGTCTGTGATTACCCATAGATCAAAAACATCCTCCAGCATAACAGTATTAGTATCCAAATGAGGAAACCGAGGAACAGAGAATTCAGTTTATTAAGGTCGCAGTGCAGGAAGTAGCAGTGCCATTAACAGAACTGTAAATGCTTGACTCCCAGTTCACTGCTTTGTCTACTAGGTGAACTCCCTTCCTAGATCATGCTTTCTCTTTGTACCACTAGTATACTGAATAGGGACTACACCCCTTCTCTCTAAAACTACCAGGCTTTCCCCTTGCCCATTCTGTTATCACCTCAGGATACTGACCTTGAAGTTTTATGATTGGCAGGAGACTTCCTGAATATCATATTTTGAATATTCTTTGCCTGTTTTCATACATGTTGATTCATATTACTAAATGGGAAAAATGACTTCTGTTTAATAAAGAACAAAAGATTTACAGTTTTCTTATTTCAGCAGGAATACAGTATTAAAAAGAGTGTGTGTTTTTTTGTCTTTGAGAAAAAATAAGTTGTTTATTTCTCTCATTATCTGGATTATTATTATTTTTCCACATATTTATAATTATGCAGTATTAATATTCCAATGATGCCTTCCTTGATCCCTGTGCAGATGGCTCCCTCCAAGCATACATCATCCTCATCCCAGTAGACGTGTATAGATCAGGAAGGAAAAGTCAATAGATACAGAAGTCATATTACCTAGGAGCAGTGGAACCAGGTGAAGGGGTGTTTAGCACCCCATCAATGGAAATGTTGTGATGGCTGATGTATATTTCCACCCTCCACAATGTTTTCCACCCCCACAATATCTTGCAAAGGCAAAAGGCCAGCCCAGCTATGTTTCCGTCCCTGTGCGCATGCATTGGAGGGTAGAGGAGAGCCGTGGTGCACAAAATGGGGCCGACTGCTGGGGAATAGATAGGAGCAGCTCTCCTCTCCCCACCTTCCAGCCACAGTGGGTCTCAGCAGAGACACCTGGCCAGGGTAGGGGCAGGGTCAGAGGCATGAGCACATGCACCAGCTGCAGCGGTGGGGACAGGGGGAACTGGCATTTGGGTGGAGTATAGGGCATTGGCCCACAGGGTGCCAGCTGCTGAAGGTGAGGAGGAGCACACGTCACCAAGCACCAAGGGACAGGAGTAAGAACTGCCAGGATGCCCTTCCTACCCTGGAACTGGCTGCCCCCCAACCCCGAGTCTCAGTTTCTCACTCACCTCCGCCTCCTATCCCTCTGCCCCCACCATTCACAGGAAGCTCCTCCCCTCCCCCAGTATTTCTTTTCCTGCAGAGTTTCTTTGGCAGTGGGGAACCATATGCCCCATAATGGAATGCCACCTGGGGAACTTCATGGAGGTTTCTCCCCCCTTGGCCCTGTCTTTTGGATTTTCTCATTGTGGGGTGGGCCTCAATGAAATCAATGGTAAAACTTCCATGGACTTCAAAGGGTCAGGATTTCACCCACAGTGATTTAAATCCTCATGATTATCACATTCTGGGGTGCAATCCAGACCAGTGAGGGACTGTATCACCTCTGTCCTGCAAACCTGGGGTGCCTCACAATGCTTTGCTGCTGTAGCTCCCAACCTGGGCTCCTCACAAACAGCATACAGGTTACACCCTGAGTGTCTGTGTATAGTCACAGCTCTGGTCCAGCAACTCTGACCCCAACAGCCTGGCAGCAAACACCAGCCACACTCTGACTTCCTGCAGCCTTGTTACTACCTGCGGGGTGACCCCAACACATCCCCAGTCCTGAATTTTCCCCCCAAAAACCCTGTGTTCTGCTCTGTCCAGCCCTCTCCTGAGCAGTCCAGATATATTAAGTCTGTTGTCTCTCTAAGGGGATCAATATACAACACTTTGCTACCATAAATGGAGTTACCCACACAGTTCAAAGATAACACTGGATTAGTTTTAATTAAAGAATAAAACATGTTTATTTAACTACAAAGAGATCGGTTTGAAGTGAGTACAAGTATGAGGCATTAAAGTCAGAAATGTTTACAAGAGAAATAATGATAAAACGCTTTCTAAACTTAACTAACTAGACTTGGTTCATGGTGAAATTCTTCCCACAGGGTCCCAGTAACATTGCTGACCAAACTCAGGCCAGGATTTGCTCTCACACTCCAATGGCTGTTTCATTTGTCGTCTCAGGTGAAAAGAGAGATGGACAGGGAGCAATAACCTGGGGTGTTCTGCCCATCACTTTTATAGCTCAGTCACCCTTTGAAATGCATTTTCCTGAGGGTTACCCCTAGATAAAGTTCCTTCCAGCTGTGAAGAGGTTTCATGCTATTGTTTGCTAAAATGCAAATTTGTCTCCCTCTTGCCATTTCATGGATCTTGTTTACTACTTATATGTAAATTGAGGTAAACACAATTTTTTTACCTGTAGACCACTCCTGCCTAATCATGGCTACATGGGTTTGAACATGTGCTACCAACATCATTCAGGGGGGGGAGGGATAGCTCAGTGGTTTGAGCATTGGCCTGCTAAACCCAGGGTTGTGAGTTCAATTGGGGGGCACTTAGGAATCTGGGGCAAAATCAGTACTTGGTCCTGCTAGTGAAGGCAGGGGGCTGGACTCAATGACCTTTCAAGGTCCCTTCCAGTTCTAGGAGATAGGATATCTCCATTAATATAAAATAGGGGGAATTCATCACTTTACATATAATATTGCTACACACATTTCATCATATTATTGACCAGTGAGTTATTAGGTTTATGAGGCATATTTTGTACAAAGATTATTACAATGGTGTGTAGGGTGAGAATACAGGAGTGCATTCAATCACAATGGTGCTTTACTTAAAATATGTACTTTAAACCTTAATTAATACAGCTCCTCTGTGAGGCAGGTAAATATTATCTCTATTTTACAGTTGAGGATTAAGGCAAAGAGAGGGTTAAATGCCAGGGTAACACAACAAGCCAGTAGCAGAGGCAGAATTAACATTTAGTCATTCTTGGCTCCCAGTCCTGAGCTCAGACCACTGGACAATACTGTCTCTTAAATGAAGTGTGTACTAGATAGCGGTGGGTGAACTTCTAAAGGTACATCGTTTCAGTTCTGTTCATGCTGGATGCCTAACCTAACCACTCTATTCTAAGCATCTGGTGGAAATCTCAAGAGAACAAGCTTTCAGATGAGGCTTCCAGGAATTTCTCATTCCACCTAGGTCAGAATCAGAAACAAATAGGCCCATCACTGAGGCTTTGTCTGTACTGCAATACAAAACCCACAGCACTGAGTCTCAGAGCCCGGGTCAATTGGCTCAGGCTGTGGGGGTAAAAGATGCTGTATAGATGTTCAGATTCAGGCTGGAGCATGGGTTCTACAACTCTCCCCCTCACAAGGTCTCAGACCCTGGCCTCCAGTCTGAGCCCAAACATCTACAATACAATTTTTAGCCCCAACCTGAGTCTGAGTCAGCTGATCTGAGCCAGCTATGCATCTTTTATTGTAGGGTAGACATACCCTGAGACATCCTGAGCACCTACAACTCCCATTGACTTCAATGGGAGTTGCAAAGGTTCAAGAGATGAAAAAGAGCTTTCAGGATTTGGCCTCCTCTGAGCAGCCTTTCTAATTCAGTATTTCCACCGCAAGTCCTGGCCAAACCCAAGAAACCAAAAGCATGTAAAAAATAAATTATCCAGGTCCTATCCACCTCAAAATATTGTCTGGATTTGGACTGGAGATTTGGGCAAAGTTTTAGGGTGGAACTGACTTATCAATATTGGATTTACCTATCTCTGCTTTTAAAACAGTGAAATTCCCCACTGTGGAGAGAAAGGGCTGCTGAGTGGGACTTCAGTGGTGCACATGCTTTATGCTGGCCTTCTGCACAGGGGTGAATTTCACCTAGCAATGAATAAAATGTTTAACAACAAAGGGTCACTGTTTCTATTGTTTCTGGTATATGGTTGGTGTGTGTGTGTGTGTGTTCCAGATTAATCTCACTGCGTGCAATATTGTTCTATCGTAAGAAACTATTGTGCAGTACCATAAATAAATGGTGAGATATGTTACATACCTGCCACCATTAGAAAGCTATAAAGAGGTATGTTTGGGGAGGAAAATAGGGACATGCATGGAAATATATTGGAATGGGAGAACTTTCTGGATAGAGCAACTGGAAAAATGCTAAATATATTGCTAAAAAAGCTAGGGACTGTCGCTACTAAAAAGGAACAGCTGCCATATGCATATCATATGAAACCAGTAATTTTGTTATTATCTTAGTATTCCCAGAAATGATATTAAAATAAAATACCATTCAAGCAACAAATATATGCCAGGGCCTTCCTATGCTGAACAATAAGTCAGCTTTATTACAGTGATTATTGGTAATATGAGGGTTGTGCTGGTATTTAGTCATAACTACATAAAATTATTGTTTTTCTGCTGTAATCATTGGCTATGCAGTTACAAGGGACCAATAACAAGTTTGTCAGTAATTAGTGACAAAGATTTCTTTTGTGCTTAAATGGAGTGAAAGCCTTGGGGTAATCTTACCAGCATGTTCATATGATATCACTTCCTGAAAATACATGAAAGTTTTTTTTTAAAAGTATGCACACAAAAATGAGGCGTAGTAGTCATACTGAATAAATGGCCTCCAGAAATATGCTTTTTTTTTTTTTTAACAAGGGGAAATTTGCCTAGAGGGTTGTTAAGTCCATGGTAATACTCTCTGAAATTCACTTTGGATTCTTTTTCTAGTCTCATTTTACATGGGTTTGCACCCATTGGGCTAAAATTCTGCTCTAAATTACATCTGTATAAACCTAGAGTAACTTTATAATCTTCATTGGCATTGCTCTGAATTTACTCCAGCTTAATTGAAAGCAGAATTTGGTCAAAGCTTTTCTTTGAACAAAATCAAAAACTAAGGGCTTGTTGTCTTTATGTACAGTGCTACAGAGGTGAAGCTGCACCAATGCAGCTGTGCTTGTAGCACATTAGTGAAGATGCTCCTGCGCCAACAGGAGAGCTTCTCCCATCAGGGTAGTTAATCCCCTCCCCGAGAAGTGATAGCTCTTCCATGACATAGCGCTGTCTATGCAGGTGGGTAGGTCAGTATAACTAAGTTGCTCAGGGTTTGGATTTTTCACACCCAGGAGCCACGTAGTTATATTGATATAGATCTGTAGGGTAGACCTGGCCTAAGAGTCTGTCTATCCTAGAAATATGTGTACCCATATTCCAGCAATGACCAACAACAGCACAGCTGCATTTAGCCACTAGTCTAAACAGGGACCAGATGTTTATTAACCACTGTCCTGAAAACCTGCTCTAAGCGGACTGTAAAAACACTTATACTCTTGCTACCACAGGTGCTGTTGTACCATTGCTACCAGTTTCTGGAATACAGGTATTACGTTTTCTTATGGAGATAAGGCCTATATATAAAACTTATCTGAATCCAGCCCAAGTTTCAGCCTGATTTCTGGTTGCAACTGGGCAAAATTGCTGAGTTTCCTATGATTTCCTCCTGAAACCATAACTTCCTCTGGTTCGCACAAAACTTATCTCATGTTTGCCTCAAGTTCACCACAAGTTTACTGAAGGATTCATGACTCTCAGCTGAGTTTTGAGTTCATAAACTAACAGAAAACCCTGCTAGTTTAATGTAGTTTTGAATTTTCTAAAAAAAGCTTCCCATGTCTCTCTACAGTTTGCTTAGCATATTGGTTCAAAACTTCACTATACACCCTTTTTCCCAATGAAGTCGATCCTGTTCTTGTGTCTAGATGTGGACTTGCATCATACTGAATGGTAATTCTTGGTAGGACTGAGTGAGTTGATCCAGAAGAAAATAGGAACCAAAACAAATCCAACCCCAAGTTAAACTGACTCTCTTAAAAAAAAAAAAAAAAAAAAAAAGAGGTTGGACACAGTTCAATTAACTTATTTTTTTATTTCCATTTTCTCTGCACTATAGTACTTGGGTTTGGCCAGAAGTGGAAATACCTAAATACCACAAGGAAGGCCAAAGAAATTTGGATAACTTTAGATGAACTTATTATTAGCAGATTATCTGCACACAAAACCCATCCTTGATTCCTAGCAGAATTCTTGCATAGGCCTAAGACCTTCAAGTGGATGCTGTTGGATAATATAAATCAAAGACCAAAGGAATAGCAATTAGCACTCTTTAAATGTGACTTACCATTAGTTCTGACCATGTGTTATGCCAACATGCATGTTATAAAAAGTTTTAAGACAAAAAATGCCCATATATATGGAGTCACAACATCAGCAAGGATAATACCCCCTGGCATTGATACTGTTTTTTCTGATGACTCAAATGTTAGCAAAAAGTGCAATGGGCCTGATTCTCATTCACAGTAAAGAGGCCTCTGTACACTGCTAGTCATGTAAAGGGGCCTAAAAGTGTAAATTAGTCAGATCCTAATACATTTAAGGCCTAACTTTGGAGCTTTGACTCATATGGTAGCTTTATGTTGGCAAATTGTCTGGGGCCATGCAATGCAAATATCAGATCACTTTGGGATTTCTCAATATGAAGAGTCAACACAATAATACATCCAATCAATTCTTCTGGGAAAATAAAACTAACTGGGTCCATAGCCCGGGTTTTACTCATATATGATGTCCATAAGTGAAACTATGAGTGATGATAGAAATACAGACTATATTCTTGAGTAGACATAAGTTCTTGTCTCAGAAGCACTCTATCCCAGGGTAGTTAGTCCCTGGGGATAGACTAAGCCCAGTGCCTCTCGACCAGAGCAGGTGAGCCCAATCCAGCCACTTAAAGAGGGCTGGGCTACACCTGGGCCTATAAATGGCTGCTAATGGGCAGTGGGGAGAGGGAGTGAGATAGGCTATGCCCTGGGAATGCAAAGTCTATAATGGAGTAGAACTAGCCCCTGAGGTAGATCCCTGGAACAAGTGGTTTAGGGAAGCAGCTCTGCAGCTGTTGCTCCAAGAAGGGAGTAGAAGTTACTGAGACTGGAAAGCTGCTAGGAGCTGGACTCCAGAGAGCCCTGGGAGGGGTGGCCCTGAAGCCTGGGGCAAAGGATTGAGTTAAAAGACTTTCTGTTTATTAGCTAGCCTCTATTAATGAAATAAACCTCCATTCAAAGGATTGGGCATGACAGCACATGCTTTGGAGCTGGGGAGAAGCTTTGCTGGGTAACACTCTCATAAGACACTTTGACCATTGGCTAATATAAACACAGATGTAAGCAAATGGTATAGGAGGCTATTATGAGAGACTAAAAAAAATACTTTTGTATGTTTATCACAGAAGGGAAATTTTCCTGCTCTCTTGCAGGTATTGATGATTGCGATGTGGTGTGGGACATGCAGATGGTTGAATAATCACAAACTCTATCGTGTTTGTGACTCTCTATTTTTTTAGTCCACAGCAGGTCTGAATTTTAAAATAAAGGGAAATGAAATATTCACCTATACCCCTTGCTTTCCCATATATTTAAGAAGACTTTATACAATGGAAAAAACAGGTCTCCTGTGAATTTGCAAATAAATGATTACTTTTTTCATTAACATTCCAAAAGGCTGATAGATAGAACATGTGAGCACATCCGCCTCAGCCAACTTGCTATGATTCAGCTGGAAGGTACTTTCTTGTGTTGAAAAACAGAATGTAAAAGAGCACTGCTTTAAAAACAAAGTATCACTCTCTGAGTATATCCTAGTTTGGAAAATGCCCATGATTTAAACTATGTGGTATCCCAGATTTCTTTAAAGCCTTGGTCTTTACACTTCAGTTGTAGAATCCTGTAGTAAGCATTTGTCTGTTTAATACACCATCTGAGCCACAACCTCTGACATCTTTAACTAGAATAGCAAAGAGCTGGGAATGGGATCATGCTGGAGTATTAGCAACCACAAGACAGCTGGGTTGGAATGCCTGCAAAGACCACAAATTGGTACACAGAACTTGTGTTTTTCATTATGGTCTCAGCAGGTCTCTAGCATTCCAGTGGAGAGTCAGACCTATATTAAATTAAACAGAAAAAACAACATTTAAATAACTTTAAGGGTCAGAGTGAAACCAACAAAAGCTGGAAAATATAAAGTTAAAGCTGATACACACTGTTCTTCACTCATACTATTGGAAAAGAACAGATACAAAATTAGGATGAAGTGAAAGTTAAAAATGGAGTGCTAGCCTTAGTTCTGAAGTCTGACACTGCTGCTTTATGTCAAACCCTTGACTTCATTACAGGGTAGTGTGTTTGCCTGTCCGTTGTTTTTATTGAATATTTTATTTATTAAAAAGAAGGAAAATTTGTAATTAGGAGCCATACTGTTCTCTCAGATAACTATTGAGTATAATTTAAAAAGTTATTTTTACTGTAGCAGATCACAGTGAATCTGTTAGAATGTTCCAACCTATGAGTAAAATATCTTTTTGGGGCAATGGCAGTTGCTTCATAGTTAGAATTTGCAACTGAGTTTCCATTTTAAGTTCATTTTTGCCACTACCTCTAAAATCAACAAAAAAGTCACATCAGCCTTGTAATTGGTGGATTAGATCAGAGACCACGTTAGAATTTGTCTGCCAATTTTGAAATGGCTCAGACAGGGGGGCTCCTGAAATATGATACCCTAAAAATAAAACTGTTGGACACAACTTTAAATTCTTGTAACTCTTTTTGACACTCGAGTAAGAAAAGAGAAAGGAGAGTGAGAAAACAAATGTTACTGGAGTCCCCTAGCCTACCTAGTGCTGAAGACCAGCATTTAGTTGATTAATGTGAAATTACAGAACGTTATTAATATTTACTGTTGCTAAGGAACATGAGCTTTAGAGAACTTAGTATCCCTGCTGAGTTAGTGCCTGAGATCTAGGCTTTCATTTAAATAAATAAATGAAGTCTAAAGCCTTTTGCTTCCAGAGATAAAGTTCAAAGTGTAATGCCATAACTAGGAAGGCTTCTCCGTGGAAAAAAACACTGTGCTTGTGCCAGGGTTAGTCTGCTTTCCCAGTTGAAGGGAATGAATCTAGGGGGGTCATATGGGAGCATGTAACACTGGTCTACAATTTTTGAGAAGTCGTCTGCTTCAGAGATAAAATGGGCTATTTATTATATATTTTGGTGTGCTGAATTCAAATATGACAATTAAAACAACTGATTGGCTACTGTTTCTAAGATATTTAAGTTTTTATATTTTATGTCTATGTATATTGTGTAGATAGTAGAGTTTTAAACATAAATTGTAAACCTAGGTCTTTTCATGTGTTTATGGTTGCTTTACATGATAATATTTCACCTGTCCTGTTTATGTAACCCTTTAAAAATCAGCAAAAGGGTTATATAAATAAAATTTATTATGAAACAAAAGGCAAAAAACTATTCTGTACATAGTTTAGTCCTATTCAGTGTCTACTCAGTGCTTCTTGGCTTGTCTCTTGTATTCATTAAATGGAGCATCTCTTGTCACTGTCCAGCAATAGTCTGCAAGCATTGATGGGCTCCATTTGCCCTGATAGCATTTCTCCATTGTTGCAATGTCCTGGTGAAATCGCTCACCGTGCTCGTCGCTCACTGCTCCGCAGTTTGGTGGAAAAAAATCTAGATGAGAGTGCAAAAAATGCATCTTTAGTGACATGTTGCAACCAAGGCTTTTGTATGCCTTGAGGAGGTTTTCCACCAACAACCTGTAGTTGTCTGCCTTGTTGTTTCCGGGAAAATTTATTGCCACTAACTGAAGGCTTTCCTTGCCGTCTTTTCCTTGCCACGCAGTGCATGGTCAAATGCATCATCCCGAAGAAGTTCACGAATCTGAGGACCAACAAAGACACCTTCCTTTATCTTAGCTTCACTTAACCTTGGAAATTTTCCACGGAGGTACTTGAAAGCTGCTTGTGTTTTGTCAATGGCCTTGATAAAGTTCTTCATCAGATCCAGCTTGATGTGGAAGGGTGGTAACAAAATCTTCCTTGATTCAAAAAGTGGTGGATGCTGAACACTTTTCCTCCCAGGCTCCAATGACTGTCAGAGCGGCCAGTCTTTCTTGATGTAGTGGGAATCTCTTGCACGACTATCCCGATCGCAGAGAAAACAGCAGTACTTTGTGTATCCAGTCTGCATACCAAGCAAGAGAGCAACAACCTTCAAATCGCCACAAAGCTGCCACTGATGTTGGTCATAGTTTATGCACCTCAAAAGTTGTTTCATGTTGTCATAGGTTTCCTTCATATGGACTGCATGACCAACTGGAATTGATGGCAAAACATTGCCATTATGCAGTAAAACAGCTTTAAGACTTGTCTTCGATGAATCAATAAACAGTCTCCACTCATCTGGATCGTGAACGATGTTGAGGGCTGCCATCACACCATCGATGTTGTTGCAGGCTACAAGATCACCTTCCATGAAGAAGAATGGGACAAGATCCTTTTGACAGTCACAGAACATGGAAATCCTAACATCACCTGCCAGGAGATTCCACTGCTGTAGTCTGGAGCCCAACAGCTCTGCCTTACTCTTGGGTAGTTCCAAATCCCTGACAAGGTCATTCAGTTCACCTTGTGTTATGAGGTGTGGTTCAGAGGAGGAGGATGGGAGAAAATGTGGGTCCTGTGACATTGATGGTGCAGAACCAGAAGTTTCATCCTCTTCCTCTTCCTTGTCTGACTCAAGTGAGAATGATTCTGGTGCATCAGGAACCAGCAGTCCTTCTCCGTGGGGTACTGGGCGTATAGCTGATGGAATGTTTGGACAATGCACAGTCCACTTTTTCTTCTTTGACACACCTTTCCCAACTGGAGGCACCATGCAGAAGTAACAATTGCTGGTATGCTCTGTTGGCTCTCTCCAAATCATTGGCACTGCAAAAGGCATAGATTTCCTTTTCCCGTTCAACCACTGGTGAAGATTTGTTGCACAAGTGTTGCAGCATATGTGTGGGGCCCAACTCTTGTCCTGATCTCCAATTTTGCAGCCAAAATAAAGGTGATAGGCTTTCTTAACCATAGTGGTTATACTGAGCTTTTGTGATGCAAAAGTCACTTCACCTCAAACATAGCAGAAGTTATCTGCACTGTTCCCACAAGTACGAGGTATCTCTTCTCACTTTGGCTAAACAGAAATGTGTCCCTTTGCAAAATCAAACACTGACAAATAAGAGAGCACGACACTGTATGATTTCTAGAGCTGATATAGAGCAATTTGTTCAGCAGAGTGATGTAAGCTTTGTCATGATTGCATCATCCATGACTTATAGGAATAAATAACATGATGCAATTCATATAATGTATGACGCAATACCAGCTTCAGATTGCATCATTCATTGTTTTGCCTAAAAATCAAGTACTGTCCAAACCCAGTCATAGATTTATTCATAGATCCAGTCAAAGATGTATTTTAGTCATTTCTGGTTTAAATTGAGATCCCTTCCCTTTATAACTCACTTATCCTCCACCATTCCCAAGTCAAGGGTCGTATATACTGACTCAATAGCATATCTTGAAAACTAGAGCCAATCAACAATTTTAAGCATCATTTTCATTCTCAGTGACCCAGAATTAGTAACGTTTGACTACATTTATTTCAGAAGCATTTTGGCTGTAGAGCAGTGTGTAGAACCAGGCCTGCTGGGAGACCTGAGATCAGGTACAGACTCAAAAGGGTTTATGGGTTGTGGTTTTTCCAGAGATATTCTCCTTAGCGCCCAGACAGAGGGCCTGAGGGATGCAAGCCAGCAGGGCTAGCTAGGAAGGCAGAAGTGTAGGGACCAGGCCTGTTGGAGGAAAGCCTCATCAGAGCTGGAACTAAGAACTCTGCACCAAGGGTTTTGAGCTGGGTGGAAGTTTGTGTAGTTTTGAACTTTACATTAATGTACCAGGTCCCCAAAATGGGAGAGTTAGTGAAAAATTACCTCGGTTATGAAGTTTTATTAACTAAGAAAGAAGGAAAAAATGAGGTAGCTGTTTGGAGCCTGATTGAATAATCTTGCTATTTCCCCCCTAATTTCTTCCCCCTGCAAGGCTGGGTCTTACCCATTCTATTGCTCTTCCTGTAAACCTTCTAAGGTCTTCTCTGGCTCATAGTAGCAGAACTCCCCACTGAGAAATTCTATTTCAAGACAAAATGTGAAATGAGTTATAGGAGAAATTCAGGAAGGCAGAATGTGTAACAATCATCCATTTTGTAATTGTCACTCAGGAAGTCAGTGCTGATGCCGCCAATGCAGCTGTATATAACCCTACTAGTGACATTTTTCTAGTACTGGCACTTACCTGGTATATTAATATTTAGATGGGAAGAATGTAAACTGAATTTCAAAACAAAGAAGACACGACTCTAGAAAACTCAGCTGTCTTCTGACTCCAGAAACCATGGGATTCTTGAAAGGGAAAAGTAAGAGTTGGAAACCTCATTTGATCCATGTATCATTTCTATGATTTACACTAGACTTACTCCTGATGCTGAAGGTTTCTGGAAAGATTATTTCCATGACCAGCATTCAGACCATCACATCAAAATCATTATCTCCATATTTCACGTGCAGGCTAAGTATGAGTCAGGGAACTGAATGTCTTCTAAGCTCAGAGAGTGTAAAAGAAACTCAGAGTAGATTGACTGATATCGCTAATGCTATTATAGACAAGCAATGCACCTTTTCCATCTCTGAGTGCTGTAGAACATGCATTTATAATTTGGGCCTTGTCTCATCAGCCCACAATGTGGCAGGAATATTCAGTCAAAATCAATGCATGAGAGAATATTTAAATGATACCCTCTTTCCCCGAAAATAAGACATCCTCCGAAAATAAGGCCTACTTACAGTTTTGCCTCTCGTTGTAATATAAGGCATCCCCCCGATAATAAGACCTCCCCGATAATAAGGCATCCACCGATAATAAGGCATTTTTCATTTCTGAAAAATAAGACATCCCCTGAAAATAAGACCTAGCGCATCTTTGGGAGCAAAAATTAATATAAGACACTGTCTTATTTTCGGGGAAACAGGGTAAAAGGTCTATACCAAGGGTAGGCAACCTATGGCACGCGTGCCGAAGGCGGCATGCATGCTGATTTTCAGCAGCACTCTCACTGCCTGGGTCCTGGCCACCGGTCCGGGGGGCTCTGCATTTTAATTTAATTTTAAATGAAGCTTCTTAAACATTTTAAAAACCTTATTTACTTTACATACAACAATAGTTTAGTTATATATTATAGACTTATAGGAAGAGACCTTCTAAAAAGGTTAAAATGTATTACTGGCACTCGAAACCTTAAATCAGAGTGAATAAATGAAGACTCGGCACACCACTTCTGAAAGGTTGCTGACCCCTGGTCTATACGAATAGTGAGGGAAAAATTTGCAATGTAATTGGAACTAAAATGTTAGCTTAATGCAGCATGCACAGAAACTATAATTGCCTACCTAAGAAGCTATGTACCAATACACTGACAGAACACTTCTAGGCTTCTACTGGCATTAAGGGTTAAAGGACCTGCTTAATGTAGTCATTACCGAGTGCCTTACATTTGTAAACAGAAATCTTGAAAACGTCCCAGTTTATTTCTTTCTCTAATTTATATGTCAGAGGATGAGAGTGATGAAGGAGGCAGTGCAGAAGGATACATTCACTCAGAGCAAAGATGCTATTTTCACCCTTCTTGTGAAACATATGTGTGCCAGATATTCACTGCTGTATGTGAGCCACTGCAGAACATAGCAAATGCCTATGGCTTCACTTGGGGAGCTTCAGAATGGTGATCTAGCATAGGCTAAAACTTGTGTGAGCTGACTGGGACTTGTGGGGCTTGGGTTAAGGAACTGTTTAATTATGGTGCAGACATTCAGGCTTAGGCTGCAGCCCAAGCTCTGGGCCCCTCCCACCTCTCCGGGTCCTAAAGCCCAGGCTGCAGCCCAAGCCTGAACATCTATATCGCAACTAAACAGCCCCCTACACTTAATTGCAAGTGTAGATATAACCTCAGAGTCAAATATGGCGCCCATTGAAGTCAATGGGAGTTTTGCCATGAACTTCATTGGGACCAGGATTTGGCCCTTTTTGAGTATTAATGTATATAATTGTACATTTCAGCAGGCATTCATACACATGACCTAAATCAAAATTTCTTCCTTTCCTCAAAGGAACACAGCTTTTCACAATGGCAGAATGGTGAATTTTCACGACTTTAGCCCAAGTGAACATGTTTTGTCAGCAACAATTTGCCATTTTGTGACTCCATCATAGCTAACAGAAGGGGACTGATAATTATACGTGACAGAGGTGTGGAATTCAAAGTGGACATTATAATGTTTGGTCATGTCCAACAATTCAGTTAAATCATTTACACTATATAATATTAAATCATATACATAGTAAATTAGGTAAAAAAGTAAACCGTTGTTAAAATAAACTGCAAACACTGCCTCCCCCCCCGCCCCAAATATTAACTGTGAGAAGTGGAACAGTCAGTGAGTCCCAGCAATAGGAGACTTGGAAATAGAACTGCTTGAAATAAGTTCCTATGAAATCTTTGTTTATAAAGTTAATCAGAAAATGCAGGGTTACAATTCTCTAGTTAATAATTTTACCTCTTTAATAGTAAATGCAGATAAACACATGAGAAATGCAATATCAGAAAGACAGATTGTACAGAGCATTGGGGTTGTAGAGTAGGTTTTTCGGGGGGCAAGGGAATTTACATCTCACTACTGTCTTCCTCCTCCTCCTCTTGTATTTTGTGATTTGTGTTGGAACATACCTGGCATCCAGGCTTACTATGGTAGAGTTTTGTCTTTGCTTCCTCCTTTTGAAACATTGGCCAGGCTGTAGTAAGACACTGAATTGTGTTTCATGAAGACTGCCTCTGTTTTATTATTTTCATTTGTGGAGCATAATGTGGATGTGGGTATTTGTATAAGGAAGTACAGAGTGGAGTTGATGCCCTTTTATCAGTGTGAGAATCTTAATGAGTGCTGGTGAGGTAATACTTGGTCCAGATCTCAGTGGTAATTTTGGATAATTTCTTTGGGTATCAAAGAATCATCTAAATATTATTCAGTTCATTAATTTACTTGAATGATAGTAAAGAACCTGAACTGCTCACTGAAAAAGACTTTGGCATTATGCTTTACCATGCCGAGCTTCTCCAGAAGTGCAAAGGGGAAGAAATCCCTGCATTCGTTTCTGATATGACCTTCTGCTTGCTCTCTGCATGCTGTTCCCACTCCTCTGTGTCAGGGTCTGTCCCAATCTGGCCCACAATGCATAATGGAAAATAACACACACAGCAATCACCAGTCCTGGATGTGTTACCAGACTGTGTTGCCTAATGGATGGAGTGCTAGACTGAAACCCAGGTTCTGTTCCTGTTTTTTCCATTGGCCTGTTGGGTGACCTGGGCAAGTCACTTCCCCTTTCTGTGCCTCAGTTTCCCCATCTATAAAATGGGAATAATGATACTTCTCACTTGTAAAGTGCTTAGAGAGAGTGTGCTTTTCACCAGTAGATATCTATCTATATTTTCATTACTACCAAGTGTAAGTCCCTTGATCTCAAGAGAATTTGGCATTTTGATTATTTTTTCCAGATTAGTATTGATTGTCTGATATAATTAACAATGTTGAGCAATGTGCTTATTAAGGCTAACATTAACGAACATACATGCCATAGTCCATGAGGAAAGTTATACATCTGTGTTTTGGGTATATGTATGTCATGATTGTATGGTACATATATGATGACAAATACATGTCACAATATCTATAACAAAGACTACATAGCTAATGAAATATTTTTCACATCTAGACAACTAGTCCAGATTGTAATATACTATATTTATTTTACATGTGGTCAGGTGTATATGTGAGACACAAATACATATTGTCTCATTGTATAGTGTATTCCTAGGAATAGGAATTCTGAAACAAAATGGGCTTCTTAGCAGGTTGTTAAACCCGGGTCATAGATATGGCCTAATAATGCTATGAGCTTTAAGAACAAACTGAAAAGTCTGGGGATACCTTTGGATACACTCAGTAATTTTCAAAAAAATCTGCTTGGTAGAGCTGGGAAGAAGGAGTACGTTTGCAGGAAATTCTGGTTAATTTGTCCAATTTATGGCATTTGGAGTCCAATCCCAAAACTGTGAGCCTGGGCTGAAATTCATAGTAGTAGAAACCACAAACATTTAGAAATGTATCTATGACTGATCCTCATTGCTGCCATTAACTTTTACATGAAATCCACCTTCATTACTGACTTCACAAAAACCACAGCTCAGCTGATGACAGAATGCAGGAGCTGGGTTTTCTGCTCTCGGGGAATAAAAGAAGCACTAAAATCAATGTAGATTCTTTCAGACAGAAAATTCCAAGTGCCTACCTGAGCAAATACAGAAGGCAATCCACCCCAGTAGGCCTATGCAAATGCTTTAGCATTAATAATACCTGGCTCTTATATAGTGCATTTCATTAGTAGATTTCAAATCATTTCATAAGGGAGGTCAGTATCATTAGAGGTCAAGGGATTTTAGGAGGAATCGAATTGAACATGGTTCTTCTGCACTGTGGTGCACCCACATATATATGTGGAAAGTCTGTGATTAATGTCTATTTTCTACCTGATTCACTTTGTAATTGGTCTACTGATAGTTTTCCATTTATATCTGATGAGCCAACAGGACTTGGGGCTCAATCCTACAAGGGGATGAACAACCTTGCTTTGATCTAGCAACTTGCAGACATTGTTCCGATGAAGCCTGGTGAGAATCAGATGCAGGACCTGTTGGTTATCGTGCATGCTTTTAAATTGAAAAAAATTGACATCACATAAACTTGTGCACACGTGGCTTCTTTTTTCAGTGTTGCAGGGTCGGTGCTTTTTTTTTGGTTTTAATTACATGAATGTATATAAAGAGTGGTCCAAAAATACAGGGCTTCTCCAAGGGATTCTGACCCAGTTGCTAAGACTGAGAGAGGATATAGTTTTTATAGATTGATCATCCACAGCTGGATCTAACTGGTAAAACTAGGAAAGGAGCAGCCTTCACCAGTGACTCCCCTCTCCCCCAAGATAGAAAAGGGAAATACCCCAGTTATTTGGAGGACCATCAAGAGGAAGGTGGAGGGGAAGTGCATACAGCATGTCTTCTCACCATCACTTAGACAGCTTCCAGAGCCTCCATCTTTTCCTCACTCTATCAAGTCTCTTGGGCTGCTATCCACTATGTGTCTGCCTGCTGCTTAACAAACTCAAGCTGTGGTTTTCAGGCTGATAAATAATTATGTTAATTAACAGGTTGGGGGAAAATGTGATGTTATTTCTGTGGAATGTTCTGAGAAGCTGGAAACACTTAACTGCAAAAACTACATGTGGTGAAATAACCAATAATTTGCTTAAGAAACCCACATCTGGTTTGCCTGCTAGAAACAGGGGTTAATAGTCTGTCAGGGGCAGGCAGTGGCAGTGAGTAGCCCTAGGATAAACAAAAAAGCCTTAACGGCAGGAAATGGGCTTGTTCTCGTAGCGTAAGCATTTACATTGGCTGCTAACCAAAAAGAAACGTAAAAGGAGTTGTTTAGTTTACATTTTTTTAAAAATGATGGAAACAAACAGCCTTTTGCATTATGTATATTTGTGTGTGGGGCGGGGGGGGAAACAAAACCCATCAAGTGTAACTAAAAATGGTAATAAAATCCATGCTGCATACTCTGGGAAGAATAAGCAGACACAACATGAGATTACAGTGATAAAAAGGAGAAAGGATTACTTAACCATATTCATGTATTATTGTAATAACTGTGAGACAATTATATGTATGACTTTTCCACTCATTGCCCATGCAGAAGACATGCAGGCACGGCCAAAGGCAGACAGTAGAGGAACCTTGAGTAATGGGTTAGGATAAATATGCAGTCTCTCAGCTCAGTATATAATGTCAGATTCTGATCTCCATTACAGTGGTGAAAATCAGAATGACTCCTCAGAAGTTGACAGAATTACCCCAAATTTACACTGGTGTAACCAAAAGCAGAGGATGGAGGGGTGGGGGTTGGAATGCTTTCATCCTAGTATATTATTACTGAAAAATCTATAGGAGAAAAAGGCACACGCCAAATTTAAGATGGATGTAATGTAAATAATGTATTCATTTGATGAGATTCAGATGAAGTGCTCTGTGTGTGGCAACAAGAATCCTGTATTTATAGCAGTTAAAGAAACACCCAAGATGCTCTGGATACACTAAAGAACATGAATAATACTCTGTTAGTTTCTAATTTTCATTTTAAATAAACTGAAGATGATCTACTGAAGGTGTTATTTTGAACTAGTGATGCTAGCCTTACAAAGCTTGCTGCAAAATCTGGTTCATATTTTTCATATGAGGCAACAAGACACCTTAACAAATGCTCGGACCACTGGCTTTCTATTCCACACTAGAGTATTTGACATTGCACTTCTAAACAGACTACATTTTCTCTCATACTCACTGTCAGAAATGTGTATTATTTCCTGTCAAAATAAAGAGTTGTGGTCTTTCTCCAGCTCAGAAATACAGTAAGTGCATATTATCACCATAAAATGTTAGCTATTCTCTCTGTCCTTCCAATATGTAAGTGCATATTATAGCCTTATAAACTACACTTTCACAGCCTTGTGTTTTAGTGTCATGGCTCAGTTTATAATGATTCAATATATAATGATTCAAAATATACTGAGCCCAGCACACAGCACCATTGTGATCTTGCTGCTTCCTGAGATTTTCCATGGTGCAGAGAGCACCGGGGGGCTCCTTTGAGTAATGGAATTTCTTGGGGAGCAGATGCTGGTATCTAAGACAGGAAGCAGTAGCAAAATGTGCCAGAGATTCACTTATCAGCAAATTAGAGGAGATAGTATTTAAGGAAGAGGAGAGCAGTTAACAGGTGCTCGAATATTATAGTGATGACTGACAATATACCTACACTAATGGATTTATTCAGGTCCAGACCGTACTCCCACCTGCTATGAACCCACAACACACTTGGACGTGGTGAAGTTCTGTTATCATCCATCCTCCCTTGTCTTGTGAGATACCAGCAAAAAGGGTGAGTGCCTTCAGAACACATGAAATGCCAAGTGGATTCCACCTCTACCTTCTGTGGACCTGTTATTCTACACCTTTTGAATATGACACACATGCTGGACTTTATTAATATATTCATGTTTCCTTTGGTATTAGCTGGTTCTCATGTGAGCAGGATGACACTAGGACTACAAGGTTCCAGTTAGGACCAGAAAGGTAAATCCTGAAATATAATGGGAAAGCCCATCTCTCTATGTTTAAATGTTGGTCTTCTCTATATTCTTGGTTCAGTTGTGTGGACAGAAGAGTTTACCCTGCTTCCAATTAGATAGAGTGGGTAGGTTTTTTCCATGAGATTTCAGGGGACAGATGCTCAGTTGGTATACATTTTTGTTCTGTATTTCCTACAGCCCCTACACAGTGGGTTCATGGTCCACATGTGACTCCTTAGTGCTACAACAATACTAATTGTTAATAACAATAGCTCCAGTGAAGTCAATGGTGCTATGACAATCTACATCTGCTGAAGATCTGCCCCAGAATTCGTTTCTAGCCAATAACTGTAACCAGGAAAATAGAAGACAGCAAAAATTAACCACAATTACACAAAAGTTAACTGAGGTCTTGGAACCTCAATAATGATTGGTTTTAGATTTAGTTTGAGTTGTGGATGAAGGCTCAATTCAGACTTTTATCTGTACATGTATGAACATTTCTAGTCAAGGTATATTGTACCATTTCATTCTCTAAAAATAATTCCTCACTATAGACAGGGTAGAATAAAACAAGGTAACATAATCTTCAATATGACAGCACAGATCAGGATGAAAAGATATTTAAAAATTGTAGGGCTAGCTGAATGTTGTTTATTGAAAACATTATTCAAGGAATGCTACTGAACAATTCATTCACCAAATAGCTGTATATTTATCTCCATCTATGGTACATCTATTTTCATAATGCTTCCATCAACATAGCAAATCACATTTCAGCCCCCCACAAGGCTCACGTAAGCATTCAAACCTTCAGTGATCTGAAGGAAATCTACAAACCTGTTGAGGATATGCCACCATTGATCTTGACCCTATAAAATGGAAAATCCTGCATTTCTTACTTAGGCTAAACTCCCATTGAAGTCATTTGGGGTTATGCCTTAAGGAGGACTCCTGGATTAGGCCTAGAGAATGAACTGTAAAAGTATTTCATAGTCTTTTATTTCTTTATACTGAATTAAATATAAATATATTTTTACTTAGCCTTGGATGCAAAATATACCACAGGTGTGTTGAGGTTAATAAATATGCTGGTATTTGTTCAGCCAAAGGAAAGTTCTGCAATAATCTACCTGGACAGTAACAAATATTTATATCTGACTCCAAACACAGTTTGTCTCTATCTAGGATGGCTCACCCAGAATTTTGAAGACATTTAAAGATTCCCCAAATGAATGAAGAAGCTTACCCCCTGATGATTTCTAGACTTCTTAACTGTTTTATTCCCCTTGTTATTAAATAAACAGAAACTATACTTTAGTTAAGCCTCCAATAGGTTACTCTAAGTAGGTTGCATCTTTTATGATCACCATTATACTAAAAGATTGTGCTTATAAAATATTCTTTACATTTCCTCATAGGCATTCTGTTTCCCTCAGCATGGGAACTTCCAGTTAGACAGGAAAAACAACAGGAAAAACATCACAATGGGAACAGCCAGGGGCAGCTAGTTTCATATAAGAACAGCTATATCGTCTTTCGAGACAATGTGGAAAACAACGTCAAAATGTGATTGACTACATAGGGGTTCATGTGAAGTTTGTCTTCATAATCCCTGATTTTACAGTTGGATTCATGCACATCCCCACTGACGTCAGTGAAACTCTGTCTGGGCACAAGAGCTTGCCCATATGGAGCTGACTGCAGGATCAGGGCATACGAGTTTGCTTCAAAGTCCAGTGAAGCCAGTGGGAGGCTTTCCTTTGATTTCAGTGAGGTTTGGATCAGGCCCTAGGAGAGCAAGCAAAGACAAGAACATACATTTTTTTAAAAATTCACTTTTCTAAGTTTTTGGGTGTCTTGAACTGAGTCTATCAAGCTGCATACGGGCAGCAGGAACTGCTTAGAAGGTTTGCTTTTGTTCATATTTCCTTAAGCTTTCATCAATTGTTTCTATTCAATCAGATTCTTTTTAGACATGTATCCAGTTCCCTTAGGGCAACCATTCCTACCAGAGATGGGAGTCTCAGAGGAACAATGAGACATTCCTTCTCTCCGTGCAAATGAACTATAGTTACACAACACCTTTTACTGTTTGATTTTTTTTTCCCTATGCATTTTATAAATGGGTTGTTGGGAACATGACTGATAAGAAGGAAGAACAACTGGATATAGACAAAAAGAACGAGGAGTACTTGTGGCAACTTAGAGACTAAAGAATTTATCTGAGCATAAGCTTTCATGGGCTAAAACCCACTTCATCGGATGCATGCAGTGGAAAATACAGTAGGGAGATATATATATACACAGAGAAAATGAAAAAATGGGTGTTGCCATACCACTGTAACAAGAGTAATCAATTAAGGTGGGATATTATCAGCAGGAGGAAAAAAAACTTTTGTAGTGATAATCAGGATGGCCCATTTCCAACAGTTGACAAGAAGGTGTGAGTAACAGTAGGGGGGGAATTAGCATGGGGAAATAGTTTTTACTTTGTGTAATGACCCATCCACTCCCAATCTTTATTCAAGCCTAATTTAATGGTGTCCAGTTTGCAAATTAATTCCAATTCTGCAGTTTCTCATTGGAGTCTGTTTTTGAAGGTTTTTTGTTGGAGTTTTGCGACTTTGAGGTCTGTAATTGAGTGACCAGGGAGGTTGAAGTGTTCTCCAACTGGTTTTTGAATGTTATAAGTACTCCTTGTTCTTTTTGCTGATACAGACTAACACAGCTACCACTCTGAAACCTGGATATAGACCATTTCAAATAATAATTTAGGAACATAGGAATAGTCAGACTGGATCAGATTCAGACCCAGGGTCCAGTAGCCTGTCTCTGACAGTGGCCAGATGCTTCAGAGGAAGTTTTAGGAGTCCTGCAGTAAGCAGATCTGACATTGTCTGTCCCCAAGTAGCTCACCCTGTTCTCTAATAGTTGGAGATTGACTGAAGCCCCGAAACATGAGCTTTAATACCCCTTCCAATATTTTTATTATCATTAACCATTGAAAACTCTGTATACTATTATCCATATAAATGTCCAATCCCTTTTTTAATCTTGCTAAATTCTTGGCCTCAGCATCTTCTTGTGGCACCTTCTAATGTCATGGAATGTCCCTTTGTTCTTGTGCTTTAAACTGGTCATTTTACACCAATAGCAGTCCATGTGTACGTATGTGAGGGCATGAGTGGAAATGTGCATGAGGAAATGCACATGGGGATGCATGAGGGCTGAGTGATTGGCTATATAAACAGGTGAGTACATGAATGCATCTACGTGTGGCTCAGTGAGTGCTAGCGTGTGCAGGTGAGTATTAAATGTGCAGGAAAGTATTTGTGTATGAGTGCACCTGTGAAGATATGTGCGAAAGTATCTAGTTCATGTATGAGTGCATATGTGTGTGTGAAAATGAGGGCATATAAGTGTATGGAAGCAAGCACATGTGTGCATGCATGCATACTTCCATAAGTACTTAGAGCGCCTGAGTTGGTTTATTTGTTAGTGAGTGCTTGTCTGAGCAAACATGATTGTGTTTGTTTAACAAGAGACGCCATTGTTACCTTAAAAATTATGCCGTGTATGCCTGAGTATTTTACATTTTGTAGACAGAACTTTATACTGGTATTTTAACTATTATGATTATATAATATTTGCATTTCAATAGCTCTCAGAGTTCCCATTCAGGATCAGAGCCTGAATGTGCTATGCCCTATCCACATCAGACACTACATTTCTTCCAGTGCCGCTCAATTTCAATATTACTGAAGAAAGGCAGTTTAATCTGGTCCTTTCTTTTTTCTCATTTTCAAGCCAAAATTTAAAACATACATTATTAACATTAATGTGAGTTGCTCCCATGCATTGTTGGGTGTAAAGGACTCTGTTAACTGTATTTGCAGTTTAAACATTATACAAAATGCACATTGTGTAATTGGATATTTAAATGTCTAATATTTTAAATACTTTGTTTTCAAATACTTTGTTTTCATTAAAATCAGGTCATGTAATACAACACATTCCAAACTGGGTATTAATATGAATCTCTTCAGACATGCAAATTGTGGGAACAGTTTTAGAAACACTTTGTCTAGCACATTTCTCTCAGTAAGTCTGTTTATAAAGGTTAAATGGTGGCATCCTGTTATATTTTTGTGCATGTTTCAGTTAATGCAGTTCCGGTGAAAGGGACCAGACAGCTAATCTTGCAAAGTGAAGCTCTTTATTCACCAATCCAACAGATTCAGCACAGGCATAATAATAATAATCATAATAATAACTTGGTTTCATCATGAGTCCCTGACAATGTAACTCAACACTGTTCAGAAGGAGCCACCTCTGTGGTAGAGCAGGGTTTAATCTCCTGCCCATTCAGTCCCTAGTCTTTTTGCCCCGCAACTACCAACAACAATGCCAATTAGTAAAAGCATAATGGGAACAATTCCGTTCTTGGAAGTGGACTGAGTCACAAACCTCTTTCACATAGACCATTAACGAGCTATCATATCATTGCTCAAGCTGGAAAATATATGCTGGCATGCTCTCTGCTGCCTGTGTTCCACACAATTTCCTGGACCTCAGAAAGTTTCTCCCTTTCTCTATCTTATCTTTCCATTTTAGGTTCAGCCTTTTATGGGAGCATTACCTACTTTGCTCTGGTGGTGGCTGGCTCTTTAAATCTGGAACAGAAAACTGGCACCAGCCCAAAGGGGAACCTTGACATTTGGCTACTGCAGGCTGTACCTCCCTCCTTGCTGGGTGGTAAATGATTTTAGCTCCAGTTATGTTTGCTCCTGTTTTTCTTCTCATTCCTGATAAGTGGGCACAACTTCACAATCTTCAAGTCTTACCTTGCAAACTTTGCCATTCCTTGAAAGATACTGGGTCTTGCATAACTTTCCTGTCTTTATTGCAATGTAAGTCCTGTCAATGCCCAGTAAAGTTTTCAACCAAACAGAGAGAGTGCTTTTCCCCCTGGAATTCCCAAATCCATAAAAAATGCTGAATTTTGGGGTACAATTCTCATACAGCCCTAATCTCTTTCTTAGCCCCTTGAAGCACAGAATCCGAGCAGCTGTTGAAAAGTGCTTTTTTCAGATGCAATTAAGTATTGTCAAATACCAACTCCTATCATCAAGATGTCAATTAAATGTAATTTCTTTCCACTCTGCATGCATGCACAAAGGGAGCTTAAGCCCTCTCTCATTTGGTTTCTTCATCCTTAAAAGAAACAAAAAAAAACCCACTTTACAGTATTTTCTAATTTAATAGTATCTTTATAGGATTTTAATATCCTTCATTTTGCCAGCTATAAGCCAGTCCAGGAGCAACTGGAGATACAGTTATGAGCTGCTCAGGGCCTGTAAAGTTCAACCTACAGTAGGAAATGTTTTGAAATATTTCCCATCATTGCTATCACTGGTCCAGTTTCCCTGGCATGAGAAAAAGTGGGACCCTTAATGTAAATAGCCTTATGCAGTGGGTAAATTATACCTGCTCTGAGCAAGGTTAGTTGAAATACAGTTTAAAACAGTGGTGGCAGCTGGTAGCCAGTCTTTCTATAGAGCTCTCAATGCTGCAAACCCCAGTGGAGCTGAACCAGTGCTAGCAACAGTAGGAAATTCCAAGTGTAGAATTCAGTCCAAAAAGTATTTGTTGTTGTTTAAATGAGAGACAAGGCAGGCATGGGTAGCAGGGGAGTTCTTTTCAGGGTCTTTTTAGTGAACACGTTTCAAGCCTGTTCCTGCCTCCTCTGAAGCCAATGAGAATTTTGCCACTAATTTCAGTGGGATCAGGACTGAGCCTATAGAGCAGAACTTAGAGGATTCAGCCAAGTATTTTTCTGTATCATTTGCAATGTATTTACTTACATTTCCTGACAGTATTGAACTCTGAACACTTTATATAGCATACAAAATAAGTTAACACAAACATACCTTCTCAGGTTGACCCTCCTGTTATGTCATTATCACAAGCCTGCTAAATCATTTGGTAAACTCTCTATTCCAGCTCATAAACACACCATCCTTCCTGAAAGAAAAGGTGAGAATTACAGCATCCTCAAAAGATTAACAAATCTATAGATGAAGAAAGGTGATACGTGCAGAAAGACCACTATAAAGACCTGGATTTAAAAATAATGCAATCAGTGTGAAGCTTGGAGTTATCTCGTGGATGGTTTTCCTCCTGACTATGGGTATTAAGCTTCCATAGAACACTGTCACCCTGTATTCATGTGAAGTCTATACCCAACTTATCCAGCTAGTTAGGAATGCTAGCGGAGGGGTAGCAGCTGTGGCTGGAACATATATGTAGATGTGAGGAGATGCACAGGTTTCTGCTGCTTACCTGGATAGATAAAAAGTTTAGCAATATTTGAGGGTTATATATAACTATTTAGAGGATTTGGTCATACAGTGACCCTTTGTACTAGGATCAGGGTATCTGGCAGTTATTTATCCTGCCAACCTGCAGTTGCTGTAGTGCTGCTGTATTTACAAGATACACCAAAATCAGTGGAAAGTGCCATTCTGAGCAACTCAGAGCACAGCATCACCAGGACAGCTCTCTGTTATGTTCACGGCACACAAAATGAGATGTTAGATAAAAATATAAATTACTTTCTGGAAGGTTGCAGCCTAACACTATTTTGTAAAATCCAGAACCTTAACACACAATAACTAAAAACAGAGAGAGTGGAACAGGAAGAAGGCAAAGAGGCACCACATCACTCTAGGCTGTCTGTCTGCGGGCTGATTGCTGAAAGACCCAAAAGATTAACAAATCTATAGATGAAGAAAGGTGATACGTGCAGAAGATTGCATGCTTCTCTATAGAGCCCCCTAGGCTGCAAGCAGGACCAGGAAAACCTCTGCAGATGTAAAGTGATAGCTTTAAATTTTAACACCGTTTTCAATACACCACAATCTCCCTCCACTTCTTGATAATAGCCAGTAGTCCTGACTCTCAAAATCTTTGTCTTATGATGGCTTTCTCATCAGGATGGAGTAAGTAAAAAAGGATTCAGATAACTCGGATAACCCAAAAGGCAATTTTCAGTGTGAGGATGAAGATGCATCAGAATGCATAACACTTCCTTAAATCTACAACATTTTCCTTAAAAGGTAATCTCTTACCGCCCAAAGGGAGTTCAGAGAAATTTTCTGCCTTCATACTAAAATTGAAATTTGTGAATTAATTTTAATTCCATAATAGAGCTCTGTGGTTGCTGTCAGACATGAAGGAGAGGATTATAGAAGCAAAAATATGTCATTCTGTAAACCAAACCTCTCCGTCAGTACTATTAGATGTAATGTGTTTGTCAAACTAGCTCTTTCTGCCTAGAGGTTCAGAGTTAAATCTCATTTAATTCTCTTTTAAACTTATTTGGCTCAGTACCTTCATTCACAATAGCTTTACTAAACGTTTGGTTTCACACTACAAACTATTCCTTTTTTCTGTCTTTAAATATTCTTTCATCAGCCGCTGCTGTACACATTAGACAGAGCAAATAGGTATAGGAAAACAGGATGGAAGACAGCTGTATGAAAATGTATTGAGAAAGCCACTGAATTTTAAGGCCTCTCTGTATTAGGCAAAAAGGTGCTGGAACAAATGCTTGGATAGGTACACGTTGAGTTTGCAATCCTTGTACAATGCACACCACAGCCATCCCATTTATTTTGCAAATATTAGTGTTATCAGTTGCGTGACATGTTTAGGGTGAACCTTCAGCTCAGGTCCAACTGAACTCATATAACCTACAACGATTTCTCCACAGTATGGAAGGAAAGCAACAAGTATCTCAGTTGCACTGGTTGACACAGTGTCCTGAATCAGGCAGACATATCTCCTTTCCCTCCCTTTTTGCACAACTCTACCATGTGCCTCGGAAACAGGCTGTTGTTCTACCTTCTCAGTGCCCTTCACCTCAGAATTTCAGCTTCTTTTCACATGTCTACACCTTAGGGCCTCAAGCCACATATCACAAATCCAACCATTGCACAATGCTTTCAGCCTTCTGTCCCCCTCTGTGCTAATCCTGCTGGCTCTTGTTGCATCATCACAGCTAGGCAGAGAGGTGATTATGTGCTTAGACATAGAGTTCAATGTTTTTTCATCAAAAATTAAACTTTTGATGAAAAAATATTAACAGATCAATATTTTCTATTTTTGCTAAATTTTCTGCAATTTTTAATATATTTTATCAAAATTTGTCTCAAAGCCATTTTTGAAAATATTAGGGACATTTTTTGCTTACCAAAAAACACTTTTTTTGTGTGGCAAATATGATTTATGGTCAACAATATTCTTCAACATGCCTGTAAAAAACCTCTCAGAAAATGTCACAAATGAATGGAAAATGGAAAACTTAAATATTTCAACATTTTGTTTCCCCTTTTCCAGCCAGGTCTACTTAAATCCTTCGCTGAAGTCTTCCACATACCTCTAATTTTGTATCAGATTCACATGTGGAGAGACTTTTCCTTCATCACTGGAGTTCTATTCTACCCCACTCAGGGCTTATCCTGTCAGCCCACACCACTACCCCCAAAGCAGCATCAGTGAACACAGTGCTGAGAATGCCTAGGAGCTGCTTGAGCAGCTGTAGTGGGAACAAGTTATAGGAGGTTGAGAGCTAGGCTGGTCTCCCACAATGACCTCCCAGTCAAACACATGGCCCCAGCAGCCCAAACCTCCCTCCGGGCATACCACATGCAGCAGGAACTCCCTCCATCTACTGCAGAGGAAGACAGTAGGGTTGCCAACTCTCCAGGATTGGCCTGGAGTCTCCAGGAATTAAAGATTATTATATCATGCGAAGACACCTCCAGGAATGCATCCAACCAAAACTGGCAACCCTAGAAGAGAGAGAGTTGGGTCAGGCTCTTGCTTGACTAACCCACCAGAGGTTGCACTACTGGTTTATTTAATGCTGGTCTAATACTAAGAGTATATCTACACTGCAATCACAGTGTGACTGTAGCTCATGGAGCTGTACCTGAGCTAGTTAGCACGAGTACCAACAGCAGTGACTGCATAGGTTTAGACACAGGCTGTACAAGCCCACCTGGGACCTTTGGTACCTACTTGAATGACTAGTCCATGCTGCCACATCGTCACTGTTATTGGTACTTGCGCTAGTTCAGTGGCAGACGTGGCCCATCAGGATAATCCACTGGCAGGCTGCGAGACAGTTTGTTTACATCGATCGTCCACACGCACTGCCGCCCACAGCTCCCAGTGGCTGCAGTTCGCCGTTCCAGGCCAATGGGAGCTGAAGGTGGCCATGCTTGCGGACAGGAACTGCAGTGTAGATATATTCTTAGGGCTTGTCTACACAGAGGGGTAATGCACACTACAGAGGTATGATTTCTAAAGCTCATTAATGTGTTGCACATTAAGTGGTCCATATCGACCCTGCTGGTGTGCACTAAAGGCTCCCTAGTGCACTTTAATGTAATGCTATGTACCACCTTAAAACATACTAGGGAATCATTAGTGAGCACCAGCAGGATGAATTAATGTACAGCACAGTGCTCTTTAGAAATCATACCCCGGTAGTGCGCATTACCTCACTCTGTAGACAAGCCCTTAGATTAGAAACATGGTTCCTTATTAGTTATCATTATGGCAATAGCAATCATCCATGCTCCATTTTCCTTTCGAGTTCCCCTGCCTTTCTTCCTGTTTGATTCCTTCATGCTGCTCTCCTTGCTGATTCAAAATCGTATGAAATCCCACAAAATCCATCTGTTCTCATTGTCTCCTCAGTAATCACTTCCCACTTCACCTGCACAAGCCTGAAAGTCAGAGCATTTGAACTCAAAACTGTAGGGGAACTAAAGTCACTACATCCAAAGCTCTAAATAACACTGATTGTTCAGATTTGGCTTATTTACAAACAAATCTTCCAGGATTCAAGGTTTAAAGAGCTTGCTCCATCTTCCAATTGGAGTCCTTTGATTGAGTTTAATAGGAGTTGGAGTGGGCCCTAAATAAAAATGACCCTATATTTCAGTCTCTTGAATGGCTGTAATAACATTATAGCAAGATGCACTGTTTTGACCAATGCATGAAGAATTCTGTAGTATTAGGTACATTAGGCAGATAAGAATCATTTTCCCATCCCTATTGCCAATTAACAGAATTTATATGACATTTAAAGTATTTCTTTTAGTAATTATTATCTGTTATTAATCTTGCACACTCTGGAAAGTTATGCACATTTCATGCCAGGACGTTTTTTGGAGGGAGACCGTTTTTCTATTATTTATGTATAATGTAAGTTGAGAAGAAATAGAACATAATGAATCTGGACTATGGTCTTTTTAATGCCTGATAAAGCAAAGTTAGGAAATCTTTTGATCTAAGACCAGCAGTTACAGTTTTCCCCGGGTCAGAAGGAAAGTAACCAATGCTAAAACTCAAAGATAGAGAGATATTTACAGCAGATACATACAGTACTCTCAGATTAGCCTTTTATGCACAAACACACTCACATTTTTATATTTCTGATCACAGAGACAACCTCATATCACTAGTTATAATCTGCACTATTGCTTGCAAAAAATCAGGAAATTGATCACCAAAAGACATCAGCAAATTGCCACAAGTATTCAGACATATTGTGTTTTCAAAAGCCAATGTAGCACAAACATTCTCTTTCAGAAAAACTGGGATATCAATTTTTAAATATGTCAAAATAAGAACTGTAAAGAAAACAAATTCTGCCTTCTATCCTCAACGACTTCAATGGCTGTACCCGAGGAAAGAATTTTGCCCGTGAAACACAATTGTGTCTCCAGGGTTCTGTTGCACCTGTGGAGCCAAGGGCAAGTTTGCCTGATTTTTAAAAGTACTGAGCATCCGCAATTCAACTGGAAGTCAGTGGGAACTGTGCGTGTTCGGTATCTCTAGAGTGAGAGGAAGGATTGTCCAGCAAATAGGGCATTAGCCTCGGACTTGGGAGACCCAAGTTCAGTTTCCTGCTCTCCCACAGACTTCCTGTGTGACCTTGGACAATTTTTTTTGTCTCCCGGCACCCCAGTTCTACAACTGGGATAACAGCTTGCAAAGCTATTGTGAGAATTAATGCATTGAAGGTTCTGAGGTGTTCAGATACTATGGTAATAGGGGGAATATATGTAAGTAAGAGAGAGAAAAATTGGGCCCACTGTGACTAAACCTTAAAGCACTGTATTACAACCACCATAACTTCATTCTGTCTTGTAGGTAATACTTTACCACTACAGCCCTCAAGACTAGTCACTATCAAGTGATGACATATAGAAGGCGTCTACCAAGGTTCTTCCTTTCCAGGAGGAATTACTATAGAAATGTTACCCCTGTTGTTTTTTGGAGGTCTATCATTTGCTCGCTATGCAGTTCTGCAGGATATGCAGCAGAACTCTAACTGTCACTGTGAAGGTGCCGCCAGTGTTCATTGTTTTAGTCAATGGGAGGGGCAAAGAAAGGGAAACCCAGATATTTGACTAAACCTTGACAGTGAGGTATGATGAAGTGTAGATTTTAAATCGGTGTAATGATTCATGCTGTTCAGAGCATTAACTCAGGGGATACTGCTCTTATTCAAAACTTAACTGGGAAAAAGAAAAGCTTTAGCTTGGCCAGTGGTATTAGCCAACACATTTTATTCTTGTAAATATGTTCTAGGTTAAAGCTGACTCCCTAGCAGGTAGTTACGATATGCACTAATGAAAACAGATAAGGCTTTGCTGCTACAGAGCAGGGAGAAAAGGAGGTCACAATTTCCTGCTGTTGAACTCTAGAAAGGAAATTATTATCACATTCCACGACCACTCAGAACACTCCCAGTCTTCTGTCACATCCCGGCTTCATCATCACGACATCTCCTCTTACTGTCTGCCAGAACATAGCACATAAATTAGAAATCCACCACAAAAAAGGACATACCTATGGTCACATAAACACATAAACACTTTCACTCACAGTTGTGATCTCATTATCTGGCCATCTGAGACAGCTAACAGTGAGACAGGAGAGACGTTATTGAATCCTGTCTGCCTATTATGTTGATGGTCCACTCTAGCAGGGAATGCATTCCAGATGTTGGAGAGCTGTAAATATGCCTCCAGCCTGTAGCTTGACCCTCTAGCAATTACACTGGACAATGCTGGCATGGAGTGGTGGGGAAATTACACTAATGCAGCCTTGTGATTTTCATTGATTTCAGCAGAAAAAGAACCTGGCTCTCCTGGGATGACTGAGTTTGGAAATGCCCTATTTCTGTTAGAGAAAAAATATTTCATATAATAAAAATAAATAACCAGAAACCCTCACCAAAATCCCACCCGGAGATTAAAATAGCATCCTCAAATCCATGACATGAAACCTACCATAAATCAATGGCATTTAGAATGAGTCTGTTGTTAGATTAAACTGGTCTACAATTTTTGAGAAGTCGTCTGCTTCAGAGATAAAATGTGCTATTTATTATGTATTTTGATGTGCTGAATTCAAATATGACAATTAAAACAACTGATTGGCTACTGTTTCTAAGATATTTAAATTTTTACATTTTATGTCTATGTACCGTATTTTCCGGCGTATAAGACGACTGGGCGTATAAGACGACCCCCAACTTTTCCAGTTAAAATATAGAGTTTGGGATATACTCGCCGTATAAGACTACCCCTCTTCCAACGCACACCAAAAAAAATTAAAAAAACAGATTTGATTTCAATATGGTAATTTTAATTCAAATGCTTATGACATGCAGGTACTTAGCAGGAAAACTGTCACTTATAAACATAAGGCTGTTTGTCATCAAACATGTAAACATAAAACAATGCAAGTGGATTAAACTTTTCCTAATTCACTCTAAAGCTGAAAGGAAGGATAAGACAATAAACCCATGGGAGCTGCCATGCTGTTTGTTTTCTAAGCTGTCAACCAAACTGGAACTGATGATGATAGGAGGAAGATAACAAACAAGAGAGAGAGAGCAAGTGCCGGGCAAGTCCCTGGCGAGTTAGCAACGCCCATCATAACTGCAAGCTACGGTATTTTTACAGGTTTTGCTGGCGTGACAGTTTCCCTTTAAAAGCCTTCAAAATCCTCCTGTTCGTCATCTGATATCATAAGTACATCAATGACATCTTGTGATACATTTGTAAGGCAGTCATCGTATGGATAGAATTCCGTATCAGATGGTGTGGTCTCAGCTTCGGCTTCCTCTTCATCTTGCCACAAGTAGTCGTCCTCCATACCATGTAATGAATTTGATATGCCACACTTCTTGAAAGACTTGATTACTGTTTCTGCATCAATATCATTCCAGGCTTTTATGACAAACTTGCACAAAACATCCAACTGTGGAGCACGCATGTTTCCTCCTTTTGTGAATGACTTTTCACCGATAACCATCCATTCATTCCACTGTTCTTGAATGCGATCTTTAAATGGCTTGTTTAGGCACACATCCAGTGGCTGTACCAACGATGTCAATCCTGCAGGAATAACTGCCGCATCTGTGTTTAGTCTTGCAAGCATTTGCTTGGTGCTGGGAGTTAAATGAGCCCTGAACATATCCCACACCAGTAGACTACATTTTTGAATAAGTCCACCTGGTCGCCTGCTCCATACATTATCAAGCCATAGCTTTACCCCTTCTTCATCCATCCAGCCTTTTTCATTCACATGTACAAAACAACCAACAGGGAACTTGAATTTCGGCATTGTTTTTCTTTTAAAAATAATCATTGGTCTCAGTTTGGCGCCATCAGCTGTGCATCCTAGTACCACTGTAAAACTGGACTTCTCATGTCCTGTTGTTTTAATTAAAATTGTTTTTTCACCTTTTTGATGGACAGTTTTATTTCCAACCATATCAAAATTCATTGGAGTTTCATCCATATTTCCAATACTACTTAACGCATAGCCATGTTTAGTGCGCTGTTGTATTACGTATCGATGGAAACTATTTACTTTGCTATCAAGATCTGCAGGTAATTTTGGGGCAATTTTCATCTTTTGCCTCAGTACCATATTATGCCTTCCCATGAATCTAGTACACCAGGATACAGTGGCCTTAAATCTGTTGCTGTGATCTGGGTTAGATTTGGCCCACTGAAGTGCAAACAAATGTATTTTATTTCGTGTCACTACATAACCGTTTTGGCGATGCTCATTCACCATGTCTGCTACATGTTTTTCGAGTTCTGGCCAATGTGGAGTGCCTCTTCTTAATGCACACTTACCCCTTGGCATACTCTTTAATGCTTTTTCATTTGCTTTCCAGTCCCGAACCATCTTTTCTGTTACTCCATATTGTCTTGCAGCAGCGCAGTTATTATGTTCCATGGCAAAGTTTACAACTTTAAGTTTGAAACTGGCTTCATATTTCTTTCTTCTTGCTGGTGGAGCCATGATGGGGTTTTGACTGTTGGACATTTGTATACTGTACTGTATGTACTGGTGCTATACTGTATGAACAGGTACAGATACTGGTGCTGTACTGTATGTGGTACCCAGTATACAACAACCAGCCAATCACGGCAAGCGATTGGCTGGTTGTTGTATACAAAGCCTGCTTGGATTGGTCAGCTCTCCCTGCCTGCCCAGCCCTCCCTGTCTCCAAGACTATCAGAGCGGTAGCGCAAACACGCCTCTTTCACCCGTCTGGCCCGCCCTTGTATCCTATTACCTCCTTCTCTGCCTCTCAGATCTCGCACATGCGCGCCTGCGCCGCTTCACTGCAGTCCTCAGGAGCGAGATCTGAGAGGCAGAGAAGGAGGTACGGTAATAGGATACAAGGGCGGGCCAGACGGGTGAAAGAGGCGTGTTTTTCTGGGCACAGCGCCGCTTTAGCTCTTTTTTCCATACCCCGGGCGTCCCGGACGCCTGCAGCTTGCTCCGCCCTTCACTTACACCTTCCTGGTGAGGCGCCCCCTCACCTCGTCATAGGGCGGGGATGCGGCCGTGGCCGTTTTTGAGCTCCCCCCACCATATGCGGCGACCGCAGATTTTCCAGTCTGGCTCGGAAGTTTCAGCACCCGCCCTATAAGACGACACCCGGCGTATAAGACGACCCCCGACTTTTGAGAAGATTTTCCTGGGTTAAAAAGTAGTCTTATACGCCAGAAAATACAGTATATTGTGTAGATAGTAGAGTTTTAATCATAAATTGTAAACCTAGGTCTTTTCATGTGTTTATGGTTGCTTTACATGATAATATTTCACCTGTCTTGTTTATGTAACCCTTTAAAAATCAGCAAAAGGGTTATATAAATAAAATTTATTATGAAACAAAAGGCAAAAAACTATTCTGTACATAGTTTAGTCCTATTCAGTGTCTACTCGGTGCTTCTTGGCTTTTCTCTTGTATTCATTAAATGGAGCATCTCTTGTCACTGTCCAGCAATAGTCTGCAAGCATTGATGGGCTCCATTTGCCCTGATAGCGTTTCTCCATTGTTGCAATATCCTGGTGAAATCGCTCACCATGCTCGTCGCTCACTGCTCCGCAGTTCGGTGGAAAAAAATCAGAGGAGAGTGCAAAAAATGTATCTTTAGTGACATGTTGCAACCAAGGCTTTTGTATGCCTTGAGGAGGTTTTCCACCAACAACCTGTAGTTGTCTGCCTTGTTTCCGAGAAAATTTATTGCCACTAACTGGAAGGCTTTCCATGCCGTCTTTTCCTTGTCACGCAGTGCACGGTCAAATGCATCATCTCGAAGAAGTTCACAAATCTGAGGTCCACAAAGACACCTTCCTTTATCTTAGTTTCACTTAACCTTGGAAATTTTCCACGGAGGTACTTGAAAGCTGCTTGTGTTTTGTCAATGGCCTTGACAAAGTTCTTCATCAGACCCAGCTTGATGTGTAAGGGTGGTAACAAAATCTTCCTTGATTCAACAAGTGGTGGATGCTGAACACTTTTCCTCCCAGGCTCCAATCACTGTCGGAGTGGACAATCTTTCTTGATGTAGTGGGAAGAGTATGTCTTCACAACTGGCCGGATCGGCGGGCAGCGATCAATCCAGCGGGGATCGATTTATCGCGTCCAGTTTAGACGCGATAAATTGATCCCCGAGTTCTCTCCCGTCAACTCCTGTACTCCAGCTCGGCGAGAGGCGCAGGCAGAGTCGATGGGGGAGCGGCAGCAGTCGACTCACTGTAGTGAAGACACCGCAGTAAGTAGATCTAAGTAGTTGGACTTCAGCTACGTTACTCAGGTAGCTGAAGTTGTGTAACTTAGATTGATCCCCCCCAGTGTAGACCGGGCCTAATTCCATTAGGAATAAGTTTAAGCTAAACCAAAATAAAACACTGTTAAACTCAAATAAGTGTCCACACTGCTTTCAAACCTATTTCAGTAAGCCAGTGCAGATCGATAACCCCCATTTAAAACTTTTTGGATTTTGTTTGTTTTTGTTAATACCTGTTTAGCACAAACTCCTAGCAAACAAGACTTGAGAGAAAGTTTTCTTTGTGAAAGATTCCACCCTTTCAACTGAATGGTCAGACTTTGTTCACACACAAATGTTGTGGTCTCTTATTTCAGTTTAAGGGCTTGTCTTCACCTACAGCACAGCAGCAGTGCAGCTGCACTCCGTAGCACTTCAGTGAAGACATTCCTATGCTGATGGGAGAGCTTCTCCCATCAGCCCAGTTAAGCCACCTCCTCAAGAGGCAGAAGCTTCTCCCACCAACATAGCACTGTCTACATGGGGAGTTAGGTCAGTATAACTTCATCGCTGAGGGGTGTGGAATTTTCACATCCCTAAGTGACATAGTCAGGGATGTAACCAGGACAAGGCGAGTGGGGCAGCCACTAAGGGCACAAAGCCACAGGGCAGAAAAAGAAAAATAATGAAAAAATGGTAGGAGTGCAACTATAAATATGCTTGCTTGCCCCAAATGCTAAAATGCCTAGTTATATCTGTGGACATATAGATATACTGATATAGGTCTGTAGTGTAGACCTGGCCTAAGAGTTGCCTGATCTCAGTTTAACTGAAGGATTTCCATACATGAAGGTTGCATCTATTCAACTACATCAATTTCTATACAAATGTAGTTAAATTTGTGCAATTTTCTCACATAGGCAAGGCCTCAGAAAGCTTCCACCCCTGTTACCTTGCTCTTCAAATTGTCCTCCAGTAAAAACAGGAAGACAAGGCTTGCTTTTACCCATATTTTTAAATAAAAATCTTTTTCCCTAAAAAATGAAAACAAAAGACTAAAGACATCTTCCCAGCCTTAAGAAAAAAAGAATACAACTTCCTTTCTCCCCATCCTCACTGACAGGTTACTCTTAATTCATCCTCATTGTGTCTCTGTAACTGCAGAGCTATGCGTGTAGGCTTTGATACATCACACATGCTGCAATACCCAGATTATACAAAAGGGTATGTGTTAAGGACGGAGTGTGAGCCAGAGATGCCCAGACTCCAAATTTCCTGAGGTTTATGGGTTTAATCAGACCCTTAATATTACTTTAGCAGCTTTTGTATAATAGTTTAATTTCCTTTTTCTTTATTAAAAAATTTTTTTAAAAAGATATTTCCTGAATTTTTAAAATGAACAGAAACTTTGATTCTGAGCTGTACCAGAATAGAAAATGAGATGTGAAAAGTGAGATGCCTCCAAGTATTTCTGTAAGGATGGAGAGAATTGTAGTCTGTAAAAGTATTGACTGTAATGAGTTTTGTTCAGTTGACCAGATCCGCACAATGGAGACTCAAGGAGATCTGACAACCATTGGGTCAGACTGCTCCCTTTCCAACAAAATATAAAATCAGATATGGAGTAACATTTTCAAAAGTACCAATGTGACTTGGATGCTTAAGTGCCATTGATCTTCTGCGGGACTTAAGCACCTGAGTCACTTGGATGCTTTTGAAAATGTTATCCCCATAATATCAACTTAAAATTGGATATACGCGCTCTCAGGGAACTCTACCCTGCCTTTGCAGGAGATGGATTTGATGATCTAATGGTTCTTTTTCATCTATAACTACTTTGTCTCTCTGGTCTTAATGGCTCCCTGTAACAAGATGGAGAAGAAATGGGATGAGGACTCAGCAGCCCTGCAATATTTTAACAAACATACTTAACATGGAACTCTTGTGGCAGTAACTAACTAATGGAGATTTTAGAGTCATCATGGCAATTTTTAAACAGCTAGGAAACTTGTTTTGGTTTTGGTTTTACTTTTATTGATATATTAGTACAAAACCTTCAGTTTTCCTTGTTAACATTCAGAATGCAGCTTTTTTTAAAAAATTGCAAGCCAATGCTGTGATTCAGCAAGGTGCTTGATCACACACCCACCTTAAATGCATCTCAGTGACACCACTCTCAGGCTTAAAATCAGACCCAGGCTCCCTGAATTAGAGCCCAAATGAATGTGAAGGAAGATGTGTGCGTGTGTGTGCATGCATATATATTCTCAAAGGGGTCAAACTCTTCATTAGAAATCAGATTAATTAAGGCGCACATTTTTAAAAGTATTTAGGTGCCTAAAGATACAGATAGGTGTCTAGTGAGATTTTCAAAAGTGTCTAAATACCTAACTCCCCACTAGATGGCTAGCTGCATCTTAAACACCGAAATACCTTTAAAAATCTGGCCCTTAGCCTCTCTTGTGGTTAGCAAGCCACTCACAAACCACTTGCATCTGTTTTTCTCTGACTTTGTTATTTGTTAGTATGCACTAAATAATTTGAAGGAATCATTTTCATGCTGTGGGCTATTTGCAAAATGTTTGTTTCATCTGTTTGCTGTTGTTCACGAGTGTGGTTAGTCACCTAAGTTACATAGCATTGTTTCTGCTTCCTGATTGGATAACTGAAACCTTTTAAACAGGGGAACCATAAACAGAAAACAGCAAATAACAAGCAACATAGAATCACAGAATCATAGAAGATTAGAGTTGGAAGAGACCTCAGGAGGTCATCTAGTCCAATCCCTTGCTCAAAGCAGGACCAACCCCAACTAAATCATCCCAGCCAGGGCTTTGTAAAGCTGGGCCTTAAAAACCTCTACCTATGGAGATTCCCACACCTCCCTAGATAACCCATTCCAGTGCTTCACCATCCTCCTAGTTAAATAGTTATTCCTAATATCCAACCTAGATCTGCCCCACTGCAACTTGAGACCATTGCTCCTTGTTCTGTCATCTGCCACCACTGAGAACAGCCTAGCTCCATCCTCTTTAGAACCTCCCTTCAGGTAGTTGAAGGCTGCTATCAAATCCCTCTCCCCCCATTCTCCTCTTCAGACTAAATAAGCCCAGTTCCCTCAGCCTCTCCTCATAAGTCATATGCCCCAACCCCCAATCATTTTCGTTGCCCTCCGCTGGACTCGCTCCAGTTTGTCCACATCCTTTCTGTAGGCGGGGGGGGGGGGGCAAAACTGGATGCAATACTCCAGATGTGGCCTCATCAGTGCCGAATACAGGGGAATAATCACTTCCCTCGATCTGCTGGCAATGCTCCTACTAATGCAGCCTAATATGCCATTAGCCTTGTTGGCTGCAAGGGCACACTGCTGACTCTCATCCAGCGTCTTGTCCGCTGTAATCCCCAGCTCCTTTTCTGCAGAACTGCTGCTTAGCCAGTTGGTCCCCGGCCTGTAGCGGTGCATGGGATTCCTCCATCCTAAGTGGAGGACTTTGCACTTGTCCTTGTTGAACTTCATCAGATTTCTTTTGGCCCAATCTTCCAATTTGGCTAGGTCACTCTCAACCCTATCCCTACCTCCCAGCATATCTACCTTCCCCCCAGATTAGTGTCATCTGCAAACTTGCTGAGGGTGCAATCCATCCCATCATCCAGATCATTAATGAAGATGTGGAACAAAACTGGCCCCAGGACCAACCCCTAGGGCACTCCGCTTGATACCGGCTGCCAACTAGACATCAAGCCATTGGTCACTACCCATTGAGCCCGATGATCTAGCCGGCTTTCTATCCAACTTATAGTCCATTCATCCAATCCATACTTTTTTAACTTGCTGGCAAGAATACTGTGGGAGACCATATCAAAAGCTTTGCTAAAGTCAAGGTATATCACATCCACTGCTTTCCCCATATCCACAGAGCCAGTTATCTCATCATAGAAGGCAATCAGGTTGGTCAGGCATGACTTGCCCTTGGTGAATCCATGTTGACTGTTTCTGATCACCTTCCTCTCCTCCAAGTGATTCAAAATGAATTCCTTGAGGACCTGCTTCATGATTTTTCCAGGGACTGAGGTGAGGCTGACCGGCCTGTAGATACCCAGATTCTCCTTCTTCCCTTTTTTAAAGACGGGCACTATATTTGCCTTTTTCCAATCGTCTGGGACCTCCCCCGATTGCCACAAGTTTTCAAAGATAATGGCCAATGGCTCTGCAATCACATCAGCCTATTCCCTCAGCATTCTCGGATGCATTGCATCCAGCCCCATGGACTTGTGCATGTCCAGCTTTTCTAAATAGTCTTTAACCTGTTCTTTCAGTGCAGCAGTCTGGGAGTTGACCTTGTCTGTGAAGACGGTGGCAAAAAAAGTATGAATTTTAGGACAAATAATTATTCCTGTTAAAGTTTATTAAACTTCTGGAATTCACAAACACTTTCACTAATACCCAGCAGTTGTCCAAATCAACTAATGCACACTAAGCCCCTACAAATCATAGTGAACCAATCTCATTTTATTCACAAAGGTACTTCCAAGTTTTTGCTGCTGTTTTGTTATTTGTACATTTATACTAGAGCTGGTCAAAGAGTTCTGTTTGCTAACATGGGAGCCTAAGACTAGGTGCCTTAACATGTATTTAGGAATCTAAAATGAGTATTTATATTTCTATGTGCCTATTTGGGGATCTAATTACAGATTTAAGTGCTGATCCATAGTACAACTTTGAAAATGTGGCTCTGTGTGTGTGTGTACACGCAGAATCCAAATGCTAATTTATTCTTTATTACCTGGCTCCCAATCTTTATGTCTGTTGACTTTCATAATAAAAAGTGATCAAGCTAATAAAAAACAAACATTCTGGTAGAAACCATGCCTAAACCATTATTAATCCTTTGTGGCAAGAAAGGCAAACATTTGACCCACAAAACACCTGCCCGACAGTGACAATTATTGTACATATATGTGATTTCAGTGAAATCTGAGTGAGCCTATAAGTAACTCATTGAAATACAGAGCAACAGACTTTTTCTTCCCAAGAGGATGTCAAAAACAGCATTCAAATTCCAAAGCAGTAAGGCTCGGCATACATACGAGGTTTTCATCAGTACAGTAGCATTTTATTTTACAGAATACAAATTGTACACAAGAGCTTAAAATACATTGTCTCAGTCTACCTAATTGGAAGATTAGCGTATATATTTTTGGCTATTCTGTGGTTTTCAGAAGACTAGGTCTCTTTTTATAAAATGTTCCAGGCTTAATGCACCATTAGGATAATGTGTGTGTCCAGATTCCCCTGCCTTCCGCAACATGATGTATCACTGCAAAACAGCACAACCTCTTGTCCCTTTGGCAGTTCAAGTGGAATGCGCCTGAAAAAAGAGGCAATGGGATGCTCTTGTGACACTAGGTCTCTTTAAACCGTGGAAAGGATTTCAATTCCTTCTGTTTTATTTACTCTTCCTGGCTACCCACAGTTGTCTCTTTATCTCCTCCTGCAGGGATGCCTGGGGAGCCCAGTGGGATCTCTCCTGGGAAGGAATTCCTGTATTTGAGCAGATGGGTTTCACAAGATGAAGCAAACATAGATTATTCTTTACACACACCATTTACAATTGCCCAGGGGAACATAACAGTTTCAATGTGACTGGACATAACAAAATCACCTACAGTGAAAGATGAGGACATCAATGTGGAGATATAGGCAAATCCCCTAGAGGAACTGGAAGTTCAGGGGAATTTCACCTCTTCATGCCCTTGTTTCATGTTTAATTTTTTTATCCTAAATTACTAGGCAAAGCGACTCAGCAGAATGTCAGCTCAGGAACTCAGTGCAAACTGGATTCTTGCTGACCACGTGAGGAAACCTCACCTCAATCCTAGCTCAACAGCTGAAGGTTTGGCAAGTGCCGTCTCAGCCCATTTGCAAGGAACTGTGGTCCTCATCAAATAAAGCACCACCACTTTGGCAGCACATGCACATCCCTGCTTAGTCGAAAGGTACAGATGAAGAGAACAGAGACTCGGATATGTTTTTAAACCAACTGAGAATGGCCAGGCAAGAAGTAGAGAGGTGGAGGAGTATGGCTCTCCTTTCATTGCAGCAGCTCCTGCTGTGGCTTGTGGACTAAAAGAGGGCTTCAGGCTCTCATTCTCTCCAGCTCTAATGTTACCACTAGATAAGTGTAGGAAACATTTTAATGGCACTGTAGTGCTTTTGAGGTTACAGCAGAAAGGAAAAAAAATCAAAATCCTCCTAATATGTGTGTCAGCAAAACTCAGCATCTCTTTGTACTGTTAAAAGCTATCACTCCATTGGCTCTCCTCCCTTCTCCCCCACAATGACTCAACCACTTTTTGTCCCACCACAACTCAGCTCAGGGCAGGTGATACCAGATGTGCCAGGTCCAGGAAGGGAGTGGGTGCCATGGGGGGAGGGCCCTGCCTGCACACTGTGGCAAGAGCCAATGGCCTGGAGCAGAGAGCCATGCCAGCCCCATGAGATAGGAGCAGCTGTGGGGTGAGTGTAGGGCAGGGTTGCTATGCAACCCCTCCTGGGGGCAGGGGCGGCCCCCACCATAGGGCACTTTAAATGGCATGTTTCACCCCCGGCCTGGTAACATACAGCCACTTTGCACAGGTGTAAACAATATCACAAAAAGTACGGCAGTGGAGAATCAGGCCCACAGTGTATGTATAAAAAGAGAAGGTTGTATGGTTTGCTTTCCCAGGCATTTCCTTTACCTGCTTCAGTTCCAGTGTTATGGTCTCTAAGTACAGCTTTGGTTGCATTCCATGCAGTGCTGCCGCTGAGTTCCTTCACAGAGGTATTTGTTCTGAAACACCCAATTTATTTCCCTTAAATTTCATCTAAAGTGACATGGGAGAAGGAAAGAGGAGTAAGAAGGGGAGGGGGCTCTTCATAAAAAGTTCTTCACTTTCCAAATTCTCCAAGAGGTGGGGGGAGGTTAATTAAAATGTGGTGTTACTGAGGGAGGTGGGAGTTGGAAATCCACCTTCAATAAGAAAGTCTTTCCCCAGGCCACCAACGATTGTCTCTTTCTTTTCCCTTTTCTTGGGCAGGTCTACACTACGGGGCTAAGTCGACCTAAGTTACACAACTCCAGCTACATGAATAACATAGCTGGAGTCAACGTACCTTCAGTCGACTTCTTGCGGTGTCTACACCGCACTGGGTCGATGGGGGAAACTCTCCTGTCGATTTACATTATGCTTCTCGTTCCGGTGAAGTACCAGACTCGACAGGAGAGCAATAGACGGTTGATTTAGCGGGTCTTCACTAGACCCGCTAAATCAACACCCAATGGATCAATCACCATCCTGGTAAGTCAAGACAAGCCCCTTGTCTGTGTAAATGGGGATTCTGAAGGAGCCTAGTTGGGCAGTGGGTAGGGTGAAGAGAAGTCAGTAGTTTTTCCCCGAAAGCAGGGCTTTGGGGGGTAGCTGGGGCAACTATATAAGGTTAGTTTCAGAGTAACAGCCATGTTAGTCTGTATCCGCAAAAAGAAGAACAGGAGTACTTGTGGCACCTTAGAGACTAACAAATTTATTAGAGCATAAGCTTTCGTGGACTACAGCCCACGAAATATGCATCCGAAGAAGTGGGCTGTAGTCCACGAAAGCTTATGCTCTAATAAATTTGTTAGTCTCTAAGGTGCCACAAGTACTCCTGTTCTTCTTTTATATAAGGTTAGAGCAACCTAGAAGAGTGGTTTCAGAGGAAGCTTGGCATGGGGTAGTATGATTCTGTGAAATTACTCACAAATTAGACACAGCGTGGAATGGAAGAAAGCAAGCCAGCTAGCTCCTTTCAGACCTGAGCAATGAGAGCAATGGGCTCCTAGGGGCTTTTCTTCCCCTGTCTCTAACCATTTCACACAAGAGCTCTTGGAAATGGTCAATAAAAAGCCTCAGCTCCCCTTCCAAAGACAGATTCAATCATGGGCATGAACAGGAGAGGCAGGTTGAGATCAAGCTCACTAGAGCCTGCCTGCCACCACCTTCCAGTGGTAGCCTATAGATTCAACCTGTTTATTTGAACAAAGAGAAGGTTCAGAGGTTATTTCATTACAGTCTAAAAGTGCCTACATGGGGAACGGAAATTTGATAACAAATGCGTCTTTAAGCTGGCAGATAAAGGCATAACAAAACCTAATGGCTGGAAGTTGAAACTAGATAAATCCAGACTAGAAATAAAGTGCAGATTTTTAACAGTGAGGTTAATTAACCACTGGAACAATTTACCAAGGGTTGTGGTGGATTCTCCATCACTGGATACTTTTAAATCAAGATTGAATATTTTTCCAAAGGATATACTGTAGCGGAAACAGGAATTAATTCAAGGAAGTTCTATGGACTGTGTTATATAGAAGGTCAAATGAGATGATCACAATGATCTCTTCTGGCCTTCATAACCAATGAATCTATATGAAGTCCCAGCTCCTGTAGGAAGGAAGGGGCAAAGTGAGCAAATATACACTTCTTCTCCCTCTGCCATTTTTATACTACCAATAAGACAAGCCCAGAAGGGTAGCCCTAGAGGAAGACATAGAAATCACTTTAGTATTTATAATGCCCTTGCACTATGGTCATCTGAACATCTTTCCTTTCTGATTCATATACATTCATATTGTACCCATCTGTGAAATACAATCCTTATTTGCACACTGCTTTATCTCCACGCTGTGGAGAGAACACCTGCAATGTCAATGTCTTCAAACCCATTTCCCAATATGCACAGTAAAAATATCCCCCCAAAATGTTCTGTCACTTCCATTAGTACAAACACTGATATTCATTATATTAAGCATCAGAGCTTCTAACTGATGACAGCCGGTAAACCATAAGCTGCTTTGAGGCTTGTCTTCCTATCAGTTCATGCAGCTGGATGGTGTTGGTTTGAAACTATTAGGTTGCTGTAGTTGTTTGGTTTCAGCTTACCATAATTGCTGCCATTTCCACGGATGATTTGGGCTATGTTTGAAACTGACGTATGACATGAAGTGTGCTGCACATGTTGCTTCTCTGTATGTGTCAAGAAATTAGAGAGGGAAAATGAGTGTGTATATATAAACATCTGCCATGAAACTGTCTTCTACTTACTCAGGCCTCTGAGCATTTACTCTACCAAAAGCAACTGGATGTCTTAAATACTTCCTCAGTGATAATCATTCAGGTTGCTGCTACTGGGCAAATTAATTTTCATCAGATAAGGGCAAGGAACACGGCAGGAAAAATATAGATGAATGGCATAGAGAATATTTCATAGTTTCTGAAACAAAGAATCAAAACCAAATAATAGTTACAAGCTATTGGCCAGCTGTTAGGGCTCATCATTTATAAGCCCCAAGCTCTGATCCCTCTGAGGTATTATTATCTTATCCAAGGACAGTGGAATCAGGAGTGTGGGGGCACGTGGGATGGGGGCGGGGTAGTGCCCTTGCAATGGATATACTGGGCAGGGAAGATCTATGTTTCTGCATCCCTCTCCAATGTTTTCCACCCCAACCACTCTCATGGAGGTGAGACTGGGACCCAGCTATATTCCTCCCGCCCATGTACACGGGGGAAAGAGGGGGACATAGGGCAGAGACAAGAGCAGGATCCGAAGGAGGGGCTAGAGCAACCCACCACAGTGCTTGACATCAGCTCAGCAGCCTTCCAACCACCATGGGTCCTGATGGAGACACTCAGTCCAGGGGAGGGGCCAGAGCATTTGTGCTGGCCATTGGGGCAATGGGAGACAGAACAGAGCACCAATACGTGGGGACAGAGATGCGTTGGCACACAGGACATCAGCCACCGGGGGTGAGAGAGAGGACACTGGGCACCAGCTGCCCAAAAACTGCCATAGGAACAGCAGGAGATCTACCAGAACACACCTCCCTAGCCTAGAGCCAGCTGCCCCTCAAGTCTCAATAGTTCTCCTTGCTCTCTTTCCTATCCCTCCACTCCCCCATTCACAGGGAGAGTCATTCCCTCTTCCCCCAGCCCCAACATCTTACCTCAGCTACAGCATCAGAAGCGCTGAGACCTACACACATTGATACTTAACTGATTTGACAGAAACCCTGAGACAGGAAAAGAAACAAGGGGTGATCATACAGTGAGAGGAAGGGTGCTCTTGTGGTGAAGGCACTTGCCTGGGACTCAGGACAGCTGAGTTAAATTCCTTTCTCTGCCACAGCCTTCTTGTGTAGCCTCAGGCACGTCACTTGATCTCTCTGTGCCACGGTTCTCCAACTGTAAAAGAGGGATAATGATGGTTCCTTTCTCCCCTTTGTGCCTGTCTTGCCTATTTATATTGTAAGCCCTTTAGGGCAGGGACTATCTCCTGCTATGTGTAAATACAGTGCCTAGCATGATGGGGCCTTGGTCTTGGTTGGGGCTTTGGGAGCAAGTGTAGTATAAATAATAATAATTATGAAATGAGTACCATGTGTATGGGGTATGTTTTGATCCATAAAAGTATAGGATAAAGGAATGAAATAATAATAAATGATTGCAGATTCTTAAATTTTCCTTTAATAATATGTTTAGGGTGCCTTCCTCTGGGTCTGCATTACTTACGTTGGCTTAAGGGAGATGAGAATTGGGCCCTTCAAATCTCCAGGGATGTTACTGAGTTCAGGGAGGGGAGAGTTAGCATGTGGAAGGAGTGGTGGGAAATGGGAGCATGCCTCTTTTTCCTGTTTCCATATCCCATATTCCTGTTTGTGTATTCCAGCCAGCAGCTGTTACACTACTGGCAGGCACAGTGTCATATCATTCCAGCTGGGATAAATGTAAACACAAGAAGGTGATGGGGGGAGAGAAAAAGGCTTGAAATGTATATTAAATATGATGTCTAGGGACTGCGTTAGCCAGATGGGTACAGAGTAACATTGTTCCACACACACACCTGAAGTTTCTGTCCAGTATAGTAAAGGGATATAGATTACAGTTAATGTTCTGTTGCCCTGTTCTAAGTTGTATTAGTATTTGTACTTCATTAATGATGGGATGGATTGCACCCTCAGCAAGTTTGAGGATGACACTAAGCTGGGGGGAGAGGTAGATACGCTGGGGCGTAGGGATAGGGTACAGAGTGACCTAGACAAATTGGAAGATTGGGCCAAAAGAAATCTGATGAGGTTCAACAAGGACAAGTGCAGAGTCCTGCACTTAGGATGGAAGAATCCCATGCACTGCTACAGGCTGGGGATTGACTGGCTAAGCGGCAGTTCTGCAGAAAAGACCTGGGGATTACAGTGGACGAGAAGCTGGATATGAATCAGCAGTGTGCCCTCATTGCCAAGAAGGCTAATGTCATATTGGGCTGCATTAGTAGGAGCATTGCCAGCAGATCGAGGGAAATGATTACTCCCCTCTATTCAGCACTGGTGAGGCCACATCTGGAGTATTGCATCCAATTTTGGGCCCCCCACTACAGAAAGAATGTGGACAAACTGGAGCGAGACCAGCGGAAGGCAACAAAAATGATTAGGGGGCTGGGGCATATGACTTATGAGGAGAGGCTGAGGGAACTGGGATTGTTTGGTCTGCAGAAGAGAAGAGTGAGGGGGGATTTGATAGCAGCCTTCAACTACCTGAAGAGGGGTTCCAAAGAGAATGGAGCTAGACTGTTCTCAGCGGTAGCAGATGATAGAACAAGGAGCAGTGGTCTCAAGTTACAGGGGGGAGGTCGATATTAGGAAAAACTATTTCACTAGGAGGGTGGTGAAGCACTGGAATGGGTTACCTAGGGAAGTGTTGGAATCTCCATCCATAGAGGTTTTTAAGGCCCGGCTTGACAAAGCCCTGGCTGGGATGATTTAGTTGGGAATTGGTCCTGCTTTGAGCAGGGGGTTGGACTAGATGACCTCCTGAGGTATCTTCCAACCCTAATCTTCTATGATTCTATGACCTAACAACAATGACTAAAGCTCTACTCCTTTCACGGAGTTGGAGTTATTAAGTCAGTGTAGTGGGTGAGTTACATTGGTTGGAGCTGCATTTTAGTGTAAACACCTACAGAGTTGGGTCAATGTAAGCTGCCTTATGTGGACTTAACTCTGATATGTAGACCAGGACTGTGTGTTTGGATCTTTGAGTGCTATAGCAAGACAAATAATAAACAGTGGTGGATGTGTAGTGGGGCAATTGCTCCACTGTGGCAGAGGAGGGGTAAATAGCAGCCCTTGGAGCGGCTGCGCAGAACCCAGCCAATCAAAAAGGCAGCAAATCAGGGCCAGGCTGGACCCTATATAAAGGCTGCAAAGCAGAGGAGAGAGGAGTCTCTCCCTGATAAGCAAGGGAAGAGGACTGGCTCCCAGTGATAGCACCTTAGATAGAGCAGCACTGAGCAGGCTCAGGGGAGTAGAGGGAAAACTCCAGCCTGATACCTGCCAGGCTGAGGTCCCTGAAAGAAAGGGCCAAGAAGGTGCAAGGGCCAAAGGAGAAGTAGCCCAGGGAGCGTGAGCAGTAGAAGGGAGAGAAGGAGGGCAGGACATGGCTGCCACCAGAGGGTCCCTGGGCCAGAAACCCAGAGTAGTGGGTAGCCCTGGATACCCTTCTCCCCCCTTACACTGCACCTGGCCATGGAGGAGTGTGGCCAGATACAGACTGTGGCTTGCCCCTGAGGCAAGGGGATAGAATTTGGGGCTGCAGTTGGCCACAAGGGCAGGGGCAGATGGAGGACTACGAATACCCCCCGGAAGGGGAGAGAACCGAGTGAGGCACAGCCAGAGGGCTGTGTCCAGAAGAGGATGCTGCAAGCCAGGGAGCAACACAGGTCCCAAACAAACAAACGAACAGGAGAGCAGACAACAGGTGGGACACCACCCACAGAGAGCGTTCCACGGCTAGGACAGAGCTAATTCCCGGAGCAACCAGTAAGAGGTGCCACAGTGGTGAGTTGGCAACCCGTTACAGCATGTCATACCCTCTTTTGTTACCATTCATAGAACTGATGGCTACAGCATCTAGTGATGCACCAGTGGAAACCCTTACTGTAGTTTAGTCTAGTTGATTCATGCAGTCTTTTTTATCCCTTATTAATAAGACATATTTGAAAGTGAAATATAGCATACACAGTGAAAGGAAGGGATTCAATGCCTTGCTGCTATCAGCCTTTGTGGCACTGAATGAAATAGCAGGTTGTAACAGTCTTTTGTTTTTCAGACCAGTATTCAGACCCTGCATTTTTGACCCATTAGTCCTCCATCCATGCTAACACATTTTTGGAAACGCTACACAGATGCTGCAAACAGTGTATTTGCTGACGCCAACTGTAATCAGAAGCATTTCACAGGGACTGCTGGCAGCAGCAGTGCTGACTGTGGGGAAAAAAACAGTGAATGAAACGGAGTTACAGTTACAAAAGCCAAACTAAAACAAAGTAAAATCTCTCACGTTCACAATAGTTTTATAGTTTATACAGAGAGTTCTGCTATCTGCACCCCTTCTACTCCTGGTCTTCTTGTTGAGCCTACTCCTGGTCCCTCATAGGTCCATGAAACCTCACTGCTTGGGGCCAGATTCTCAGCTGGTGTGTAGGCTGCACAATAATGGATGTGCAGACAAACAGAACCTGAACTGAAATTAAAGAAGATGGGGGAATGCTGCCAGCTTAGGATTCAAAAAACATTCTCCAAGCCATGGAGAAAGAGAGCCTGCCCCAGGCTGTGGAGCTGTACTCTTGAGATTTCCAGCGGCTGTTATTCTAATAATACCTAGATTCTATAGCACACTTTTTATTTTCAGTATGTCTGAAAGTGCAGCAAGTATCATTTATCCCCATTTTGCAGCTGGAATACTGAAGCACAGAGATAAAGTGACTTACCCAAGGCCATCCAACAGGCCAAAGGCAATGCTGGGAAGAGAACCCAGGTCTCTAAGTCCCTATCTGGTGCTCTATTCTCTAGCCAAACTATATGGAGTCCGCCATCGTCACCAAATAGAGTGAACAGCTTCTTACTCAATCTACAGCACAGCAGATGGTTTATGATAGCCATGACAGGAGAATATGTAGCACAGCAGCCAGACTGTGAGGAGCAGAGTTCTCCTATTTTCTTGCAAACATTCAAAACTTTTATTTTACTAAGGGAGCAGAAAGATCTCTCTCCCTTCACAGATAGTGATTGCAAAAAGAAAATGAAGAAAAATACGACTAAACCTGGGAGGACTGATTCCTTCAAACCACAAATGCTGGACTAATTCAGAAAGCACCAGCACCATTTTGTTCTGTGAGTACAGAGAACGAGGAAGGCAACTCCTGAAATGAAATTATTTCACCTTTATATGTCAAAGTTGATGTTTTTCAAAAATCTCTGACATCTGTGGAAGAAAAAGTGAAATCGATATTAAGAAAATTGACCATTTCTGATTCTTAAATGACTGGGGCTAAACTTGAGGAGAATGATTCAAACCCTGAAAGACTGCAGGACAAACCTTTAACCTTGTACAATTCCTTGTCCAAAATACACCAACTTGAGCAACACAAAAAAAAGATGTGTTTTTATAGCAAATGGAGACAAGGCACTGATAGTTGCCCGGGGATTACCTCAACCACCTACACTGAGGTAAAAATTACCTGTGATAAAAACTATACTGAGGTTAGAAACTAGCTGTGTCTTGTCTCCCCTAGCATTACAGTGAGTTAGCTAATTTGAGTTAGGTATTTCACTGTAAAAACACACCTTTTTGGGCAATGAAGACTCCCAGCCTAAGACTTCTTTACACTCACACATTGATAAAAGAGTGAATGTAGGCCATAAATAAAGGTAAAGCAGTCAGAAGCTGCATCTTAGCAATTAGGAGGGAGCCTAGATTTACCTCAACATGTTAAAATTATAGCTGTCTTGTCTCTGTTATGATTTTACTTTGCATTTGTTATTACATGTTAGCTAGTGCATTGTAAAAACACCCTTTTTAGTGCAATGTAGACAAAGTTGGAGTTTGAGGAAGCCTAAATTAGTATAATGGTATCTAACTTACATTGTTTTACACATCACCTACCAATTTGACCCAAAGGGTATATAGACACTGCAAAAGAAAAAGATCACAAATTACCTATGGTAACATGAAAGCAATCTACAAAAATTTCTAATGAATTCCCATATAGCAGCATAAAAAGTAGTTCCTTACAAATGTTGTAGCAATAAGCACCAGAAACTATATGATTATATTCAACCAATAGTTAAAAATGAATACATTAAAATATAAGGTTGATCTAAGATTCCACTAACAGCTCCCCTTCCAATTCAAGTAAGGACAAATCACTTGCATTTACATCAGATTTCATGTTCTGTTTTGAATAAAGTCCACCAGTCAGACTGAATTGTAAAACAAATATGTATTTTTATTTTGAACAACCTGACATGAATATGGCTAAGGGAGTCTGAATTCTGCATGAATCCACTGAAGACTGAGAACTAATGATAAATCCTCCTTCTCCAATGTCAGGTGGATTGAGTAATGTCTGGAAAAACTAAAATTTTAAAAACATCTGGACATGTCAGGACAGCTTAAATTTCCAGTCTGTGGCAAAAATGAAATTAACAATGAGATTGATTTGAAATATAGTTTCATACCCCAATGTAGATGTTAATTAAATCACCATGACTCTTTCCTTTAAAAAAAAATAAGTTCTCTCCACTGTCGCAAATGGAAAGATGTGTTTAATAAAACAATACTTTGTGGGAGGAGATAGAGAGAATGAATATGCACCAACTTAGTCACCTGTTTTTCTGGTGGAATGTAACTTCTGACTTTAAGATCACAAAGTCAGAATGCCTTCCTTCTTGTTTTGCGTTAGCCATACACCTGTGGGATTAGCAGTACTTGATGTTACGTGGCTTAGTAGATATTGAACAGCTAATATGATTTTCTTTCCAGTGAGAACCCTTCTTTGGAACACATCTAAGATACCTTTGATCAAAGCACAGAGCATATAGGTTTAGAAACACTAAAAAAAAAAAATGCTGAGCTTCGTTGACACATGGGTACAAATGGCAATGGGAAAAGTACCAATTACAGGCCTCTAGGAGGATAATCATTAAGTACCTTGATTTCAGATTTCTTTATTTGGCCATAATCTGATTCCAGCAGCTTTAAGGGACTAATTTATTCTCTTCCATCATAATAATAAAACGCAAGTATTGGCATATGTATGGTGGCCTAAGAGTCTACCAAAAATATAGATTTTGGAACAGAAGTACTGTTAGATTGGCTCATTATAAGTAGAACAGGACTGCACCCTCAGCAAGTTTGCAGATGACACTAAACTGGGAGGAGTGGTAGATACACTGGAGGGTAGGGATAGAATACAGAGGGACCTAGACAAATGAGAGGATTGGGCCAAAAGAAATCTGATGAGGTTCAACAAGGACAAGTGCAGAGTCCTGCACTTAGGACGGAGGAATCCCATGCACTGCTACAGACTAGGGACCAAATGGCTAGGCAGCAGATCTATAGAAAAGGACCTAGGAGTTACAGTGGACGAGAAGCTGGATATGAGTTGACAGTGTGCCCTTGTTGCCAAGAAGGCTAATGACATTTTGGGCTGTATAAGTAGGGGCACTGCCAGCAGATCGAGGGACGTGATCATTCCCTTCTATTTGACATTGGTGAGGCCTCATCTGGAGTACTGTGACCAGTTTTGGGCCCCACTCTACAAGAAGGATGTGGAAAAATTGGAAAGAGTCCAGCGGAGAGCAACAAAAATGATTAGGGGGCTGGAGCACATGACTTACAAGGAGAGGCTGAGGGAACTGGGATTGTTTAGTCTGCAGAAGAGAAGAATGAAGGGGGATTTGATAGCTGCTTTCAACTACATGAAAGGGGGTTCCAAAGAGGATGGATCTAGACTGTTCTCGGTGGTACCAGAAGACAGAACAAGGAGTAATGGTCTCAAGTTGCAGTGGGGGAGGTTTAGGTTGGATATTAGGGAAAAACTTTTTCACTAGGAGGGTGGTGTAGCACCGGAATGGGTTACCTAGGGAGGTGGTGGAATCTCCTTCCTTAGAGATTTTTAAGGTCAGGGTTGACAAAGCCCTGGCTGGGATGATTTAGTTGGGGATTGGTCCTGCTTTGAGCAGGGGGTTGGACAAGATGACCTCCTGAGATCCCTTCCAACCCAGATATTCTATGATTCTATGAATTATTACTATAAATGACTAATAAGAATATTGATAATTGTGAATAATATTTGTTGCACACTTAACCTTTTATTCCATTTGTGAATCCTGTGTTAACAGCCTGATTTTTATTGGTCTTTTTGCATAATTATTCAAAATTGTTTATGTACATTATTTATAACTGTGGCTATTTATAACTATAAGCTGTTCATGCATAGCTCAAATTGACTATTTTATCATATCCCTAACCAGGTTCAGTGTTTCATTGCACTAGGCACTGTACACAGTCCCAAAGAGGCAGTCTCCGTCCCAAAGAGCTTACAATGTAAATAAACATGGCAGGGAAACGATAATGGACAGACAACATGAAATCAAACTGTTAAATGGTAAAAAACTTGGTAGTTACTCAGTAGCTTTGTGGTTGCTGAGTTTTGTTTAGTAATTTCCCCAAACCATTCCTCTATCCCTCTGCTGTACAGGTACCTGGCCAACCTGCCCCATCATTGCTATCTAAAAGAGACCTCCTTTCAGTGTTAGACGTTTTTAAAGTTTATTGTTTCTGCCCCCTGGTTGGATAAGTGAAACATTTTTAAACAAGAGAATAGTGAATATTCTTTAGACACATGAATAGCTTTGTTCACCAGTGAGTATGGGCATTGACTGAAAACCAGCCATCTCCAAACATGAGAATGTTTATAAATAGAGAATAAACAAAGAGCATAAATATGGTTGAAGTATGTAGCTGTTCAGAAATCAAACAAAGGTTTGTGTTTTGCAATATTTGAACAGATTAATTTTAAGTGTGTTCTTAAGTTTCTGGTCCATTGTCTATTTTGGTCCCAACTAAGCTATTTGCTGGAAGGAATCAAACCCAAAGAAATCTATTTTCAACCCAAGGGAGAAATAAGTATTAAAATTTAACTATGTGTGACTGTGACTAGTTCACAAAGAGACCAGTTTTAGACTTCTATGCCCTTTAGTTGTAATCTTACACAAGTGGTATCTTGACTACATCTGTTGGACCAAACCTGATAATAGAAATAAAAATGAGCAAAGCACTTTTTGCACAGCTCTCTCATCTGCAGATTTTTAAAAGCACAAGCTCAAACAGGAGGTGCAATGCTATCATTTCATTCACGTATCATACTCTTTTCAGTTATGTTTTAAATTAAGGTTCCCAAATAAGGACTAATTGTTAAAAATCTATAAGTATTTAGTATTTATCAAGGTTTATTCACCATGATATTATGTTAAAATGAACAGAAAAAATACATTTATTTTACATACTACTAAATTATATTTTTTCTAATAAAGGTTTTTAAACTATTTACAGTAAGTCTTTAAATTCAACATTTTAGAGATTTCATAAGACAAATCTCTGTCCTATACTAATTATTAAAAAATTGGAGACCTGTCTTCATCTGGTGTATCTTGACATGCTCTGTTGACTTCAAAGGAGTTATGCTGATTTACACCAGTTGAGGATTATTGGAGATTTAATAAATATTTAAGTCTTTAAGATAAGATTTGATATTTTATATAAAACTATAATTTTAGTATCAACACACTTACATGTACTTTGATAACTGCTTTTAACAATCAAATATTTTATTACCATACTGTAGCTGCCTTATTGAATTGAATTTAAATATACATTTGGGAACCTTAATCACAAGTATTCTCTTCTCTAGTGAAATACAATATCTGTCTGTTTCAAAAGGAAAAGTTTAGACGTCTCCCTGTATACCAATATTCAAAGGCCTCCAGATAAGGCAAACGTATTGAACTACTTTAGTTATATGATGTCTTCCCCTGAAAGCAACCATGAAGCAATGTTGCAAATTATTAAAATGCTGGAATAGCCAGTGCTGTGACCTTCTCAGAGTACTGCATTTGTGGATGCTACTTCCTGAAATACCATTCAAGTGAGATACCCATAACAAGTTGGCAGTTAAATTACCGTTCCTTTATTCTGCTTAAGTTATCAGCTCCTTAGGGCATAGATTGTCTTTTTATTTAATGTATTTACAACACCTAAAACAATGGTGCCCTGACTGGGCCTTTAAGTGCTATCACAACCTAAATTATTATTATTGATTATGATGATAGTATTTCCAAAACTATATTTCAATAACTTATTTACTAGTAATAATATGATAATAAAATTAAATGCTTATTTACTAATATCTTTTTAAAACACTCACACTTTTTCATTTCATTATTTTGAAATGTAAATGACACATGTATTTATGTATAAAAGAAATAAATACATTTCATGTGCTAAAAGTTCAATGAGATTCTTCAGCAGTCCTACAGATCAACAGTAAAACATTCCTTAGAACAATTGCTAAAACCATCGATTAATTTAAATGGAAAATAAAGATGTTCCATATTGTCCCTCTGACATATAGTAAAGAGATGATTAACTTATGTGGTCAAAGAGGCAAAAGGTGAGATGTGAGATGCCTGGGAGCCCAAGAGATCATACAGCAATGTTGGGAATCTAAAAAATGTCCTTAGAGATATGGTGTGGGCTGCATATGTACAAAAACAAACAGTTAAAAAGTAATGACAATGCTTAACAACCATATGCAACCAGCAAAAGCTGGAACACTATCTGAGCAGCTGTGGACATAGACTGTTATTTAATGAATGCTGTGAACTTATAGGGGAATTAGTAAGAGATATGGACCCTTTCACCTCTAGTTTACTGGCTCAGTTCCATCAATTCCAGGCAAGATTGGTAATGACTGAAAGCTGTTACCCGCTGTCAGTCAGTCAGCTATGTAAAAATAATCGATGGTCTCAATGGCTAGAGAGAAGACAGGTGTCTATCCCATAAAACCCTCCACCACTAGTGGCACTTATTAGCACATTTTTTGGCAGACTCTGTGGAGAAGCCAAAGACTGAAAGGGCCATGAAATATTTTTGTCACCTAGATGTGGCCACATCTGAGCTGGCACATTGGTAGCTTGCACTGCTGCCTAGACTGTCTCTGTTCTGTGGTTAAAGAAAGAGCTTCAAGCCTCAAGGACATCAATTTAGCACCTTTCATGAGCATTTCATTCAAGAAAGAAAAATACAACTTTTAATGTTTTTACCTGTGTGACCAGTAACAGTTTTGATTATTTAAATACATGGGCTATTTTAAAGTGCTATTTTACTTTTCTTAATATATACTGTATCTTTTGGTTCTGTATTTCACACTCTTTAGACAATGCAACAGAACAATTTCACTTTTGTTTTTCATCAGTTTTGTTTTGTCATTTTCATGCAAAACGACAATATCGTCGATTGGCTTTTCCAACACTGCAGGGGAGTATTTAAATTTAAAGAAACTGTGGCCAGCTAAAAGTGTTAATGAAAACATATGGTCGTTTTATCATATTTTTCTTTTCTTTTGCAGAGGTGTGCTTTCAAAAAGAGTTACTTTGTACTGGGCAAAAACTAGTTGATGGTGTCCCTTTAAGACATCCTGCTTTGCAGGGTCACTATACTTGAGACAAAGAACATACATATCCTTTACACAAGAATCATTTATAGCCTAGTGTTTTTTCCTGCCTCCCGAAACATGGGCTACAGGGCACATATCTTCTTACTCAGTGTTACATGAGGGCAAACTGTGTATTTCCTCTCCAAGCACATGGAAGCTGGCCAGCCAGCAGAGTTCCGCTGAAATCAACTGGGGAAATGCCAAACAAACCAATTAGGACAGGAAATAATAACGAGGAAGCCCATGTCCATCATTATGAATTTTTGTTTTCAGAGAAGGAAATGTTGTGAGTTGTACAAAGAGAAACGAGGCACCACAGGCAGCTGGCAAGGCCCAATCCTCATCCCACGCCTGCAGAGAGGAAAGCAGCAGAACAGGATAGCAGAGGACATACAATGTGGGGAAGTACTGCCTGCCTCTCACATAAAGTAGGTGTAGTGAGTGAATGTTAGTACTGTTGTTATGTCTAGTACGATAGTACCCGTTGCAGTAGGTGTTGTACAGGCACAGAGGTACCTGTCTCTGAGAACTTACAATCTAACATGACAAGCAACATACCATGAGGGAGAGAAAGAGGAGGAGACAGGGTTTGTATACATACATATTATGTGCTTTCCATTTATTTTGGTAGTTTTGCAATTAAAGAAATAAATACAAGGGAGACATTGTAACTTGCACTCTGTGTACAAAGTAAGGCACCCCTTTGCTCCTTGTATGAGCTGCCTGTGTCCTGGGTAGTAAAATGGGTAGGGAACAGACTCCACAGGGTACTCTTGCACAGGTAGTCAGCAAGTGGGTGGGGAGATGGGAATCAGGCACTGCAAGGCTCCCTCTGCCCTCCCCCAGTGTACTGGGATGATCCAGCTCAATCAGTGCAGAGGGAAAAGGAATCTGCATTAGGTACCAAGTTCAGGCTGACACGTTTACCGGCAAGGGGGAAAATATGGACCATATGGTGACTACTTGAGTCACAGTCTGGCACCTCAGCTGCTTCTGGAACAGGGCAAGTATTCTCTGCCCCCTTATCAGGGCTTGCAGGGCTGCCCAGGACAGGGCAGTTTGCCTCAGGCCCCCTGTTTGAGAGGGCCCCCAAACTCAGTGGCACTGCAACCCAGACCAAGCCTGAGTGGTACTACAAGCTTGTGCACCAGGTCTCCATGCCCAGAGAGGGGAGCCAGATCCAGGAGTCGCTGTTGTTGAGTGAGTGTGGGTCGGGCTTGCTCTCCAACATCTCCCCCGTCTCTGCGAGGCCTTCCCTCTGTGTTTTGCAGCCTTAATTTTTTTGGATGAGTAGGGGGAACTCAGTTTCAGAGTTTGTCCCAGGCCCCCCAAATCCTCTGTGTGGCCCTGAGGGCTTGTGGTACTATTGTGCCCACAATGAGAGTGATTTTTTTTCTGCTTTACGGTAACCGTGTTTCTAGGGGGAGGGGTGTCTTTCTTTTTTACTATAAGCAACATTTCCTGCTTTAAAAATTCATGAAATGATCTTGTTACGTGGATAGCTACACTTTAAGGAAACCTCATACTTTAGTTCTCTCAAGCTGCCCTGTCATTACCTTGAAAAGTCCAATAATCCCTGCTTAAAGATCTCCTTTCCTTTCTCCCCTGGGCTCTGACCTAAAGTGAAGCCAACACAAAATAAACTTTAGGGTACTTTTTAAAAAAAGTGTTCATTACATATGCTGGGGATCAGCTTCACGAGGCTTTTATACTCCCCTTACTTCTCTCTCTTCCTTTTCAAGAGAAGTTTTTAAAACAGTAAATGGAAGGATTCCAGGTATTATGTTACTGCCAAAAATTAATTTAATAAACAAAAAGAGAAAGTCTGTGAGTTGAAGAGTAGAAGTGGGAAGCATATTGGTAAGCAGCTTTCCCTCCGCATTTGGGAGCTTAGACTTTTGGAAGAATAACTGGTTCCATTTACCTTGAAAATGGAGGCCTCAACAAGACGCAGGACTGCCATGCTTCTGTGCTGCAACTCAGTATGTTTGTAAAAGGCCTGTAAGGCCTTGTACACTGAACTCATTACCATTTGCTATGGGAGAAGAAACGGACACTTCACCCAGTTCAACTTCAGATCACCAGTTTTACAGAAGGTCTATAATATAGTATAAAAGCTGGTGCACACACTCCTTTTAGACTCAAAGTATCTTTTTTTTTTTTTTACCATAGTAGGACTAAGGTTGAAGAAGAAGGTTAGAAAGTGCCTGCTCACTGAAGAAGACCCTAAGAAAAAAGTGAATGTGTTTACAAGCGGGGGCACTGTGCTGCTCTGTAGTGGAGTGGATGTTTTCAACAAAGATACTTCTTTGTTTATTTAGACTCATCCACTGGAAAAGGAGAACTTAGACCTTCCCCTAGGCACTCCCTGACCAATCTTATATTGACAGGAAATAGACTACTCCTGTAGGCTCACTTTCATTTCAACCAATAAAAACATAACAGTAAAAATTAATAATAATTATTAGTAGTAAGATCTCCTTCTAGAACCTTCCATTTCCTCACAGTTAGGGGAAACAAATGGGCCTTCCTGAATATCAATAAATTAGGGTTTTTGCAAGCCAAGGGTGAGAACGAGTTCCCAAGCTGAGGAGAGCCTTGCAGAGAGTTCTCGTCAAGCTGCCCCCTCTCTCTTATCCAGGTGAGGCTCCAGTTCAGGAATAGCCTCTCATTTCCGCTCTGTCATTATGACACAGAGATTTGGTCTTTTTTCAGAGAAATAGGTCGCAGGTCTACTTTAGGGCTTTACAGGTCAAAACCAACTACTCAGGTTCTCCCCGGTAATTAATAAGTAGCCAGTGCAGATCCAAAAGCATTGACTTCATCAGTTACTGGAAAGATGTGCCCTGTAAAAAAAGCAAGCTGCAAATTCTGCACCAGCATCAGTTTCCAGATAAATCCAAGATGTAGCCTCACAAAATCTAATCTACTGCAGTAGTCTAATCTGCTGCTGATAGTTGCAAAGTCTGCAACAGAAAGGATTCGTTGTAACCCCTTAGCCATAAGTAGATGGAAAACAGCTGGCCTGGCCATAACTGCTACCTTATTTTCTGGTAGTCCAGCCAGATGCCTCTTTCGTCAACATGCAGCAGGTAGACCCCTCAATCAGAGTTTAATGACACTACTCACATAAGTAAGGGATGCAGAATCAAGCCCTGGGGTTTTTAATTTATTGGTATTATTATTTACTGTTGGCATTATGGTAGCATCTATGGACTGGAGATCAAGGCCCCACTGTGCTAAGTGATGTGCAAACAGACTAAGAGACAACCCCTGCCCTGAAGAATTTGGGTGTTTGTTTTTCCTTATTATGGAAATGAAGCAACCCTGCATGTCTGAAGTTACTTTGTATAACAGGTTTTTTGTATTTCTTCTTGATTTGCCAGAAGTCTCTTCCCTGTGATAATATTTCACCTTTCAGTTTTCTTTCAAGATATTACAATTCAAAACCTTTTAGATGTGTTTTGATTTTTAGACAAAAGGTTTTCCTTTAGTGTTCTCATGTTCAAATTAAATCCACATTATTAATAAAAGCCCTTCACATCAATTATATTTCTTAATGTCAAGACATACAACACAACGATTTAACTCTTCAGTAATACACTCAGATTCTCATTTATTTAAGCAATGCCGTAGTGTATTCACATTCAACTGTAATGTGCAATAGCCCAACTTTCTAAGGACTATTTATTCAAATAGCAACAAGTCCAACATGTAAGTAGTATGCTCCCTATATGGTGAAAGCCTGGCACCATTGAAGACAAATAGATTCTTATAGCTGCATTTATCACCATAGTGTCTGACTGCCTTCTAAGGTTAATAACCCAAATTGCAATAAGCCAATAGTATAAGATCAAGATTTTCAAAAATGTGTACCCCAGGTTAAGCTTTGAGTATATAATATCATTCAGATGGGCTAGGTGCTCAGCACTTTTGAAAAACAGACCACTTATTTAGGTGACTAAATACAAACTAGGAGCCTAAATTTAGGTACTCTTTTTTTAAATCTTGGCATAATTGTCCAACTTTCTTCCCTACTTCTCTGAGGTAATCAGCACTTTAATTTTAAATTTCCTTCCTTCCTCCTCTCTCTCTCCCTTTCTGCTTCTACCTCTTCCTCCTCCTCCTTCCATCTTCACTGTTTTGAGTTGTGTCTGTGAGAATACTAGATTGAAGTTGTGAGTTTCAAGCCTTGTTCCAAAGGCTACAAGTGGTGTGACCATTCTAATGTGCTCTGAAAGGAGTCCCAGAATCCTGACCCTGTTGTCAAGAAAGCCATGTCTCTCACTGTTCCTGTATGAGCTTCACCTCTAAGTTGACAACTTCATCATTCCTGAGGAAAGCAGCTGTCATGGGAGGTCACTATCACAATAAGAGACACTCTCTGTGGTATCTTGGACCAAGTCCATTGCGGGCGTTGAAGATAAACATTGAGACCTTGATTTTGACTTAGTATTTCATGGGGAGCTAGTGTAGTGAGTTGCATTCCAGGTTGATGTGCTTTTGGCAAGTGGTGTTGCTGAGGAGAAGAGCAGTAGCATCCATGACTAACCGAAGCATTTTGCATGCTGTATTGCTCATTTTTAGGGATAATGCATTGCACTAGGCCAGCCTGTAGATATGCGTCATGGTGGCCTGGTCTGTGCTGGGTAAGATAGGGCATAGTCTTTTGATAAGTCATAAATGGAGGAAAGTTTGGAAAGAGGTTTTTTTCCCCCTGCTTGTTGTTACCCATGAGTCCAGCAGCAGTGAGGAGGCTGCAGATCATTCTGACAATCTGGGGGTAAAAGGAGAGCCAGGTGATAGTCGTTGCTAGGTCTTCAAGATGGTTCCCTCTTTCCACCAATTTCTTGACCAGGTTTAGCCATCTGCCTTTCACCCAGGTGCTGCTGATTTCAGCTGAGATAGTTGGGAAATGGTGTATTTGCTATGAACCTCAGCAGCAGGACTTGTCAAGACATTTTCTATATGTAATTTGAATAGGGAACACTATTATTTTAGCTGTTCCTCTGAATCTTAAGGTATAGTTTGGGCTCCATTCTCCCCTATGGGTCAAATCCTGGTTACCACAGAAGCCATTTCTGACAGACATTTATTGTACACAGCTCTAATTTCACAAAGCAATGACTACTGGAAAGGATTTTTCCCTTGTGAATTCTTTGGGATTCCTCCCTCCAAGAAGCAACAAGCCTGATTCTTCATAGTCACGCTGGTGTAACAGGGGGAAAATCAAGCCCAATGTGGAGTAAATGCAGTTTTCTCCTTAACATTTCTGTCTGTGGTGTCCACTCTACATAAAAATAAAACTGAACACTGCAAAGTATAAAGGGGAGACATTCACAGGACCCAAAACTAGATCTCATAAATCTGTATGATTCTCATTGAAACAGAGGTCTTCTGTAATCTGCTGTGTTCCCACAAAACTCCCTGCTACTGATTAACCAGTGGCCCTTTATAAATTCACAAAGTAGGGAGGACAGGTAGATATGTACACAAAGAAGCAAGGTATATCTTATACAATTACTAATACCACCCACATCTAGGGAATAGCAAAATGGATGGAAATAACTCCAAAGAGGAAATCCAATCCAATTTTGTTTTCCAAGTAGAATGTACAGTATCCTCAGGAGTAAGTAAGGGGGAAACTAAAACAGGAGTTAAGGGCACTGACTACCAGTTGGAGGAGAGAAACATACATTAGTCAGTTCAAAATAGCCCCACCAGGGCTGTTCTGCCTGGGGGAATAGTTCCTGTAAGAGGGCAGAGAGAGTTAGTAAGGGAGCAGGCAGTCACAGGCACCTACCTGGGGAAGGGACAACTGCCATGTGTTTCATATTGGACTTCTATTCACACTGTATCCCCAAAAGCTTTACAGATTATGGGCTGGATTCACCACCGGGATGAATTAGCACTTAAAATGGAGGAGGGCTGAGGAGATGGGACAAGTGGTTCTAAGCCACCTTCCTGCTGCCCCAAACCTAAAATGACAGGGGGCTGAATCTACCCCCAGTATAAGTTAAAGCAGCATGGGGGCTGCAGTGGCTCTGTTGGCCCAGAATCAGCAGCATGTTGTGTTTTCCATGCTACCCCTAACACACCCCATTTTCAGATGAGAGGTAAAAGAGAGGAGAGCTAGTGACAAAGGCTGTTCCAGATGGCAGGATCTGCAGGGGATAAGGTTTCCTTGCACCAACAGTGGGCAGACTGAGGAGGGACAGAGGGGTGAGCAGTGATAGATAAGCTGGGATTGGAGTAGAGAGAGAAAAGTACAAGGTTTGATTCCCATACTGTGCTCTGCTACACATTCCAGACTTCTCTGCAAAGATTACTATTAGCACAATGTCTTTTAATTCAATCATCAACTAGTTTATTCTGACAACTGTTTGCTCTCACTGCAAATGAAAAATTATATGAATGCTAAACTCAGAGTTTCCTCCTGTTAGTTTTCTGACTGATGCAGCCAGCATCTCCTGCTTGTCTTTAATATAAGTGAGTAGGAATAGCACTGAGGTACAATATAGCTGTTAAAAAGCTTTCTGGTTACATGGTGGTTTATTTTCCTGTAGTACTGCCAAGCAAGTGTCAAAAAGGGTGGATAAAAAACTAGGTTCTCGGAATAAATGGCACATTCCTCCCTGCCTTATTACAAATACTGTTGAAGGGAATGATAAAACTCAGCTGCCCTGCCCTGCCATCTTTCTTCAGCAAACGCAGACTTGAACACAAAACCTGCAGTAATTTCAGCACTTTCACTGAGTGCAAGTGTAACCTAAACATGGGCAGGAGGCAAAACACAAAGACATCCCTATTTGGTGTTTGTTGGAAACAGCCTTTGCATATCTATTTCGTCCTCCTCCTCCTATGACCTGTACATAGTTACCAAGCATTGCATTCCACAGTGTGTTAGAAGTCAGACTGCCTGGGTAGTCACTGTATCATGCACTCATATTGCTATGTCTGTGGAAAAGTTACTTTCTTCTCAGTCGCTCTAGCTGGGCAACAGTTTGAAAGATGGGCTGGGTCCTCAGCTGGTGTAATGGTACGATGGGGCTTTACACCAGCAGAGGATCTGAACTACAATAACAACATGAGTGGGATGTCAATACTCGCACGCTCTCTCTCTCTCTCTCTCTCTCTCACACACACACACACACACACACACACACACACACACACAGTAGGGTCAGGCCACTGGGTACATGTGACACCCCCATAGTGCTGTGCTCTGCAATAAAAGCAGAAACACAACCCAGTCTGTGACAGTGCTATCTTTTTGCTGGACCTGTCTGCCATATGGATCTCTCTTTAAGAAGACCTCCGATGCATCTGCTGGCTACGGGAGCCCTGGCACTGTACCTCCATTACACCCACACTACCACGAATTGGGGGGTGGGGGGTTACCATTGAAACAGAGCTGGTGTGGAGGCCTGTGGCATCATGCAGATGATCATGGCCTCCCACAGATACCTTGTAACTCACAGGGGTGGTGGGTCAGCCTTGCAGCCTGTTCCATTCATATCTCCACCCCTGATGGAACAACTAGGCAGAAATCTCCAGGAAGGAAAACCTCCCCTGTGGTGCCCACCCAGAGGTTTTCCCATTACAAGAGGAACTTAGGTCCTGAATAAGGACCACAGGATTTAGCTCTATGTTGATATGTTTGGCTCTGTGGAAGATGATATACCTTGAAACCCAAGCCATGCTGAGAATATAATAAAGTAAGGTTTGTTTCCTATATTTTATGCTATTTTCAAAACAAACAGAGTGCAATTTTGACCACTTCACAGAGCAGAAACTACTGGGGATTGTAAGAGATCTCTTTTTAAAGAGGCCAAAAAATTGGCTCTTGTGTATGTGCAGTTGCCCCCGCTTATTTCACAACATCTCTATTTGCTCACACACATCAGTGGATTGCATACATAAATACTGGGTACACAAATGCCCATCTATGCATGTCTGTGTGGATTTTGCACTTGCAAATGGCTACTCGTGCAAAAGTAGCTTTTGAAATTCTGCCCCCCACCCATCCCAATGTCTAGTGTTACGAGACTGTCTCCCTCCCCTCAAAAAACAAACAAAAATCAGGCCAGGTCATTTATCTGCATCAGAGGTTGCTGTAGTTCATTATAAAGGTAACAGAGTAGTCCCTTTCGCGAGACCAGGGGTTGGGAAGGTTGGTTAAAGAGAAATGACCTTCCTTAAGCAATACATTTGTCTCAGGTTTGTTGGGTTTTCTTTTGTATACTTGTACGCACTAAGTATATGTCCTCACTCCAGGTTATATTAATCATCAGCCAGTTTAATATGCCAAAGATGAATGATCATCTTTATCAAGCAGTTCTTATGATTAAAGTCTTCATACATGTTAACTCTTCCCTTCAAAGCTGGTCAGTCATCATGAGTACAATACAAATAATACCTAGGTTTTGGACCTAGCAATGTGCTGCTGTAGGCAAAGTGTACTCCAGTGTAATATTGCTTTTACCATTTCAGATCTGTAGGGTTATTAGGAAAAATATTTGATGCATTACAATAGCTTACCACACAAAGCAAGAGATTCTGTGCCTTAGATCCCTGTTCAGCAAAGTGCTTAAGCTGATACTTCATATTGACTTCAAGTGCCTACCCGCTTTGCTGAATAGAGATGGACTTACGCATATGACCCATTGCTAGTTTGTTAAATATAATGCAGGAAGCCAGACAGGAGGTGTTCTGGGGGAGGTTCTGTACAGAAACTGTACAGAGTCTACAGTGAGAAAGAGAGAAGCTTCAGGGACGATGATAATTGGAGTTATGTACAATACCAGGCCACACTATGTACAAGCCAGCCATACTTGCAGACTCATCATGACTGAGTTTTTCTTTACTGTTGAGTTCTCAATATACTTATTACAGCTGACATTACCATTTTGAATTTTGTAACAAAATTAAAAAACAAAGTTGTTTCCTTTTTGCAGAGTTTAAAATGGACCCATTTTCATCAATCTTTAGCAACATTTTTATTGAAAATATTATCAAACTGTTATTGAAGTGATTCTCGAACTTGTCATTTACCAAAAAGGGGTTTTAGTAACTGGAATATTTCTATAATCATTTCCCTAACATTTATGATTTAAAATGTTATGTTATGAGAAAACAAAAAAATGAGGCAAAAGTTTTTCAAGAATTGTTTGTTGTTCAAAAAAAGACCTTTTTTAAAAAAACGAAAATGTTATGTCCATGGCTCTGGGCAGATTTCCAAGCCTCATACATTTGGACGGCAAAGAGAAGGTTTCTCAGATGGCTCAGGCTGGGGCAACTGCAACTGTAAGTAGAAAATATAAAGATATTCCACTGGCAACTGTGGCTAAACTATTGAATGGCATCTATTCTGTTTAACTTATATATATAAACCAGCACACAAACACACAGAAACCAAATGAAAATGTTAAGTGGTTCATTTCAAAGATTTCCTACTCCAGTTCCCTTCATAGTCAAGTGTAACCAGACACTGCCTACTGCATTTGTTAAACAAAATGGACCGCAAGTGATAAATGGGGAGAGATCTATAATTTTATTGAATTGCACTCAACAGTACTCAGAGTACGTAACAGTAATTCTATACCTTTTAATTCTGACGTCCATGTTTTCTTCATTAGTGGCACTGAGCACAGACTCAAATGGAAGGCTCTGTTATGTCAAATTATTCCTGACTTTGGGCAATATAATGAACTGTAACTATTACACTAAAATTATAGCCACTTGCATGTGAATTTTGCTGCTTCATCTTTTAATTCCAGGGGTGAGGGGGAGCTTAGACCAGTGGACACATTCTTGTAAACTGCACACCCAAAACAAATTACACAGTAAAGATTGCAGAGGGGCATAATTTGTTTCACAAATAAACAAACAAACAACATTTGGTTCTTTCTGTGGCTACTGCAGTTATAATGAAAGTCTAAAAACAACAGTAATGCTTTTGACCATAAAATTAGAAGGGAAGAAAATGGATTTAGATAACTGCAAGAGCCTTAATTGCCTGTTTGTAAACTTACAGACAAGACTTTTATTCAAATATAGCTTTAACTCAAATACCATGGCACATGCAAAGCCCACATTCCCTCCCCCTCCCATCTCCTTCCATTTGTGCATAAGCAACATCCCATCAGACAGTCCATACTTGCCAAGAGGGATTAAACAAATGGTGAATTTTTGCAAAGTCATCATTGCACAGTGGATCTGAAAAAGAACGAATACTATATTAAGGATGCAGCTCAATTAAAGTATGGGGTTTTCATTCCTAAATTATTCTCATTACCATATCCAGATTCCAACTAACAAGTCATTTGGGAGCTTTCCTCAAGGTGTGCTCCTTACCAGACAATGCGGGGTATGTTTTAGACCAAAAATAACTGATGCTGGAGAAATAAAGGATTTGATCCATGAGTCTAATAAGATTGTGTTTAAATTTAACTGGTTTAACAAAGCTGATCAAAGTATTTAGAAATAGTTTACTACATTTCAAACTGTGGCAAGAGCAACCACCATAGCAGAGCCCTGTAATTTAACTGAGGCAGGAGAAAACTCTCTATATTGATCTTATCTCTTAGGGAATGTGTTGTCAGTGTCTAAGTGCTTTTAAAGGTATCTTGATCTCTGTCTGAGCCGGCAGACAAACATCCTGTCAATTCTATCGGTATATTTTTCAAATGGTCTGTAATGTCCTGGTTTGAAACACAGGGGTAATTTTTGTTTTGCACCTCATGTTCTGGGGGAGAATTAGGTTGCTGTTAGAGGGGCTTTTTTCCTGGCACAGCCTATATATTGGATTGATGTGCCTCCACCTGTGTCCACCCACTAGTTTAAAAACAGCCCTCTCTGACAGAAATGAGTTTGTTCCAAAGCAGTGCGAACAGATCTAATGATAGAAAACTGTGTCGACTGACAGATGCTATAGGCCTAAACAACCTTCAGTATTTTCTGTTCCCTGCAGATGAGCTGAAGAGAGCCTTAATTTCCTCCCATAATTCAAAGAAAAAAATGGGCCAAACCCTGCTGTCAGTGAAATCAATGGTAATACTCCCATAAATTTCAGTGGAACCAGGAGTTGGCTTTAATGTTTGTAAAGCACTTGAAGACCTTTGGCTAGGTGGCACTTGATTCATTTACTTACTTATAAGTATTATCTGCATGGAGGAGGATTTTGTGGATAAGGAAGAGGAGGAGGAGAATGCGCAGCAGGCAAGTGGAGAATCCGTTCTCCCCGGCAGCCAGGACCTTTTCAGTACCCTGGAGCCAATACCCTCCCAAGATGGGTTCCTGGACCCTGAAGCCGGAGAAGGTGAGTGCACATTTGTAACTACACTACAGGGGTTAAAAGCAATTGTTTTAATGTTTGATTTGCCCTGAAGAATTGGAATGCATTCGTGGTCAGTACAGCTACTGGAAAAGTCTGTTAACGTGTCTGGGGATGAAGCAGAAATCCTCCAGGGACATCTCCATGAAGCTCTCCTAGAGGTACTCTGAAAGCCTTTGCAGAAGGTTTCTGGGGAGGGCTGCCTTATTTCGTCTTTCATGGTAGGACACTTTACCATGCCAAGCCAATAGCAAGTAGTCTGGAATCATTGCAGCACAAAGCATGCCAGCGAATAGTCCTGGGTTTTGGTCGCATTCATGCAACATTCAGTCTTTATCTTTCTGTGTCAGCCTCAGGAGAGTGATATCATTCATGGTCACCTGGTTGAAATAGGGGAATTTTTGTAAGGAAACAGTAAAAGGACCTTGTTCGTGCTGGGCTGTTTGCACTTGGCTAAAAGGGATCATCCCAGAGAATAGCCACGTGGTATGGGGAGGGGTGTGCTGCACATCCACCCTGAAACCGCAGCCCCTTCTTTTTAAACAGCAAACCCAACTGGCATTGTTTGCTATGGGAAAGGAGGGCGCTGCAGTTTGAAACCATTCCCACATGTTATGAAGGCGGAAGTAGCCAACCCCGTGTACCCTTTGGCTTACCATGGCTGCCTGGAAACCGAATTCTGTTGCCCAGTCCAGCCTTGTGTGACGTGTCACCATACTGGCAGGCGCTCAATATAAAAGGCAAAATGCAACCTTGTACCTAAAGCACATGCTGTGAATGGCTTGATTCACTGTGAAAGAGTCTCCCTTTTGTTCTCAGAAACGTATCTTCTTAAATTTTACTCTCCCCTTTTATCCCCCCAGCAAGTGCAAATGTTTCTATGCTTCCCATATCAAGTCCTTCCCTGAGGTTATCACAGATTAGAAGGCAAAAAAAACACACTCGCGATGACATGTTTTCCGAGCTCATGCAGTCCTCCTGCACTGATAGGGCACAGCCGAATGCATGGAGGCATTTGGTGGCAAAGGCCAGGAAACCATACAGTGAGCATGATCAGAACACTCAGGAGGAGATGCTGAGGTTAATGGGGAGCAAACTGACATGATCAGGCATCTGGTGGAGCTGCAGGAAAGGCAACGAGCACAGACCGCCGCTGCATCCATTGTATAACTGCCTGCCCTCCTCGCCAAGTTCCATATTGTCCTCACCCAGATGCCCAAGAACACAGGGATGGGGGGAGAAAGGCTCCGGGCACCCAGCCACTCAACTCCAGGGGATGGCCCAAGCAATAGAAGGCTGTCATTCAAACAGCTCTGATTTGTAGTGTGGCTACAATTAGCAATGTGGCTTTGTCCTTCCCTCCTCCCCTATCCCACCCGGGCTACCTTGTCAGTGATCTCACTTTTTTTTTTAATAAATAAAGAATGAATGGATTCAAAACAATAGGGACTTTATTTCCTTTGCCAGCTGTGGTCGAAGTGGGGAGGAAGATTGGCTTACAGGGACGTACATTCAACAAAGGGAGCGGTTTTGCATCAAGGAGAAACACACTCTACTGTCACACCATAGCTTGGCCAGTCATGAAACTGGTTTTCAAAGCCTCTCAGATGTGCAGTGCACCTAGCTGAGCTCTTCTAATCACCCTGGTGTCTAGCTGTTCAAAATTGGCAGCCAGGCGATTTGCCTCAACCTCCCACCCCACCATAAACGTCTCCCCCTTACTCTCACAGATATTATGGAGCACACAACAAGCAGCAATAACAATGGAAATATTGGTTGCGCTGAGGTCTAACCTAGTCAGCAAACAGCGCCAGCAGGCTTTTAAACAGCCAAAGGCACATTCTACCAACATTCTGCACTTGCTCAGCCTATAGTTGAACTGCTCCTTACTACTGTCCAGGCTGCCTGTGTACGGCTTCATGAGCCATGGGAGCAAGGGGTAGGCTGGGTTCCCAAGGATAACTATTGGTATTTCAACATCCCCAACGGTAATTTTCTGGTCTGGGAAGAAAGTCCCTTCTTGTAGCTTTCTGAACAGCCCAGAGTTCTGAAAGATGCAAGCATCATGCACCTTTCCCGACCATCCCACATTGATGTTGATGAAACAGCCCTTGTGATCCACCAGTGCTTGCAGCACCATTCAGAAGTACCCCATGCAGTTTACGTACTCTTTGGCAAGGTGGTCCAGTGCCAAGATAGGGATATGCATTCCATCTATCGCCCCACCACAGTTAGGAAACCCCATTGCAGCAAAGCCATCCACTATGACCTGCACATTTCCCAGAGTCACTACCCTTGTTAGCAGAAGGTCACTAATTGCCTTAGCTACTTGGATCACAGCAGCCCCCACGGTAGATTTGCCCACTCTGAATTGATTCCCAACTGACCAGTAGCAGTCAGGCGTTGCAAGCTTCCAGTGGGCTATCGCCACTCGCTTCTCAACTGTCAGGGCAGGTCTCATCTTGGTATTCCCGCACTTCAAGGTGAGGGAAAGCAACTCGCAAAGTTCCATGAAAGTGGCCTTATGCATGCAAAAGTTTCGCAGCCACTGGGAACCATCCCATACCTGCAACGCTATGCGGTCCCACCAGTCTGTGCTTGTTTGCCAGGCCCAGAATCAGCGTTCCACTGTATCAACCTGCCCCACTGCCGCCATGATGTCCCAATTGCCACAGAATGTGCTTTCAGGAACGTCAGTGTCCATGTCCTCCTCACAATCGTCCTCGTGCTGGCGGTGCCTATCCAGGTTCTGCACATACTTCAGGATAATGCACAAGGTGTTTACAATGCTCACAACAGCAGCTCTGAGCTGAGCGGGCTCCATGCTTGCCATGCTATTGCGTCTGCACAGGTAACCCAGGAAAAAAGGAGCGAAACGATTGTTTGCCGTTGCTTTTATCAGGCATTGGGAGCTTAACCCAGAATTCCAATGGGCAGCGGGGACTGTGGGATACCTACCCACAAGGCACCACTCCGTGAGTCGATGCTAGCCATGGTATTGAGGACACACTTCACCGACCTACTGCGCTTAGTGGGGATATACACGATTGACTGTATAAAATCACTTTCCAAAGATTGACTTCTATAAAATCGACCTAATTTCGTAATGTAGATATACCCTATGTAAAACTCTTGCATATAAGGTGAGAGTTGGTATTGTAGGACAGACATCCAAGCTAAGCTGGCAGAGGGGGGTAAGTTTAGTGCTTCTGACATGTGATTGCAAATGATTGCTCATGTAGAAGCAGTCATGTTCCAGGACCATAGGATCTGTGATAGTGAGGCATGTGAAAGGCTGCATCTCCAGCAGTTAGCAGATTCTGTGAAGTTTGCAACCTGTAATCTGGATCACAGTCAGTAGAATCTGTTCAATGTTTTGGTTTTGAGTTAGGTTTGTATGAAGGCTAAATGTATTTTACATTGCATCAGATTCATTTCCAAGTTTCATCCCCCAGAAAGACTATGAGTTATTCCCTCATTTTGTCCTGGATTAGGGGGAAGGATAAACATCACCAGTTCACATTTGGCCACCTGTAACATGGGCCAACAGAGTGCGGAAGTCCACCACATCCTTATGGCAATTGAAAAAGGCTCAATTTGATGACTGCTCAAGGTTTTTACCTTTTTAATAGCTGATAATAATAATAATAATAATAATTAATAATGGTCAAACCTCCAAAGATCAGAAATTTGGTTAGATCAGCTAAGCACACAAATCTCTGCCTGTTTATTCAGAATATATGAACTAATTGAACCTGTAGGGTCTGCAAAACTGAAATGGAAATCTCATGAGGCTCTTTCACAATATTCTGGATATTTCCTGCTTTGCAATTGACCCACAAAAACAGTTCATTTTGGGTCTGCTTTGAGTTTTCAGCAAAGTCTGGGTCACACATCCCTAATTCTAAAGTACTAAGGGCTATCCCACCATTCAAAGGACTCATCTGACTGAACATTGTTCCTAAGAGAGATGACTCCGAGCTGCAAAATCCTGATCGAGAGCCAGCTTCAAAGTTCCCCAAGGTTTGGAAGTGTTCGGATGAAGTGCTTTGGTTCAGGCTTTTAGGCAGAAAGAGGCAGCTATGAAATATAAATCTGGATCCAAGCTTCTTTTCTTACTTGCACAGACACCTCTGTCATTTGTAGTCGCCCTCCCTCCCCCCCCCCCACCTATACACGTGCATGCATACATACCCTGTTTCCCAGAAAATAAGACATCCTCCGAAAATAAGGCCTACTTACAGTTTTGCCTCTCGTTGTAATATAAGGCATCCCCCCGATAATAAGACCTCCCCGATAATAAGGCATCCACCGATAATAAGGCATTTTTCATTTCTGAAAAATAAGACATCCCTTGAAAATAAGACCTAGCGCATCTTTGGGAGCAAAAATTAATATAAGACACTGTCTTATTTTCGGGGAAACAGGGTATGTAAGGGAAATCACCATGGCACAGTTGTGCGAAGCATCCCTGCACCACACTCAGAGTCCAATTCCAGCATTTTCAATACAATCTCAAACTTCTGAACTGACCATTGAAGTTTTGGATCCTTATTTCCCCCAAAGAGGGGTCCACTTTAAGTGGGAGGATGAGGCATGAAAATAGGTAGCCACAAGGACAGGGTTTTGCTCTTTAAAAAACAAACAATTAGACCTCCCTGAATGTGTGTTTCATTGCCCAATCAGTGACAACCTCTGGCGTAGTGACGGAAGGGTGATGGATGGGTGGGACTGAACCATGAGAGAGAAGCTGAGGGTACCTGCCTAAACACTACAGCCAGCAGCCATTACAGGCAAGGTCCCCTCAGAGGGATGTACAAATTATTTCAAATAAAGAAAAATAAACACCAGAAGAATCAGCTGCACTGAGCAGCTCGTGTAAAATATGAATGTGGGCAAGATTTGTGAGTCCAGGGGGAAACCAGCTTTGTGAGCTTACCACACAAAAATGCAAGCCCCAGCTCAGAGCTCCTATAAAAGCTGAAACAAAAGAGCAAAGACCTTTCTGAACATACCAAGAGAACTGTATAAATGATTGCAGCTCACAGCTTGTCAGGCAACCCTCCCATACCAAGGCAATTTATTAATGGTTACCTAGGTTGTGATGCCCTCTTGATGTGTCTGGCACAGGCAGAAGAGAAGACAGGATAACTAAAATATGTTCCTTATCAAATGCTGAGGTGAGACTGGTACAAGGAAAATAAATCTCTCCTGATGTTTTGTTTGGCAGAGATTATTTCAGCAGACTCTGTTACAATCTTATACATTTGCAAAGCTCAGACTCCAGCTCCATATATTATTAAAACTTAATGGCTAATCACTTTCCACATTGCTGTTTTCCACACTGCAGCATTGCTAGAGCTGGGAGAACATAGGCAAAACCATCTGGTCAGCAAGATCTTTTCTATTTAAAAAAAAAAAAAAAAGAGTCCAGAATATTTCTCTGAATACACCAGGCTTATTGGCCTGGAGTGAATTGAGCTAACATCAATGGGAAGAAAACAAGGCTCTTCTGGATGATATTATAGGGCTCTAAATGTTTGGGTTTAAATGCTATGAGAACAAGAAATTGAGCACCCAAAATAAGAACATTGCCTCTTCTACATGGTTTCTACCCAGCTCCCCTGCAGTGCTTCCCCTCAGCTGCAGATTCCACCCAAGAGCTTCCAACTGCCATGGCAGGCCTAATTTGGGATCCACAATGAAGATAATTTTTAAATGCTATGAAATTTGGTCATATTATATCCTCACACAGCAAAACCGATGGGAAAAGAGAACAGTCTGAGCCTTTAACCTCACTGACTTGTCTCCTAATTCTCCCCTGAGAGGAAGTAGCTTTGTGCGGAATGCAGGAAGCCTGGACCTATAAAATCCCTGTATCCATGAGGAATGCTGCTTCCAACTCTGTGGATTCTGGAGCCTCCACAGGGAGCCTTACTCCTTCATGGTGAGCTACAAGCCTTCCTCCAACCAGCAGCACAATCCTGGAACAACTGTTGTAAAGTGTCACCAGGGCCAGGGTTAACAGGGTTACCCAGAGTATATGGGAATGGAGCCATGCTCCACCCTTCCTACTTCCTGCTTAATAGTGGGAGTCTCCCCCGCCCCCCACCCTTTGCCCCTATGCTCAGTTTGTTGTAATGCGGTTGAATAAAGCATCAAGTTCCCCAGCGTGTAGTCTTATGAGGAAATGTTGTTTTTGTTGCACTGAGCAGGCCCTTACAAAAAGGCTGCTTCTCCTCATTGCCAGGAAAGGGGCTCTGTGAGATTCAGTGCTGTTTGGAGTAGCACTAACTCTCTGTAAGAGGATGGCCCGGTTGTTTTATTGACCCACCCTGTTCATGAATGGCAGAATCCTGAGGAGAAATGCTGATGGATTCCTATTGACTCACTGCAGCAGGTGGGGCTCCTTAACTTTAGCCTAGATATAATGGAGGGCAGAATGGCCGTTTGAGTACGGAGGAGTTTAGGTAAAAAATGTGTGTTCATACACACGTGGATAGCCCTGGGCTTTGGAGGGCTCATGCTAGAGTGAGTGACTGCTCTTCAGCTCCTTCCCTTCCTCCCTAAAATCAAAATGTCCTGACCCACAGATTGCAGACAAACTGTCAGGTAGGGCAGATAGGCCTCCATGGAATCAAAGGCTGGGAAAAGTATGTAGCAGAACTACTGCTTCCCACTTCCATTCCTGCATAGATCTACCTGATCTCGTTCTCCTCTACTCACTTTGCTGAAGATTATCACCACCATTATGTATTTTCACTTTAGCCTTTTGACAGCACTAAAATAAAACCCTTGAGAGATCAAGTATCCCACAGAAAGGATCTGCTCTTACATGGCAAGTGACATGACCTTTCATTTCTGGCATCTTGCATCCCAATTTTGTCCAGGTAACAAATAAGAATGAGTTTAGTGATCTCAGTCTAGTTCCACCCTGTAGGTATCTTTCCATGTCAAAAAAGCAGTGACAGTGTAAGGATGCCCAACTCAGTACGGTTGTCATTTGCTTCAAAAGAAGCCAAATACATAGATAACACTGCTCTACAGCCAAAATGCTTCTGAAGTAAATGTAGTCAAACTTTACTAATTCTGGGTCACTGAGAAAGAAAATGATGCTTAAAATTGTTGATTGGCTCTAGTTTTCAAGATATGCTATTGGGTCAGTATATATGACCCTTGACTTGGGAATGGCGGAGGATAAGTGAGTTATAAAGGGAAGGGATCTCAATTTAAACCAGAAATGACTAAAATACATCTTTGACTGGATCTATGAATAAATCTATGACTGGGTTTGGACAGTACTTGCTTTTTAGGCAAAACAATGAATGATGCAATCTGAAGCTGGTATTGCGTCATACATGAAATGAATTGCATCCTGTTATTCCTAGAAGTCATGGATGATGCAATCATAACAAAGCTTACATCACTCTGCTGAACAAATTGCCCTATATCAGCTCTAGAAATCATACAGTGTCGTGCTCTCTTATTTGTCAGTGTTTGATTTTGCAAAGGGACACATTTCTGTTTAGCCAAAGTGAGCAGAGATGCCTCGTACTTGTGTGAACAGTGCAGATAACTTCTGCTATGTTTGTGGTGAAGTGACTTTTGCATCACAAAAGCGCAGTATAACCACTATGGTTAAGAAAGCCTATCACCTTTATTTTGGCTGCAAAATTGGAGATCAGGACAAGAGGTGGGTCCCACACATATGCTACAACACTTGTGCAACAAATCTTCGCCAGTGGTTGAACAGGAAAAGGAAATCTCTGCCTTTTCAGTGCCAATGATTTGGAGAGAGCCAACAGATCATACCAGCAATTGTTACTTCTGCATGGTGCCTCCAGTTGGGAAAAGTGTGTCAAAGAAGAAAAAGTGGACTGTGCATTATCCAAACATTCCATCAGCTATACGCCCAGTACCCCACGGAGAAGGACTGCCGGTTCCTGATGCATCAGAATCATTCTCACTTGAGTCAGATGAGGAAGAGGAAGAGGATGAAACTTCTGGTCCTGAACCATCCATGTCACAGGACCCACATTTTCTCCCATCCTCCTCCTCTGAACCACACCTCATAACACAAGGTGAACTGAATGACCTTGTCAGGGATTTGGAACTACCCAAGAGTAAGGCAGAGCTGTTTGGCTCCAGACTACAGCAGTGGAATCTCCTGGCAGGTGATGTTAGGGTTTCCATGTTCCGGGACCGTCAAAAGGATCTTGTCCCATTCTTTTTCATGGAAGGTGATCTTGTAGCCTGCAACAACATCGATGGTGTGATGGCAGCCCTCAACATCGTTCACGATCCAGATGAGTGGAGACTGTTCATTGATTCATCGAAGACGAGTCTTAAAGCTGTTTTACTGCATAATGGCAATGTTTTGCCATCAATTCCAGTTGGTCATGCAGTCCATATGAAGGAAACCTATGACAACATGAAACAACTTTTGAGGTGCATAAACTATGACCAACATCAGTGGCAGCTTTGTGGCGATTTGAAGGTTGTTGCTCTCTTGCTTGGTATGCAGACTGGATACACAAAGTACTGCTGTTTTCTCTGTGAACGGGATAGTAGTGCAAGAGTTTCCCACTACATCAAAAAAGATTGGCCACTCCGACAGTCATTGGAGCCTGGGAGGAAAAGTGTTCAGCATCCACCACTTGTTGAATCAAGGAAGATTTTGTTACCACCCTTACACATCAAGCTGGATCTGATGAAGAACTTTGTCAAGGCCATTGACAAAACACAAGCAGCTTTCAAGTACCTCCGTGGAAAATTTCCAAGGTTAAGTGAAGCTAAGATAAAGGAAGGTGTCTTTGTTGGTCCTCAGATTCGTGAACTTCTTCGAGATGATGCATTTGACCATGCACTGCGTGGCAAGGAAAAGACGGCATGGAAAGCCTTCCAGTTAGTGGCAATAAATGTTCTCGAAAACAACAAGGCAGACAACTACAGGTTGTTGGTGGCAAACCTCTTCAAGGCATACAAAAGCCTTGGTTGCAACATGTCACTAAAGATACATTTTTTGCACTCTCATCTAGATTTTTTTTCACCGAACTGCGGAGCAGTGAGCAACGAAGACGGCGAGTGATTTCAGCAGGACATTGCAGCAATGGAGAAATGCTATCAGGGCAAATGGAGCCCATCAATGCTTGCAGACTATTGCTGGACAGTGACAAGAGATGCTCCATTTAATGAATACAAGAGACAAGCCAAGAAGCGCCGAGTAGACACTGAATAGGACTAAACTATGTACAGAATAGTTTTTTGCCTTTTGTTTCATAATAAATTGTATTTATATAAGCCTTATGCTGATTTTTAAAGTGTTACATAAACAGGACAGGTGAACTATTATCATGTAAAGCAACCATAAACACATGAAAAGACCTAGGTTTACAATTTATGATTAAAACTCTACTATCTACACAATATACATAGACATAAAATGTAAAAATTTAAATATCTTAGAAACAGTAGCCAATCAGTTGTTTTAATTGTCATATTTGAATTCAGCACATCAAAATACATAATAAATAGCACATTTTATCTCTGAAGCAGACGACTTCTCAAAAATTATAGACCAGTGTTATAGGCGTGTCAACAATGCAGGCCAGAGGTGTAAATTTTGGAGGTAGGGTATGCACCCTAGGCAATGCCATTGTTTCTCTCATGCACCTTAATTTGAAAAAAGAAGTAAAAGCCAAGAGTGAACCAATCACCTCTATAAAAATAGTATATGAAAAGTTATTAGACCTCATGAAAATACCTGCCCTATATTTCTTCTATATTTTTAGTGCAATAACAGAGTTTCCACATAAATCCAGCAATAACATTGTTTCTAATTATCCATATCCAAAAAAGCAGAAAAACTTTTCCTAAAGAGTACAGCAATATTAAATGTAAAACCAGACAGCTTCTTAGCAGGTGCATAGGAATTGGTTTATACTTGTACAGCTCTCCTGAATTTAAACAATAATACACAAATATTTATAAAGCGCTATGAATCATTTTCATTTTCTAATGGGTCTCCTCTGCTCCTCTCATCTCAGAAAAAATAGTTCTCGCTGAAAAGACAAAAGGTGATCTCTTCTTTCTCATCTACCTCTTTATTAGGAAATTTCATATAAATTATCTTGCAATTACATTTGCACCAACTCACACTGTTTCAGTTGAGCATTACATGAATATTTGCAAAGGATTATAAGCCATGCAGATGTGCTCTGGTCTCTAGTGTGGCATATGGGGTTTCTACAAATTTAAAATAAAAACAGTTTCATGGTTTTAAAATTACAAGAGAGCAAAAGAAAGTAAAGGTGAAGCTTTTCATCTCATACTTATTTTTTTGTAAGTATTTTAAACAGATCTCGTATTTTACAGTGAAATTGTTCAGGACAAAATATGGCTGAACATGTTGGGTTATTTTCATAATATAATTGAATAACCAGGTTGGAGGAATGTGAAGTTTTCTCTGTCTTAAAATGAAACTGGGTCAAGTCCAAGCTTTTATGTGTGGTGTTTTGGGGTTGCACAGAAGAAGCAAACTGAAAAAGCTTGGCCACTAATCTGTCTTTTCGGGTAGTTGTTGATTGTTGTAAGTACCTAAGTTTCAGAACTGCAAATGAAGGAAACAATTTACATGAGTTTAATAATAAGCCCTGTGGTTATATGGGACTTTAATAATGGGATAGCCTTTGCCACTATGAATTAGAAGTGTGAACAAAATCACAAGGGCAAAATGTTTCCCTCTGAGCCACACAGCTCATTTTGATTGATATTTTGCTCTTTTTAGAGTCCCACTGATATTTGCCCATGTCTGCTGTGCAGGTCTGAAAGCAGAATTGTGTCCTAAATGTTTACATTTGTTCCAGGAGTTACCACTGGGGTGGTATAAGAAAGGGCCATCCCATCAGTGTTTCCAGCTGGGGCCCAAAAATTCCTAGCCAGGACTCTGATAAACTATCCTTTTAAAAGTGGCTAGATACCAGGGTGGGCCAGAAGATAGGGCATAAGACTGGGAATGAGAAGGCATGGATTCTGCCATTCCCAGCTCTCTCACTGACCTACTGTGTGACTTTGGGTAGGTTATTTCACATCTTTGTGCCTCAATTTCCTCCCTCTTTTTGAAAAGTAAGGATAATGGGCCTGATCCTCAAAGATACTTTGGTACCTAACTCATATTGATTTCAGCGCAAGTTAAGAGCCCAAATACCTCTGAGGATCTGGGCTAATGACTTTTATCTTTCTTTGTAAAACACAGATAAATCACACTATATCGGATCTTAGTATTTTAGACATGCTGTGTGCCTATGGAATTTGAGGTAATATTACACTCAGACTGTATGAATGAAATCTTGGCCCCATTGAAGCCAATGGCAAAACTCCCATTAATTTCAATGGGGCCAGGATTTCACCGTCCATCTATGTATTTATATGTAGAGCTGGGCAAAATCGGGAGGGAGTTGAATAGCAAATTCTGAAAAGTGAAGTTTTGGGATGATTGAAACTATTCGTGAATACAGGTTGAATTCTTTTCAGCCAAAAACAGTTTTGGCTGAAAAGAAAGCATTTTGGTTTAAAAAATGTTAACTTCATTTGAACCAATTCAAAATGAAATGTTTTGACTTTCCATTTTGAACTGTTACGTTTGGAAATTTAGCTATATTTAGTTTTTAAAAAATCAAAAAAGGTGGAAAACACCCAAGAATAAAGTAACTCCCCCCTCCCCAAAAAATGTTTCTTTCTCCCCACCTCTCCCCCATTTTGGGTGGGTTTTGGTCTGAAACAAATCTTTTTTTCATTATTTTTCATTTTGGCAAGAAAAAAACAAAAAATTCAGTTTCGGTTGAAACAAACAATTTTTTGTGGTTCAGCCATCGGGAAAAAAAATCAATTATTCATTCATCTCTACTTCAATGGCTCTCAATACTGAAGTATTTGAGTGCTTAAACTTCTGTGTACACAGTGATTTTCATGTGGCAGTATCTGGCTAATTGAGTGAAATCTGTGCTGTCTGTGGAAGGGGGCCATGCCCCTGAAACATCCCTCTTTTCATGTCAGGTCCCTCATTTTAGTCCCAAACTTCCAGAATTTCCATAAAAAATTTGTTTCCTTCACTTTTACTATTGAAAATAACTAACATCACAAATAAAGAATCATGAAACTGAGGTTATAGAAAGTGTAATTACCCTGAAGGGAGGAATCCCACAGCATCTTAACTCCCCTGTGGGAATAATATTTCGTGTCCCTTATTTTGAGAATCTTTGTCACAAATTGCAACCTACATTTGGGCATTGGTGGGCTGCACTGCATAGCCAGAGGTTGTCCTTTTTTTTAAGTTGAATAATAATTTTTATTGCTATTGTGTGGTCAGCTCTATGACTGCTTTAATTTAACACATTTCTGTCCTCCATTGAACTGCAGCTCTGTCATTTACTATCTCCAATCAAAGGAAATAATACTTTGTAGAAAACAAAAATAGGTCACACTTTATATTAAAGTTCCAGTTATGAATGGTTTATTATCAACAGTTTAATAAATGATTAATAGCTGTTATAATCATGTTACAGACATGAATAATATGTGTTGCTGAGAGTTATAAACACATCAGTAGGAAGTATTATATATGCTTTTAACCATGGCTTTTAACTCGCTTATTGACCTATTGAACTGACTCTATGACAATGTAAAACAATCAATTAACTATTTATTGAAATACCTATCAATCATCTATTGACCCTTTATCAACTATTTATAAATATTGTAGTACCTTCACCTAAAGTATTACCCCAAAAGAGCTAGGTTGCCTCACTCAGAAAAGCAGTTATTGTTCACTCACAAAAATTGCTTCTATTCAGACTCCACAGAGCTGCTTTCCATGCAAGGATGAGCTGATTCCAGGTTAATGAAGTATGCACTAGCAGCTTGTAGTGTTGGCTATCACCCCACCCCACCTCCCATCTGTCTATGCAGCAAGGCATTAAGGTGCATGACTGAAATAACCACACACAGTTGCAGATGCTGTGCTAGATACATCAACTAGCATAACAGCTCCTCTCAGTGGATGTATTCTCGCCATCCCAACTGGTGTCTCATACTATTAGGATGGGCACACAGGCACCTTGAGATTTGCTATCACACTGTGGAGAAACATGCATTTAACCTTGTTTGCAGAAATCCATAGACTGCACTTGTACTGGAACACAACAACCTTGCACGTCCTGCTGTGCCCTGCACTAAGACTTGCTGGACCAAGCCCTGCATGCGCTACTAATAACCAGGCCCAGCGTGAGATAAGGTTGAAATCAGCAGAAGTCCTAATTCTGAATTTCACTGCTTGTGTCAGTCTAAGTTAAGCCTTAATATTACTTACATGTATTTTTCCCTTGTGAGCTAATTGTTTAAAACTCAAGACCTCTGCAACTGGGGGAGGGGGGAGGTGGGGGGGGGGGGAAACCTGCCTTCTTATCTGTCATTAGTAACAAGAACAGACTTCCTTTCAAAACAGATTTCTTCACACTACAAAGCTCTGTGCATTTCATCTGATTAATCATATCAGAAATCAGCATGCGAAGTCTCCCAAAGTATAATCCCTACTGCACAACTGGAGCTCCCTGCTGGTTCTGTCTCCTTATTGGTAGTCATGCTGACCAGAACTTTTTCATTTGGAGGAAATAATGAACCTCAAGAGAAAAGGAAAAGGAGCTGATCCTAGTTAGTGGTCTAGTTGCCATCTGAGGTCTAAAATATGTCTGGAAGGGGAAGAAAACTTAAAAAATAAAAAGATAAAGGATGAAGATGTGGAGAAAGAGTCTAAAAAGTTTATTCTATTTTATTACACCTTGTAAGAATCCTTCCTAGAGGATGATTTCCATTAAATTCACAGGGAAAGGGGAACCCTATTAAAAAGAGCAAGAAAATTCAACCAAACAACTATATCCAGATATATTTCTTTTGCGTCTTCTGTGCAAAGTAAAATATAAAATTCTACAATAAATAAAAATATATATATAACAAATGGAAGAAAGGGGAAGTTGATCGCAATTAATATAAATTAGAAGGTAGGAACTGTAGAAAATTGATAAAGGAAACAAAAGGATGCAAGGAGAACTCTATGGCCAATAGAGTTAAAAACAATAAGAAGAAGGGTTTTTCAACTATATTCGGAACAAAAGAAATCCTAACAATGGGGTTGGTCCACTACTAGTTGGAAATAAATAAATAAATATTATAAATTATTATAATAAATAACTAAATAAATATTTGTGTTCTGTATTTGGGGGAAAAGGCAGATAAGGTATTCATATCAAATGATGATAATGAAATACTTCCCTTTCCAACAGGGATTCAGGAGCATACTCAGCTACTAAAGCTAAACATTTTTAAGTCAGCAGGTCCAGATAACTTGCAGCAGAAAGTTTTAAAAGAGCTGGCAGAGAAGCTCCCTAGACAGTTAATGTTGATTTTCAATAAGTCTTGAAACACAGGGGAAGTTTCAGAAGACTGGAAGAAAGCTAATGTTGTGACAATATTTAAAAAAGGGTAAATGGCATGACCTGGGTAATTATAGTCTTGTCAGACTGACATCAATCCTGGGCAAAATATTGGAATAGGCTAATATGGGATTTGATTAATAAAAAATTAAAGGAGGGTAAAATATAATTAATGCCAATTGCCATGGGTTTATGAAAAATAGATCTTGTAAAACTAACTTGATCTTTTTATAAGATTACAAGTATGGTTGATAAAGGTAATATGGTTGATGAAATAGACTTTTGGAAGGCATTTAGACTTTGCACTGCACAACATTTTAATTAAGACATTATAATGATACAAAATCAATATGGAACACATTAAATGGATTAAAAACTGGCTACCGGATAGGTCTCAAAATATAAATGGGGACTAGTTATTGAGATCTCATGTTTCTAGCGGGGTCCTGAAGGGATCAGGTCTTGGCCCTACGCTGTTTAACGTTTGTATCAATGACCCAGAAGAATGCATGAAATAATTACTAATCAAGTTTGCTGATAACACAAAGTCTGGGGGAGTGGTCAATAATGAAGAGGGAAGTCAGTGATACAGAGCCATCTGACTTGCTTGGTAAACTGGAGGCAAGCAAACAATATGTGCTTCAAAATGACCAAACGTAAAGTTATACATCTAAGAACAAAGAAGGTAGGTCATACTTACAGGAGGGAAGCAGTGGCTCTGAAAAAGATTTGGGAGTTGTGGTGCATAATCAGCTTAACATGAGTTTTCAGTGTGACACTGAGGCAAGAGGACTAGTACTGTTTAGTACTAGCCTTAGGTCTGGTCTATACTACCCGCCTGAATCGGCGGGTAGAAATCGACCTCTCGGGGATCGATTTATCGCGTCCCGTCGGGACGCGACAATCGATCCCCGAATCGGCGCTCTAATTCCACCAGCGGAGGTGGTAGTAAGCGCCGCCGACAAAAAGCCGCAGAAGTCGATTTTGCCGCCGTCCTCACAACGGGGTAAGTCGGCTGTGATACGTCGAATTCAGCTACGCTATTCACGTAGCTGAATTTGCGTATCTTAAATCGACTCCCCCCTGTAGTGTAGATGTACCCTTAGATGCATAAACAGGAATATTAATCAGGAGTATAGCAGTTATATTACCTCAGTATTTGGGACTGGTGCAACCACTGTTGCAATACTATGTCCCGTACGGGTGTCCACAGTTTAAGAAGGCTGAGATTAGAGAGGGTTCAGAGAAAAGCCACAAGACTGTTTAAAGCAGGGATAGGCAACCTATGGCACATGTGCCGAAGGCGGCACGCAAGCTGATTTTCAGTGGCACTCACATTGCCCGGGTACTGGCCACTGGTCCGGGGGGCTCTGCATTTGAATTTAATTTTAAATGAAGCTTCTTAAACATTTTAAAAACCTTATTTACTTTACATACAACAATAGTTTACTTATATATTATAGACTTATAGAAAGAGACCTACTAAAAACGTTAAAATGTATTACTGGATGCGAAACCTTCAATTAGAGTGATTAAATGAAGACTCAGCACACCATTTCTGAAAGGTTGCCGACCCCTGGTTTAAAGCATTAGAAAACATACCTTACAGTGAAAGACTCAAAGAGCTCAAGCTATTTAACTTATCAAAGAAGGTTAAGATCACAGTCTATAATACCTACATATGGAACAGAAAGTTGATAATAGAGGGCTATCAGTCTAGCAGACAAAAATATAACAGGATCCAGTTGCTGGAAGTTGAAGGTATACAAATTCAGAACTGAAATAAGATTCAAATTTTTAACAGTGAGGTAATTAACTATTGAAACCATTTACCAAGGAGGGAGTCTCCATCACTAGAAATTACTCAATCAAGACTGGATGATTTTCTAAAAGATATGCTGTAGTTCAAACAGGCATTCAATCAGGGAAATCCTGTGGCCTATGTAAATGCAGGAGGTCAGACTAGATCGTTAGCATGGTCCCTTCTGGCCTAATAATTTATTAATCTGCAGTATCCATACCCAGTGCCCAGTCCTTCTTTCTCTGCACACTCTAAAGTCCCATTGAAATTGACGTTCCTATTTTTTTCAGAATATTCAAAACATAGGTCCACATTTGCAGCTTCTGTTCATCATAGCTCCATCAGTGCAGTTGTTTTTTGTACCATTTTGCATCAGATGAAGTTCTGGTCTCTGTTTTCCAATGCAGCAGTCTTTCCATATGCCAGGATGTTATTCACTAATTGGTGAGAGCTCAGAAAAGACCAAAACAAAAGGTCAGGATGAAAGGGTTGACTTAGAAGGGAAGTTTGAAAGAGTTAAATATGAATCGCTTGGCTAAGAGATGACAGGGACATAGCAATCTATAAATATTTGATGAGTGTAAACACCAGTAATGCAGAGGAATTAGTTTGTGTGATGAATGGCAGAGTAATGAGATGAAACTTACAAAAGTGAAAAATTAGGCTAAATATCAGAAAAAGCTTCCAGACAGTGAAATGCGTTAGACTGAGGTATACTCTATGAAGTGGAAGTACTTCAGAAAATATATCATAGGGAACAATACAACACTGGAAACGAGATAAACAGGATACTCAAATAGATCTTTTCTATCTCTAAAGTATATGATCCTATAAATAATTTGCCTGAACGTAAATGGGAATTCTATGTACAGAGGGAATAGGAACACAAAGATAGGACCATCTTCTTTACAGGAAACATATGTTTGTTATAATTACAAACATGTACTTTCCTGGGGAGAATGGGATTCTGCACAGAATATAACCTAGGACTGAGCAAGACGACATGAACTGGAAAAGTCTCCTCCTATACTAAGCAAAATTTAGAAATTAAGCTGCAGTTATCAGCTAAAGAGAACATGAGGAGCCAGTAGAGAGGTCAAATACATAATGTGTGCCATTCACATCCAAGATAAGGAAGTAAAATAATAAGTGAGGAGATAAGAAGAGTATGTAAACATCACATGATAATCAGTTTTGCTGACTCCAGTCTTCTAGATAGACATTATGCAACCTGCAGGTCAGGATACAGTAGAAACAGAAGAGATAGATTTAAATAATGATTACAGATCTCAGACAACGGAGATAATCTGCTATGGGGAGCACCAGACCCTCCACCTGCCCTGGGCAGGAGGCCAGGGGGCCTGAGAGTAGCCCCTGGCCTGAGTCCCTGCCCCCAGAGGCACACCATGTAGGGCAGGTGGAAGGTCTGGGGCTCACCACAGCAGCCTGTGCCCCCTGGGAGGCTCTTACCAATGCCTGGCTCTGGCTTCTGGTCTGGCTAAGAGGCGGGCCCTCAGAGGGAAAGAGGAGGAGCAAGGAGTGGGGCCCAGTGGCGAGCAAGGCTAAGGCCCACATCACCCCCACACACACACACCGTGTGCCACTAACAGGGCCAGGCCCCCCTAATTCTCCACCCCGGGTTCCAGCACCCCAGGCCCCCAAAGTGACCCAAATGTTCTTTGTGCCCAGGGCCCCAATAAACCTTAATCCGCCTCTGACCAAAGGTTAGGTCATCTTAACTACAGCCTTCATGGTGTGAATTTTTCTTATAGCTAAATTGTAAGTGTAGACCACTACCCAAAATCTCCATAGCTCTGCATGCTTAGCCCTGCCCCTGCACACCCTTTCCATATCCCACACACTCCATACTCATGGGCTTGTGAAGAGGACCTCGGGAGGCAGCCTTACAGTGCCAACACCAAAAGAATTTTCCTCTGGCTGGATACAAGGTTCTTTGGGTCCTTTTATGTTGTTCACAGTAAAGGGGCAAGAGCAGGGGTGATGATCTCACCCTTAAAGGCAAGGTCGAGGTAGTCTCCACAAAGGAGAGGGGAAGGGCTGGAGTTCTCATCGCTCTGTGAAGGTGTATAGCCCATGCAAAAATCTAGCCCTAAAAATGTTAATTTACCCATAGTGTCAGGTTTCCTAGGCCCATTGAAGTTTATGGGAGTTTTACCATTTCAATAGAGCCAGGTTTTCATTCTGCAGTTTTAAAATTTTCTGCTCTAATTTTCACTAGTAGAAAATGACTAGCAAAGAATAACCAGCTCCCTGCCAAAGATACTTCAAGGGTAAAAGGAAGCAAAACTCAAGCAGTACAGAGCTGCCTGCAGTTAAACCAGCACAAAACACTACAAGCTGAAGCTGCTTTGTATCACGTAGTTCTGGTTTAAGGAAGCAAACATATACTCTGCTCTGAGGACTTTTTGTTTGTTTGTTTTCTCTCTGTCTCTTACTATTCATGAGGACTTTGCATTTAGCTTTGCCGAGTATCTTCTAGAGGACACAGATATACTTTTTAAATAACTTCCAAATCTTGGTACTCTGAATTTTGAGAATATTGGCCAAATTCTCTGCTCATGTAACTAATTGAAACCCCACTGCAATCAATGCAGCGGCATCCATTTATGGCAGCAGAGAATTGGGGTCAATGTCTTCTGATTGGTTTGGCGGCATACATATAAACTAGCACTGTCCAATCATGCAAATACTTGCAAAAATCATTTTAAGGGTGGGGGTTTCAAAAGCAGATCTAACTTTGCTCCCATTGAAGTCAATAGCCATTCTTCTAATTCTACAGATCTCAAAGATCCACTTCCTTATATTTTTTTAAATGTATCTATTTATAAATTAGTAGGTAATGTAAAGAAAGAGAAAGAATGGTGTTGGCACCCTTGGGGGCACAACCACTGCTGACAAATGCTGTGAGCAGGTCAAATCAGGTCCAAATATCCTACCACAAAACTCACAGTGGTCCTATTTCTCCACTTCAGACTGTGTAGCCATCTACGTCTGTGCAAAATGGGTGTAAAATTGTACCATTCATAGAGGTTAAGGCCAGAGGGTACCATTATGATCATCTGACCTGATCTCCTGCATAATACAGGGAAAAGACCCTCACCCAGTAATTTCTGCATCTATCATTCTGACAAAAGGCAGGAAGAATCAATGCCCAGCAGATCAGACTGATTCCAGATACCCACCCAGGACAGGAACACCTAGTTTTTAATGGTAAATATGCACGGATAATATAAAATGGATGATAAATAAGCAAGGATAATGTGATCATAATATAAATGTTTGTGGCATGACCTTGAAACTGAGCTACTTAATGTCAAACAAAAATGTACAAGTTCATGAAGGCTACCTGAAAGAAACTGATGACTGACTATATATAGCTAGCATATTCTGTAACAATGAGAGATGCCGTACTTACAGGGAAATCCAAGATGTTTAAAAAACTATGCTGAATGTGCAGAATAAATATTATTCCAAAATAATATCCAGAATAATACGGATCCCCCCACAAAATGGTCAGAATTGGCTTACAAATTAATGGTTTTATATAAGGTTTGCAAAGAAACAGGAAGCAATACACACTGGGACTAAAACAGAAATGCTAAAACAGAATGACAAACAAGGACTTTGTGAAAGCTGAAGGGTAGAAAAAACGTCCATGACTATCAGAACCAAAAACCAATGAAGAAGGAAATTAGAATACTGGGATGGAATGAAGTGAAATGTCAGAGTAAACAGACCATCCAAAGCATTGCATAGAGAGTACCTCAAGATATTTACAAGGCAAAATGGGGTTATGACAATTGACCCAGCTGAGGGTCTGACCTTATGCATTTAGTGAAAGATTGCTTCCCACTCCAAAAAATAATTTTGCACAGATTTAATGTTATTCAGTGAAGCAGAAACATCACTCATAAATGTTAAACAGCGGTTTACTGTAGATTTTTAATAGAGAGTAAGTCAGAAACTGGCAGAGCAAAACAAATACCAGTGTAGAACTTATTACATTAATTGTGGACAGTGAAGAGTTATACATACCATAGTTCTCCCTATCTTTTTAGACCAGCATTTACAGAAGGACAAAAGCAAGAGACATGTCAGCTGTTCAACATCAGGTGAAAAACTTGTATTTACAAAGTAACAAATGTTACCCAAAGGGATAGTTAAAAGCACAAGGGAGGAGTTTGCCCTTCAATGGTCCTCCAAAGCAAAATATACTGGAAATCTTTATTGCCTTGTCACACACACACACACACACACACACACACACACACGATTCTTTTAGCTGATTTGTTCCTGGAGCACACATTAATTTAAAAAGGCCTCATTGTTTTACTTGGTTTTGGAACACAGAAAATGTATCTCTTAAACAGATCTGTTCCTCTTTTATTCAAACCTTGATGGAATTTTGGCATGAAAAGCTAGTGATCGGTCTGTTATGGAGAGACATTAGCCTCTCCATAGTTAAGGCAATGATTCTAACTATTCTTTATAAGCTCCATTTTTGACAAATGTAATTCTGGTCTCAGCCAATAAATCTGAAATTTCTCGTGTATGCTCACTGTGCCAGAGAGGAACCTTTTGTGTGTGTATAGAAAGTTTAGGGGAAATTGGATTCTATGGGAGAGGCACATCTCCGTTATTTCACTGTGCTGCTCTGTGTTCTTTAACTTTGTGAGCTGCTGTGGAAAGGCAGGAGAGGATCAAGTCATAGCTATAGAGTCAGCCTCACTAGTCACCACCATAATCTTTGTTAAAATTCTGAGGAAGTGGTCACAACTGAGGATAGGAAAAGCCCTGTATTTCTCACTCCCATTGACAAGAGGGTGAGTGACAGTAGTTTGGGGTTGCAGAGATTGAAGAGCAGAGAAAATACAATAATCCCAGTCATCTCCAGTGAAAAGACATTCAGTCACCATTTGGAAGAGCCAGAGTCCTAATATTAAACTGAAGTTTATTGCCTCCATCACTTATTCTTAGGTTTCCTCTTGAGGCTTTTATGAACTTTTAATTACTTTTTTTTAATCAACATGTCAGGCATACCCAAAAAGACTCCATCACAGAGATTTTTCTTTCTGTCTCAGGCAATCATTTGAATATATTCTCCTAAATTAATGGAACATATCTTTGCAAGTAATCTAGCAGCCTTTTATTAATCAGCTCTTTGCCATAAGCAATCCTATCAAACTTTCTCTAGGTTGTAATCTCATGTAAATTCCAACCAACAAGAGTACAGGAAAAGAGACAGGACTGGCCCAGAGTTCAGTGAGGCATCTTAAGAAAGTAGAGTTCTTCTTCCAGCTTTGATTCCTGACTCTGACTCTAGCTTGCCCATGGCTCTGGTAATTGGCAGTTGACTCTGGTGCTGATCGTTGGCTTCATTCCCCAACCTGGATGTCTGCTCTGCCCACTAGACCTGACTCCTGCTCTGACTACTAGGCAAGACTGTCTACATCCCAGTCGACAACAGATAGCAGGTGCGAATTAGTACAGCCAAGGCTAAGGTAGAGTAATACTGATTCTCCTGCAGACAGCATGAAGGCTAGTTATGTTCACTCACATCACTGATGGGGTGAATCCTAACCCTGAATCCCAGGGATACACAACTAGAGTGTCTTCTCCCTAGAGCTCCAGCCTCGTGCCTAATTAATCTTCCTGATGGGTTTGAGACTGGAAATGTGGTAATATAGTCAAGCCTATGAGACTATTCATATAGATTTTCAAGAAAATCTGTTTTACGATCATCTGTGGCATAGGACCACGCTGAACATATTCTCCACATCAGACTACAAAGTCATCATTAAAACTAGAAATAGCATATTCAAAGCAGTCCAATTTGCTGATGATACAGAATTGTGTTATGTGCAATAGGGAAGCTAACACAGGCAGCAGCAATTAAAAACAAAGGGATTTAGGTTTGTTTTTGTAAATGGGGCTTGACATATAGCAAATCATAGTTCCATGCTGACAAATGGGAAACCGTTTGCATTGAACTCACAGATAGAACTGACCTGTCTGCCTCCTACCATCACCCTCCTCAAGACTCTCTATCCAGCCAAGATTACCCATCTCTATTCACAAGCCCAGCTGAATATAAGTAACTCTGCAATGCTCTGTGACAAAGTTGACAATGGCACACATACAGCTGTACACATCTGACACATATGTGAGTTGCTGATTTTTTGGCAACTGTCTACAGAAAGATTTGGGGAAGGGATGGATTCCCATACAGTTCCCTAGCGCTACCTATCCTCCACAAAAGAACAAGTTGGAGACACTGCTCAAGCCCCTATGCCTTCAATTCTGAGCCTTTATCAGGTTTGTTACCCTTTTCCCCAAGAAGATGCCAGATTCTTTTGGCTAGAAATGGATGAACAATATACACTAAATAGACTTGTGCAAAATGTTTTGTGCCAGATCTTCTGAGCCCTAAATATTGTCATAAACAGAAAAGCAACTTTAACAATAGCACTTTCTTGTGCATGAACTCTGTGTATCCTTGTCATATCTGTTGTTCTGTTCATACGCACATACAATTTTACTCCGTCACTGTTGCATTACAACGATGGGAGGGTGAGTTGGATTCCATTCTGCATCACCTATCAGCAGTAGAATTCTCCTGTAATTTCCAATTCCTGAATTTTTATGACTGGCAATGATGCTAGAGGCAGAAAGAATACAGCATGATTTCTGGCCCTGGAGCTGAGTTTACAGGACTGCCAGTTACATAAAAATATCTTTTGACTCATACACTGAGCAGATTCCGTACCAAATCATTGCTAGAGAATTATGATATTGACCCCCAACATAATTCTTAGGGTAAATCTACACAGCAATTAGACACCTGTGGGTGGCCCATGCCAGTCAACTCAGGCTCATGAAGTTGGGCTGTGGGGCTGTTTGATTGCTGTGTAGACTTCCAGGCTGGGCCTGGAGCCCAGGCCCTAGAACTTTGCAAGGTGGAAAAGTTCCAGATCTCGGGCTCCAGCCTTAGCTCAGAAGTCTACACAGCAATGAAACTGTCCCTGCAGCCGGAGCCCCGTGAGCCCAAGTTGGCTAGCACAGTCCAGCCATGGGTGTCTAGTTGCTGTGTAGACATCCAGTTTCAAAAATGTTCTGATTGTTGTTGTTGTTGTAGTCAATCTTCTCTATATCACCAATACAGAAATAAACCTGAGCTTCAAAGTTCTGATTCAGGTTCACTGGGCATGTTCATATCCAGGGTTCTGGGTTGAGCCCATCAGTACTTGGATACAGTGGTGTCTGACTCACAGGCAGAAAGACAAACTAAAATAGCTGCCAAGATGTCAAGGAGAAACAAAGTAGCAATAAGTTTGTCAGAAGAAAAATTCATCTACTTAGTTCCCCATTGTGATAAATCTTGTCCCTGGCTCAGTTATGCACACAGTAGCCCACAAGATTTAGCATGGGATGATTAAAAACCAGTTTTCCATATTTTATATAAAAACTTCTAAACTCCTCCTTTGCAGCAGATGAAAACATTTGCTTGATTAATCTCAATGTTAAGGTGTATATTTTCCAGAGGGCCTGACCCAAGCCCTCTTTTTGTGTTCACAAAATTGCACGTATACATCGGTGCATCCACTCTTGGTAGGTGTACACTTTTATGTGCACACTCCAAACATTCTAAAACCTGCACGCACATTATCAACAGGATGCACACAAGTGACTCCTGCCAGGCATCAGGCAATTGCAAGTGCATGCACAGGTCTTAGCACATGCATGGAGGCAGCCTTTGTGGGCTTATCCCTACATATAACCTTACAAAAAAGAAAACTGGTTTCACACTTGATGAAAGAAGGGGTTTCTTTCTAAAAAATTCATAAAAGCCTGGGACAGATTCTGAGATCAGACTGACAAGGCTTAGGGACCAGTCCTTAGCCCTACGTGCATTTGTGGTGTGGAGCCCATGGGAGATGTGCAGCCCAGCCAAATGCTACAGCCACAAAAGTCTAACCATAGCCCACTTATAAACCCGCCACCAGTATGGATAATGTAATATATACATATATCGCCTGATCCTGCTCTGGGGTGTAGTACTTAACTCCAGCTCACCTGGATATTGGGGGATGATGTTGGTGAGTCATTCATTGTGCATGTACAATGGACGTATCACCCAGAAATCTGGGTTCCCTTGCACCAAAGATCCCTCTCCACCATGACAACTAGGAAAAGGACACAACCCTCTAGTGATCTTCCTCCTACCCCACCACACACACTCACATCACTAAAATATGCTTTTTTTCTAACCTCACAGATTGCCTTGCATTTAACCCCAGTTACTCTCTGACCCCTTTCCTTACCAGATTGAGTCTTCCTTAGGTTTGGTGGGACAGCTTACGAGTCAGTTTATGCAGCATTAAGTGAGGATATGAGCTGTGATGTAATCTGATTAAAATAGGACCATATAGATCATTGTTGCAACCACTGTTATATATTTGCAGCAAATATTGTACAAAGGTTGTTAAGTGAGGTATCTATGAAAAGGTTATGATTTTCTGGTTATGATTATGCTATCTGTATGCATGTATCATTTTTGTATGTGAAGTTCTGAGTATTGGCTCTATACTTGGATTTCAAATGTTTGCTCCTGGGGTACCACCCACAAAGTAATTAGCCAGCACATCTTGGAGGGACTATTCAAATTGAGTGGCCCATCGAAAGAACATTTAACTGACAATGGACCATGGGAGACGCCCATCTACACTTAACGGAATGTCCTGCTGTGACTAGGCGAAATACATGGACATGGGACTTGTCCATGTGACTCCAAACTCCATCTTGTTGCTGTAATTTTCCACAGTAAGAACAATGGGATGTCCTCCACATGGCAAAAGCTATAAAAGTCCCTGGAAGCACCTCCGTTTTTTCTTCAGTCCTTCTTCTTACCTCTGGAGGAACTTTGCCTCAAACTGAAGCTCTGAACAATGGATTGAATGACCCATCCAAGCTATGGATGTACTCCAGAGACTTGACTTAAGTCAGCACTTTATTCCATCACTGCTACAAGCCTAAACCAAGAACTTTGCCATTACTGTATGTAATTGATTCCTTTAACCAATTTTAACTCTCACCTTTCTTTCTTTCTTTTTATGAATAAACCTTTAGATTTTAGATACTAAAGGATTGGCATCAGCATGATTTTTGGGTAAGACCTAAGTTATATATTGACCTGGGTGTGTGGCTGATTCTTTGGGATCAGAAGAACCTATTATTTGATGAGATTGGTTGTAGAGAACCACTCATCTCTGAATCCAGTGTCTTTGATGGTGATATAAGAACTGGAATGCCTGAGGAAACTGCCTTTATATTTTCTTGTTAACCAATGTGGTGAAACAGGAGTTTAATTTTGTGGCTGGTTTGGTATATCTTATAAAAGAATAACCACCAGTTTTGGGTTGTGTTTGCCCTATTTCTCAGCAGTTCATCCTGAATTTGGCATTCTCAGTTATGACCCACTAAGGCATGGTTACAGGTTTGGTGGGACAATTTAAGAGTCAGTTTATGCAGCATTAAGTGAGGATATGAACCCCTTATGCCTGAGTAAATAGGACCCAGAATGTGTCCCTTAAATAGTCTGGGTTGTTCAACTAACAAGTGGATCACATCCTGAAGGCACTGTGACACATATTCAAGACTCCAGGATGTCTTCTCTTTGCTTGGAGTTTGATTTAGTCCAGTAAGATTTCAATTTTGGATTTTTGCCTGTGTGGGATAAATGCTTCACCAGACATCATTTCTGTCATCAATCCACTGTTAGTCAGAGGCTGAATCCCAAATATCATTTGAACTGAAAGCATGTGATTGCATGTCCATTTGGTTATACTTTCTTGACTTTTGCTATCCAGAGTATAGCAACTGAAGTAATAACAGATTGTGAAGTGCAACTGCTGTCTGAATTACAAGAGGTATTCTTTTAGCTCATCTTTTAGGCCTTTGGCTGTTGGACTAGAAATTCCCAAACATGAATGTCAGTAACTTTTCTATCTGCATTGACAAATTTGTCATAATATTTGTCGCTAATACAGTGCTTTTTGTTTTGTTAGTCTCACTAAAATCATTTACATAGTACCATAAATTTACATAGTGCTTCACAAACATAGAATAAGACACGTTACCTGCCCTTGAAATCTTAGAGTTGAACTTGCACAAGACAAACAAACACAAAACAAGACACTGGCCATTAATGGCTGCATTTTCAAAGTGCTCCACAAATATAAACTAAATAATCCTTTTAACACCTCTCTAGAATATCTGCCCAAGGCCACAGAGGGAATTCATTTCTGAAGGTGGATTAGAAATCAAGAGTTCTTGTATGCCAGGCTTGTGTGCAGACTCATAGGCCACACCTTTCCCTATGGCTAAATGATGCTGTATTTTAGGCCAGGAATATTAAGGGTTATTTCTCAAAGTGGGTCTGAGATGTACTGAAACGGCAACTAAGCTAATACATAAAACAGTGCTTCTAGCTTCCATGTTGGGTAAGGTTGTCTGTTCCAAATATGCATATAGAATAAAGACCCAAATGTTATTCTTAATTAATCTTATTGAAGTTTGGTTTTTTTGTCCATCAGTCAATAGCCACCTATGCTTCAATAACTATGGCCTTGATTATTCATTTTCCCTTTATCATAAAATAAAATTCTCTGTCTCACTTGAGGACATTCTCTCCTATGCACTGGACCTACCAGATTCATCCTTAAACTTTCCTTCAGATTTTGTTTAAGATGCAATTTGTCTTACACTCTACCTGCTAGTATTACAAAATAAACTTTAAGCCAAAGGACAAATACTCAGGTTTTCAGTGGTTTTAATGCTTTACTGGTAACCTTGAGGATTTAAAATCTGGCTGATTTTGATTTAGAACATATATTCTGCAGGGCTATGAAATGCTAGCCAAATCTAAGCAATATGAATGGTATTTAATTGGCAGAGAATTCATTACTGACAAACACGCAACACACTGGGTATATTGTAATTGTACCAGCTGGGAGACCAAACGGCGCAAGGAAATGAGCACAAACAGGTGTTAATGTTAGTCCCTTAAGGGTCATTAATGAAGTATAGCAACTGACAAACACTGAAAGAGCCCACACACAAATCCTGGCAATGAGGTGGTGAGAGTCCAGGGACCAGAAGAACATACTTATTTACACTACACAAAACTCTACACAACCCTGCTGCTGATTGCATCTTCGCTCTGCATTCATTCTTCTCCTTTCACTATACCAAGCCCTTCACCCTAACTGCCCTTCAGAGCACTTCTCCTGCTCTTGTCTTAGTCCCTTTTCCTATGCCACTCCTCATGCATTGAACTCCCTTCCCTACCAGAATGCCAGGCATACATCCTCAAAACCCAATTCTTCCACAAAGCCTATCAGTTTTAACCAAGAAGTGTTTCCTCATATATTCTTCTAGAAAGAAATCCTGCATCTATGTGGGATGAGTCCATAGTCAGGTTACCCAAAGCATTATGGGTCAGAATGATATCTGATATCTGTAAGTTCCTTGGGGCAGGATCCAATTCTCCCTATGCCAAGAGTAAATGACACTGACCTGGACAGGGGTATGATCAGAAGATCTCTTAAATCAGTGTATCCCTCATCCTCCACTAACAGGTGCCTATGGAGCTCCCTTTGAAACTCAAATCTGCTTCCCCTGTCCCAAAAGGAAACTTTGCGGAAGGGCTGGTGATAGCAGTACCACCTGCCTTTCCATGTGGTTAACTCCCCATGCCCAGAGCACAGAGGGTCCAGAGGGACACAGGGAGGTGCAGTATACATTGCCCTGCAGTATCAAAGCTGATTCTAGCCTGACACATAACAAGTCAAGTTCTCTTTATCTGATCAGTGCTGACCATAATCTAGATTGCCTGTTTCCTGACAGAAGGTCACTGAACATGTAGACTCAGTTACAAAACAAATGTGTTGATATTTAACCAGATAATGTACTCCAAGAGAAAATAACAAATTGTGATAAATTGATAAACTATTTACTTGACTGATTTCTGCTCCTGTCCTTCCCAGGAAGGTTTGTCTTGGTGGGCACAGTCTAAAACTCCCTGGGATCCTGTTTCCGAAAGAAATGTACTTATCACACTCATATGCCACAGTGACAGGGGCCTCAGAGAAACCTGAGAGAGAGAGAGAGAGAGAGAGAGAGAGAGACCCTGGGGTCCTTTTCCCCCAGAAAGGAGATGCTGAGTTCTAAGTCATGCACCCCAGGGATGCAGACTCTCTCTAATTTAGGCCATTGTATGAATAACAGTAATGGCACAAATATAAATGTAGCGGTTCACTAATCACAAAACCTAATTGCTGAATGGATTCAAAGATACTCTGAGAATTAGGGATTGGAAGGTAAGAGCATTTTTAAAAGGCCAGAATTAGGTCTTTTTCCAGTGCTGTGTGCCTTAGTTAAAATCCTGCACATAATGTAATCCATGACATTTGGCCTAGGGGTGACCCTAATAATAATAATTATTATTATTATAATTAATAATAAATAAATAATTACCATTTCCATAGAACTCTCCATCCTGTTCCTCACTTTTTACCTTGCACATTTACACACAGCACTCCTCACCTCCACTGTGCAGGGCTAACCCCAGTATGTTTCAGAGCTTCATAGCAATGCCAAATTCCATTTGGAAAAGGCAAGCAGGAAGAGAAAAAAAGGTGGATATATTTGACTTACTGTCTGACTTAGTCTCTGAAGTTAATAGAGTGGTGCCAGCAGAGAAGTTGGTCCCATGTGTCTGTATCTTTTTCAGTGCCGAGCTCCCTCTTGGCACTTAAACAACAGCCATATACTTTTTTGCACTTGGAATCTTATAAGTAATTAACTTACAGCAAAACCTTTGCAGTTCACTTTTAAGTACCTCAAGTAAACCAGAACTGAAAGAAAAATATACAAGCAATCAAAGAAAAATCACAGGCAGGAACTATATTTTAACCCCTGAGCAGGAAGCTCTGAGGCCTGGTTGATTTATGCCACTGGGTGCATGTGATTTTTCTCCTATTTGTGTTTTTTCTTCATATGAGGCCTATGACCTATTCCATCCAAACACCTATGTTAAAAGGACATTGTTAAAATTGCAAAGTCCAGCACTCAAAGGCAAGGAAATGCAAGAATTAAGGCTTCCAGTGCATGTTCAGTTCATAGGCATTATGACACCATCTTTCATTACATGATCACAGACTATTTTTGCCACAAACTGAGAAAACAGAAATTCAGTCATGTGGAGCCATATTGACCCCCCAACTTGGGTCATCAGCAGGGTTCAGACTTTCAGATCTACAGCACAGACTTTTGCCACTTGAACTAAATTAATAACTGGTAGCCACAGTAGGTTGTGAACTTCTGTGTGGACCAGCCACTAGAGGGGGGTGAAAGACACACTTTGCCAATAGGATTCACAGCTATTTACTGACAGCAGAGGAATATAGAGACTCAAGACTTCTAAGATCAACTCCAGGTTCTGGAGAGGAGTGTACTGTATGGTTATAGATCATTCTGGCCTCTAGCAGAAGGAGCACTGAGAGACAGTCTCCAAGCTCTCAGTTCTGATGCTTTGCACTACAGTGGCCCAAGAGCCAACAGGAGCAATTGCAAAGAAAATTCTGCTTAGCCTCTGCCATCCACGGATGGAGCATTCTCAATTGCTGTGGGGGATTGGTGCATGTGTAGTCCAGTCAACACATAAATGCTGTTAGGAATAGACAATGCTCAGTACAGACAGACTCTTCAAAGAATTTAGCTGCCAAACTCTAACAAGTCAATATTCAAATTGAGATGTCTCAGAATCTTATAACTTAGCTAAATTTGGGCAAATTTTCATGGGGTCAGGAAAACCACATCCCAGACACGAAGGCAATTGTCTTGCCAGATTATAAACCCTTGAGCCCAAGCATGCGGACACTCTATCTTCTCAACAAAATGGTAGTAAGAATGTTTTTAACATGGTTAAAAAAACCTTATTTTTCTCTAAATCCATTCTCAGAAATGGCTAGACTATTAGCTTAAACTTGAAATGGAAAAAAAAAATCAACCTGAGGCAGATGCTCAGCATGGAAAATTTCAGCCCAAAGAGTTAAACTTTGGCAAAGTTATAAGAAACTGAAAACAGGGTCTTATAATGAAAAGTGTCAAGCAAGCTTAATTATAGGCAGCACGCTCAGCTCCACCTACAATGAAACTAATGTTGTGCACCTATAATTCAGCTAATGTTGTGTCAATATTTATAAAGGGAAAACGGGATGAACCAGGTAATTATAGGCCTGTCAGCCTGACATCAATCGTTGGCAAGACAGTGGAGCTGCTGATATGAGACTCCATTAATAAACAATTAAAGAAAGGTAATATAATTAGTGCTAATCAACATGTGTTTATGGAAAATAAATCCTATCAAACTAACTGGATATCTTTTTTTGATGAGATTACAAGTTACAAGACTTGTGTAAGGCATTTGACTTGGTATCATGTACCATTTTGATTAAAAAACTAGAACAATACAAAATTAACATCACATCTTAAATGGATTTAAATCCGGCTAACTGATAGGTCTCAAAATGTGATTGTAAAGGGAGAATCATCATCGAGAGGTCGTTTCTAGTGGGATCCGACAGGAATCGGTTCTTGGCCCAACACTATTTAACATTTTTATAAATGACCTGGAAGAAAACATAAAATCATCACAGATAAAGGTCACAGATGACACAAAAATTGGGGGAATGGTAAATAATTAAGAGGACAGGTCACTTATCCAGAGCGATCAGAATCGCTTGTCAAACTCAGTGAAAGCAAACAATAAATGTAAGAGTCCATGTAGGAACAAAGAATGTAGACATTACTTATAAGATGGGGGCCTCCATCCTAGGAAGCAGTGACTCTGAAAAAGATTTGAGGGTCATGGTGAGTAATCGGCTCAACATGAGCTCCCAGTGTAACATTGTGGCTAAAAGGGCTGATGTGATCCTTGGATGCATAAATCGGTAAATCTCACGTAGGTGCAGATTTTGCCCCTCTATTTGGCACTAATGCTACTGCTACTGAAATATTGTGTTCAGTTCTGGTGTCCACAATTCAAGAAGTATGTTGATAAAGTGGAGAGGGTTTAGAGAAGAGAATGATTAAAGGATTAGAAAACATGCCTTATAGGGGTAAACTCAAGGAACTCAATCTATTGATCTTAACAAAGAGAAGGTTAAGGGGTGACTTGATTATAGTCTATAAGCACCTACATGGGGAATAAATATTTGATCATGGTCTCTTCAATCTAGCAAACAAAAGTATAACAGAATCCAGTGGCTGGAAGCTGATGCTAGACAAATTCAGATTCCAAATAAGGAATCTTTAATAGTGAGGATAGTTAATCAGTGGAACAACTTACCAAAGGTTGTAGAGGAGTCACCATCACTGGACATTTTAAAATCAAGATTAGATATTTTTCTAACAGATACGCTCTAGTTCAAACAGGAATTGGGGAAGTTCTATGGCCTCTGTTGTGCCGGAGGTCAGACTAGAGGATCACAATGATCCCTTCTGGCCTTGAAATCTATTAATCTATGAAACAGACAACAAAAACTGCTGTTCAAAATAACAATTCTGAAATGTCTTGTTTTTTTAATTTATACATATTGCATTTTACAATTGGTGTAATTTGTGATATGTATAATTTAGTGAAACCTGTGAAATTACTTTTCAAAACATATAAAATAGCCATGAATTGGAGAAAAGAGTAAATATTAAAAACAAATTAAAATAGAGAAAGAGAAAATGACAAAGCTAGAGTATTTAGAGAGGTACATGCTAGATGTGCCAAATACAGAGTCAGAAATCACAAGATCCATCTTATACATTAACAAGAAATTCCACTGGCAGTGTTCTCTATTCTCTTCGTCAGATTTTTAGTTGTGCCTTGGGCATTTTTAACCTAAAACTTGCTCTCGTGCAGAGGTAACCGAAGGTGTTTCTACATCATCTGTATAGCAGGGAACGCTATCTCTGAAGTATTTATTCTTGATTTCTATAATGGGCACAATCTATTCTCTTTCGGAACAAGTATGCTGACTTCTTTTTGCACTGTGTGTAGAAGCATTAGAGGACAATAAGGTAATTAGAATTACAAACCTATCATCCAGGTACATTCATTATCACAGGCAATATTCCTACATGAAATACATTTCCACATTGCACTGTCACTTCAGTTTATATTTTATAGTTTTTTATTTCAGTTTGTTAACCATTATAAATCTAGTGGTGTTAGAAGAGCAATGGTTGGAATACTAGGAAAGAATGATTCAGGAGTCTCATGAAATTACATATAGGATTGATCATACCAGCTGAAACCTCTAGTCCATCCTGTCTGGAATCCTGCTTTACTCGTTCATGATCGAGATTTGATCACCCTATTTTAGAATGCTTCAGTAACCCATGTTTGGGGGAATACAAGTTATTTTCCTCATCCTGGCATGTCACTCAAAGAGCCAGAGTTGGCTAATCAGAGAGAGTTCAGAGAAGAGCAACTGGAGCCAGAAGGGACTGACATATTAGGGAAGTTTAAACGAGCTTGACTTTTGCAACCTATAGCTGGCTAAGTAATGCTCAAGGGTATGATAACAGTCAACAAATCTATGAATGAAGAGGAACTATTTAGGCTCTATAAAGAGTCCTTAAAGTGGGAGTAAATGTAACTTGTAAAATGGCTCAGTGTAAAGGAGAATCCATCCCTTTAAAACTGGACTACGCTTTAAAACTGGGCAAAATTGAGAAGCTATTTTTCAGAGGGTAATTATGAAAGGGAGATTTTTTCCTTCTCTGATACACACCACAAACATCACCATTGCATTTGGCAATCCCTTTTTGGCAGTACCAGCAGGAAGGTCAAGGATTTCTGGGCACAGAAACTAACTACTTTTTTGTCCCTAAAGGGTTAGGCTTAAAATACTGTATTGTATATGACAAGACAGCGTGGGGCTGAGGAAGCTTGACCTGCTATTGCCCATGCTGTTTCTGCTCAGTGGCCAAAGAGAGGCCATCAATCTCCAGGAGATCTCTGTCCCAATTTAGGAACACTAAAATTTATGTAAAAACAGCAACACCAAAACAACCAGTTCAGTTGACAAACCTATCTTGATACACAGAAAACCAAGCACAGATACATAAACACACAACCACAAATGAGCCCTTATTGTTCAGAGGCACTGAGTGGGTAGAAAAGAAGCTTGTGTTAAATGGTTTTGGTTTTGGTTTTTTTAAAGTGCTGTCCTTAGTCACAGTGCCACCTGGACAATAGTTCAGCTAAGTTAAACAGACTGAAGAAACATCTGCATCCTACTGTGACACATCCAGAATATGCTAGTAGCACCACTCTGTGGATCTATGGAGCGTGATTGCTTTGCAATATTAGCCCGCTCTGCAGGAAAGAGAACTCAGTAAAAGGCTGCTTGCCAAGTCTAGATCAACGGTGCTGAAGTTAAAGGGAAAATGTGAATAAGCAACCATACTTCACATTATTAAATTAGAGTAAATGGGTTGCATCCAACTCTCAGTTTTGCTAGAGTAAATCCAGAGACACTTGAAGTTAATGGAGTACTCCAGATTTACACCAGTATAACTGAGACTATAATTTGGGTCACTCAGTTCACATGTGTGGGCTATTCTCCACGCAATTCACATACATAATTCACATGAAGGTCTGAAGAAAAACACAGAATTTCAAATGCTTGTTTCAACCCTTTACTGAACTTCTTGTGTCTGCAAAACAGGACTAGAAAGAACAGGCTTCCTACCAAGATTTCCTGTATCTGGTTAGGCCAGAAATCAGGGCTTAAAGTTGGATATGAAACTGCGGGAAGTGAGCAGCTTTAAATTTTTCCCTGCTGATTGACTGTCTCCCAAGTAGGACACTTCTGCCTGGCAGCCAGCTGGCTGGACTGAGTTTTGACTGGGGGCTTCAGTGCTTAGCCTGCGGGAACTCTATGGGATGTGAACAGCAAGTCCTGCTTCCCACTCTCCTACTACTGTAAGTCCAAGTGGCAATTCCACATGAAAGGAGTGTGGTGTTGTGTAATGACATACTGTGTGGATACCCATAAAAGGACTAGCCCACCTTGACTGTGTATCTTAATAATAAGGAATGGCAGTAGTATAAGTTTGTATCCCTGCAGAAAAAAACTGAATAAAATGTGTGTTATGCAAACCTGCAGCTGGTGTGTCATTTATTTATACAAAAGGCTAGTTCCAAATCTGGGGCTCAGTTGTGCCTCTTAGGCCCACAGCTACACATGGGGCAGTGTAAAGCAACACATCTTTAGTGGGGAACACTGGGAGATATCTTGCCTCGGGAGGTCCCAGACACACAGGAGCAGCATGCCTGCTGCTACATCTCTTTGCAGCGTTGCTATGTCCCTGCTACAAGGCCAGTCAACATAGGGGAGTGTTGGAGCAATGGCTCCATGCACTCTCCCTTTTAGAGGTACTGTGCATCCCTTGTTGGAGCTGACAGAGAGCAGTCTGTCCAATCCCCTGAAAGACTGCTCTTCCTGGTCCTTATGTGTGTTGTGAAAGGGTAGGGAAGGTGCCCTATGCTGTTCCCTCTCAGTCCTCACTGGCAGGCGAGGACAAGGTAGAATCTAGCCCTTAATCAGGGGGAGTTACCATATAGAGTGTGACACTCTCTTCCTCCTTCCAGGAAGGAGATGACTTCACTCTCCTCCACTACCTCATCCCGCAGGAAGAGAGAGAATCATTGTGCTGCTGGTTATCAGAGGGCAGAGAGCAGCTTGGACCAACATCCTCCCCAGTGTTGTCACAGAAAGGCCATCCTAATACCTGCATCGGAGAAGACACCAATAGGGAATAGAGGGCCGGTAATACTCACAAAGTAAAAAGAAGAGGAACATTGGAAAGAGGAAATAGAGAATGTACAAGGAAAGAAACAATGATGTTTGGGAGCACTTGCCATAGCCAGATGTCCCTGAAAACCAGAAACATCTCCGTTTTCAAAACTTCCCCAGCATCCAGTCTTTTAGACAAAGATCATTGTTCTGGTTTATAGTAATATGCAGCAGGCTCTTTTGTAAACCCACACTGGCCAGCCGAGCAGGTAAAACTGACAGCAGGCTGGCTGAGCACAAAGACCACAACTCATTGGACAAGGCAGAGGACACACAAAGAAAGGGAGGTAAGAGGGAGATGGCACTTGGGCATGGGGGAAAGAAAGGAGAGGGAAAAAATGAGGAGGTAGAGCTGAGAGCAGACAAAAGGAGCTGAGATAAATAAAACCAGAGGAGAGATTAGGGGAGAGAGATACAGAGAAAAGAAAAATAGAAACAAATAGCAATTTAGTTTGGGAAACACATATTGAGATGACAGATGGTCTTAAGGTTAAGGCACAGCATGGGAATCAAGAGACCTATGCTCAATTCCTATATTTTCCATAGACTTCCTGTATGACCTTGGGCAAGTCACTTTATCTCTCTGTGCCTCAATGGGGCTATTTCCTTTCTGCCATCCTGTGTATGTCTTGCCTATTTTGACTGCAAGTTCTTTGGGGCAGGGTTTGTCTCTTACTATGCATACATACAGTGCTTAGCACATTGGGCCTTTAGGTCCTAGTACGAGACAACTAATAATAATAGAACCTCTCCCTAAAAATTGTTGAAGCCCCTTAATTGGAAACATCATCTGAGAGGAAATTTATACACATCCACTGAGACAAAAATGGAGCTAAAGCCCATGGAAATACTGTGAGAACATTCGATAATATTTTGGCTCTTTAGCTTTCACTTCCAAGAAGATCAGAGGTGTGAGAAAATGGCAGGGGAAGTGAGGAGGTAACCAAAAAAAATGTGGTTCTCGATTCATTCAAATTCTGGATGAAGCTTCAAGTCGTTTCCTATTTTATCCCAACTAACTCATCATCCCTTGATAGCATAACAAAATTTACATGATTCTTCCTGTCCTATAAGCCCATCTGAGCAAAGCAATATGCAAGGTTTGCTAGCCAAAAAAATCCCTGCTTTGGAGGTGAATCAGCTTCTTCATTGTGGAAGAACTATATATAGCTTGGACAGCTTTCACCAAGGTTCCTATTTGATCTAATTCTTACCCAAATAATATATTCAGTGTGAGTGGGCAAATTTTGCCAACTTTCTTTCTGCACACAACCAAAAAGGAAAACAAAAGCAATGAAAAATAAACCTATTTGGAAAGGAATGAAATACAATATAATTACAAAAGAACTAAAAAATACCACCTTTTTTCCATCAGGAAGGTTGCGGTGTTTAATGAATGTATTCATCAATTTAAATTCTAAAAATGTACCTGAAATTATTAATAAAACAAAGAAACTGGTTACAAATGTTGCTTAAGTTTCACAATTCCTAGCTGCCCAGGGCCTGATCCAAAGCATAGTGAAATCAATAGATGTCACTGACTTGAGTGAGCTCTGGACCAGGTCCATATTTATGACTAGCACTTGCCACACTGCCTATTTATTTTGTTCTGCATTCAGCTAAATTGTAACGCTTATCCTGATGCTGTTGGGTTGTGGAACCAAAGGAAAAGCCCGTGAGAACCAAAGAGTGACATATCCTAACAAGATGATATTGGACCTCTGATGGCTTGGACAGGATGTATTACTGATCAGAGGAACTTTATATCCTTGACTGAGATGCATATGAAACAAGAATCTATCATTTTGTTGTGGCTGAGAGGAAGAGGAAGTTAGAACATAATAGAACAAAGATCGCCGTGCAGTCAGTTATCACAGTGTCGGGGCTAGGTCAATTAAATATATATTAGTAACACCTGGTATAATTTGATTTACATTTCAGCAAGACAATAGCCTTTCAATCACGCCTACTTTAGTAATAAAAATCCCTATCACATCTCTTTGAAGCTCTAAAAGTGTTTCTTGCATTGTGTGGAACCCATGATTGCTACAACAGGAGGTTCTGTGGGCTAATGGTTTAGAGCAAAGGATTTCTGGGCTCAAATCCCAGCTGTGTCACTGGTTCACTGTGTTACTTTGTGTAAATCAGAATGTCCTTGTGCCTCCACTAGTCAGAGTTTTAGACTTTAGGTTGCCGTGGCAGGAGTTGTCTTTATCCATTTGTCTTATTCAATGCCGAACATCTTGGTGCAAAATATTAATTAAATAAACAATAACAAATGTGAAACTGAATAGAAAGCAGGACCTTTCTAAAAGTCAGGTGCTGCATTTGAGTTGGTTAAATATTAATAATAAAATAATAATAATTAATAAACATTTTGCATTTGTGATTATATAACTCCTTTCATGCCAAAGGATCCCAAAGTGTTTTCAAACTATGGGTCTAATTCTGCAACACTTACTCCTTTGTGTATTCCTTATCCATGTAAGTGGTCTCAATGACTTCAATGGGACTAGTCTTATGGTAGATCAAGATCTACCCAGTAAGTGAAAGCTACAGATTTTGTCCCCATATACCCACTGCTTTACCACTGAAACACACCTGCCTCTGGGGTGAAAGGCAATAGTTAAATGGACTACTGATACAAAGCACACTGACAGTCAAGGGAGGCGAAAATGTGGCAATAGACATTGGAACAGCCATTTCCAAAAAATGTCATACAATCATTAGTGTCCATATTAAGCAGACAGGACCTCATATATTAAGATTTTATCCAATAAAAGCCCACACATTAAACTATGGAGTACTCAAAATATCTAGCTAAATAATATGGATGAAGGATTATACTGACTCTCCCAGGGTTTGAATCTGCAGTTCTAGGGAGTCTAGATATTACAAAAATCAGATGTTTAGACAGCTAAGTGATGCCCTCTGAAATACTGTAAGATACAGAAAAGCTTCAGAAAGTGCTAGAGTGCAATAGTTGTACACAGGATCATACATACTAAGCAACTAGGTTTGCAGTGTTACTGCCCGCAACTCAATTACGTTTAATCGGTGTGATAGAGAAGTATTACACTGCCATCTGGAGGTCCTTAGATGAGTGACATTAAGTATTCCATGCAGTGTTGTAGCCATGGGGTCCCAGGATATTAGAGGGAGAAGGCGAGTGAAGTAATGTCAGGTATTCAGTCCAGATTCTACAGCCTTATCCTGATTGTATTATCATAATGCTTGCATTCAGTACAAGTATCTTAGTAAAATAAGGAACTAAGACATAATTCTTCTTATTGAAATGGAATACTGAAGAATATGTATATGGTTGAGTTTATGATTTACTGTATAGAATCATAGGTCTTTTTTATACAGACCTTCTATTAGGCCATCTAGTCTCCCTCTGCTAATGCAGGATTGTGCCCTACTGTACATAGTTTTAGTATTTTGTCCAGGCTGGTTTTAAATGTCACAAGTGATGAGGCTTTTAACACTTCCCTTGGGATGCTATTTCACAGCCTGATAGACCTCACCCTCAGAAATGTTTTTCTGTTAATCAGCTAAAATATTCCCTTGTTTAATTTCACCCTCTTAGTTCTAGTTAAAACTCTTAGTATGACCCAAAATAATTACCACATAAGTACAGCCATACTGAATCAAACCATGGTCCATCTTGCCCTATATCCTGTCTTGGCCCATACCAGAACTTCTGGGGGAGTGTTCAGAACAGGGCAATCAAGGAGTGATTCACCCCTGTCTTCCACTCCCAGCTTCTGGTAGTCAGAGGTTTAGGGTCTCCCCATGAAAGGGGCTGCGTTCCTGACCATCTTGGTGTGTAGTGATTGATGGACCTATCTTCCCTGAACTTATCTAGTTCTTTTTTGAACCCAGTTATACTTTTGGTCATCACAGCATCCCATGGCAACAAATTCCGCAGATTAGTTGTGAATTGTGTGAAAAAGTACTACATACCTCTCGTTTGTGTTAAACCTTCTATCTATTCATTTCATTGGCTGACCCCTGTTTTTTGTATTGTTTGAAAGGGTAAATAACACTTCTCTATTCACTTTCTCCACACCATTCATGATTTCATAGACCTCAACCATATTCCCCCCTTAGTTGTCTCTTTTCCAATCGGAACAGTTCCAGTCTTTTTAATCTCTCCTCATATGGAAACTGTTCCATACCTCTATTCATTTTTGTTGCCCTTCTCTCTGCCTTTTCCATTTCTAATATATCTTTTTAGACATGGGATGACCAGAACTGCACGCAGCATTCAAGGTATGGGCATGCTATGGCTTTATGTAGTGGCATTATGATATTTACTGTTTTATTATCTATCACTTTCCTAATGGTCCCTAACAGTCTGTTAGCTTTTTTGACTGCTGCTGCACGTTGAGCAGATATTTTCAGAGAACTATCCACAATCATTCCAAGATCTCTTTCTTGAGTGGTAACAGCTACTTTAGAACCCATCATTTTGTATGTATAATTGTGATTATGTTTTCCAATGTGCATAACTTTGCATTTATCAACATTGAATTTCATCTGCCATTTTCTTGCCCAGTCATCCAGGTTAGTGAGAATCCTTTTGTAATTCTTCGCAGTCTGCTTTGCACTTAAGTATCTTGAGTAGTTTTGTATCATCTGCAAACTTTGCCACCTCGCTGTTTACCCGCTTTTCCAGATCATTTATGAATGCAAAAGCCACTTGGTGAGAATTACAACTAATGTACAAGCATAATCATATACACCTATATTCTATACCCAACAGCAACACAGTTATAAGTACTGGCCAAAATACTCACAACAGGGTCAGGCCCGGGAGGTACCTTCCCATCACAGTGTGACTCCAGAGGGTTAAGGAAAAGCTCTAAGAAGGTACCCTGAGAAAACTTTGTTTTTTTATACATTATAACAAGCAAGTGATGCCACTACTGGTTATTGAAAACTCATAGCGATTGGGAGAGGTCCCGGATGCCTGGAAAAAGGCTAATGTAGTGCCCATCTTTAAAAAAGGGAAGAAGGAGGACCCGGGGAACTACAGGCCAGTCAGCCTCACCTTGGTCCCTGGAAAAATCATGGAGCAGGTCCTCAAGGAATCAGTTCTGATACACTTAGAGGAGAGGAAAGTGATCAGGAACAGTCAGCATGGATTCACCAAGGGCAAGTCATGCCTGATTAACCTAATTGCCTTCTATGATGAGATAACTGACTCTGTGGATGAGGGGAAAGCAGTGGACATGTTATTCCTTGACTTTAGCAAAGCTTTTGATACGGTCTTTCACAGTATTCTTGCCAGCAAGTTAAAGAAGTATGGCCTGGATGAATGGACTATACGGTGGATAGAAAGCTGGCTAGATTGTCGGGCTCAACGGGTAGTGATCAATGGCTCCATGTCTAGTTGGCAGCCGGTATCAAGCAGAGTGCCCCGATGGTCGGTCCTGGGGCCGGTTTTGTTCAATATCGTCATTAATGGTCTGGAGGATGGCGTGGACTGCACCCTCAGCAAGTTTGCAGATGACACTAAACTGGGAGGAGTGGAAGATACACTGAAGGGTAGGAACAGGATACAGAGGGACCTAGACAAATTAGAGGATTGGGCCAAAAGAAATCTGATGAGGTTCAACAAGGACAAGTGCAGAGTCCTGCACTTAGGACGGAAGAATCCCATGCACTGCTACAGACTAGGGACTGAGTGACTAGGCAGCAGTTCTACAGAAAAGGACCTAGGGGTTACAGTGAACGAGAAGCTGGATATGAGTCAACAGTGTGCCCTTGTTGCCAAGAAGGCTAATGGCATTTTGGGCTGCATAAAGTAGGGGCATTGCCAGCAGATCGAGGGACATGATCATTCCCCTCTATTCGACATTGGTGAGGCCTCATCTGGAGTACTGTATCCAGTTTTGGGCCCCACACTACAAGAAGGATGTGGAAAAATTAGAAAGAGTCCAGCAGAGGGCAACAAAAATGATTAGGGGTCTGGAGCACATGACTTACAAGGAGAGGCTGAGGGAACTGGGATTGTTTAGTCTGCAGAAGAGAAGAATGAGAGGGGATTTAATAGCTGCTTTCAACTACCTGAAAGGGGGTTCCAAAGAGGATGGATCTAGACTGTTCTCAGTGGTACCAGATGACAGAACAAGGAGTAATGGTCTCAAGTTGCAGTGGGGGAGGTTTAGGTTGGATATTAGGAAAAACTTTTTCATTAGGAGGGTGGTGAAGTCCTTGAATGGGTTACCTAGGGAGGTGGTGGAATCTCCTTCCTTACAGGTTTTTAAGGCCAGGTTTGACGAAGCACTGGCTGGGATGATTTAGTTGGGAATTGGTCCTGCTTTGAGCAGGGGGTTGGACTAGATGACCTCCTGAGGTCTCTGAGATTCTATGATTGGACCTTGGATCTAAAGCTGGATGTGGATTTTGGCTGAGTCCTGACCCCTGGGTCGGTTAAGACAAGATTCATAGCTGAGCCCCGTCCTTCTCAAGGTTTCTTTCTTATCTCATTTTGCTGTATTTCTTTCTAATGACTGAACTATGCATTTCTTTATAATAAACTAAACAAATCAATTATTTACTGCATCTGTTGCCCAATTAACCATCTTTTCTTTATTTCTATTACCTCAGCCCAAATCTTAAATGAGAAAACACTGGTATTTCCACGGTCATTACAAGTTTAACACAAACAATTCCTCTTTCTTGTGATCTCATTCTTTTTGGTAACATGCTTTGGACCTTTCACTCATGTTATGATCCAAATTGAGTTTAAAACCATAGTTCATCCAGGTCTAATTGTATACACCTACAATGTATACCTTCAGTGCCCCTGGCTGGTCATGAAAACAAGATGGTCATCCCATGAGATTACCCGGGATGCCATAGCTTCTCTGCTGAGCACATATCCTGGCCATTTCTCAGAATTTTCCTGTACCTGAACTTACATCCATGCTCCATTGTTCACATCAGCTTATTTGCTAATATGGGATTCCTCTGCTTATAACAATCATGCAGGACTGCACCACTCATTGTTCACAAAGGCAATCAGATCAGTATTATCTTTCAGTAAATCTCCAGGTTTACATGGCTTTTTCAAAATTTGTATTGGCTGTCAGACAGCATCATTTTAGGCTTACTGTAATTGCATTTTATAATTATTTTACTCTCCTTAGCTGTAGTTGTAGGTTTGCAACTCAGACAGAAGTGGATACATTTAATCATTTGTTGATTTTTTGTGCCAAATTCTGCTGCCTGTTACGGCCATGTGAATCCTCCTTTGCTTTCAATGGTTATTCTTGAGATACACTGGAGTAACAGAGCACAAACTGACCCAGACATTTTATCGTTGTTTTCATCTGCATATAAATGATCATACAAAGAAGAAACCTCATTTATATGCAGTGTAAATGAATATGGATTTCTATGGGCTCCCTTTAGAACCTGTAATGGACAACTTATTCTACTTTCAGACACAAGCTAATCCTTGTTTTACACATCAGAGAGAGATTTTTACACAAGCAACTGCTGGTCCAACAAGCTCAGTGCAAGAAATTGCTCTATATAGGGATTTCATGGACCAGATGAATCAGAAAGCTCGTCAGTGGGATAAATGGAGACTAGTTCACTTTTTGAACATACATAAAAATGTCATTTATTTCTTACTCTACTTTTAAATAGATAGGATCCAGGTCAGCATTTTGGGCTCACAACTTCTCCAAAGTTCTCACATGCTCAGATCTGAGTTTTGTTTTGGGCCCATCTGTATTTTTAAAGTTTTAATTAAAAAAGTTTTAAGGATAATGATGAAGTTAACTGTTTTAATTTGCAGAAAACTTCACAAATACCAAATTGGCTAATAGCTGATTTTCAAACATGCACTAAATAGTGAATTTCTATCATTTTCAATGGAACTATTGGATAAAATTCAAAAAGGGATAAAAAACAAACAAGAAACTAATGACTTTCAACAATAGATCTGTGTAAATAATGCAAATATTTAATAATAATGCATTTTCATGTTAATTTGCATTGACTTTGCTCTCCTGCATTCGCTTTCCTCAAATCTAATGAACAAAACTGCAGACAGAAATGATCATGGAGACAGTGAATGTTAGGTGATTATTGGAGAATATTTTAGAGAAGAATTTTAGATCCAGAAACACAAGAATTCACACCTGACTTTGTCCACAATTCTACACCATTCAAGTCAATGGAGATTTTGTCATTGGATTCAATGGGAGCAAGAGCAGGCCCTTAAAAAATCAAAGAATCATGCTCATCTAATCAGGACACAAAAACATGTCCTGTGTGTCCACTCAAAAGTAACCAACACACCCAGTAGTCCACATATTGAATAGTCACAACACACTGATTATGAACATTGTGATTCTCAGAAATGATCCTCAAAATAAATTTCCAGAAGAAATAAATGAGAGAAGATCATGAGCCGTTGACAGACAATTTGTGAACAGTAAAAGAGGTGAAATTCATCAAATAAATTATTCAGTATTCACTCCTCTCTGCTCAGCATCCGCCTCCCTGTTCTGCCTCTCTGCTGCTTCTGCATCTATCCGCAGTTCAGGCTAAGAGTGTGTAACTGACAGTAGAGACAGACTTCAGCTATCTCTGCTTGTTGCACTCTCAATATGCCGCCCAGCTTGACCATATCCCTGCAACTGTAGTGCTTACTTGGTGGCTGGGAAAGGGAGTGATTGTGAGAACATGGAGACTGGGGGAAGTCCTGGTGACAAGTGAGAACCAGATGGGGCCCTGAATATCTTACTTCGCATAGAGTTTTGCAAAACCTCGAGCAAGATACAGTTGGCTTGCTTGCTCATGGTACCAGTTCAGCAAAGAATTTAAGCACATCCCAAACTTAAAGCACATGAGTTGTCCCACTGACTTCAAAGAGATACTCATGTGCTCAGAGTTATGCATATTCTTACGTACCTTGCTGAATTGGAGCCTATTACTTTGAGGAATCCAGTACCAAGAAATCAAAGACCTTGGAAAGTCCTGCACATGAGGAAAAATCCTGCACCCTGCTTTGCAGGTGCAAGAGTCCTTGCAGTGGAGGGAGTTCATAAAGTTTCCCTCTATGCCAGTATATATGGGGTGGGGGTGGGGTCACAGCATGGGTAGACCAGGATCAGATAATACATACAACTGCTGCCATGTTTCTCTAACATAAAAATGGCGTCTGAGGGCCAAATGGCACCGTTAAGTAGTTTTGCCGCCATTCCATGGCCTGTGGGTGAGGATTCCTTCCTCTCTGAGCCCCCATGAAGCTATCAAACACTTGACTCAGCCTAATATTGAAGATACATGTTGCTAGAGAGGTTGTGGCTTATAGCGAACCTGTTAGGTGCAGTAGGAGAGATATCATTGTATACTCTAATTGAGGTAGTGTTAGAGCACTGTGTGCTGAACAAAAGCCTGCTTACAAGGCCTCCAGTAACACCAGGTGGATTTAAGCATACTGTAGGTTGGTTTTGTGTCAAAGGACCTAAATCTTTTGATAAGGACAGAAATAGCAGCCATGAGGCAGCCCTAATGATCTTCCAAGGCGTGTCACACTTTCACAGAGCGATTTCTTGAACTATTCTCCTGTTTCCAAGCAACCTAGCTAGGGAGGAAGATAAATTAAACATTGTGTTAACAGATTGACATATCACTTCAACCCCTATTTTTAACAAATGTAAAGCTAAATTACTGCACCCAACAGCTTCATTCAAATGCAGTGGTCTTGGATAGCATAATACCTTTAATGAATGTCTTCTCACTTTTCTATCAAACATTGCAGTCCCACCCAAAGCCATTCAATACTATTATTATTTACACAGTGCTGTGGGCATACATGGTACTTTACAGACAGATAAAAGTGACAGTCCCTTCCACAATGAGCTGACAATTTGAAGTGTAAATATAAAAATTACTGTCTATGTGCAGAGGGTACAGGGAAACAGTGCATCCCAGCTTGAAAGGCATAGAAGTGCAGAGATCCAATTCCATGGCATTGTTCCTCCCTTCCTCCACAAATTCAGGCTCCACAAAGTTCAGATTCTGTGCATGGCAAAGTGGCAGGCCTGGGCAGAGCCTGGGGCACAGATGCCGGCTTCCTCTGAGCCCCAGGGGGTGACCTTGCAGTGACTAATGCATTTATATCAGTCTAGGACAATTTCAGTCTAGACAATTTCTTAAACCTATCAGTGTCTTTAAAGGCCTACTGAGCATACATCAATTTTTTTACTGAGTTCACATCAGTTTTCTTTCAGTGACTTGATGGGATTTCAAAACTGATCTACAAGTTCACTTAACCACCTAAATGTTCTACATCAGTGAGTCTTGCTTCCTGCTCCTGGAAAGCTTCCCTATAATATTTTTCTGCTTTTTTTGAGTTGAGTAAGAAGACACTGGATTAGATGCTGCACTTTCCTGCACCTTGTGCAGTCATTTACACCACTGCAAAATGAATTCAGAAGGCTCATTGTGCAGCTGTGGTTAAAAAAAAAAATCAAAGAAAATGTTTGAATGCATAAAGAACGTGATGAAGAATAACAGGGAGAATATTATACTGCCTTTATCAATGGTGTGGCCTCATCGGGCACACTGTTTGAAATGCTAGTCACCCCATCACAAAAAGGATATTGCAGAGTTAGAGGGGGTTCAGAGAAGAGCAACGGGAATAATGAAGGGCTGGGAAAACTCATGCGAAGAGAGATCGTAAAGGTGGGGATTGTGAACCTTTGAAAAGAGACAAAGAGGAGACATAATAAAAGTCTATAAAATAATGAAAGGTCTAGAGAAGAAGGTATGTTTCAGGTCTTAAGCCAGGTTCCATTAGAGACAAAGATGAGCTCTAATGTGCAGGGAAGATGATTCCATATCTGCTACTGCAGGGTTCTTACACCTTTCTCTGAAGTCTCTGGTACTGGCCACTGTCAGAGACAAGATAGTAGATTAAAATCATTAGCTAGATCTCAGGTCTGATCCAGTCTGGCAGGTCTGATGTTCCTAGGGGTGTAAAATGCTACTAAATCAGCATGGTAACAATTCATACTCACTTTGCACTGGTGTAAATGATTACACAAGCTGCAAGGTGCTGGAGAATTAGACCAACAGCTTTTTCTTACTTGCTGTTCTCTGTCCCGAGAGAATCATCTTCCTGAAGCAGTGGGAGATCAGGCCTGATCCTGTAACAGTAAAGCAATAGGATTTCACTGGGCATAGGATCAAGCCTTGAATGCAGAAGGAAGTCTGGGGTTTTTTTGTTTGGTTTTTGTTGTTGTTGTTGTTTTGTATGTATTTATGGAATCATAGAATATCAGAGTTGGAAGGGACCTCAAGAGGTCATCTAGTCCAACCCCCTGCTCAAAGCAGGACCAATTCCCAGCTAAATCATCCCAGCCAGGGCTTTGTCAAGCCGGGCCTTAAAAACCTCCAAGGAAGGAGACTCCACCACCTCCCTAGGTAATGCATTCCAGTGTTTCACCACCCTCCTAGTGAAATAGTTTTTCCTGATATCCAACCTGGACGTCCCCCACTGCAACTTGAGACCATTGCTCCTTGTTCTGTCGTCTGCCACCACTGAGAACAGCCGAGCTCCATCCTCTTTGGAACCCCCCTTCAGGTAGTTGAAGGCTGCTACCAAATCCCCCCTCATTCTTCTCTTCTGGAGACTAAACAATCCCAGTTCCCTCAGCCTCTCCTCATAAGTCATGTGCTCCAGACCCCTAATCATTTTTGTTGCCCTCCGCTGGACTCTTTCCAATTTTTCCACATCCTTCTTGTAGTGTGGGGACCAAAACTGGACACAGTATTCCAGATGAGGCCTCACCAATGTCGAATAAAGGGGAACGATCACGTTCCTCGATCTGCTGGCAATGCCCCTACTTATACAGCCCAAAATGCCGTTAGCCTTCTTGGCAACAAGAGCACACTGTTGACTCATATCCAGCTTCTCGTCCACTGTGACCCCTAGGTCCTTTTCTGCAGAACTGCTACCTAGCCATTCGGTCCCTAGTCTGTAGCAGTGCATGGGATTCTTCCGTCCTAAGTGCAGGACTCTGCACTTGTCCTTGTTGAACCTCATCAGGTTTTTTTCGGCCCAAACCTCTAATTTGTCTAGGTCCCTCTGTATCCGATCCCTACCCTCTAGTGTATCTACCACGCCTCCTAGTTTAGTGTCATCTGCAAACTTGCTGAGAGTGCAGTCCACACCATCCTCCAGATCATTAATAAAGATATTAAACAAAACCGGCCCCAGGACCGACCCTTGGGGCACTCCGCTTGAAACCGGCTGCCAACTAGACATGGAGCCGTTGATCACTACCCATTGAGCCCGACGATCTAGCCAGCTTTCTATCCTCCTTACAGTCCATTCATCCAGCCCATACTTCTTTAACTTGGCGGCAAGAATACTGTGGGAGACCGTATCAAAAGCTTTGCTAAAGTCAAGGAATAACACATCCACTGCTTTTCCCTCATCCACAGAGCCAGTTATCTCATCATAGAAGGCAATTAGGTTAGTCAGGCACGACTTCCCCTTCGTGAATCCATGCTGACTGCTCCTGATCACTTTCCTCTCCTCTAAATGTTTCATAATTGATTCCTTGAGGACCTGCTCCATGATTTTTCCAGGGACTGAGGTGAGGCTGACTGGCCTGTAGTTCCCCGGATCCTCCTTCTTCCCTTTTTTAAAGATGGGCACTACATTAGCCTTTTTCCAGTCATCTGGGACCTCCCCCGATCGCCATGAGTTTTCAAAAATAATGGCTAATGGCTCTGCAATCTCACCTGCCAACTCCTTTAGCACCCTCGGATGCAGCGCATCCGGCCCCATGGACTTGTGCACGTCCAGTTTTTCTAAATAGTCCCGAACCACTTCTTTCTCCACAGAGGGTTGGTCATCTTCTCCCCATGCTGTACTGCCCAGTGCAGCAATCTGGGAGCTGACCTTGTGCGTGAAGACAGAGGCAAAAAAATCATTGAGTACATTAGCTTTTTCCACATCCTCGGTCACTAGGTTGCCTCCCTTATTCAGTAAGGGGCCCACACTTTCCTTGATTTTCTTCTTGTTGCTAACATACCTGAAGAAACCCTTCTTGTTACTCTTAACATCTCTTGCTAACTGCAACTCCAAGTGTGATTTGGCCTTCCTGATTTCACTCCTGCACGCCTGAGCAATATTTTTATACTCCTCCCTGGTCATTTGTCCAATCTTCCACTTCTTGTAAGCTTCTTTTTTGCGTTTAAGATCAGCAAGGATTTCACTGTTTAGCCAAGCTGGTCGCCTGCCATATTTACTATTCTTTCTACACATCGGGATGGTTTGTTCCTGCAACCTCAATAAGGATTCTTTAAAATACAGCCAGCTCTCCTGGACCCCTTTGCCCTTCATGTTATTCTCCCAGGGGATCCTTCCCATCTGTTCCCTGAGGGAGTCAAAGTCTGCTTTTCTGAAGTCCAGGGTCTGTATTCTGCTGCTCTCCTTTCTTCCTTGTGTCAGGATCCTGAACTCGACCATCTCATGGTCACTGCCTCCCAGGTTCCCATCCACTTTTGCTTCCCGTACTAGTTCTTCCCTGTTTGTGAGCAGCAGGTCAAGAAAAGCTTTGCCCCTAGTTGGTTCCTCCAGCACTTGCACCAGGAAATTGTCCCCTACACTTTCCAAAAATTTCCTGGATTGCCTGTGCACCGCTGTATTGCTCTCCCAGCAGATATCAGGGTGATTAAAGTCTCCCATGAGAACCAGGGCCTGCGATCTAGCAACTTCTGCTAGTTTCCAGAAGAAAGCCTCATCCACCTCATCCCCCTGGTCTGGTGGTCTATAGCAGACTCCAACCACGACATCACCCTTGTTGCTCCCACTTCTCAACTTTATCCAGAGACTCTCAGGTTTTTCTGCAGTTTGGGAGAAGATACTAATTTATTGTTGCTCCCAACTCCTGGTGCAGAACTTCTTGTACCTGAGGAATATCAGCTCCCTTCAATAATTAAAAATTAGATGGTGTGGTAAATCATTCAATGCACAGTAATGTTACAGGGGTTCCTGAAGGAGCAGAGAAGCATGGACCCTCTTGTACTGTTAGAAAATGTCACCCAGCTGGACGTTTACAGAGATGATTCTGTTGAATAGTTGATCAGAAAAGGTCAGCGAATAAATTATATTACACACCAGTGTGGTGTGTATTCTCTCCGCAGCCATTTACATGCAGACCATTGGTACGAGATGCCTGATCCTGCTCCCTCAGAAAGCAGTGGAAAAACTCCCGTGGACTTCAATAGAAGCAAGAATAGGCCCTAGGTGAGTTAATTAGCATTTGATGAAATTCATTCTCTGCTCCAGTCTGATTTACATAACTTCCAACTGCAGCTAAGGAAGGGGAAAATAATTACTGAATGCAAATGAGCTTATAAGATGCTGTCTGGGAGAAGATACTAATTAAGCTAAACCTGTAAGTCTATACTTATCAGTTTATAACAAGGTCACAGTTGGGTATTGTTTTATTTGTTTGTGCCAGGAAAATCCCTGGAGATACTAAGGATTTGAGCTCCCAGATATTTACCAAAATTGAACACAGCGGGTGACATATTACAGTTGTCCTCCATAAAAGCTTACCAATTTTGCCATATAATCTATGGCATTATTTGGTGGGCATTATATGCAGTATTCCCAATACATACCCTCTAGTAGACAATCCCACAAATACCAAGTTAACCATATTTCCCTAAGGCAGTGGTTCTCAAACTTTTGTACTGGTGACCCCTTTCACACTGCAAGCCTCTGAGTGTGACCCTCCCCCCTTATCAATTAAAAAAATGTTTTTATATATTTAACACCATTATAAATGCTGGATGCAAAGCAGAGCTTGGGTGGAGGCTGACAGCTCGCAACTCCCCATGTAATAACCTCGGGACCCCCTGAGGAGTCCCGACCCCCAGTTTGAGAACCCCGCCCTAAGGACTGGGTTGTGACCTGCCCTTATACAGCTGCACAGGATTGTCAGATGGTGTACAGCCTATCCTCCTCCTCCTTGTGTGGCCTATAAAAGAACAGGTCACAATCGCAGACCCTACACTCTAGAGCTGGTGTCCCAAATGCTTTCCTCAGGGAATAACTCTATATACATAAAAGCAGCTTCTCAAAGTAGAAGGCAACACATGAAAAGATGAAAGGGCCAGATCCTCAGCTGGTGTAAATCAGCATAGCTCCATTGACTCTATCTGTGTTCAGTATGTTCATAATGTTCATTAACTGAGGACCTGCCCCAAATGTTTTTATAGGTCCTTTTCTTGTAACCTTGCAAATAGCCCCTTGATAGTGTTAGATTTTGTGACAGCATTTTGACCTTTTTTATGTTTCCTCTTACCTTGTGGAGATTGCTTGAATGTGAATGGGACGGAGTCTAATGTGACCCTCTTCAAAAGAAATATGCTATTTATTATTCAAAGAGAGAACCACAAAGCCAACCATTAGCCCTGGAGAATTTAAACCACTTAAAATAAGGGTCAATTGGGTGACTATGGAAACTGTAATTATTTTACCCTCTGATAAAAAAAGGTGCACCAAACTGCACAGGGCAGCCAGCTGAGTGGATACAAACCACAGGCCATCACAGTCTTCTAATGAAATCAGAAGTGTTCTGAATAAATTTGTGGCTAGATACTTTGTGGTAGTCTTTAAAAGTGCAGCTTGCCTAGTAAGGGTGCTCTCTTACAGGATTCATGGTAATAATAAAATAATAATGGCAATATTATTTGGCACTATTTTATAGTAGCCTTCATGTAAGGATCAGAAAACTTTACACGGGGGTTTTTCAGAAATTAGAGAGATTGTTCACTCAAGTGGTAGAGATCTATGCTGTAGGGTAAAAGTTCAAAGCCTGCTGCTGATATATAATGGACTTTTTTAGAGTTACACATAATAGAATTTGTTTTCAAGGTTGGATGCCCTGAAAGATATGTTTTAATTTAAATATAGGAAGAAAGAGGAGGAGGTCAGGCTAGATAATCACAATGTTCCCTTCTGGCCTGAAGATTTGTAGATCTATGGATTCCTTTCAATTCTCTTTTCTCCAGAAAAACATTTTTAAAGGAAGAAAAATAATTATATGTGCTTTCCAAACAGTTATAAGAGCACAGGGCAGGGCAAACCCCAATTTCTTCTCATGTTTCCTCTTACCTTGTGGCCCTAACTACCGTATTCTCTTGCAATTTTCCCTAAACTCGTCCCAAAATCTCATAGTAATCCTGCAGAAAGATTAAGTACCTATATTTGAAAAAAAATGTCCTAAGGTTAGACACTTAAATCTGTAGTTAGGCACCTAAATAAGTGGCCTGATTTTCAGAGGCGCTGAGCATCCGTAGCTCCCTTTAATGTCAATGCCAAGCACAGATGCCCAGCCCTCTTAGAGATCAAGCCACTCATTTAGATGTCTATATGACCTCTGAAAATGTTTGCCCATATGTCTGCCTAAGATGAAGAAAGGGTGACAGATGCTGTGGTAGTCATTGTAACCAAGGATGCTAGTGTCCAGTGCTACATGATCACTGTATTACTTCTGTCAAGGCTGTATCCCCACTTTGAACTTTAGGGTACAAATGTAGGGGCCTGCATGAAAACTTCTAAGCTTAACTACCAGCTTAGCTCTGGTCCGCTGCCACCATCCCAAGGCTAATTTCCTCCCCTGGGTAGCCTTGAGAAACCTTTCACCAGATCCAAACCCCTTGGATCTTAAAACAAGGAGAAATTAACCATCCCCCCCTCCTTCCTCCCACCAACTTCTGGTGAATACAGATCCAACCCCCTTGGATCTAAAACAAGGAGAAATTAACCATTCCCCTCCTTCCTCCCACCAACTCCTGGTGAATCAAGATCCAAACTCCTTGGATCTTAAAACAAGGAAAAATCAATCAGGTTCTTAAAAAGAAGGCTTTTAATTAAAGAAAAAGGTAAAAATCATCTCTGTAAAATGAGTATGGAAATAACCTTACAGGGTAATCAAACTTAAAGAGCTCAGAGGACTCCCCTCTAGTCTTAGGTTCAAAGTACAGCAAACAAAGATAAACACTCTAGTAAAAGGTACATTTACAAGTTGAGAAAACAAAGGAAAACTAACACGCCTTGCCTGGCTATTTACTTACAAGTTTGAAATAGGAGAGACTTGTTTAGAAAGATGTGGAGAACCTGGATTGATGTCTGGTCCCTCTCAGTCCCGAGAGCGAACACACACCCAAACAAAGAACACAAACAAAAGCCTTCCCCCCCCCAAGATTTGAAAGTATCTTGTCCCCTTATTGGTCCTTTAGGTCAGATGCCAGCCAGGTTACCTGAGCTTCTTAACCCTTTACAGGGAAAAGGATTTTGGAGTCTCTGACCAGGAGGGATTTTATAGTACTGAACAAAGGACAGCTGTTACCCTTCCCTTTATAGTTATGACAACTTCCAACTGTTCCTCAAGTAAAATTTAGCTTTCCTCAAAGGTGTAGCTTAGGCAACCACCACCAGCCTGGGTGCTCCTCCCAGAATCTTGCATTTTATCTAAGAGATGGATATCATAAAATGATATAAATCTTGGCTTTTATCATCAGCCTCTTCTCACTGTTTTACAGTATGCTACTGCTAGGCATCACCTAGCAACATACTGTAGTCTTGTGCTCTGCTGCTTTCCCTTTGCACTTCATATTTTCAGTTTTCAGACAGTTTTGTTCATGACCCTTCAAACAGTATCTGAAGTGCCATGGTGCTTGATGCCATTTTTGAAACTTTACAGGCAGAGGAAGTTCACGCTACTGGTTGTTCCAGATCATGCAAATCAGCTGTGGAATTCTGCAGTAAATCTAATATGAGGCCCATACAAAATATAAGCATGGTGCTACTGGCACAGTTTCTATTCCCCGATGTGGCCCTCAGGCGAAAAAGTTTGCCCACCCCTTATCTACACACTGTATGCTAAAACCATGTTTAATTTTATAGAAAGATACTTCTACTGCATCTTTTTCCATATAACCGCTTTTATTTACATAGAAAGACAATAGCTTTCGCAAATGATGCAATTTATAGAAAGTGTATATAAACTAACCAGAGATGACAGTGTAGAACGCCAGAGTACACAAGTCAAAGGGAATACATGAGAACTGGAGTAAACAGTCATACCCTGGAGAAGCGTACAAGATATGGAGGTCATTGCAGATGTAACAAAAATTAAAAGCAGGTTTTCCTCAGGGAAAAAGTAATCCCAAATTCACATCTGCAATTTAAGTAAGGCCTTGTTCAATACAGTTGTAAGTAATACCATGGAAACTTATGAAGATCTGAACAGCTCCTATATCCAGCACACTATCTTCTCATTGCACTATCATGCACCTGCCCTCATGAGGATCTTGACCCTTTCTCTTTATCAACTATTGAAAAGAACCTAGGAAACTGATGCCAATAAGCATTAAGAGCTAAATCCATCTATCTGTACTGATGCAAGTAATCCCACTGATTTGAATGAGGCTACTTCTATGAGTCAGATAGGATTTTTGACCCTGCCTGTACACAAGAATGTTTACTGGAAAGTGTTTTCCTGATGCATTTATGTGGTGTGGGAAAGCCTCTGCATTTTATTAAATAACCGACAAAGTAGTCAGATAGAATCATACTCAGGAAGGTTTAACTGGAGATTGTTCTTTGAATGCACATAACAGCCTGAAGCACTGTACAGAATAATGGGTTGGAGATACTTGTGCTGGTGGAAATGCACCCAGAAATACTACAAATAAATATAAGGCACTTAAACTGGGAAGCAAGTCCTGTTAGGAGGGAAGGAGGTGATTTAGGCATGAAAGGTGCTAGGATACCATGAGACCTATCCCCCACTTCCTCGTTGCTAAAACCCAACTTTCTTCCCTGTCACAGCACCATGATTGATCATATCCATATGGAAACTTGCCAGATCACAAGTGATGGTCTGCTTAGATGTAAATAGACATTAATTGCAATACTTAGGTCCAGGACACTGATTATCCATTACTCCTTTCCAAAAGTGTCTTGGGATCATTAACTTCTACCTGGAAAGCTACCAGAAATGGCAAAAGGGACTCTGCTTAATGTTTCATGAAAAAAATGACACCTTTACCCCTGCAGTGATTCCTATAGAATATGGGATATAGTAATGCCTATGGAAAGCATTCCCAAGCAACACTGCCCAGGTGCAAGCAGAAGAAGGTACAGAAATTCCATTTGTCAAGATAAATCAGCAACTGGCTTTTAAACCTGCCTTGCTAAGCAATTTCTATAACCCTCATATAAATGGCTTTTATGCAAGGTTTGTATTTCAAGGTTACCAGAAGTTTTTCAGGCGAGACATTTCTTTCCCTATTGTAATTGCTGGACCACATTGGCTTGACAGTAAGCAGTGCACAGAGAAATCCACTTACGATGGTATCATCATAGGGTAAAATATTCACATGTTCTTAGAAAGCATCTGAGCTTTGGACATATCTGTGCTATGCATTTAGATCAGGCTATAGTTGGGATTTCCAATCTCCTTGATGTGCTTCTCAAAAATTCATCTTGAGATTTAGATTTTTTTTCCTGAAAAGAAGCACGCTCTCTCCAAGAAGCAAACGAACATCATGTTTCAGAAAGAAGCCTGTAAAAAAATTATTTTTTAAAGTATTGTAGCCTAGAAATAAGAGAACATAAACAATTTTTTCAAAAGAAGTTAACATATCTGAGGGTATATTCTGGACCATATGAACTTGTCAGATGCTAAGATCTAGAAAAGGAAATGACTCAGCTCAGTGATCATTCCTACAATGGTGAATCCATGGGTGATCCTGAGCAATTAATTACCAATTAAATCTTAAAGGAATAGTTTAAAAAACCCTCTTTGATTCCTTTGCCTCTCTGTCACTCTGAATAACAAATCAAATGCAGTAAGCCATAGCTGACTTGCTAAGTAACCCCAAGGGAAGGATGCAGGGTGGTAGATTGACAGCTGATTTTGTCTGTCTGTTTGTTTTGTTTTTATAACATCTGGGAACCCCAAGTTCCTGCTGCACAATAGAAAAGGGACAGCAGTTATCAAATGAGCTGAATATCATCAGATGGAAGTGTCTTTAAGAGGCTCTGGCTGAAGCAATGCTGATCAGTTAGAACTTAGACACACGAATGAACCAGACCTTTGTCAGACTTCTTGGCTTGGAGTGATCACTGAACACCACATGGTACCAGCTTTGGTGTTCAGTGATCACTCAAAGCTTAAAGTGCTTTCCAGTGTAAGAGCTCTGCTTTATTTTGTGTCTGGTTCCAACTGGCTGTGCACAACAGCAAAAGCTGCACAGCGCCTCACCCAGACTCTGTCTCGGAAGCTCTGCCCTTAAAGGCACATCACCTAGTACCACACCAAGAGTAAAAAGGAACTAAGAAATACCTTGAGTGTAAGAATGGAGCAGATATTCAAAATGACTGATTTACTGAGGAGAGCAGGCCTGCCAAGAAATATCTACCCATAAGATCTGATCCCCTCCAATACTCTAATGGATTAAAAAAGTACTAACATAACATTAACAAAGATTACAAATAACCATAACAATATGTTCCCTTGACATATCAGGTGTCCATTATCATTATGGTTCTGCTTTTTGGATGCACAATGGGGATTCAGCATAATATGAACCAAAAGATAACACCATTTGCACATGCACAGCATTTCACCTCTTCTGAGTGCTGTACAAATATTCATTAGTTAACCCTTACATCACTCTCTTGAGGTAAGTAATTGAGTTTTATTATTTCCATTTAAAGAACAGGTTGCCTAGGTTTAAAACTCTCTGCTAAGAGGCAGAGTGATTAGGGTCTGATTTTCAGAATGGCACATATGCGTTTATACACCTAGTTTGCTCAGGCAATTACTATGATTGCATGTAGAAACACAATAACTGCACGTGCTAATTGGCTGTTGTGCTGAAAACTGTTGTAACTGTGCATGCAAATGATCCTCGTAAATATGCAAATATTGAAAATACAGCACTCTGTGATTTGCTGTAGGTCACAGTGATTCAATGGCAGAGTCAGGATTAGAATACAGAAATTCCTCCCAGTGCTATGTACATTCCTCTACATTCCTTTGTGCATTCCACTACCTTACTGATATATTATACATTCTGACCTATATTGGGTGAACTGAAGAAGACCCCCATATTTTTGTGGCAGAATATACCCTACACAGTATTCACACCCTACACCGTATTGTAATAATCTTTGTACAACATATGCCTTGTAAGCTATCATTTGAAAACTAATAACTTGCTGATCAATAATATTATGGGGAAATGTTTGTAGCAAAATTATATGTAAAGTTATGAACATAAGCTGAAATCCTGATTGATGTGTGTTTATCAGACAAGTCTGCGGATGGGTTCTCAAAAAATAAAAGAACAAGTTGATGCCCCTACTTAGGTGTCATCAAAGCTGATGGGTCATCACCTATCAAGTGGCCATTCTTTGACAAGGAAAGGGGACAGGAACAAACAAATCTTCATCTTAGCAAACAACAGCATGAAACCGTTCTCCTACCAGACTCCATGTCTCCTTGCTCTCAGTTGGAAAGAACTTCATCTAGGGATACTCTCAGGAAAATGAATTTCAAAGGATGACTGAACTATAAAAGGGAGGGGCAAAAATGCCCCAAGTTCTCTCTCCCTATCCATCTCTCTCTTTTCCACCTAAGAAGACAAAGGAAACGGTCATTGGACTTTGGGAACAGATCCTGATCTGAAATTTAGTCAGCAATGTTACCGGAAACCTGTGGTAAGAACTTTACCTTATACCAAGTCTAGTTTGTTATGTTTAGAAAGTGTTTTATCTTTATTTTTCTTGTGACCATTTCTGATTTTAATGCCTCATTACTTGTACTCAGTTAAAATCTCTTTCATTAAAACTAATCTGGTGTTGTAAATTGTTTGGGTAACTCCATTTAAGGGAGCAGACTGTTGTAAGTTGATCCCTAACAGACCTAAAATATCTGGACTGCCCAGGAGAGGGCTGGACAATGCAGAACACATGTTGGGGAGGGTGGGAAATCTGGGATTGGGATTGTGACAGGGTCACCTTGCAAGTAGTAACCAGGCTGCTGGAAGCCAGCGTGTGGCTGATGTTTGCTGACAGGCCGCTGGGGTTAGAGCTGCTGGAACAGAGCTGTAGTTATACACAGATAGGGTGTGACCAGCATGCTGTTCGTCAGTGGCCCAGGTGGAAGCTATAGCAGCAAAGCATTGTGAGGCAGCCCCTCATTGGTCTGGATGGCACCCTGGAATATCATAATTTTCTAATACAGAAAATGCTACAGATGAGTAGTTTAACATATCTGTAAGGAAAAAAATTCTGATGTAGATAGTTAAAAATACTCTTTACTTTCAGATGTATTCCTGACTTTCCATTTCTAGCAGCAGTATACAAGCATGGTTTGAACCTTCTCTGTGCTCTAGTCTGATGAGTCAACATAATTTTAAATAAACAAAAGATCCTTTTATTTTATGTTTCAAGAAATTTGCTGTAAGTACCTGAAGGCTTTTGGCAAGCCAGACTGGAATATTTTGTGTGTGTATGTATTAAATATTTTAAATATATATATCATAGTAACATGTAAAACAGCTTCAGTGCCTTTTACCAGCTGCAAAAAATGGTTTGAACAAAGCCTTAATGTTTAGCTGGCACAAATGATTGGTAGTACAGGTATGGTTCTCCCTGGCAGCTTCTCTCACATTTGCATTTTTTAAATAAAACAGCTGTTCTACTGTATGTTCCTTACTTGCAAAACAAATTCACTAGAAGAGGGTAGGAGACTACAGAGCTAAAAAGGCTGAGAAATATAAATGCCCCTGAAGAGATTACACTGAGAAAGACATATACAAAATGCAAAACATTGAGAGCTAAAGATGCAAGTTGCAAAATACACCAATTTGACATTCATTGGATATGAAAAAATGAGTGTTACTTGGATGTTAAAGGTGTGAAAAGGTATGTTCAGCAGAAAAAGCAATGCCTTGGGGGTGTCAGACAAGAGCAGGAGACTAAAAATGAAGGTAAATTAGCTTCATGACTTTTTTCTAGTCCTGGAATTTTTCTATTTAAGAAAAATTTCTATTTTCTAATTTTTCTGTTTGATCTTAAGCCTCTTTTTATAGCCACTCTGACGTACACACCAGCCACCACTGTGTCCTTGTCTCTACTTAGTAAACAATGAATTGCAACATGAATAGTGGCTTGTGGTTATAATGATATGCAAAATAAAACTTCTTAAAGAAAGTGATTCAACAACATGTAAGCAAGTTGGCTTCAACTCCATAAATAGTATGAAAAAAGTAATCAAAACAAGTATCTAGCCAAGAAATAGAGTAACAGGTACACTATACATACACCAATTTGTGATTTAGCCAAGCCATTATTGTACAAGTGAAAGCAAGAGTTTAGCTAAGATGATGGGCCTGGCACACTTTTAAAGTGGTTACCAGGAAAAGCCTTGGTTACTGTTGTTATCGATCCTGCTGAACTATTATGGGAGGTACTTCCCTTCCAGCCTGCATATCAAGAAAGTGTTGGGGACTGCTTCACTTCTTGAGATAAGGCCCAGCCTGGGGCCTCTGCCACCTCTGCTTCTGCTTTTTTGTCTTGTGAGATGATGTATTTCCATAAGGGCCTGTGGTGTTGGCATCAGAATTACTACAAATGTGTGAAATCCAAAGTGAGGGTTGGCAATGTGTTTCTTCTTCTCTATTACAGTTTTGATTTCTACATTATGAAATAGAGCCAAATGACTGGTCATCATTCCTCTTTCAATTGGTAATGATCTGTGCCTACGTACAATAATATCAAGAGGAAAAGATGGGATTAGAACTCAGGAGAAGAACTCTGCAAGCTTTTCATGATGAAATTCTAGCCTCGCTGGAGGAGATCCAGTTTGTGGTTTCATTACAAGCTAAGAACTCAGCCCAGCTTGTCAAAAGGGTCACTGAGTTTCCCCCAAACTTTTGGTAGAAACTGGGTCCCAGTTCTACATTGGGGTCAGTACATCTTTCATCAGAATGTTTCTAGAAGAGAGGAGGTTCAAGAGAAATTTAGGACCACGGTACATCATGTTCACTCTCTCCCCTTCACTTTATTTACATTGACTTTAGAGATATTTTGGGGGGGCCCTGAGCTCAGGGCCCCAGTACAATTGACCCTCCTTTCCTCCTCCCCATCAGACTTGGAGGGCCTAGTGGACTGAAAACTCCCTCAAGCCCTCCAATACTTTTGGAGACACCAGCTACCAACTCCTCCCCAGTTCTTTGGGAATTGAAAGCTGGTTTGTTCTCCCATCTTTGGGAGGACTGGCATGGTAAGCAACACTCCTGCTCCCAGTCCCAGTACAAGGCTGGCCCTGAACTAGGCTGTTACCTCTGTCTGCTGATAAATATTGTGCATTCTGGAGAATGTCTATTAAAGAATCAAATTATAGCAATGGAACCAAATGAAGCCTTTAGGATCTGCCTGCTACTGAAGTGCAGGGAATAGAATGAAGAGTTTCTGTAAATGGATGAATGAGCTCTACTTGTCAGACCTCTAAAGTCACTGAATCCTCAGAAACAGAGGGGAGGGCATTGCAAACCACCAATCTCTGCCACTCCTAACACTGCAAGAGTGTATATCTGTTGGCTTATGGGCTTGAGTAGAAACAATGCAAAACTACACCAATTTTTGGAAACCAAAAGGTATTTTCCCTATAAACTACTTGTATGTAATTTTTTCAATCTGTGTTTTTGCTCAGTATAAGTAAATGTCAGTTTGCAGATAAAATAAGCTTTACAGGCATTTTCTGGGTATGGAATTAGTAGTACCACTGCAGACCCAGATATACCAAGGCCCTAAAAACATGGAAGGTGGGGTCAGTGCTAATTCTAATGCCAATTTCTTAATTGTCCCACCGGCCTTTTTTCCCCAAAATGTTTGCCCCATCCCTGAAAAGCACCTTCATCTCATATTATGAAGACAAGGACAGGGAGAGAAAACTCATCCAGTTAACATAAGTTCACCCTAAGTACTGCAGGCCATGAAATAACAATGGATAAAATAAGGGCTGTTATAAGAGAAAGAAGAGAAGTGTTATGAATGTAGAGGGAGAGATAGCTCAGTGGTTTGAGCATTGGCCTGTTAAACCCAAGGTTATAAGTTCAATCCTTAAGAGGGCCACTTAGGGATCTGGGGCAAAATCAGTACTTGGTCCTGCTAGTGAAAGCAGGGGACTGGACTCAATAACCTTTCAGGGTACCTTCCAGCTCTATGAGATGGGTATATCTCCATATTTAATTTGTCAAGTGGAATAAAATGTAATGTTTATCAAAATGCAATGCTGAACAATTGGTGTCTAACACTGTTGGCATTTCTTTTTTTCTTGTTAAGCTTCCATAGAAAATTAACTTGGCTCCTGAATTGAATAACTTTTGTGAGAGGAAGAAACGGTAATCCCATCTCTGTGCACACTAATTTTGCACCTTAAAATAAATTGTTCTCTGTGGATTATTGTACAGGAACTAGTTTTCAAGGGGAGGAAATTAAAATGTCATACATATTTTAAAAATGAAATGCTGCAATAAGAAGGAAATACAAACAGCTATAAATGAGTTCCAATGCACTGATACATATTTAACAAACAAATATCCCTCAGTTTTATTACGAAGAGTGTGTTTTCCCTTCTAGTACTTGCAGCATACTTGGTTATGGATCAGAACAGTACTAATATTATACTGATAAAACATTCGCGCATCTTCAGATATTTTAGTATAATGATGCATCTCAAACACCTAACATTGTACTATCAAACAGTATCGCCAAATATCAGACAATGGTATTTCTAAGCTATTTAAAATATCCCCTACCATTTGTTTTTGAAAAGCTATAACCTTTGTGGCACTCAGTTGAGAATTTAGGGGTCTATAATTTCCTGTATGAATTACACATAGGCTAAAGTATGCTTGAATAATAGTTCAGATACAGTACTATACTCTGTTACTATTGACATAACACTGCTCTACAGCCAAAATGCTTTTGAAATAAATGTAGTCAAACTTTACTAATTCTGGGTCACTGAGAACGAAAATGATGCTTAAAATTGTTGATTGGCTCTAGTTTTCAAGATATGCTATTGGGTCAGTATATACGACCCTTGACGTGGGAATGGCGGAGGATAAGTGAGTTATAAAGGGAAGGGATCTCAATTTAAACCAGAAATGACTAAAATACATCTTTGACTGGATCTATGAATAAATCTAGGACTGGGTTTGGACAGTACTTGCTTTTTAGGCAAAACAATGAATGATGCAATCTGAAGCTGGTATTGCGTCATACATGATATGAATTGCATCCTGTTATTCCTAGAAGTCATGGATGATGCAATCATAACAAAGCTTACATCACTCTGCTGAACAAATTGCCTTATATCAGCTCTAGAAATCATACAGTGTTGTGCTCTCTTATTTGTCAGTGTTTGATTTTGCAAAGGGACACGTTTCTGTTTAGCCAAAGTAAGCAGAGATGCCTCATACTTGTGTGAACAGTGCAGATAACTTCTGCTATGTTTGGCAAGGAAAAGACGGCATGGAAAGCCTTCTAGTTAGTGTCAATAAATTTTCTCTGAAACAACAAGGCAGACAACTACAGGTTGTTGGTGGAAAATCTCCTCAAGGCATACAAAAGCCTTGGTTGCAACATGTCACTAAAGATACATTTTTTGCACTCATCTAGATTTTTTTCCACCGAACTGCGGAGCAGCGAGCGACGAGCACGGCGAGCGATTTCACCAGGACATTGTAACAATGGAGAAACGCTATCAGGGCAAATGGAGTCCATCAATGCTTGCAGACTATTGCTGGACAGTGACAAGAGATGCTCCATTTAATGAATACAAGAGACAAGCCAAGAAGCGCCGAGTAGACACTGAATAGGACTAAACTATGTACATAATAGTTTTTTGCCTTTTGTTTCATAATAAATTTTATTTATATAACCCTTTTGCTGATTTTTAAAGTGTTACATAAACAGGACAGGTGAAATATTATCATGTAAAGCAACCATAAACACATGAGAAGACCTAGGTTTACAATTTATGATTAAAACTCTACTATCTACACAATATACATAGACATAAAATGTAAAAACGTAAATATCTTAGAAACAGTAGCCAATCAGTTGTTTTAATTGTCATATTTGAATTCAGCACATCAAAATACATAATAAATAGCACATTTTATCTCTGAAGCAGATGACTTCTCAAAAATTGTAGACCAGTGTAATCAAAATGCCTAAATCAAAGCACTCAATTCATTTAAATGGAATATTGGCAGTGAGTGTAGTCCATAATACATGAGTGCAGAAACAATGCGGGGGAAGTTCCTGGCTGTAGCATTCATTCTTATTCAAATGTTCCTCTTCAAAAGGATGAATAATTAACTCAGAAGAGGGAAGATCAATTATCTAAATGGGAATAAATTCTGAGAGTCCCAATCTCAAAAAACAGCTTTTACACAGTTCATTTGATATTGATGCTCCAAACTATGGGCCTGTGAGGGAATGAATATCACAAACACCATTTCTCAGATAGAAATTGATGATCCCACAATTCAGAATTGAAGGGTTGTGTATGGAGGTGTAATGGCACATCTAGTACATTATGGTAACAGCCAAACTAAATTACATGGGTCCAGATAACTTCCACCTGCAAAGAGATCAATGAATAGTGGCCAAAATACCAGGAAAACTTGGCATGATTTTCCTCTGCTATGCATCCACTTAAGGAGAAGAGGACTGTGATGGGTGATACAAATACTTTGATGCCCAAAAGAGGACTATGATAGCAGCAGCCCCCTGATCAGTGATGGTACTACAGCATAAAGAAGGCTGCAAACTCAGCTCTGAGCCATTAAATATGTTCTGTTGGGGGATTATGAGTACATGGGTGGTAATTACTTGGCTAATGAGGTAACTGGGAGGATATAAGTAGAAGGAACAGGAAGCAAAGGGGAAGCTCCAAACATGAGCTGTGCTGAGGGGTTGTATGGCAAGCACTTGCTGCCCTGCAATGCCCCACAATGCTTTGCTGCTGTAGCTCCCAACCTGGGCTAAAACAACATGCAGGTCACACCTTGAGTGTCTGTGTATAGCCATAGCCCTGGTCCACAACTCTGACCCCAGCAGCCTCTTAGCAAACATCAGCTGCACTCTGGCTTCCAGTAGTCTCTCTTACTACTTCCAGGGTGATCCCCAACACACTCCCAGTCCTGAATTTCCTCCAAAAAATATTCTGTACTGTCCAGCCCTCTCCTGGACAGTCCAGATATAGTAGGTTCATTGCCCCTTTAAAGGATCAATATACAACAATCTGCTACTTTAAATGGTGTTACCCAACAATTCACAACACTGGATTAGTTTTAATTGAGAAATAAACCAAGTTTATTTAACTAAAAATAGATTTTTAGGTGAGTACAGGTATAAGGCACTAAAGTCAGAAATGCTTATAAGAAAAATAAAGATGAAAATGCTTTCTGAATTTAACAAACTAGACTTGATTTAAGGTGAAATTCTTACCACAGGTTCCCAGTAACATTGCTGGCCAAGTTTCAGGTCATGGTTTGCTCCCCAGGTCCATTGGTTGTTTCTTTCGTTATCTTAGGTGGAAAAGAGAGAGATTGATAGGGAGAGATAGGGTAGGGTGTTTTGCCCCCCCCCTACCCCACTCTACAGTTCAGTCACCCTTTGAAATGCATTTTCCTGAGGTTTACCCCTAGTTAAAGTTCATTCCAACAGTAAAGAAGGCAATTTGGTGTCTGGTGAAGAAGATTGCATGTTGTATCTTCTCACCTCTGTTTGCTGAAATGCACATTTTTCTTGTCTCCTGTCTTCCCCGTCTCACAGTCTGAGGACCCTCTTTACAACATACATGTAAATTGAGGTAAATACATTCCTTTATTTAGGACAAACCTGCTTAACTTTTCCCTAGGCAAGGCTCTGTAATTTTTGAACATGTACAAATATCATACAGGGGGATTTCATTACTTTACACCATATTGCTATGTACACTTCACCATGCTATAATGGACCAGCAAGTTATTAGTTTTCAAATGATACTTCACAAGGCATATTTAGTACAAATACTACAATGGTGTGTGGGGTGTGAAGATGGGTGCATTTGGTCACACCCACCTTGTCACTTTTAGATCACTTGTTAGAGCATTTGCCTGGGATATGGCAGACCCAAGTTTAATTCCCCTGTCTCTGCTAAAGGGAAGAAAGGACAGTGCATTACCCACTGAGCTATGGGATATTCTCATGTGGGGCTCCCTCAATCTCTACTGTTGAAGCTGTTCCATTGTGGATAAATAGTGAAAGATTGGAGTAGGGGGACTGGACTTGAATCTACCACCTCCCAGTAGGATAGTCCACAATGGAACAGTCACTGGGTGCTATAGAGAGACTGTGCAGTCCAGAGGTTAGGGCACTCATGGTGGGGGAAGGGGACCCTGTATCTAGCTCCCCTACTCCAATCACTCATTATTTATACATAGTGCAAAGATTGAGGGAGCCTCCCACCCTTTCAGAATACCCCATAGCTCAATGGGTAAAGCCCTCTCTGAGAGGGCAAAGACCTCTATTCAAATTGTTTCTCCCCTTCTAGCACAGGGTTGAACCTGGGTCTCCCACAACCCCGCTGAATATTCTAACCACTGGTTTAAAGTTATAAGGTGGCACTTCTTCCTCATGCTGGGTTATGAATGGACCCCAATCTGGTAAGCATGCTCAGAGGCTGCCTACTTTATTGGGCCCTGCATGCAAGACAGGTGGCCAAACACTTACCCTCCCCCAGATCATGAATCCCTCTGGGACTTGTATGGGAGATAAGGGTCTAGATGCCTGGGGCGGGGGGGCACCAGTGTGCCTGCCTGAAAACTTAGTCACTGAGTGAATTTAGGCTCGTACAGGGCTAGATGCCTGGGGGGGGAGGGGGGGACACCAGCGTGCCTGCCTGAAAACTTAGTCACTGAGTGAATTTAGGCTCCTACAGAGTTCGGTGGAAATCTTGTGGAGCCAAATCTGGGTCTTAGGTGCCTAAGTACCTTTTGTGGATCCCACCCTTAGTGACTTAGCCAAGGTTATATAGAAATGACTTCAGATTTCCTTGGTGGTAGGCCAGCACCCTAACCGCTGAACTGTCTTCCCTTTCATGTTATCTGCTAGATCGCTCCTCTATAGTGCTCCATAGCAGCTATGGAAAGGGATCTAGAGCAGTTATCACAGGGGTTCTCAAACGGGGTCAGGACCCCTCAGGGGGTTGCGAGGTCATTACATGGGGGGTCATGAGCTGTCAACCTCCACCCCAAACCCGGCTTGCCTCCAGCATTTATAATGGTGTTAAATATATTAAACAGTGTGTTTAACTTATTGGGGGGGGGTCACACTCAGAGGCTTGCAATGTGAAAGGGGTCTCCAGTAAAAAAGTTTGAGACCCACTGAGTTAGCATAACTCTGAACTGTAGCAACTCTCTTCTTAATGGGAACTTGAGAGCTGAACTGGTTTCAGTGCCACAGAAAGTAGCTGGTACCTGGGCTGGGTATTGGAAGAATAGACCCTACACTGCCACTCCCCCACCCCAAAAAAGACCTTCTGAGGCCCTAGGAGAGGGGTATTCAAAGCATTGAAATAGACAATACTCCAGGGATGGCCCTTTCTGTTCCTGTGCTGGCAAGGGGAATATCTGAGGCTGGAAGATCTTCTCCATGTACATAGCCTTTAAGTCAAGGTTTTCTACCAGTGAAAGAATGGTCCAAGTTCAGCTGTCATCTACATTATAGATATTGTAAAGGAGTGGCAACATTGCATTAACCAACTAAGTTTGAGTAACACTTTGTGGTATTATGAGGAAAGAGATTTCATCAGTTTTAGGATACTGATGGTAACAGATGCAGTTTGCACCACTTCCTGCTCTAACTAAAATCTTTGCTGCAAAGGTAAAAAATGGATTCATGTTGTTTTTCTCTGTTTACCACAAAAATATGTCATCTTGTCTTAATATTGGTTACTTGTTTTATATCATATTAAGAAAAAACACTGGCTTTTCAGTACAAAGTACTCAAGAATCTTGTATCTAGGGGTATTTGAACTCATAGGAAGGCACACAGATAATTGGACGCTAGTTTGGGGAGGGTGGGGGGGGGTTACTGGCTGCCCAGTCCATTACTTATAGGCAATGGGAAAATTGACTCTCCTTCCACACTGGAATGAGTTCAAGAGGCCTGAAACCTTGCAATGTTCTACAAATCTACAAAGGTATATTCACATAATATGGCTTTGTCTGAATGTGTGCCTTGTCTTTTGTGGTTTACTTGGGGGGAGACAAAATCATATCAACTTGGATCTTTGCTATAGAGAGATCCAATGGTGACATTTGTTCTTCTACTTTTGCACTTATTTTTTTTAAGTTCCCCCTCCTATCTTCCCACCACCCCCGCCCATTTCTTTCTTGTCTAGATATTTTGTAACATTGAGTGGATTTAAAGTATTGATGTTCTGTCTGTTTTAAAAACAAATTGCTGTATTGCATATCACATTTGTTTATGAAAACAAACCCTTTCGCTGTGTATGTTGCACTTTACCATTGTGAGTCATAGTACCCATCCACAGCAATAAAAGTACAATAAACAGGAGGAGTCAAATATTCATCAATTACAGAAGGTCCCAGATAAAACCCCTCTCCCAGCCTGTCAATGAAATCAGCCCCATTAGATTCAGCTGAGGTGAGACCCTCCCTTTATGTACATACTGGTGGATTTAGCCAGCTGCATTAAATCAATACCCCTCTCCAGACCTCATAGAGATTAGATGGGTCCTGGTCCTTTGCAGGAGACTGAACAGACCAGGCTACATCGTCTCCTCCTCCTCCTTTCCAGGGGCAGCCTTATCCACAGGTAGGCTCTAGTAACATTGCTCCAATAGAAATGCCCACTAATAGCCAAACTGCTGCAGAAACATAGTGCCTCTGTATGGATGGCCTATGCCTCCCTTGTGTAGCTTGGTATCAACCATATTTTGTTTGATTCCTGCCTCCTGTTCTTCTGGGGCAAGCCCCACCCCACTATGTACTGATCAGGCAAAAGTTCTGCCGGGGCTCACCTCTGAGACTTCATCTCCCTCTACCTGGGATTGCCAAAGAAGGTGATCCACCCCCAATAAACTAACAAACCAAAGATGAAATCCTGAAGTCCCTCTTCAAACACAACTCCCAGTGATTTCAATGAGAGCTTTAGTGAAGTGAAGACTGGATTTGGACCATAGAGTTTAATCTGAGAAACTAAACAGGATGTGGATAAAGTTTTCAAATGTTGTAAGAGGTCTAGTAAAGACAAAACTTCTTTTATCAAAATGTGGCAACTGTATGGCAAAAATCTAACTTTTAGTAAAGAACAAACTTGTGTGGATAAGGCTATGAATGTCAAAATATTAATGTCTTCATTGCTTCTCTATAACAAATGAGTACGGTATTTCTTCCATATCTAATTTAGTATGGCCCCAATTCAGCAAAGAAATCCAGCATGTGCTCAACAATCTTAGGTCCCTTTGACTTCAAGTTAAGCATGAGTTTAAGTGCTTTTCTGAATCAGTGCCTCAGTGCTGAGTACTGAAGTATTTGTTAGTTGTAAAGAATTTCCAGTATTCTAAAGGCGAACTAAACAATGTATAACAGTCTAATATTAATATGCATATACAGAGTACCTTTCATCTACAGATCTCAAAGTGCTTCATCTATAAATCCTTCCCCCGTCACGTCTGAACCGAAGTATTGTACCCATTTTAATTCAAAAGCCCTGATTTTAAGTAACTTCTGGAGTTTATTTTCAACCCAAATTTCAATAAGATTCCCCTAAACTTGCTTTGGATTGTTCAGATATTCACTTTGAAATTATAGCAAACAGGAAATAGACAAAACAAATCCATTATCTTGATAAAGAGTGTAATGGTTAAAATGAAGCCTGTGGCTTCTCAGTCACACAGTATCTTTGTTAGTTAACTTTATTAGAACACTGTAGCCATGAGTAAGAAAATACACAAATTCTACTGTCAGGGAGATTTTTTTTTTTATTTATTTAACCCTTGATTTTCAGTGGCTCTCTAGTGCTAGCAGGCCAATACAAACGCCACTCTTTCTCAAACATGCACAATCAGCTGGGGAAGAAGTTTAAATTTCTAAACTTCCAAATACATTATAATTCAAGATCATGCAGCACCTGTCTTGGGCTATGTGTAAGTGTGTTTTTGTTTATTCAAATTGCTTTGAATTGTATCTGCCAAACATTGAATGGGTGCCCTTATTTCATTACCTAACATTCGGATGATAGTTTTCCTAACTTAGAACAGTATTTTCTGAACATTTTTAGATTTGTTAAAGACATAACAATCTGGAAGATTATTCTAGAAACCTGAAATACTTCCCAGTCTATCCCCTCCTGCAAAAAAACCCATCATATCATGATTTTCCCAAGACTACTCTGACTCCTTTTTGACCTAACTACTACTTCGGGGCTGGGCTTCATCTGAAATATGGGAATGCATGTTGGAAGTACAGTGGAAACACAAAGAGCAAACTTAATACAGTAGACCTCATTAACTCACTTTTTACTTAACAGTGTAGATCTACTAGCAGAGTTCTGCCTTAAGTGATCAACTGTGTAGGAATTTGCAAAAAACAAATAGTCTACTTTCATCTTACACCAAGCTGCCAAAAAAGAACCCATGCAGAGAGAATTTTTCTGAACAATTTTTTTCATAAAAGTGCTGTTGTATGTCAGAGGATCTTAGAAAATAAGTGAGCAATTTCGTTTAAGTAGACAGGTAGAAATAAACACATTTAGCATGGCATTTACATTTTTTCAGACTTCTACAATTACAGTAGTGTTTTCTTACCAAAGGAAGTACAGATTTACTATCGGGTTTTATGGTGTGGGCTCTCGATCACTGAACAAAATTATGGAAATTCATCCCTGAAATGTGATGCTAATTGTAATGTAAAAAATTTCTAGGGAACAAAATGTGTTTTTAATACTTGAGCCTTCTCCTACTGGAAACCAGAGTTCAAATTTTGCCTTTTACGCCACAAGTGAAAGAGTTTGGTCAGATCATAGTCCTCATTTGAATATATCAAACTCCTGTACACATCATGAATTGCAGTCTATGGGCTTCCATCTCTCAGAGAGGTGGAGTACAGATGTCAACGGGACAGCGCTCCCCCATCGACTGAACGTATCTTCACCAGACCCACTAAATCAACACTGCTGTATCGATAGCAGCAGTGCCGATTTAGCCAGTAGTGTAGATATGGCTTATGTTTAGAAGTGACCTGAGCTTGAAATAGAAAAGGTGTTTTTAAAGGGGAGGAAGGAGGTACAGTGGGGATGGAGAGAGGAAGGGAATGGATGGGAATTTACAAAATAATAGTTCACTTGCTGCCTACTTCTAACACGTGTCCATTACCCTCATGAAGATCAATATTCATAGCACTTTTCTTTTTAATCCTTCAATCAACACATAAGTCTGAACAATCTGTTCAAATGGAAAATACTGCAAAGTGTTTCGGATTACAGACATTACAGTGAATTTCCTTTCTAATTCTGCCTGGTAACACTTAGCTACTGCAAACATGTCATGTGATCTTTCTGCATCTGGACCTCTAAAACAGTCTTGTCAGGGATTTGCCTGAGAGCATCAGTGTTTTGCCTTCAGTCATGGAATATCCTAGAATTAGGATACATGTTCCGGCAATGCAGAAGCCTCTCTGTGCAGCAAACTAATCAGCTCACCACCTCACACTTTCACTGTATAAATATTCACAGCTATGGAAAAGAGAACATAAGAAATACATCTGCTAGTGCCTAGGATTCCCTCTTCACCCCCTTTCGTTATTCCTTGTTTTCCTTAATGTGATGTCACTCATCTGTACTGAAAACTTCTGTACTGTACACTTTTTGCTCTTAATGTATGGAAAATGTAGAACCAGGAAGCCCTGTAAGGCTATGTTCAGTGGAGGAACAGGGCAGGGAAAACTGAATAGGGATGAAAGGTCCTGCCTAAGGAGGGCAGAAGTGGGTTTACCTTTGTGCTTTTGGTTGGAGATTTATTGGAGGATTCTATGGAAGAGCCCTGTGATTCCTTGCCCCAGAACAAGGGTGAACTTAAAGAGTCTGTAGGGAGAAGGCCTTAAAAGGCTCCAGTAGGAAAAAGTCTACGAAGTTGGCAGCAAGAAGCCTGACGGAACTGGCCTTGTCTGCTGGTTAGAGTCCTTGGACTGGAACCCAGGGTAGTGGGAGGGCCTGGGTTCCTCTACCAGTTATTAGGGAAGGTGGTATGAGGTCCCTGAGAAGGAAATAAGGATGACTGAAAGCTCTGAATGAAGAGGCATAGGGATGGTGGGGCCAGACCAGGGGCTGAGGACCAGATATAAGGACATTGGACTACTGTTTGTTGGACTTTCTTATGCCAGAAGGTGTGAAACTAAAATGTTACCTGACTGAAGTGACAACTCACAGAAGAAAGTCACTCAGGCACTGTGTTGCTCTATTGGCATGGTGTGCTACAGAAGGATAGCCTGCTATGCCATGCCCAGGGAGTCAGCAGTGAGTCCACTTGGCTACATAAGGTTTTTCTCTGAAAGCCCTCTCTCTTTGTCTCCCATATGCCTCAGGCTGTTTTACACACCTGATTTAAAGCATAAATACCTTTAATAGAAATGCAAGAGTTCACTCTTGACATCAAGATGACTCAGCTGAGGAGTCATATATTTTTATGCAAGGTCCTAGAAACAATAACTTGTCAACAGTACCCCTTTCCTTAAAGAGGAAAAAACCTACTACACATCTAATGACCCCTCCCCATGCCACATGGGCCAACTGCAAAGTGTATACTGGACAGACTGATCACATGGTGTCAGCAAGAGTTGATGGAAAGCTCAGGAATTTATAGGAAGCTTTTCTCATCAGTTTCTAAGAACCCACGTTAGCAGAATTTCAACAGCAAGACAACATGGTGGCCTAGAAAATAACACCCACAGTGTGAAAAATCCTTCTGCTCTTGCAATGAACAAAGCCTCTTGGCTATTTATAATCCTTGCTATGTAAGAACTTTGGGACACCCAAAGTATGACAATCTATAAACTCAAAGATTATTTTGCTCTCATCATTTCCTGTTTTTAGCAAAAACATCTTATATATAAAGTGAGAAAGAACATGCAAGAATTTTAGCAGTAGGGAGAAAGAACAGGAGTACCTTAGAGACTAACAAATTTATTAGAGCATAAGCTTTTGTGGACTACAGCCCACTTCTTTGGATGCATACGAAGAAGTGGGCTGTAGTCTAATAAATTCTAATAAATTTGTTAGTCTCTAAGGTGCCACAAGTACTCCTGTTCTTTTTACGGATACAGACTAACACGGCTGCTACTCTGAAAGCAGTAGGGAGGAATTTTTCAGTTTTGAGGGAGGATGTTTGTTTGGTTAGGTCCAGATTCTGCCCAGCCCACCCCTCCTACTGAGTAATACCTTCCTCCAGCAACAGTCCCATTTTCTTCTATTGGAAAATGCCACTAATATAAATTTGGCAGAGATGAACAATGAAGCAGTCACTTCATCTCCCACAGCTGTCACAATATAGGAACTTAAAAACTCTACATCACAACAGGCAACATTCAGCAAGTTGTCCATCACCAGTGGTCTAGCTCAAAGGCTCTCAAACTGATCTGTGAACAACTGGCTGGTTGTATGTTGCTGGCTTTTCTCCTTGTTTCCAACCAGTAAGTTGCATTAATAGATAGAATCAAATATATTTTTAGCTTTCCTATTTAAATTTCCAGGTAAATAATCACTGTAGTTTCCATAGAGATGTTATGCAATTGTGAAGACAGGGGAGGTGGTCTGTAGGATCATGAAGTATATTATCTCTAGGAAGATATGGTCTATAACATGAAATAGTTTGAGAGCTCCTGCTCTACTTTCCTTCCCTGCTACTTCACCCGCTGTCAGTCAGCTGTATACCAAATACAATATAGACAGAAGGCACCTCTTGTGTTGATGGCCAGTGGTGAAGACCGAAAACTATCACGGTGTCCAGCAGCTCAACAGAATTTTCCTTCAAAGAGTTCTGACACTCAGTGGGATCCACCAGTCTGAAGATGTGCCAATGCAATAGGTTCCTATTTCTACAGGAGATAGGGTCAGCGTTGACTTTAGTCCAAAGAATGACCATGATATAAGTGAAATTGCCACACTTTTTATATTCAATGATCCCATGACAAAGACAGATATGCTCTAGTGACGATCCAGTCAACAGCTGCTTGGGATAGCTCTGTGGTTGTAATGGATACCAAGCCAATAATCAATGATTGTCGGCATGGAATTTCATGTCACATGGTACATTTTCAGTTTGAATCTCTTCTTCAGTTGATAACAAATACTTCACAATTTATTGTGTTCCTGAACTTTACCTGAAAAACATATATAATACCTTAGTCAGATACAGAGAAGCAGCATCCAGTAATACCCTTATATAAATAGGAGACTGAATAAACCTCTCAAATAAATAAAGCAGACATTTTCCATTACCACCTAGTTTCTCATAAGGTTATTTTTATTTTATGAGCCCCCTCCATTGCACGCAATTATCTTTTACACACCCCAGCTGATACATAGCTGCTAGCGGGCTCCCCATCCCATGCTAACTACATGTATAGGGGGCAGCATACTAATTAGGAGGGATTCAGAAACAGACACTCTGTGACATACACACACTCCCATCAGAAAATAGCTTATAATATGCTACATAGTCATGAATGTTAATATCAGCATTCCCTTAAGATGATTGTCTCTTTGGATTTCCCTTATCTAGAGCTATGCTGAAGCTCTGTTGCATAAGAGGTCTTTTTGCCGTGTTTTTGATTATGGAGGGAAGTTGGACCAACATCCAGTTTGTCAACATACTTTACAACTATACTGGAGACAGCAGATTATTTGCCAGAGACAGCCATTGTCAGAAATCCATGTCCTACACAGGAGATTTGCCTCCTTTGGTACATTTTTTTTCTTGCCATCTTTCCTGATGTCACATACTTTTTCCATATTGAAATATTTCACAGCTTTCCAATGCTGTCCACTTAGCAAATGATGCACATGAATGGAGAACTTGATATCCTCCATCATCTTTCTTCATGTTGTTGGTTTATATAACAGTCAACATGGATTCACCAAGAGCAAGTCATGCCTGACCAACCTCATTGCCTTCTATGATGAGATAACTGGGTCTGTGAATATGGGGAAACCAGTGGATGTGATATACCTTGACTTTAGCAAAGCTTTTGATATGGTCTCCCACAGTATTCTTGCCAGCAAGTTAAAGAAGTATAGATTGGATGAATGGACTATAAGGTGGATAGAAAGCTAGCTAGATCATCAGACTCAATGAGTCATGATCAACAGCTTGATGTCTAGTTGGTACCCGGTATCAAGCGGAGTGCCCCAGAGGTCGGTCCTGGGGCTGGTTTTGTTCAACATCTTCATTAATGATCTGGATGATGGGATGGATTGCACCCTCAGCAAGTTCGCAGATGACACGAAGCTGGGGGGAAGGTAGATATGCTGGGGGGTAGGGATAGGGTCCAGAGTGACCTAGCCAAATTGGAGGATTGGGCCAAAAGAAACCTGATGAGGTTCAACAAGGACAAGTGCAGAGTCCTGCACTTAGGATGGAAGAATCCCATGCACTGCTACAGGCTGGGGACCGACTGGCTAAGCAGCAGTTCTGCAGAAAAGGACCTGGCGATTACAGTGGACAAGAAGCTGGATATGAGTTAGCAGTGTGCCCTTGTTGCCAAGAAGGCTAACGGTATATTAGGCTGCATTAGTAGGAACATTGCCAGCAGATAGAGGGGAATAATCACTTCCCTCGATTCGTCACTGGTGAGACCACATGTGGAGTATTGGGTCCACTTTTTGGGCCACTCCAATACAGAAAGGAGGTGGATAAACTGGAGAGAGTACAGCAGAGGGCAATGAAAATGATTAGGGGGCTGGGGCACATGACTTATGAGGAGAGGCTGAGGGAACTGGGCTTATTTATTGCAGAAGAGAAGACTGTGGGGCGGGATTTGATAACAGAACAAGAAGCAATGGTCTCAAGTTGCAGTGTGGGGAAGGGGTCTAGGTTGGATATTAGGAAATACTATTTCACTAGGAGGGTGGTGAAGCACTGGAATGTGTTACCTAGGGAGGTGGTGGAATCTCCATCCTTACAGGTTTTTAAGGCCCGGCTTGACAAAGCCCTGGCTGGGATGATTTAGTTGGTATTGGTCATTCTTTGAGCAGGGGATTGGCCTAGATGACCTCCTGAGGTCTCTTCCAACCCTAATCTTCTATGATTCTATGACTTTCAATTATCCATTGACAATGGTGTTCTTGTGTCTGTAATAGGGACACTTTTGGTTCAAAATGGAACAGCTGTTACAATGTGCCCTCAAGGACACAGGTCTCACAAAAGGTAAATAGGTTTGTCAGAGCTGTAAACCGATTACATCTTCAGAATAACTGTTAAATGACTAGTGAAAAGCAGGGCCGGCTCTGGCTTTCTGGCCACCCCAAGCAATAAATAAATAAATAAATAAAACCTGTGGCGCGGCCGGAACCAGGGTGCAGGGGGACTCCCTGCCCTGCAGATGTGCCCTGGCTAGCGGGGGGAGGGGAAGGGATCGGGGGGAGAGAGAGAAGGGGGGCGGCCAGGGCTTCAGCAGGGCGCTGCCACGTGGCCCCTCCCGCCGTGCCCCCCTGCTGGGAGGGCTCCACACCACTCTGGTCGGCGGGGAGGGAAGGACGCAGGCTGCCCTGCCGGGCTTGCTGCAGGGCGCTCCCGTCCTCCACGCTGCTGCCCCCTACAGGGCAGCCGGAGCGGCACAACAAACAAACAAAAAAGTGGCCGTGCTGCCCTAGGATTGGGCGGAATGCCACCTCCTACAAGCTGGCTCCCCAAGCACCAGCTTGCTTGGCTGGTGCCTGGAGCCGGCCCTGGTGAAAAGGAAAGGTCAGGTGGTTGCTGCTACCAAAGAAAATGAGATCACTCTAATGAGTACTGTGAGCAGAGGAAACAGAAGCTCAGGAATTCATCACTGCTTTCTCGAAATAATGACTGGAATACCAGAAGAGAAATAGCAAAGTGCACTCATGCAGAGGAATCAGACTGAGAAGCAGAGCATTCTCTCTAATGTCTCAGACTGTGACTCCAATATCTGCTGAAAAAATTATTATCCCTCTGTCAATTTGGCCACTCAGAATCCCAAGCCATTGCAGCCATTATGGGCTAGATTCTGATACCCTTAAACTTGCTGGTTTCGGTAGAGCTATGCTAATTGAGACAAACTGAGGATCTGGCCCAATGAAGGCAAACACTGGCATTGTGTCCAGATGCAGTGCTGCCTTCTCCACTGCAGATGGCACTACAGCTAACCAAGCCATGTAAGCCTGGAAGGCACCAGCATGGGTTGAACTAGCAGAGGGGAAAGAGACTAGAGTACCGCACTTTTGTGCCAGTGCTCCTCATTCTGCAGGAGCAGGGCCGGCTCCAGGCACCAGTGCACCAAGCAGGTGCTTGGGGTGGCCAAGGAGAAGGGGCGGCACGTCCGGCTCTTCAGCGGCAATTCAGTGGCGAGTACCTCGTTCCCTCTCGGAGGGAAGGACCTGCCGCCAAAGTGCTGCCGAAGAAGAAAGCAGCGCGGTGGAGCTGCCGCTGAAGTGCTGCCGATCGCGATTGCGGCTTTTTTTCTTTTTTTTTCCCGACGCTTGGGGCGGCAAAACCCTGGAGCCGGCCCTGTGCAGGAGGATCCTCCTTTCACTCTCCCGCCACTCCTGCACTTTTTGATTTTCATTACTTGAATGCTGCATTACTTCATGCAACATGTCTTCCTTACTTCTACATGGCCTCTTTCTGATTCTTTGCGGTCTTTCGGCAGGTGATAACACGGAGGGCTGAGATCTCAAGGTTGCATCTGTAAAGGCAAAATGCAACACTTAACAGAGGCAGCATTGTTCACACCAGACAGAGCAATGGTTCCTCCATACTTAAGGGCAAGCATAGTCTACACAATAGCATAATTTGCCCGTCCCAAAGCGAGTGCACATAAACCCACGGGAGCCCCAAAATGGTGAGTAACCACAGGGTCAAGCATGACTGATTGTTTCATGGCTGTACTGTCCTCTGGGTTTCTGTGCCATGGGGAGAGCCAACAGCAGCAGGGGGCCCCTATACTGAACACTGTCCCCACATTTTCCACAGGAGTTCATCCTGGAAGATATCTCATTGCTGAGGGTGACCTGGGAAGCAAGGGAGGGTCTTCTACTGCAATGCAGCTTCTGCCCTGGCCCATATACAGCTTGCCTGTGTGCAGCAATGGTCCCCCTGCCCTTCACGGCACAGTGGTGCAGAAAAGTTAGCCTTACTGGGACAAGGACCGCGGTGGCTTTCCTGAGAAACCAGCGCAAGTGCATTGTCCAAGTTCTGGATGAGGCCTTTGAAGAGATCACTGAGGCCGATTACCGCGATGTGAGAGAGCACGTCAATGCCCTATCTAGGCATGCATGCAGCCCTAATCCTCCTTGCCCCAAGAGCCCCTACCAAATAACTTCCTTCCCAAAATAAAAGCCGCTTACTGGGAACCTCCTCTGGTGTTTGTCCTTCTCCAAGCACTGTCCGCCACGACTGGCTACCTTCCTTTTCGCTTGAACAGCTCCTGGCTGCATGCATCTAGGGATTCTGGGGTGCTTTCCTCCGCCTCAGCACACTCACTCCCGCTTTGCTGCTGCTGCTCTTCCTCCTCCTCCTCCTCCTCCTCCTGCCTTGTTGAACTGGGCTCTGAAGTGTCCATGGTGGTACTCGGAATGGAAGTGGGGTTGCCCCCAATTATCGCATCCAGCTCTTTGTAGAAATGGCAGGTCGCAGGGGCAGCACCGGAGCGGTTGTTTGCCTCGCGGGCTTTCCAGTAGGCATTCCACAGCTCCTTCACTTTAACCCTGCACTGCAGAGCATCCCGGTCATAGCCCCTTGCCATCATGTGCCTTGATATCTACCCAAAGGTATCATAATTCCTATGGCTGTAGTGCAGCTGGGGCTGGACAGCTTTCTCCCCCCAAACACTGATGAGGTCCAGCATCTCGCCATTGCTCCATACTGGGGATTGCCTGGCGCATGGAGGCATGGCCACCTGGAAAGATTCACTGAGAGCACTCCACGCCTGGCTGAGCAAACAGGAAGAATTTTCAAAATTCCCAGAGAATGTAAAGGGCGGGTCTCATGACTTGGTCACCTGAGGGCAGGGCAATAGAGTTCAAAGTGATGACCAGATTGTCTAGAACAGGCATTGTGGGACACTTCTGGAGGCCGATCAGAGCACATTAACAGGACAGGTCGTCCACACTGGCGCTGCAGCGCTCCAGTGGGGGACACAGCAAACGTTATTCCACTTGTCAAGGTGGAATACCAGCAGCGCTGTAGCCGTGGAGTCAGAGCGCTCTATGTGCCTTGCCAGTGTGGACGGGGAGTGAGCTAGGGTGTATCACTGTAACTCGCAAGTGTAGCCAAGCCCAAAGCCTATCAAACATCAAATTGGGAACATAGATGATGCCATAGTTGCCATTATGGAGGATAATGCTATGACAGGAACTGTTCATGGGAGAACAGTGGCAGAGGGAAATGGAATCACCAGAAACATACGTAACTTCAAATTTCTGTGTGGCTTAGTGTTGTGGCATGACATACTGTTTGAAATAAATGTTGTAAAAGGGACTCCAAGGTGTTGACCTTGATATATCTGGAGCAATGGAACAACTGGACAAAGCAAAGTCATACCTACAGTCTTACCGGTCAAATGAGGGATTTCAAAACATTCTGAAGAGTGCACAGAAGTTGGCAGAGGAACTTGACACTGAAGCTATTTTCCCACCCATTCAAGAATACAAGAGTCACCGAAGAAGAAGACATTTTGATTACGAGGCACGGGATAATCCCATAAGAGACCTCCAAACAACAATTCAAAGTTGAATTCTTTAACCAGGTGCTAGATTGTGCAATACAGTCAGTTGAAGAATGTTTCATGCAGCTCAAGGAACACAGCAGTATATTTGGGATGTTGTATGATATTCCAAAACTCCTCACTATATCTGAAGAAGACCTACACCAGCAATGCAGGGCACTAGAGACAGTGTTGACACATGATGACATGCACGTTATTGATGCAAGTGATTTAGGTGATGTACTGAAAGCCCTTACATTTCAGCAGGATCAACTCCAAAGGCTGTTCTGGAATTTATGTGCATAAATAAGATGATCACACTTTCCAAATGCTTTTGTTGCTCTGTGCATATGTCTAACACTTCCTGTAACAGTTGCCAGTGGAGAACGCAGCTTCTCCAAGCTGAAGTTAATAAAAACACATCTACGCTCCACAATGACACAGGAGAGGCTGGTCAGCCTTGCAACCATCTCAATAGAGCATGAGCTGGCCCAGACTGTGGACCTTCAGCAGGAAGCAGTTCAAATCTTTGCAACGAAGAAGGCATGGAAAGCACCACTTTGATTATTCAAACAGATAAAAATGCCAGTGTTTACTATGCAGACAACCTTGAATAAAAAAATTTTAAGTTGTTAGTTCTCCTTTATTGCAGAGCAGTACCATGAGAGGAGTAGAACAGGAAGAAGACAGAATTGAGACCTTTCAAAGTTTTGGCCTAAGCCAGAGGGCATGGGGGCATCATTTGAGTTCCCATACCCCCTAAGTGCCAAAATGTTGTGGTCTGGCCCTGGGGAACAGGAGGGGATCGAAGACAGTACACATTGAATGAGGAAGGAGAGGAGAAAGAGAAGAATGTAGAAGGGAGAGGGAATAAACAGAGGAAAAGAATAGCACAGAGTTGGAATTCCACTCCTAAAACAGAGGAAATAGTTTGATCTGTGTGCCATTCAATCCTTTGCCTGTCCGACACTACTACACAGGAATGTGTCAACTTTGAGGGTGGTTTTTATTCTAAATCAGGTACAGTACTTATGTTTACCTGCTCAATGGGGACTAAGCCGCCTTAAAGCCCTGTAAGGCTACTACACCCTCACGCACACATTGAGTGTATATATGCCATGCTACCAGAATATAGAGGGGATTCATTCTCACAGCTCCAGCAGGATCTATTTACATATCTTTTCAGAATGTTGTACGTTTTATCTGATTTTTTTTTCACCTAAAACCTTTGTTTGTCTGATCTTAATCTCTATATTCAGTTCTGACTACTCATGCTTTAGCTCTATATTCTGCCTTACCAAATTTAAATGATTGTCAAGAAGCTACATCATGTATCAAGACTGCAAATGTTCAAGTTACCAGCTATCCCAAAATACTCCTTTATGGGGGTTGGCTGTAAATATCTGAGGATATTTGTCAATTAGCCACAGTACCTCTTGTCCAGTCAGATTATAAACTATGAAGTTAGTACCAACTTTGTATCTTTTCTGAATAGCAAGAGTATCTGCATTGTCCTATATTAGATTCAATAACTTAAGTAAAAAATGCTCCTTTGGCTTATAAAATTATATTAGATGTTAAATATAAAATTCAAGACAGTCATTGATCCACATTATTTTATAAAAGCAAAAAAAGGGTTTGACAATCATTCAGAGGACCTTCACAAGCTTCCTTGCAGGCTGGTAGCTACAGTGACTTTCAAGCTTTATAACTAGTTATTTCCTTTTTTGTTTTGTTATAGCAAATGGGGGAGTCCATGCCAATGACAGGAGAGAAAATGAGATTAGCAGAAATTTGACTAGCTAATCTCGTTCAGTTTGGTCACAGTGATGACTCCTGTTGAGCACCCAGCAGCGTACTAGATCATCTTTCTTTTAGGAAGACCATTATTGAGAACAGTTTCCCTGAGACAGAAGTTCCAGAGGCCAAAGAGGTGCAATAACTCTAAACTGCAAATATAACGACTTAATTTCTTGGACATTGTTGTTGACTTTTTTTACACTGCATTGACTTTTTTTTTTTTTAGCTTTTATTTAGGGCCAAATTCTGTCATCCTCACTCACAATGGGCTGCACTGTGTCTTTTTCTTATTCATCTGAGCAGGGTTGTAATAACCCCTTCAAAATCCCTTTGTTCAGTTATCTGGATCTTGGGTCTGGTATGGAGTCCAGATTCTGACCTCCAGATACTCTGGTTGCAAACAGTGGAGTGGGCAGGAAGCAGCAGGGCCAGCGCAACACATTAGGTGACCTAGGCGGTCGCCTAGGGTGCTATAATTTTGGGGGGTGGCAACCGCGGCGGTATTTCGGCGGCAGGACCTTCCGCCACCTCTGTGGGGGGCGGCATTTCGGGGCAGGACCTTCCGCCACCTAGGGCGGCAGAAAAGCTGGCGGTGCTCCTGGGAAGCAGAGATGGGCAGAGAGTGGATGGAGCCTTGGTTTCATCACTCTACTTACTGGCTAAAGTAGCTGGCCCCATACATAGGCAAAAGTAAATTGCACCCAGTCAAGGACTCCAGAAATTTACTTTCTCCTGAGCCACCGCTTTCGCATAGCTTAGCCCAAGCACTCACTTTTGTCCACTGAGTGCAATCAATGGGGCTAGTCACAGAGTAGGATACTGTTTATTGGAAGTAATGGTGGCAGAATCTAGCCATTAGTGTATTGTTTTACTTTTAAAAACTAAATAAATTTGGGAAGGTGTTCATTTGTCTTTAATTTTTTAACTCAAAACCCTCTAATTTTCTTTGCTAGTTTAAAAAAAATGTTTTCATTTAAAAAATTTTTTTTAATTATCAGGACCCGATTTTGTGAGACCCAGTACAAAAGAGGGACAGTCCCTGCCCTGAAAAGCTTACATTATAACGTCCCAGTTCTGCCACCATTATTCACACCAAAGTCCGTGGGATTACTTCAGTAGTAAGGTTCTATTCACTCTAAGGGTGAAAGGATCGGGACCCTAAACTAGCAATATTGTTTTTTAAAATAAACCAGGTGAGGAAGAACAAGGATGCTGGTTAACAGGTATTCCTATGCTACCTGATAATAGTAAAACCATTGTCCTTGACAGGAACTCCAGACTTGAATGTATGATAAGATTTCGTACTGCAGACAGAAATAATTCAATAATTATCTAATATGTAGCAAGCACAAATACCAATCTACAATAAATTAATCTGTTAGCTTCTTAACTGTACATAATATTGCAGCAATGTTATGCCATACACTATGATGCCATTGTTAATTAATTTGCAAAATGTTTCTTCCAGTCGAGTAAAGAGGATTTTTTTACAGAAAATAAGAATGCAGGGCCACATTCGCTTCTCATTTTTACCTGTGTAAAACTGGAGTACCTCCATTAAATTAAGTGGCATTACTCTATTTACACTGGTATAGCCGAGAGCAGATTTTGGCCTGAACTGTGTTCCTTAAAGGAATGACAGGTATGTAAGGCAGATAAAGTTTAATAGATCAACAAATGGATTGTAAATACCTAAAAGGCCTTTGAGACTGCTTCTTCAAGTGCTAATGCAGTAGTTTAAAAGCAAACCTTATGGTAAATTCTTATAGAATTTAATACAGAATGATTATCTTTCCCTGGAATGTTTAAAACAACCTACAGAATGTTATAGCGGGGAAATAATTTTCTATACAACCTATAGATTTTTAAAATTATTTTTATGGTTTCCTCACTATTAAATTCTAAAAGGATTTTTCAGAAGAGAAAACTGTGAAGGTGATGGTTTGCATTGCCCCCTTTACTGGATACAGTACAAGGAAAGATTTGCACTGTATGTTAGGATATAAAATTACTATTTCACCTTTCCTTTCTGCTAGGTACAACAGAATTGTAGGTCACCATTTTGTACCTTAAATAGCCTTTGATATGATTTGTTAATACTCTGTCATACAGCAAAAATCCAATCACAGTAAACATAGCATATTTTACATAAAGTATCCTTTCTTGTGTGTATATATATTTGCATTGGAAGTTAAGAAAATGCAACTGGGCTAGTAGCAAACCTAGCAGGAGCGGCGCCAGGGTTTTTGCTGCCCTAGGCGGCAGCACTCCTCCTCTGAGCATTCGGCGGCGGGGGGGTCCTTCCGCTCCGCGTCTTCAGGGCACTTCGGCGGCGGGTCCTGGAGCGAGTGAAGGGCCCGCCACCAAATTTCCGCCAAAGACCCAGAGCGGAAGGACCCCCCACCGCTGAATTCCCGCTGAGGGCAGCAAAATGCTGCCCCCCAAATCCTGCCGCCCTAGGCAACCGCCTAGGGTTGCCTAGTGGAAGCGCCGGCCCTGAAACCTGGGGACTACTCCACAATATTCTCACAGACACAGAGAATGGGTATTTTCAGTAAATACCCATCTTTAAGAACAGGATTTTATAGACCATCAAGTACTACATTAATCACTAGTATAACATAATTGTTTTCAGTAGAGTTACACCAATGAGGAATGTGGCCCTTCGTGACTGCTTCAAAAAAATACTAGGAAAAAATAATCACTGTGAAATTATTGGGCAAGCAAACAGAAAGCCATGTTCCTTTCAAGCTCCATTAGCAATGCAAGGAGGGTGAAGGGAAAACAGAGTGACATCCTGGCCCCACAAAATACAATGGCAAAGCTATAACTTCAGTGGGGCCAGGATTTCATTCTTAGTGTCTGCCCTACAGAAATTAGAAATTAGAAAACTTTTCTTGAGGGGGATTAGACATAAAAAAGTATCTAAGACACTTGAGATTGCCTTAATAGAGAATTGTATTGCTCCTATGAAACCCATTAGATATATGCTCTTTAGATAACTTCTGCAAAACCCTATGAAATTCCTATGGAATCCTATTGGTTTCATACCTATTAAATCCTGTAGGACTTTTCCATAAGGGAAGAGTTTGACAAAAGCTTTATTTTAGTGACATTTTGACAACCAAAAAAATAAGGGACAATATACTAAAGAGTGCAAAAGAATGAGGGCAAAAAAGCATTTGCAACTGTACACATTCACGACAGCTGCCCACACAAATTGCTAATCAGGTGCCATTTACATGGGCAATAACCCAATTTGCACACAGTCCCAGTAATTGTACATAGATTTTTAGCCTTCATTTAGAAAAAAATTGGCCCTTCTGTAAATTTACAATCTAAGGACTTTGTCAAGAAGACCATTACCTGCAACAGCACCTTAGGGACCATTCTGCCAACGCTTGGCTGCCATAGCTCAAAATATTCCAGGTATGGCCCCCTCTGACACATTCGTTCTCATCCCCAGAACACCCACTACATGCAAAGTTAGGCCTCAAGTTTGTTTGTCAGCCAGGATATGGAATGGGTGACATAGAGCTGTCTGCACCAGCCTTATGCCACCCAGAGATTCCCCTGGGCAAGGGAATGCCCTAGCTAGCTGTTGAAACCAGCATGGCAATTTTCCATCTCTTTTACACCCACAGAATAACATAAAGAGAACAGAGTGGAGCTGAGAATCTGGCACTCCAATTCCACATGCATGAAAATTAATGGCAGCTTAATGGGAAAATATGTAATTATCAACTCTTCATCAGCCATAGGATGACTCATTAGGCTTCCAAGATGCCCTCTCTCCAGAGTGGAGTCTTTGACCCCTTACAGTTGTGTGGCTATGGCTGAAGTAGAGATGCTTTTGGAATTCCCTCTTCCTGGATAGTCATCCCTACCATTCCTTTAAGCAAGACTATAGGTCTCTTCTGGCTTTCACTGTTTTTATTATTTTAATTTTGAGTTTGGTTTGTTTGTTTTTTATTGCCATGTGAATTGTAGATATGAGGGCAGGAAGGGTGTTGTGTGCAATTCTCTGCTCCTTGCTCTGGGCATTTTGGCTTTCTTTTCTAAATATATAAGTTGCTCATCAATTATATTGAAGTTCCCAGAGGCTATGGGCATGGAGCACAAAAGTTCACACCAGTGAGAACAATGATTCTCTCTAGCAAGATCTGTGTCTGGACCATGACAATATGCAACCTCCCATTTGTGAAAAATGATAACCCAGGCAAAACAAAACAAAAAATTAGTCCCAAGAAATCTTGAAGCATAGTTAAGTAGGAAAAAATGCCCAATTCATTGTGCCTGTGTGGAGTTGAAATAATATTAATGCTAGTGCAAATATGTGATTGTAAAATACAATAGTATTTCTCCTCTATCTTTCTGCCTATAGTAGGTTCTCATGTGGTGCCCACCACCGTGGTATCTTAGAACCTCCCAACATTATAAAGTGTATACATATCTTTCTCTCTTTACCTCTTCCCTGCAGTAATCAGGGACTGACATTTATTTTGCATGTGTTACTGTACTGATGGTGTAGGAAGGTTGGTCAAAGCCATGAGGTTTGCCTTTTGCTCTGAAAGCTCTGAAGTTTCAGCTGTTGTTATGGGAGTTAGTTCCACATTTGTGGGCTAGTTGCTGATAAAGTTTTGCTTCCTGCATGCATGAAGTTTAATTAGACAGGAATCAACCCCTCTCACTTTACTTATTTTGTATTGATTTTTAAAGACCTAGGCTAAAATCCTGACTCTATTAAAGTCAATAGCAAAACCTTCAGACTCCAATGGGGCCACGATTGCATCCAAAATGTTTTAAAAGCATGCTCCTTAGGGCACATGTTGATGGCTAGTTAGCTGCTGAAACAATCATTTGCACAAAATCAAAAGAAGATGCTACCACCAATCCTTCCATCAGCCACATGCTCAGGCACCTGGAAAAAATCCATGCCAGCCACCATAAACCATCTCTCCCCTTACAAACCTAGGCACCAGTACTGCAGTTAACAGCACTCAGGTGGAACAGTACCCGCACATGGAGCACTGCTGATGTCCCCATGGGCCTTCATGAAGGCAGATTACAGAATCAGGACCTTCCATACCTGGTTTGGATAATTGTACTGAACATAGAATATCAGGGTTGGAAGGGACCTCAGGACGTCATCTAGTCCAACCCCCTTCTCAAAGCAGGACCAATCCCCAGACAGATTTTTACCCCACTTCCCTAAATGGCCCCCTCAAGGATTGAGCTCTTAACCTAGGGGGGAGGGGCAATGCTCAAACCACTGAGCTATCCCTCCATAAAGTATAGCATGTTAATTAAGACTATTTCACCTTTCCTATTAACTGTCAGTCTTATTCATTTATGTCTTTAAGCACATAAAAATGTTTTGGATTATTTTTATATTTTTAAAAACTTCTACACTTTCCACTAGCTATGCCTTATAATCCCTTATCCACCTCAATGACCCTATTTTAATTTTAAATTGCTCTCTCCAAGCCTCTTCTCTCCTCCCACTAAATGGAATTTGTCATTTAATTACCCTGATGTGACCTAAAGAAATTATAACTTGAAGAAATTTTTGGGCTAAATGAGCTTGAGCGTATGTGAGTATGTTAGTGCTATTGGGAATAGAATGTGCATCTTATTTAGCTTTGTGTTCATTACCCACACAGAGGGAAGGTTAAACAGCAAAATAATTAAGTATTAGGAAGGTGGAAGAAATAATACTAGAACGTATGGCCTAAAACAATTGACTAACAGTGTGTATCACATAAACAGTATTTATGTACTTTCAAGTGGTTCTCCCTTTGTTTCTGGCTCTTTGAGTAAAGGGGTTTTCTTCTCCTACTGGCCCTTGCGGCTGCCTCTTCCCCTCTGTGGTTCTCTGGAACAGGTCCTCACTGAGGATCTGCCCTTGTGTGTTTCTTTCTCTCTTGTTTTATACCATTTTCCATTTGAGGGACCTCAAGATGTACGGAATGTGTGCATTGTTTCAGTATTTGCCACTCTCCTATTTTGTTTTGCTTAAATCTCACCACCTTCTGGCTGCTTTCTACTCCCAGAGGCGACCATTGATTTTTCTAATTTTTCGCCACAGATTAAATCCTGAAATCTTTACCATCCCCCACCACCCATCACACAAATCAGCAAGACATGGTAACTTCATGATTTGAGCAATGAAAATATTACCACACTGAAAGCTTTTATAAAGAAGAGTCTTGGGATAAGACTAAGAGGGGAAGTATAGAAAGGGTGATATTTTGAAAAAATCAATGGTCTGGAGCTAAGAACTGACTAATCTGGTCTCTAATCCATTCAACTGGTAACTCAGTGATGGGACAGCTCACAACTTTGGGTAATAGAGGATTTTTTATGTAATAAGCCTTCATTCCTTCTGTAGCTAAAATACCATTGAAACCAGTGGGTGAGCGAAGTGCACAACAAAGGCAAGATCTGGTCCTAAATCATATTATAGATGGCCACTGATAGAATCACTCATGATGCAGAAGGCTAGTTGTTTAGAATAGGCCACGCATTTATTTGGCGTCTGTATTTCTATTTGACCTTCTGTCAAAAGGCCTCATTTCCCTGTGGGGAGGAAGATTATTGTTGTTTCTTCATTTGATTTTACTGCAGATCTTAAATCCTTCCTTCTTCTTGTGAAGAAAATGTAGGTGACTGCTCCCTGTCCATCACCCCTATACCCTCCCCATTATCCCCACAGCTCTACCCACTATAGCAGGGGTGGCCAACCTGAGCCTGAGAAGGAGCCAGAATTTACCAATGTACATTGCCAAAGAGCCACAGTAATATGTCAGCAGCCCCCCCTCAGCTCCCCCCGCCACTCCCAGAGCCTCCCACCCACTGGCAGCCCTGCCAATCAGTGCCTCCTCTCCCCCCCCTGCCCCTCCCAATCACCTGTTTCGTGGTGTGCAGGAGGCTCTGGGGGGAAGAGGGAGGAGCGAGGGCATGGCAGGCTCAGGGGAGGGGGTGGGAAGGGATGGAGTGGGGGCAGGGCCTGCGGCAGAGCCAGGGGTTGAGCAGTGAGCACCCCCAGCACATTGGAAAGTTGGCACCTGTAGCTCCAGCCCCGGAGTCGGTGCCTATCCAAGAAGCCACATATTAACTTCTGAAGAGCTGCATGTGGCTCTGGAGCCACAGGTTGGCCACCCCTGCACTATAGTAATAACAGTGAAATGCTGTAAGCACAACATATGTCTTAATGGTATTTACATACTGCTTTGTTCTCTTTAAAGAACAGAAGTGTTAGACATTTGTTCATTATTTCTTATTAAATGGCACAATAGATAGCTATTGGCCAAATTCTGCTCTCCATTACATCAGTGTAAATCTGGAGTAACTCTATAGTAATTCAACTCCACAGTAATGCCAAGTAGACTGTGTTGTCTTATAGTACATACATTGAGGCTATCAGAAGCATTTTCTTGCTGTTTCATCACACCAAATAAAAAGAAAGAGCTTTTATTTTTTTAAAGATATGTACTTTGGCACCAATTTCTTATTTTTGATAATGTGGGTCAATAAACATTTCAAGTAAATATTTAAATAAAATATGAGCTAAATGAGGAGAGGTTGTTTTTTATATAACCATCTTTCTGCTTTTTATGATACTTTTATATTGAACCTTATTTTTCTAAAAATCTGTTTTGTTGCCATAGCAATAGATTCCCAGGGTGAAATTATATCATACTGGCTTTCTTTCAGGTTTCTGCAATGTGCAATCACCACCCACTCCTCCTTCATACTGTCAATAACCCACACCTCCCTTCCCCCTATCCTCTTATACCTCAGCATCCTTAAATTGTTTTGGGAGAGGTAAGATGTAGAAGGCTGGTTGGCGGGGGGAAGGAAAAAGTGAATTCTTGAATTGTTTAGAGAGAGACTGGTACATGGTGCAAAACATCTCCTGTCCAATTGGCCTCAAATAATATCCATGAATGTACTTCCATCCAGAGTCCTATAATTGTATCTCATCTGAGTACATACTAACTACCAGTGTCAGTTGTGCCAGAATGTGTAGTGATTTGGCAATGGGGGAGGGAGCAAACGTCTATATTAGATTGACACTGCCAAAGCAATTTCAGATTTAAAGTTGAACCTCGGTCTCCTGAGGTGAAATGCCATTATATTAACACAGTGTGCCACCTCGCCCTTGCACCACAGCAATTTGATATATGTTATAATTTTGAACTCTACAGGCTGAGCAGAACATCTCCCACACATGGCATGTTAGAACAGAATATAGTTTAATTCAAAATAATTGCATTAGCAAAAAATTACATGTCTCTATTTTATTTTTAAATGATGTATAAAGTTGCCATTTCAGCATGAATTATGATAGCTAGCTGTAGTGATATTTCTGTAGGGCTCTGTTCTGACAGCTTTTCTCACATTGAGTAGTACCTTACTCTGTGCTTAATCCTATTGATTCTAAGGGGACTACTCTTGGAGTAAGGTGCTACTCAGTGTGAACAAGGGGAAGCAGAATGGGGCCTTGAGTGATCATATGAATTCAGGTGAGAGTCACAGCAAACTCAGCACATTTCTCTTCTCTGAGAATCAAGCCAAGTGCTTAAGTTAAACTGTTGATTTATATATCTAATAAAATGCAAAACATAAAGGGTCAGATCCTCAGACACTTCAATGGGGGTACATTGATTTACATGAGCTGAAGGTCTGGTTCAAAATATTTTTCTAATGTGTATTATTGAAAGTTTGTTTCTTATATTTTCATTAATTGGCTGGAGCATTATGCACTGTTTATATAATATATAATCTTTGGTAGATCATTATTATTGCTTTTTTACGTGCCCTGACCAACTTTGAATAGATCTTGTACTGCCTCTAAACCTTTTATTTATATTATGCTTTTGTTTTGTGTAACAAAAATTGTAACACATTGCTCATCTAATGAAAAATAAATGTCTGTACTTGAATAAACTATAATAGTTCATTGCATGCTTGTCCTGGCAATACAGTATTATATATTAGCTCTTTTTGCAACCGCACAAAATCCTAAAGTCAAGAGATATAAGAGCCATAGCATAGACCTGCTTTTCATTGCTTGTCAGTTTAAATTAGCTATTAAACAGAGTTCCAGGTACAAGACAATCAATGTTAATGTATGTCTTTCTTAATTTAGCAATATTTAAAGCTAACAAGCTGTTTTGATCTTTCCAATGTCCATTTAGATTCCATTACATCCATAAAAAGTTACTATCTAAACAATATTCATGTAAATAATGTATCATGGATGTAATTATCAGAAAATGTGTCTATACATTTATGCTGAGAATAACAAAAAGGCACTCATTTTCTATTTTAATACTCTAAAGGGAAACAAAAAATATTGAGAATTAGTGTATCCAGAACCTCCCAGCCTATCCTTTCAGCTAGAATACAATTATGTTCTAAGAAAAAGATCAACTTGCATCATGCTACCCTCAATGCAACTAGTCAGCCCTGCTGTCAATAGGTGGGCATAACTCTGCTTACTCCCCAGGAACTGAAGTCTCTAAGAGCTACTGGGTACTCAGCAGTTTTGAAAATCATCCCACTTACTTAAGAATCTAAGTACGAATTTAGGGGCTGAATCCTGCAAGGTACTGAGCACTCTGGTCCCACTCCAGCAAAGCACATAAGCATGTGCTTATACTAATTATGAGGCAAGTGCTTTACTGATATGGGTTCAGAGGGCTCAGTCCATTGCAGGATCAAGCCCTAGAAGCCCAACTTTAGGAATCTGTCAGGGCTGGGTCATGGGTGACCTATGGGCATGGGGTGAGTTGCTCAGTATGAGGGCTGAAGAGTCAAAGATCACTTTCAAGGCCAGGCCAAGTCAAAACCATAAGTCAGAGTCCTTTGCCAAATTGAGAGTGTGAGGTGACAATCAGGATTAAGTCAGGCCAGGGTCTTGAACTAGGATCAGCAACAGTCCTAAGACAAAGACACAAACCAAGACAAAGGTGAGAGCTGGGCTGAGGCTGAGAGTCAGGGCAAGGTTGAGAACCAGGTGAGGGCAGCAAGGCAGGGTCTAGGCCAAAAGCACACCAACAATCCATGTTGCTCAGACAATGCCCAGAGATGGCCTCCTGGTTTATAAGGAGAGGGTCAGCCAATCAAGGACTCTAGGTTATCACTTATGTCCCTCAGGTCAGGACTTCCTGCAGGGTTTAGCCTCTCCATACTTCTTGGTGGCAATCCTGCCTAGGACACCACTGGCCATGAGGAAGTGGTGCTTACCTCAGGCCCACACTCCCCAGCTCTTCGAGGGATCTATTTTTGAAAATCTTGGCCGAAATTTTGTGTAGGCATTTTCCATTCCAGTGAGCAACTTCAGACAACCACTGACTAAGAACTTGTTTTTCTTGTGACAATAAATGACAGGGGAATGCCACTTGTCTCACATGTTATATCTGCAGCTGACAAGCCTCTAGGGTGTTTGGAGAAGGAAAGCCCTTAAAAGGCTCAGGACGTAAAATCCTACACAGTCAGCTGGGTGCATACGTACACAGCAGCTATTATGTTGCACAGCACATAGGTGCACAACAGCTATTTTGTTTCAGAAATTTCACAAGAACAAAACAACTCTTTAAATCTCTGAAATATAATAATGGATCATCATCTATTAGTCCTTGTAGATGAATCTATAAGGTAAAGTACCTGCTCAGCCTCACATATGACCCCACCCAATGATAAATCAAGTGAAGATGTGTTTGGAAATGGATATATTGGCCCAGATTCTCTGCTGCACCATTTCCTTTAGACACAGCAGGGAGGAGCCATCAGGGAACCTCTTGTGGCTCCCTGATTCTGATGGCAATCTGAGTCTACCCTAGGTTAGCTGGGGCAGACTCTGGGCCACTCTAACCTAAGCCATCTGGCAATGATGCCAAAGGGACTGTATGCCAGGTAGGAACTAGAGCTCAACACACAACTGCCATGCCCCCAATACAGCCCACCCAAACTTCTAATTTGAGTGGGCCTGATATGCCAGCTTTGCACCAGCTGACAGCTCTCTCACACCAGGGCAATTCTCAGCTGGCCAGACCTGACTACTTTCTTCCAGCAGAGCACTGCAAAGGATCCAGAGTGCAGTGGAGAATGAAGCCATCATATCTATGATATTGAGCAACATGCAGTATCCCATAATCATCCAACAGAAGCTCTCTTACAAACACACATGAAAAAATGTCTGTGCGCTTGCTAAGTGCAAATGGTTAGCAGGGTACCTATCTATCCATCTGCATGTACAAATACACTGTCTGGTTTGGGTGTGCTATTGCAGTGACTGGGTAAAGAATTACATGCAAACAAAAGTGAGGGCAAACGTCATGTCTCCCTTTTATTTTATCTGCTCTGTGCCTGCAGGCGAGAGGAGTATATGTGAATGAAACATGCCAAACATGATTACAGTATCTCCTGAACATCTAGATGACATCTGTATACAGACACATTTACTGTGCATTCATATTTAGGGGTGTTTACTTTATTAGTGCCCGAAAGTACAGTGAGCAAATACTGCAAAACACAGTCAAACAGGAGTTTTATAAATATGTTGTTTCCATGTAAGAAGCATTTAACTAACATCTGCACAGTGCACATTTTTGAACATTTCCTGAATTGCTGGATAGGATGCTTGGTTGCTGAATACTTGGTCACTTACCATGATTTTCAAAGTGCTATCCTTAGCTCCTCAGTACTTTGAAACTAGGGCAATATTTTAGATGCCTACAGCAGCATTCCTCTATCACACTCTAATAGGGCAAAATCACCTCTCGCTATTTTTCTCTTCAAATGTAGCTTGCTGTATCTCTTTTCTTTTCTATTTAACACTCATCAAATCATGTCTTATGGGTGAGCTAATCTGTCACAAAAACTGAGATATGTACATTCAAGCACCACCACGGAGACACAGTTACTAAGTACAGTACCACAGTTTATGGATTTCAGGCTTCCCTTGGTAAATGTTCTGTTAGGATAGGATAGGTGATGTTGGCAATACAAATATATAAAATATTAATAATCCCAATTTAATGTAGAATCAAAATCAGATACAGTTATCAGTCCCACCAAGATTACAGAGATACTAAAGATATGGGACAACTGTTAGAAACATAAATGATCTTAATGCCAAATTTTTGTGGAGGAAATCTCTAGGGGCACATGGTCATCAGCCAGGCACCCTGACTCACAGAACTGATGGAGGTAGTTTCATCTAGTGGGTAGAGCAAGGAATTTAGCGTCAACTTCTTTCTTGCCCTAACCACTGACTTGCAGTGTGACCTTCCCCAAGTCAAACTAATCCTGCAAACACTTCTGCATGTGAGTAATTTTAGTCACATGAATAGTTCCATTGAGCTTAATGAAATTACTCATGGGAGGAAAGCTCCTTATGTGCATTTTTTCAGAATAAGGCCCTCATCCTGTCTGTAATTTTAGTTTCTACCTCTGTAAAATGGGTACGTTAAATAATAGCCAGCATCTGTTTCCAAAGATGGTATGGTGACCACTGTGCTACTATCACATTATCCAAATGGGATTTGAACCCACCCATAAATTGTCAGCAATCCAAAGCCAGGTTCTACCAAGCTTGCTAGGAGTGTTGTTACTCCACAATGGTTTCTTCCTGGAATGACAGGACGGCTCATGCAAGTAGGGGAGATGATGTGAGAGTGTGGGCTAATTTAGGCCCCAACTTGGACACATGGAACCTTGCTAACTTCAATGGGACTCTGTGCAGATGTAAGGGTCTGCATGAATGGATCCCTTTGCATGATCAGGGCTTATGTTATAGCCACACACAGTGAGTGAGTGTTGCGATCACACATCATCTGCAAAAATAATTGCTTCCGAAATAAATCTTACATACAACCTCAGAGGTATAGGGAAGCATAATTAAATTAACTGATGTTTGCAAAATACTTTGGGATCCTTCAATGATAGGCACGATATAAATGGAAATCACTCTTATTAACTTAACTGCAAAATGGTGATAGCTGCATTTTTTTTATTAAGCTGTAGAGTTTCTCTTTGTCCCAGACCCCTTTCTTAGAAGTGTAAAAAGAAGAGGCATAGAGATAGCATAGTGCAAGTTCATGCTGACCCATGGAAGCATCCTGATCTGAGTAAACTTGTTTCCATGGTATCGTATGTTACTGATAATATTGAGCTGCCTGCCTTTCTGAGTAGTGCATTAGTGGAGTTGAGCTAGAGTTCTAGGGCATGTTATATGAACAATCTGTGCAACACGTATTGCATGATGGTCAATAGTTGTTAATAATTATTATTAATAATAAATATGTATACCATAATGACTAGGTGACAACTAGGTTGGGGGGGTCCTCTTCTACTATGTGTTGTACAAACAGTTGGTATTAGGCATTCCTGACCCAAACAGGACCTTCCATTTTCCCCTAGAGCCTGTGTGTTTGTCAATAATCAGGCAGGAATAAAAATTAAACAAAATTATGATCTTGTATAGAAAACCATAAAAACTACCAGGGTTTCCTTTTTGTTTTGCAGGTTTAAAGTATATTTTGTTTGGTTTTGCTCAGGAAATCTTGCCCAATGTTTTCTTGTAGTGAATCAAACGGTTTGAATCCAGATTCCCACTAGCAATCAGAGGACTTTTTGGTAGTTTATAGTACACTTTTGTGTCAAAACTTGTTTCTAACATAGTGCGCCAGATCCTCAGTTGTGTAAATCAGCATAGTTCTACTGACTTCAGTGCTTCAGGAACTAGTCTGACTTACGCCAGCTGAAGATCTGGTTCTAAATGGTGTTCTCAAAATACATGAAAAATAAACATTATGCTGGTGTCCAAACATCACAGTGGTTCAGGCATCCAACTGTGTATCATCAATTAATAAGTCAGCTCATATGAAATCAGCAGAGCTACACAAATTTGCATCAACTGAGAATCTGCCTCAGTCTTTAATTACTGCCTGTCACTTGCGCTAGGATTTTATAAGGTCATACATCTCCAAGGTATCTGAGCACCATTAGAAGTTAACACACAAATATTTCTCTCTTCCAGCAATGTTTTTTGGGTTTGGGGGGATTGTGTTTGGGATTTTGTTGGTTGGTTCCACTGGAAATTCTGACATTTCAAAGCTTGTTTCCATTCCTCATCAGAATGAAAAGTCTAATGTGAAATTTACTGTAGAATGAAAATTCTAAAAAAATTCAATTTTGAAATATTGAAACATTTAATTTTGATAATGTAGAATCACTTGTTGACAATATCACATTTAATTTCAATAAGGTAAATGTTTCATTTTGATAATGTTGAAACATTAAACATAGTATGAAATATATATATATATAAATACAATATAAAATATTTTAATATAATATAAAAATCTAAATGAAACATGCTGACCTTATAAACAGGGCCGGCTCCAGGCACCAGCTGAGCAAGCTGGTGCTTGGGGTGGCAGATTGAACGAGGCGGCATTCTGCCCAATACTAGGGCGGCATGGCCGCTTTTTTTTGCTTGGGGCGGCCAAAAAGCCAGAGCCGGCCCTGCTTATCAAAGTAAAATAAATTTGACATTGAAAATTTCATCACAATATTTTGATTAGAGGGGAGAGATAGCTCAGTGGTTTGAGCATTGCCCTGCTAAACCCAAAGTTCTGAGTTAAATCCTTAAGGGGGCCACTTAGGGATCTGGGGCAAAATCAGTACTTGGTTCTGCTAGTGCAGGCAGGGGGTTGGACTCAATGACCTTTCAAGGTCCCTTTGAGTTCTAGGAGATAGGATATCTCCAAACTGCATTTTTTTGACAGAAAAATGTACTTTCAAAAAATTTTGACCTGCTCTACTTAGGGTTATTTTTCTTAATAAACATATAAAGTGCTGATGTGTTTGAGAGGTGTATTACCCAAAGAGATGTGTTTTGGATTGAGTTCTGAATGTAATTATTGCTGTAGTTGGTCTCATTTCACCTGACAGTGAGTTTCAATGAAAGATCTGTCTCCTGAAGATACGAATCTTCCCCTGTGTTTGTTTAGAGCTTCATTTTTCCAGTGAAGCAAAGCTGTCTTGGGAGGTCGTCATCATAGGAGACAAGAACTCTTGAGCAGCTAGGGCCAATGCCATGCAGGCTTTTGAAAATCAGTACAGCAACCTGGAATTGGACTCTGTGTCCAAGTCCTGATTCAGGACATGCCTAATTTTAAACACATGAGTAGTCCCATTGACTTCAATAAGACTATTCACATGCTTAGAGTTAGGTACATGCTTAATTACCTTGCTGAATACGGGCCTCAATGGGGAGCCACTGTTCAGAGCTGCAAATCGGAGTGATGTATACCCAGTAACCTGTACTGGTAAGTAGATGAGTGGCTACATTCTGAACTAGCTGTGGTTTCTTCAGGGCTCTGAGCCACATTCCTATGTATGAGGAATTGACATCATCTTGAGAGGTCACATCTTGCTGCTGACTTTAATATAACTAATTATGACATGGCTGACAGGTGGTAGGTGAGATAAATAAAAAGATACATTTAGACGTTTATAAACTTTGCATAAATCTTTTAAGTTAGCCATTTTCTATTGCCTTGCCTTATTTGTAGCCATCTCAGTATAACAACCAAATGCTTTTTTTTTAAACCAGCATTTTACGTTGATTATTGAATAAAATACTGGGAACTGGATTTCTCCAGTCTGCCACTTTCATTCTGCATCACTTACATGAGTCCAACTCCAGTGAAAAAACTTAGCACAGATCTAATAAACGTAAGGCATTAAGCAATTAAAAAAATTAATCGTGATTAAGCGCACGATTAATCGTGCTCTTAAACAATAGAATACCATTTATTTAAATATTTTTGGATGTTTTCTACATTTTCCAATATATTGATTTCAATTACATCACAGAACACAAAGTATCCAGTGCTCACTTTATATTATTTTTTATTAAAATATTTTCACAGTAAAAAACAAAAGAAATAGTATTTTTCAATTCATCTAATACAAGTACTGTAGTGCAGTCTCTTTATCATGAAAGCTGAATTTACAAATGTAGAATTATGTATAAAAATATAACTACATTCAAAAATAAAACAATGTAAAACTTTAGAGCCTACCAGTCCACTCAATCTTACTTCAGCCAATCGCTCAGACAAACGAGTCTGGTTACAATTTGCAGGAGATAATGCTGCCCGCTTCTTGTTTACAATGTCACCTGAAAATGAGAACAGGCATTCGCATGGCACAATTGTAGCCGGCATCAAAAGATATTTACATGCCAGATGCACTAAAGATTCATATGTCCCTTCATGCTTCAACCACTATGTCAGAGGACATGCATCCATGCTGATGATGGGTTTTGCTCAATAACGATCCAAAGCAAAGTGGACTGACATAAGTTCATTTTCATCCTCTGAGTCAGATGCCACCAGCAGGTTGATTTTTTTTTTTTTTTTTGGTGGTTCAAGTTCTGTAATTTCCGCATCTGAATGTTGCTCTTTTAAAACTTCTGAAGGCATGCTCCACAGCCCGTCCCGATCAGATTTTGGAAGACACTTCAGATTCTTAAACCTTGGGTTGAGTGCTGTAGCTATCTTTAGAAATCTCACATTGGTACCTTCTTTGTGTTTTGTAAAATCTGCTGTGAAAGTGTTCTTAAAATGAACAACATGTGTTGGGTCATCATCCAAGACTGCTATAACATGAAATATATGGCAGAATGTGGGTAAAACAGAACAGGACACATACAATTTTCCTCCAAGGAGTTGTCACAAATGTAATTAACGCACTATTTTTTTAACGAGCATCGTCAGCATAGAAGCATGTCCTCTGGAATGGTGGCTGAAGCAGGAAGCGGCATACAGATGTTTAGCATATCTGGCACATAAATACCTTGCAATGCCAGCTACAAAAGTGCCATGTGAACATCTGTTCTCACTTTCAGGTGACATTAAGCAAGCAGCATCTCCCGTAAATGTGAACAAACTTGTCTTAGCGATTGGCTGAACAAGAAGTAGGACTGAGTGGACTTGTAGGCTCTACAGTTTTATATTGTTTTGTTTTTGAGTGCAGTTATGTAACAAAAAAAATCCACGTTTGTAAGTTACACTTTCACAATAAAGAGATTGCACTACACCACTTGGATGAGGTGAATTGAAAAATACTATTTCTTTTATCATTTTTACAGTGCAAATATTTATAATAAAAAATAATAATATAGAGAGCACTTTACACTTTGTATTCTGTGGTTGTAATAGAAATCAATATACTTGAAATTGTAGAAAGACATCCAAAAATATTTAATACATTTCAATTGGTATTCTATTGTTTAACAGTGTGATTAATCACGATTAATTTTTTTGAGTTAAACACATAAGTTAACTGCGACTAATTGACAGCCCTGAATAAAAGATCTGTCTTCTGAAGATACAGATCTTCTCCTTTTTGTCAGCAGCTTCATTTTCCCCTTCTCTGGCCTGTGTGATGTACTCAGTATAGTTCCTGATAGAAAGGTGTCCTGATCACAAAAGCCATCAGCACAACTGGATTCCTTGTGTCTCAGCAGAAATGCTATGGTTTGAATGGATGTGGATGATAAATGAGTTTCTGGATGTTAGAAGCAGCCCCTTCAGGTCAGAGTTGCCAATGCTGTACATGTTGCATGGACAGATAGATAACTTCATTCTAGCACCTTTGAGAAACACTATGTTCGTTTCTTAAATAAGAAATTAAACAGTCATGAAAAGTCTTTGAATCAGCACGAAGAGCCTGATTAAACTCCCATTAAAGTTAATGATTTCTGTTGACTTCAATGAGAGCAAGATCAGGCCTTGAGAAAATAAAGGTGGACTGTACATAATGGGAAAATATTTTTAAGATTATGTTAACCATAAACACCAATCTATGAAAAATGTTGAATAATGTTTTATATAGTAAAATGCACTCACAAGAACAAATTAGTCCAACTAATAATCTTTACATTAATTAACAAGAAATGAATATTGTTTACAATCATAATTAAGGAAGACATTCTAATTGGATGACAGACAGTCAGAAGGGTAAGCTTGAAGAGATTTATTCTGCAACAGTAAAATTTATGTGTCTATTTGCCTATTTTATGCAAAACTGTGTGTGTAAATTGTGCATAAATGTTACTGAAGATGGCTATAAATCACTTGAGAGGTAGAGATAATGGAACTTTTATGTCACCAAACAATGCCAGAAGATATAGAGATTTTAACTGAGATTGAATTCTCTGTAATATTTAAGCAAAAGTATACTAACCCCTCCTTCTAGCAAATAAATTACTGAACCACCTGACATGGTGAACAGACAGATACAAATCAATATAAAAATATTTCGTTACAGACATTGGGCCAGCATCTCCTCTCACTTACACCAGTTTTACACTAATGTAATTCCATTGATTTCACTATAATTACTTCAGATTTTAACCTGTGTTAAGTGAGAGGATAATCAGGCCCACATGTATTACTACACTAGTTGTAATGGAATAAACAAAAATATACACTGAGGTGAAATTCTGGCCCCATTGAAGTTTTTGCTATTGACTTTGCTGGGATCAGAATTTCACCCAATGTGATATTAAATCAATTCGGAAGTAAAACCAACCGGTATAGTAATTATTGACTCAATTAATCTTGCATAATTTAAATGTGTATTTTTGACACATTACATGTGCAGTCCAATCCTAGTCTCACTGAAATCAATGGGCGCTTCTGTATTATGGTGATTGGGTCACATGATTATCTAGAAAGACAAACTGCTACAGAGAGACAGTCAATGGAAGCACGATTTACCCCTCAAATACAACTATTATTTGTTATGAAATGGGGAAAGTTTTTGATATTTCACTCTTCTGTTTCTCATGTGGTTCCAGATATTGCACTGGGAACTACAGCATTTCTCCAGGTCATCTCTGCTCTTATTCAAGTCAATTGCAAACTTATATTAATTATGTTTCAGCAGTGAAATTGCTTTGAATCTGAACCTCTACCAGAGGCAGATCTATGGCTGTATATTTATTCAGAGACTTATTTGCCATTCTGAGTACAAAGATCCCACCAGAATAGATCCTGTCAGCTGAGTCTCTTCCACACACAGCACTTAGATATGTTTACAGTAAAAACAAGAAGTTTATTTAACAAAAAGAGATTTGAGGAAGAAGCAAGTAGAGTTAATGAAAACAAACCATTACAGTTAAAATAAAATCGGAATACACTCTGGAGCCTAAATGAGACAAGACATTCCCCTGTCTCATAACGATTAGCTCACCCAAAGTTTCTCTGCCAGCATCAAAGTGCCAGACCAGCTGTGATTCTCCATTCATAAGACAAGCCAGTGGGCAGCTTGTCCCCTCGGTGAAGAATGCAAGGTGAGTCCCTGTACCTATGTTCAAAAATCCATTGTCTTCACTTGCAAACAGGGTCCCTCCTGCTGGTTCATTTCTTCTTGTAAATGTCCTCTCTTGAAGATTCCATAATCTCTCATTAGCATTCGGCTCAGACTGTCCATTGTGAACCATACAATATTGAATTAGCATATAGCCAGACAGGTAGATTAGTGTCTCCTGCCTGCAAGAAACTTGCTTATCACCTTCTAGTGACCAATTCTAAATCACACACCTTAAGAATATATATATATTCCTTACATCTTATCTGTACATACATTTTGCAATGATTATGAGGACCAGGGTCACACAGGCTTTCAGTAGAGACTTTACATGACACTCATTGGCGAACAATATGTAGATACCAGACTAAAGAGATCCCTGTCCCCTTATGCACCTGTGCCCGCTGCCGATTGGCATCAAGAGGTCCCTGTAACATATACAAAGATCAGGATTTCCATAAAAATTTATATATCACAGGAATTATTGTTTACCTTAATGCACAGGTATTTCAAGCAAGCAGCCTTCCTCTCTCACTCTACTAATGCCAATGTCTTGACTCTCTTCCCACTTATAGAATCATAGATTATCAGGGTTGGAAGGGACCTCAGGAAGTCATCTAGTCCAATCCCCTGCTCAAAGCAGGACCAATCCCAGACAGATTTTTGCCCCAGATCCCTAAATGGCCCCCTCAAGGATTGAACTCACAACCCTGGGTTTGGCAGGCCAATGCGCAAATCACTAAGCTATCCCTCCCCCTCAAGGTTGGTGTAAGTCAGGAATAATTCAATTGAAATCAATAGAGTCACAGGCCCTGATTCTCATTCCCTACATCTTGCGGAGTCATTCATTTACAACAAAGCAAACTGGTCTTAAATCGCTACTAGACAAGAACGTTAGCATTTCACACCGGCTTTTCACAGGTGTAAATATCTACACCAGGAACACAGCAATGGACAGTCAGACCCATAGTGCTGTTTAACTGGTATAAGTTACAAAAGAAGTGGACCTTATACATTTATAGTAGTGTTTCTATCTGCATGCTGTTAAGAAGATGCATGCTTCACCCCAGAAGTAATTACATTTCAGTGGTGGTTGCAGTCATCCTTTCATTTAAATACAACTAGTTTATATTTGTGAAATGCTTTGGGATCTAGGGCACCATTATAAAGGTATTATTGTTTGTATCAATTTATTTATTGTTCTATGCTGCTCTTTTCTAGGCCTGTGTAGCAGTAGAAATTAAACTTTTATTGCCATATTACCATACACGACTGGGCCAATAGCAGAGCTCTTTGGTCAAATCAGTGTTGCTGGCTGGACCTACTGACTTGTCTGTTTTTTTTAAGCAATTCTGAAGCTTTCACCTGTAAACAAAGCTGATCCCTCCAACCACCATAATAATTTCTCATCTGGCACTCCATTAAAAATACTTAGCAGGACACAATCAACTTAAAAACCACAATTCTCTCTCCAAAACTTTTACCTACCATTGTTACAATAAACACCTAAGGTTACCATAACTGAGAGATTATGGTGGGGAGGGTGTTTTCTCTTTTTCAGTTTGTTTGTTTTGAGTATTTGACAACATTTTGCATACAGTCAATGTCACTGATCCTAAAGCCCTAATTCAGCAATAAGTATCAAAGGAATTACTCATGTTTTGCTGAATCAGGGCCTTATTCCATTTCTGTTTTTGGTGTATGCTTTTCACATAGCAAAAAAAGGAGAAAAAATAAAAAGAAAATGAGATTGTAAACCACATTGACAGGAGTATTATGTGACAAGTGTAGTACCCCAAACTACTTTTAAATGTTTGTCATTTAACTGACTAAATTTCAAGTTGATGTTGTCCCTTTTTACCAAATACATCTCAAACAAGTAAAAATGGGATTTTATAATAAAAAAAAGTTTCAGCATTAACACTTGCAATAATTCATACAAAATACCATTTTTACTTTTTGTATGTATCTTTCTATTAGCTCAGGACCACATTTGATTGCTGTGGAAGAAAATGTAGAAGGAGCAGAAACATATGTTTAATTATTTTTTCATAAGTGTTGTGGGTTGGGTGTACTTTAAAAGTACATTCCCGTTCTAGAGATATTGCTGGCTCTAATGATATTCCCCAATTTAAGCATCAAGAATATCTCTAAAACAGCAATGAACTTTTTAAAAGTTTGACTGTATGTACTAAACCATAGGATCCACGGGGGGGGGGGGGGGGGGGGAGGAGAGGTGCAGCAAAACACATAAGTCAAGAGTTTGAACATTCATTACAGAGAGATGAAAGCCATAGATGATGTGCTGGAGATTAAGTGTAGTACTGTGCTCCTTCACAGTTCGTTACAATACATTAGGAATCCTCAGCATACATTTCTGAGCTCTTTTCTGTCTGAAAAGTCCACACCCTTCCACTCTTTGGCAAGGGTCCTGTATGATTTGAAACTAAGGGATCCATTCAATTATATTATCTCCATTTGGACAATTAGGTCAGTTGTGGCACAGAGAGTTTAAATACTTGCCCAAAGTCACACAGTAACTCACTGGTAAAGTCGAAATCCAGGTCTCCTACTCTCAACACCCATTTATAGTACAAGTAGGCCAGGTTGCCTCAGGTGCTAAATTAAGTATGTGTACAGGCACATGACTGTGTTGAACTTTTCTTCACCTTTGATGAGCACTTCTTTTTCTGAGAGTTCTGATAGTTCAGAGGGAAGTTATAAGCTGTTTTGTTACTCAGAGTCATATGTTCCCTTGGGGTTGTACACCAGGGGTTGTGCAGGAAATGGTAGCAACTTGTACTGATGAATTTGACTCAAAAGTTTCAGCCGTAGGTAAACTTCTTGCCTGGCATGATGCCATGCCAATTTACTACTGAAAAATAGACACCAAAATTTCCAAAAAAGAAAACTTGGCAATGGTGTGTGTAAATAGGGGGACAGTTGAGGAAAATCAAATACAGTATGTGAGGCCCTGCAAACCCAATTAAATACATTACAGGGGAAAAATGCTAGTTACTACTGCATGATTATCACATACTTTCAGCAGACATCCACACCACTGAGCCAAAATAATACTTACCCATCTTTGAAATTGGCGGATGCAGTAGAGGCATCGTAGGGTGGACATTGTGTGTTCCACTTTGTGCCAGATGCTGTATGATTTTTACTACTGATGCATTGGTTCTGAGTATTTTGGAAACAGCCCTGCAGAAAGGGTGCTGTAGAGTCACACCACTACTGCAGGTACAATTTACAAAGAGAGATTGTGCCTCAGGAACTGTAATCTTGCCTGTGGCTGCTCTTTTTGTGTATGGGGGATGTGTACTAATATAGGGCACTTGTGCGTACCAGCCCCATTCTGTGGGGTGGTGCAGGGGAGAGTCCTGCATGGCTCTGCCTCATCGCCATCTCCTTTGGGGTGATAACATTTACAGGGACAGTAGAAGGTGAGCAATCTTTGCAGATAGGCTGCTGTTTTGATTAGCCATTGTGTGGACCATGCAAAGGAGTGGGGATGGGGAGGATAGGAGGAGAAGACTCCTTAGGTCCCTGCTCCCTCATTGTGCCCATGCAAGGGTTGCTCATAACCTGGCTCTCAGGAGGGTCAACAACTTGCCCTGCCATCACGGTCACTCCACAGTGGGCAGTCCCATACACCCTGTGGCTCGGCCGCAGGTTGAAATGCTTTGAGGACTAAGTGGGGAAGGGGGTTTCTGGGGTTGGGAGGAAGGCAGGTGGATCTGCGAGAGGTTTTCTCTTCCAGTGGGCCAGAGAAGGCAGGAGACAGGGAGAACTTCTCTATGGGGTTTCTGCACCTGCCCCATAGAAGCTGATTCGAAGGGCAGCCCCGCCACTGAATTAAAGGGGAGGGTTAACAGCCACCGCCGAGCACGGGGAGCCGACTCTCGCTTCAATCGCCCCGGGATTCCACAGTCCTCTCTGGGGGTCCTTTCTGCTCCACAGTCCCACCCGTATCTCATCCCAGCCGGCTGCGCCACAAGGAACCTGCTCTACCGCGCTATTGCCTCCCCAGCGCCCGGCTCCCCTCCGGGAGTCAGGGCCCCAGAGCCGGCGCCTCCCGCACCTTGGCCGTGCACCTGTGAGCGAGCAGCGGTCCCGCCCCACAGCCGGGGCAGGCCGCGGCCAGAAGGGGAGGAGAAGGCGGCGGAAGGGGGGTGGCGGGTGGTTTCTCATTGGCCGCGTTGCGGAGCCCCGCTCCCCAGCCCTGCGCTGCTCCCTTGCGCGCTGCTCCCACGAACGCCGGGCAGCGGGGAGGTCGGCGCCGCGTCCCAGTTCCTGCCGGCGAGCCCCCGGCAGCGGCAGTGAGTGGCGCTGGGGGAGGCGGGCGGGTTCTCCCGGCGCTGCGGGCTCTGCGGCCGCGTCCCCTCCTCCTGCCGCACCACGATTGGGCTGGGAGGGGGGCTCCCCCCTCGGGCAGCTCTGCCGGCTGGGCGGTGCGGAAAGGCCGAGGCTCCTGCCGCTAGACGCAAGAGGCGTCGTCCCCCGCCCGGGAATCAGGTGCGTTGGAGGCTCGCGGGGATGCCCGGAGTCCCTGCCGCCTGGGCGGGTTCGCCCCTCGCCTTTGCTAGCTTGGCGTGTATGGAGGCGCGGTAGCCCCGGCGGCTCCGCCTGGCAGCACGTCCTCGTTGGCCGGGTAACGGAGGGGGAGTCGCTGAGGAATGTGGCGGCCGTGCGGCGGGGAAGTGCCTGCCCGGGAGCAGCTGGGTGTCGCGGCGGGAGAAGGCGCAGGGGAGGAAGGAGCGGGGGAAAGCAGAGGGTAGAGCCGAGGAGGCTGCATTCCTCCTGCCCATGTGCCCGCAGCACAGCCGGGGCTTAGGAGGCGCGGTTCGTAGGTTTCCTTCTTCAGCTCCGCACGGGGGGAGTGTGGGAGAGGGCGCGGGGCTTGGCCCCTTCTGGTTTGCGCGGAGCAGAGCGAGGGATTCAGGGCCACACGCGCTTTGTGATTAATCCCTTAAATCCCCGTGGGGATTTCAGTGTAACCTTAGCTGGGAGATTTGCTACTGTCAGTCTGTGTGTGTGATATGCACCACCCGCCCTCTTACAAACCCAGGCGCTCACCTACCTCTCCCCTCTCCAGGGCGCACAGTAGTGCATGAAGTGTCATTGGATACTACAGAGATGTGGTGATGAGCTGGAAGGAAAAAGTGCTGAAGTCGGCTGGGTTTTTCTGAAGGGTGACAGCTATCATGACTGTCTTCAGGCAGGAGAACCTGGATGATTACTATGAAACTGGAGAAGAACTTGGCAGGTACAGTAGGTGCTGAAAGAATGTACAGTGTGTTTGTGAATGACTGTTAAGCTGGCCAGTAACCATCATAAATTGTGAAAGGAATCTCGTGATTATAGTATTATAATATTGGGGGGGGGCTTGTGTGTGAGGCTTGGTCCTAGCTTTTTAGCTACGTCACTCAGGCTGTGAAAAATTTTGCGCCTTGTGCAATGTAGTTAGGTCAGCCTAACCTCCTATATAGACTTGACTAGATCAACAGAAGAATTTTTCCATTTACCTAGCTTGGGCTTTCGGAGAGGTGGTTTACCCACAATGACAGAAAAACCCCTTCCATCAATGTGGGAAGTGTCTATGCTATGGCGCTACGGTGGCACAGCTGCAGAGCCATAGGTGTGCCACTGTAGTGGCTGTAGGGTAGAAATATCCTGAGTGTGAATACAGTAAAATGAGGTGATCATACAACATAGGTTAAGGGACTCCAAATGGTACTGGTAGTACTTCCATGTCATATAAAAATTCATTATTATGGACTAAAGCAAAATGTATTGACCTAGGTCTAGAGAATGCATGCAGATTTAATTTCTTGTTCCTATACATAGTCATGTTGTACCACCTTATTTCCTTTAAGATACCAGTGTGTTCTAGTAGGTATAATTCAAATAAGGAATGTGATTTTAAACAATCATATGTTGCTGTCTTAAATAATTCAAACTAATAGGAATTTAGAACTTGATAGTTGCTAATTTAATAACTTCTAACTTCATATTTATATATCTAACGGTCTGTGTGTATATGTGTGAGATTTTAAATAGGGATCTCAAATAATTTTGTGTTGTGCTTTGACTTATGTTAGTCAAACGGGTAACTTAAATTGCAATATATTGTTTGTATATAGAGAGAAATACACTTCGCATTTTAGAAGCTCTGTATATCTGTTATGTGATCTTTAATTATTTTACTTAAATCAAAATGGTACTCTGCATATAAAGATATGGGAAAATCCATCTAATTTTTTTAACTGTTCTCTGTTTAATGAAGATTCAAGGCATATGTGTTTAATTATTCTGTTCCAAGTGGAAAAAAAGTCAGATCAGGAGACTTATGGTAGTTAAGAGCTGTAGGTTTAACACTGTCTATATAAAGCCTATTTGTTGAATGCTACTAAATGCACAGCTTCTGCCACAGCTTTTTGATACGAAGCCCAAACCGTTGGCTAGTGTTTGTAGTGTTCTTTGACTTTTAAGAGCCTTCAGTTTAATGTTAAATGAAGTCAGTTGTGTGTGGGTTCTTTTTGTGTTTTGTCTTTTGTGAACTGCAGGATTTTTTTTTTTTAAACAGTTTGTTGTCAATGGCCCAGTGAATATGGAGTAAATATTGTATAATTTTAGTATCAAAATATTAACAATTTAAATGTAAATTTTGCAAGGGGCATAACTTAACCTGGTTATGTCAATGTCATATGTACTCTGTATGCACAAACAAACATGTTCACAGTTAGGTGGTGCTAACAAATTTTGAAAAGTATATTGAACCTCATGCTGCAGGATTTAAGCCAATCTCTAACTATTAGGGACTAGGATGAAACCAAATTTGTGAGGGAAATGATCCCACAGCTGCTTACTGGGGGATACACCTTCCTCAGAAGCATCTAATGCTGGCCACTAGATTGTTTACTGAACTAGATTAGACCTTGGGTCTGATCCAGGCTGGCAATTCTAGTGTTCCCAACATCAGCCTTTTTCTTATGGCACTTTGGTAGAAAATACAGTGAACTCCTTTTAAGGTAACTTTTAGCTAGATCATCTTATCTAGTTTAAAACCTTACTGCATTGTCACAGACAGCAGACACACATTAATTCAATTTTTGCATAAAGTTCCTTTTTTCTCTCTCTCTCTCTCTCTCTCTCTCTCTCTCTCTCTCTCTATATATATATATATATATATATATATATATATATATATATATATATATATCAAGTATTTAAAAAAAAACAAATCTGTTTAATTCATTCTATTGTGTGCACGAGAGCTTGGCCATATTACATTAATAGAAATAGAAATACCTTTTACGTTAAAAGGCATAAAATGTTCTCTTGTGTGAGGCTAAGCCGTGCACTTCTGATAAGTTAAGTGTGTGTGGTCTAAATATTATGTGTGGCCTGAATTAAGTCACTTGACTTGATTCCTGTGGTTTTTGGCAAGAACATGTGAAGTATTCTGGCATTGAGCTGTAACCATCAGGGCTAGTAAAAATAAGACATTAATGGGTGTAGCATGGACTAGTTTAATTTATAAACTTCACATACTGAAATTTACATAGTCACAGTAAATGTTAAACACCACAATAAAACCTTTTGGAGCTCCTAGATTTCTATCAGGTTTTTGTTGTAAAGGTTTTTCAGGGACAAAGCAAGTTCTAACCTCCAATCAAGGGAAGTTTTATGGTCCAGGTAAATATGCAGTTCTCCTTGCATTTACTTTAAATGGAAACTCTGACCATAAAATCTGGTCCCAAATACAGATTATTTTGTACGAAATGTAAGACAAAGTTAATATTTCTAGGACATTTTTTAATTCCCAGGGAAATTATTGTATTTTAAAATGAACTTTCCTTACAGTACTTGGAAACCAAACATTGCAGCTTGAGTATCTAAAAGTGAAACTAACTTTCTTTCTTTTTTGTTCAAGCAGAGAGAAATGCAAAATGTTAATATCATGCTTTTTTTTTTTTTTTTTTTTAAAGCAGTTATTAAGATGCTACTAATTAGGTACTTGAATTTGTTTACAAAATAATTTGGACATTGTCCATTTTTAACCTCATGCTACCATTTTTATCTACTTTTCAGCTATATATTGCATACTGCCACTAACTTTTCTGTATGTAAATGATCGTTTAGCATTCAGTCTACCTGCAATCATACTTTAAGAATTAGAGGATTACATTTTTAAAAACTAAATTTGAGGGTAACCTAAACTAAATGCAATAAAACAGGGCTGGTTGAGGGAACATCATCCGGTGTTAGGACTTGTATACAAAAACTTCAACTATATTTGTTTACATTAAAACATACTTATGGTCAAAATAGACTAGAATGTTTTGTGGTAGAGGGTATAAAAGCACTGCAGCACTTTTGTTTAATAAGAAAATACATTTATTATTTAGATGGGACAAAATAAGAATTGATTATCCAATATTTTGTCCTCACCATCACCTCCTAGAGACCCAGATCTGTACTACTTTCAGTGTTGCCAACTCTTCTGTCTTTTTAATCATGAGTCTCTAGATTGTTGGCATTTCTGCTTATAACGCTGGTTTCTGGAGTTATGTGAGAATCTCAGCTTTTTTTTTTTTTTTAAAATAAGATTTCAGCCTCATGGTTGCAAATAAAAGCTTGCAAATGTGAATCAAAAACCAGAAGGCAAATAGGAACAACCCCATTTTTATTATTTTTAAATCAATATGACTGGGGCTTGACTCATAGTTTTTTAACACTGGGGGTTGGCAGGGCTGGAGGCTGTAGTCTTGCAAAGCCACCCCATTTCTCCCCTTATTTAGAGGTAGTGTGTGTGGCAGTCACAAATAAGGTAGGTGAATGAATGCACTCAATTTAATAGTCCAAGTGGAATATGGTGTGCTTATTTATATGGATCATAAAGTACCTCTAACACCTTTTGAGAAGGCACTGTACAGACGCCCTCAGGTTCATTGAATGAGTTTGAAATTAAGGACTCTTTCAGTGTTCTATTTTTACTTTTTATCAGATAGTTATTGTCAGAAGTATTACAAAATAAAAATTGTGTTACTATTTTAATGAGGAAGATCCATTAAAAATGTATTGCTAAATGCACTGCATAAGTTAAACCTCCTTTATTAGTTTCAATTTAAAACCATCTTGGCTTGTCATAAAATCCATAGATGTTTTAAGCTAATGTAAGGAATAGCAATATGCCTGGCAGAAGAAACACTTCTTCGTTTGTTTACTACTGACCACAGTGCCTTTACCCAAGAATAGTAAACTTGCTTCATCAGCCTACTGGTGTATTTTTATCCTGGGGGGGAGGGGAAATGCAAATAAAGGACCCCAGAAGTATTGATACTTATGGGATCCCCTGTAATTGTCTCAGTTGTACATGATTTATTCCTGTGAGTGATAGCTAATCTGGTATTATCCTAAGCGTGTGTACATGTACAACAATCTTGGGAGACATCCAGATCAATTATTATTTTTATCAGAAACTTCTATTAAAAAAACTCTGCTCTCAATTGTTGCAAATGTTGCATTACTGAGACAAATTTTTTTTCTCTAATACAAATTTAAGTAAGCTTGCTTATGATATCTGTATAAGGGATAAGCAACATAGTAATCAATCATCTAACCATGACATTTCATAAGGCTGATGCAGATTCAGTTCTGGCCAGGATGCAGATTATTGTGAAAGAGCAACACATTTACTGAAGCTTTTCTGTTCGTTTAAATTCTGCCTGCAGTTGCAAGCTGTGTGACCATGCATTTTAAATACTCTTCTGTAGTGTCTTTACTTTTATCCAGTTCCAATGCATTTGTTGGTGTATGAGTTTGCCAAATTATTGCGTGCTTACTATGAGATTTTTTTTTTTTTTTTAGGACTGCCGATCAAACTTTAATAATGGACTTATCAGAATTGTTTGCCTCCATAAATATAGGCTTGTCTTTGTTGATGGAAGTTGTTTCAATACCAGAGGTATTGTTAATTAATTATAGTGACAATTTACCAAAACAAGAGTACAGCTATAGCTATATCCCTATTTACCTAAATTGGGTGTGATTTGGTGCATTGTCCTATAATGACTTTTTCTGAAATTCCCAAAAAAGCTACATTATGTCTGCACTACAGCTTATGTTGGCATAACTTATGTCACTCAGGGTATGTCTACACTACCCGCCGGATCGGCAGGTAGCAATCGATCTATCGAGGATTGATTTATCGCGTGTAATATAAACCCGCGATCGCTCTCCCGTCAACTGCTGAACTCCAGCTTGGCGAGAGGCGAAAGCAAAGTCGACAGGGGAGCAGCGGCCGTCGATCCCACGCTGTGAGGACACAAAGTAAGTGATTCTAAGTTGATCTAAGATACGTCGACTTCAGCTACACTATTCTCGTAGCTGAAATTGCGTATCTTAGATCGATCCCCCCCAGTGTAGACCAGGCTTCAGGTGTGACCATCCTCCCCCGAGCGACATAAGTTACACCGATATAAGCGCCAGTGTGGACAGCGCTATGTCAGCGGGAGAGGTGGTTTTATTATGCCAATGGGAGAGCTCTCTCCCGTCATTATAGAGCATCTTCACCACACGCTCTCTGCAGCACTGTATGTGTAGACAAGCCCTTAGATCAGGGGTCGGCAACCTATGGCACACGTGCCAAAGATGGCACGCAAGCCGATTTTTTTTTTTTTTTTTTAATGGCACGCTGCTGCTGCCTGCCAGGGTCCCGCTCAGCCCACTGCCAAACCCCAGCAGAAGCAGGGGGCAGAAGCAAGTTTGCTCCTACCGGCTGCTGCTGTACAGCAGGCTCCGCCGGCAGCCAAGCTTCCCGCTCCCGCGCCTCTTCCCCCAGCGTGCTGTGTGGAGCCCTGCCTCCCTGCTGCCTATGGCCCTTGCGAGGGAGGGGAGAAGAGCAGCCCCAGCGCCCTCGCTGCTCAGACCGGTAAGGAGGCGAGGAAGGGGGGTAGGAGCCGTGAGCCGCTCAGGGCAGGGGGCTGGGAGCACCCCTCTGCCCTGACCCCTGCACCCCCTTTGCACCCCAGCTCCCTGCATCCCCCCCAGGACCTCATCCCTGACGCCTCCACACATACCCAGCCCCCCCCTCACCCCATGCCCTGACTCGCGCGCGCACACACACCCCGAGCACCAGGTTGGCAGCAGGCTGAGCGGGGCCGGCGGCCAGAACCCCAGACCGGCAGCGGGCTGAGCGGGGCCGGCAGCCAGGACCCTGGCTGGCAGGAGCCAGTGGACAGAACCCCAGATCGGCGGCAGCGAGCTGAGCCGCTCGGCTCGCTGCTGGTCTGGGGTGCCGGCCCCGCTCAGCCGCTGCCGGTCTGGGGTTCTGGCTGCCGGCCCCTTGCCAGCTGGGGTCCCAGCTGCCGGCCCTGCTCAGCCCAATGCCAGCCTAGGTGAACGGAACCCCAGGCTGGCAGTGGGCTGAGCAGGCTGGCGGCTTAAGATCAGCATTTTAATTTAATTTTAAATTAAGCTGCTTAAACATTTTGAAAACCTTGTTTACTTTACATACAACAGTAGTTTAGTTATATTATATATAGACTTATAGAGTGAGACCTTCTAAAAAACGTTAAAATGTATTACCAGCATGCGAAACCTTAAATTAAAGTGAATAAATGAAGACTCGGCACACCACTTCTGAAAGGTTGCCGACCCCTGCCTTAGATTGTTACAATGTCACTTCTTTTTCTAGATTAGAGAGAGAAACTGCATTGGCATTGCAATATGTTACAAAAAAAAAAACCTGACAAAATAACTTAAATAAGATTTATTTCATAAGACTTTATAGTTATCAAACACGAATTTGTGAATACTCCTTGTGCATGAAGGCTTTTTTAATCCCAATAATTTTTAAAATAAAAGAAATATTTTTAAAAAAGTAATAGGATTAAAGTTATAAAGTGGCAGGTGCCTAATAAGCATCTACTAGGAAATCTTCCCCCCCCTCCCGGGGGGGGGGGGGGGGGGAAGACTGGAGAAAAACAGTGTATCATTCTAATAATTTAATGTACAAACCAAAAATTCTTTGCTGGTCAGAAAAAAGAAATACTTCAGATTTAAAACTCCCAAGAAGGTATGGGTGTGATTCAGATATGTGCTGAGTGTCTGCCCGTCTCATTGACGTCAGTTAGATTTGTCTGTCCTTGGTGTGTCTGAAAATCAGGCTATATGTGCTCATTGGTTCATGAAATGAGGAGGAATCGCCGCTGACTGTTGCTATTTTTAATTTACCCAAGATGTCTGATAAACTTCACTATAGTCACTGATGAATTATCTATAACCTTATCTTCAGTCTGCTACGTGATGAAAAAGAAAACAAGTAGTTTTCTATTTATCGTGGTGTTTTGTTTGCACATCTGGACCTTGTCTACACTAGAACTTACTTTAGTATAACCATATTCCTATGTGAATAATCCACACCCCTGAGCGATGTAAGTTATACCGAGCTAAGCGGTGGTGTAGACAGCACTCTCCCATCGACATAGCTACTGCCTCTCGTAGAGTAATTAAACCGACGGCTTAGAGTATTGTAGCCAGAAGCGCTACGGTGGCACAGCTGCATCAGTGCAGTGTGCCACTGTAGCACTATTAGTGTAGAGGTAGCCTAAGAAGACACTATTTTATCTCTTTGTATTCAGTAATGTGAGCAAATAGTCTTTCTGGAGACAGTGTGAAAACAAATTTTTTTGTGATGTTAGTTTGCTTGTTACAAGTAGGCAAATATCTCCTTTAGTGATACATGCTTTGTGCAAATCTTCAAAAATATTCCTCTCCAAAAATGCAAAGAATGTCCATCTCCTGAGTATTGGCTTATAGTAACTATATTGCATTCTCTTATTCGGAACATGGTGAAAGGATATTTGAACAGATTAAGCTTTGCTAACAAATAGAGTTTGACCTTCAGTGATGGTTTTGAGAATTGGAAACTCTTCTTAACAGGTTGATGTACAGAAACTGTGCAGGCAATGTCACTTATTTTCCCTCTAGAAATTTGTAACATCTGATATTCCTTTGAGAAATTTGCTTCTTCCCTTCAAAGCTGTCAGGTTTATCTTAATTGCATAGTAATAGTACTAGCTCAAAATTGTTGTGCCAAAGGGATTTTTTTTTAATATTTAGTTATAATGTAACTGTGATCTAGATTAAAAAGCAGTTTGAAAAAACACTAAGTTAATTTAGAAATAAAAAGGAGAAATGTGAGAGATGATGTAGGAAAGCTACAAGATAACATTACATATAAAGTCTTAAATTTTTAGCTATGAGAAATTATCCTTCTGAGTTCTCCTGCAGTATAATCTTTTTGTAGCCTCTCTCTGGTTACGTATTAAAAGTGATACATACATATGTACCAACCTTAAAAATTTCTATGTGGCCAAAATGGTTAAATCCAGAAGTCATAGAATATGTCTATATATGCAAGTAATAAGGAAAAAATGTCTTGTAAGCATCTTAGTAGTACTTACATAACCTAAACATCAGTAGAATGCTCTGTTTCTGTGGGATAATTCTTGTTGTAATACAACTGTTGTCTGCTAGTACTGTTATATTACCTTAAATTGAATGATATCTGGGAATTCTAAGAAAGAAGTCTATAAATACTTTAGCAATGAAATAGGTGTTAATTATAGCAAGAGGTTTTAGCTTTGCTTTAGCTAGCCTGAAGGTTCTAAACTCAAGTTACAGCCTAGAACCTTTCAGATGTTTTTGTATACAAATATTGTTCACATAATCAACCTTCTGAGAAGGTGTCATCGCTCAGAAGAAATGTTAAACTGCTCTATATTGTGCCCATCTTCTGTGGCTGAGCAAGTGAAAGACCCGCTCCTCCTGCTATCGATTGGGCCCTGTAGTTTTGTGAGTGGGAGTGGGGAGGAAATCTCTGTATAATCTTGAGATCATGGTGGCAAGGGAAAAGAGAATAGAAAGAGTCCTTTGTGTGTTACCGTCCCCATCCCTCTGAGCTGTGTCTGGAAATGGGTTTTTCTTCAAAAGTGAATAATAAACTGTGTAGTGGATGTCAGCTGTTGATATCTGAATTAGACTGTCAACGTACAGTACTACTGGTTGATAATCTGTTGCCTTATAAAATGTGTTGATGTGTAGCTACGTGAAAGTCACAAGAGGTGCAGAGGGTTTTCAGAAATAATTGCTTGGTGGTGCTGTTTAGTTTATTTCTCACAGAAGGAAAAAAAATCTGCTTTATTGGTCTGTTATTATGCAGTGTAATTAAAACCACAACATACTGCTTATTCTACCACTTCATTTTAAATATGTGAACCTTTGCAAATTTAAACTTTTCAGGGAGCTGATAACAATGTCTTTGAATTATTTTTCTTGGTTTGGCTCCATGAAGTACAATCAGTGCAGGAACTGGTGTGTTAGTAACGCACTGGCACTTTCATTAATTTGTATTTTTAAGGATCCATATCTCTCCTTGCAGATGCTCAAGGATGTAATTTCTTTTGCTTATGCAGCACATATGAACAGATTTTTTTTCTGGCTTGGTTAGGCATCCAAGCAAGCTTGCAAAAACTGTGTATGCTACCAGTGAGGGATGTGAATTCAGGCAGTTCTTCTCTTATGAGGGAAGGAGAAGCTGGAAACAGTTACACGGAAACTCTCTCAAATTGCAATCAGGATTAGATTATGGGTTTGCCATATGGTGCAATATGTTAGCTTTTACTTAACACCTGTTTATAAGTGGGGGAGGGCTAAGAAGAGGGTGGCAGAAGAAATATAAATATTACAGTCTTAAGGCCAGCCGTGTTCTTTTGCTTAAATTCATTGTGCATGTAGATCCATCGATTTCCCTGGGGCTATTTATGTGAATAAGGCGAGCAGAATTTAGTCCTTGAAGCGCAGGTTTTATTGCACGCTAGAACCTGCAGCCTGGCCCTGCACCCCACCACCAATAGGGACTCCATGGAAGGGAAGAGGATGCTGTTCTTCAACAGAGAAAGCCTCCAATCCCATATCAGCCAAATGGGCTGGCTTTGGTTTTGTTTTGTTGGCTGATTGAACTAACTTGTTATCTGTATGTGTTTTTCCCCCCCACCCCCGCTGGTCAACGTTATGTGGTTGGGAGCCTAATTAATTGTTAGGGTGCATAGAGCTCTTGCGTGCATGTTTATTGTTTAAATCTAAATAAATATTTTCTAAAGTGTGCTACACATGGTTCACACCTGAAGAGCTTACAGTCTAAAGGCTAGGACCTGAAACGCTTAGGGCTGTGGGTAATGTGACTTGGGTAGAGGCACTGAACTCCGTGAACAACTGTTTGCAGGAGAAAGGCCTTAGAAGGAAAGTGTTTGCTTCAGGCAATAGTATTCAATCTGCCAGAGCAACAAGAATTGCTAATTTAACCTTTAACTAAAAAATATAGTGTAAAATGACAGGATAAAACCCAGTTCTTAAATTTAGGACTGTCCTGGGTTTCATTTAATCAGTGAATTAGGTCCGGTTGTAAACCTCCCCTGCTTAAACAAATAGGGTTTGTGACACAGGGATAGTTTCGTTTAAGGAACTTAATTTTGCTATTACCTCAATAGGATAATATCCCATTCTGTTTTGACGTCAGTTGCAGCCATGTTATTTCACCCAATTTAGTGAAGTTGTTGTGTCTGACTTCATACTGACTTCATTACTGGAGATGAGTTCTTGGTTTTTGTTTTTTTCCTAATTGCTATAGTGATGGAGTCTAATACCAAATCCTAAGTGTGAAACCATTTTTCTTTTAAATAGCTATTTTAATGCTTATCAAAAGCACTTAATTTGAGCATCATGACACCTGCTGGAGGCGCAGGAATGTGTGGCTGCCAAATCGCCACTGCACCATATCCCCTCCTCACTTTTTTTACACAAGCACACACACAGTGGACATGTTGGAATGGCGGTTAATACTGCTTCTTGGAGCCTTAACTCCCATAGTATGGTAGTATATTCCTGGACATGTCTTGCATTTCATCCCTCCCTGGGAGTTAGGCCATCTGTACAGATTTGCTATGGGGATGGAACAGGGCCGCCCAGTGGGGGGAAGGGGGAGGGCAAGTGGGGCAATTTGCCCCGGGCCCCGCAGGGGCCCCCATGAGAATATAGTGTTCTATAGTATTGCAACTTTTTTTATGGAAGGGGCCCCCAAAATTGCTTTGCCCCAGACCCCCTGAATCCTCTGGGCGGCCCTGTGATGGAATGGAGCTTCCTGCAGGCTCCCAGAAATGAGAGAGCATGCCAAGGGAAGGCAACTCTCTGTTACTGCTTTCTGGGCTTTTCTCTGCTGTTCTTCTGTGTTTCTCTCCATGCATCACAGCAGATGGTAGTATAGGGAGCTGGATCATTATATTTCTTTATGCATGTATTGCACTAGTTGTTGTTGTGTTAACAGAATAGCTAAACCTTTCCAAAACAGCATGTATAAAGATGATGGTTTTTCTTCCTCCTCATTCCTATCTCTTTAGAAGTGTAGTATTCACAGCGCTTTCCGTGCCAATGATGAGTAAGTTGGTGTTCACTCCTGGCCAAAGCTGCCATGTCTGCCTGCTGTCCTAAGTAAATTGTGTGAATGTTTTGGTGGTTGTGGCCAATTAGAGACCGTATAAAAGAAGTACTCTGAAATGACAGATACAATCTGAGTGTGGGGTTAGCTCTGGATACTCAGAGCCATGACTGAACAGTCTGAGTATGTTTTCCAGGTCAGAGCAGCTGGAGGATAGCTAGACAAGGATTCCTTCATGTGGGGATTGGGGAGTAATTAAGGATAAACAAAAAAATCCCAAACTGGTCATATTCATCTGTCAATGAGCATTCTGTAAATAAAGACCTAATGAGTGGAAGAGCCAGACAATTAGTTGGTTGTAATTAACAGCTCATAAATACATAACTTATGCAGGGAAGTTGCTAATATAGTAGGCATTCAGTGTGGTATTTGTGACAAATTGACTATGCCTTGTTTGCAATTGTTTTTTATGTTCCATATAGGTGATTTGTTTAAACCAAGAACAAAATATCTCTGAGAGCAAAACATTTTCTGTTTCTTGCAGTGGATTTTGTAAATTGTGTTGGTTGGTCAATTTGTTCTTGCATTTAGCATCATAAGTAAGTGTTTGGAAAAAATACACTTACCGACTGATTACTTAGTAAGAGAGAAGTTTTCCATGGAGGAAAAAATGGGCCTAAGCCATCATTTTCTGCTCAGTATAAAAAACTTTTACTTGGGTCATAGTTTTCAGTGCTGCCCCAGGGTTGTGAATAGCAGCTATGTCTTGTTCGTTCTGCAAGTAGTGCAAAACTATCTCATCAGTTTCACTCTGCTACTGTTTGGGAAAGCTATGAGCAGTAAGCACACAAACCTCTGCACACCCATCTTTCACATCCCCCTCTGGCTGGCGAGTCTAGTCCTCTGGCTAATAAGTGACTGGTAAATTATTCAAGCTCTGTCATAAGTATTCATTCATTTTTCAGAGCTTTTGAAGATTGACATAAAAATTTCTTAGAGAGTAATCTTAAGGAGACTCATCTTTAACCAAATTATTGTAACTTTTAATGGAGTATCCTGACAGCATTAATGTGCAACAGAAATAAAATTCAAACCTGGTATACACTGCACTTGTGTTCTTGGTGTCTGTCCCCATGAAATGTGGAAACCCCAAAAGTGCTGTATAATCACTACACATATATTTATTACCATCCAACCAACCAGTAGATCCCAGGCTATCTATCTGTCTTTTAAAGGTTGGTGAGGGTGTGATTTGGAGGGGGTGGAATAAGAGAGAAGCTGCTCCTTTGTCTGCTTCATTGTCCTGAAGTAGTGGGCAGTGCGAGAGTTATATAATAAGCGACCTGGTGCCCTAAATAGAATCCTCCTCCCCAGGTCATGGATCCAACAGCCATTCCATAACTGATCCACTTCTGGACCCATTGTTATAAAAGTGACTTTTTGAGGTAGATTCTTCAAGTACTCTTTCTTTATGAAGTTAGAGACAGCAATACTTACTGTGCCATTGCTTCCCTTTTCCAAAAACAAAACATCTTAAAAAGGGTGTAACAAATCTTCACCACAAGTTCCTTGTTGTGCCACTGTCTTCTGTTTTGAGTCAGATATGCTTCATGTGCATTTTCCCCTCCACACACACTTTTTTGTTAACATGAAACTTAAAAATATTTCCCTTTTTGAATGTTTTATGGGATGTGAAGTGCTAATTTCTTTAAAATATGATATATAATACAGAATACACACTTAGTAGATTGGTGTGAACAAAGCAGTCCTTGAACAACAGTTTAAAGATTAAGGTTCAAATATACCACCTTATCTTTCTCTTTGCGTGTTGCATTGCTTTCTTTAATTATGTGATGACGTACTATAGCCCTGATCCTGCAAACACCTACACACATGCTTCATTTTACTACTTTGAGTAGTACTAATAATAGTGCCTAGCTGTTACATAGTGCTTTTAATTTTGGGACTATTCAAAGTAGTAAAATGAAGTGTGGGTGTAAGTGTTTGCAGATTTGGGGTCCATTTCCCTAATATACATTTTTTTTTTCTACACCCATAACTTTGTAAGAATGACAAATATTACATACTTTAAATTCATTATCTGAATGGTATCTAGAAGACAGAACGTCTCATACAAGGTTATAATACAGCATGTACTGCTTTTTTTAATTTTTTCGTCACATATTTACTAAGGGCCAGATCCAAAGCTCTTTGAAATTGATGGAACAGATAAGCAGAATGTTTTCTCTTTTTTACACCAAGATGGTACATGTCTTAAAGACAACGGATGGTATTTCAATATGTTAGAAACGTTTTTTGAGGAAATAACTATAGAATGTTAACAGTGCAGGTAGTCTGATATTTCATGTTGTTTTTTGTTGTATATGTGTAAATCTTATTTCTGTTTCATGTGAGCTATCCCAAAACTGTATTAATAAAGTTTAAACATTACTCTTACCAATTATTGGATGTATTTACTTTACAGTATTTATTTTTAACTTCACAAGTTAAACCTCTTAAATTGCTTTTTTCAATATACTGACATACAATTAAAACTGACCAAAAGCTACATTTGTATTGCATTATAATAACCTTATTGGAAAATAGTAGGAGTGGAATTGGACCTGATGATAGTTATGTAAATTACTGAAACAGTTCACTTATGCAAGACTATATCTTTACACGGCTTATGAAAGCCGCAAATGAAGAAAGGGTTTAAAACCATTGGGCTAAGTTCTTTTCCCTCATGAGTTGCTACATAGCAGTCATGTACCCTATTCACCTGCCATGCTCAAGCAAGGAAGTTCTTTAGCTGGTGAAGAGCGTAAACTATAGATCCTTGCTAGAATGTTGTATCCATATTAATCTACCTTATTTACTTTGGAGGGGGAAAAGGCGCTGCCATGTTTTGTGTTGGCTGAATAGAATATAGTTGCATTATTACACCCATGATACTAAAATCCTCGAGCATGGCTTGTTTCATAGATCTTAACAAGGACTAAACATCAAGCTATGTTTGAAAAAAATCAATCTGGTAATTATAAAGTTATCAAGAGTAATAAAATGGCATGTTTATACCAAAGGTGTCATTGCTAACTGAAACAAGGAGAAATTTTTCTATTGGGCAGGTTCACTGGCAAATATTTAAAGTCTTTTTAAGATTTTTAAAAAAGTCAAATAGCCTTCACAACTCACTAGTGACTGGCTAATTTTGATTGGAAGCTTAACCATTTTTAAATGATCTTCCCTCTTTGAGTGGGATGGGAAACACGACCCTCGCATTATTAATATTTGTATTACTGTAGAGTCATGAGGCCCGAGGCACAGGCCAGGACCCCATTATGCTAGGCACTGTGCAAAAGCAGAACAAAAAGATGCTATTTGCCCCAAGGAGCTCACAATATAAGTATAAAATCAGAGATAACAGACAGATGGAGAAGTACAAGTAAACAATATTGGCCAGCATGTAAGGCAATGGTATCAGCACACCAGTGGCTAGCGGCTACTTGGGTTATGTTCAAACATTTTAAAAACAAAACAAAAATCTTCTTAGGCACAGAGCTCAAGAATGAAAAACTTGAGTTTGAAAAATGAGGTTAAAGTGTTACCACCTCCTATGTAGGGATTGACACACCTCTTGGGAGTTGTGTATGACTGGCTTGATTAGGCACATAGTTTGTGAACATTTGGACCTCAGTGTTTTCAGAAAGAGGAGTGATCTGACAATGTTGTTTATAATAGAAATATAGTTGAATGGTTATTTAATTATAAGGGGTCATATATTCCTTTTAATTGCTTATGCAGCTAATAGAAGTAGTCGGTTTGGTTCAGTTTGTTTTCTGTGGCCCAGAGCTGTGTGTGTGTATAGACTTGTTCCACTGATGTATCATGTCTCCTTTTTCTTCTCCCTGACTTCTACATACTATGTATTTGATAAATTCACTTACACAATAGGGTTCTGATACATTCCTCTTCCTTTCTCTTCCCCTTCCCCCACTATTAAAATTTCAGAAGGCTTTGTTTTACATTAGTTGGATGCTTATTAAGTTCTATGGCACAGTGAGTTTTGACACATGTATGAAGCAATAATAGCAGTTCAGGTTTGTTTTGAACACTATTTCACTAGGAGGGTGATGAAGCACTGGAACGGGTTACCTAGGGAGGTGGTGGAATCTCCATCCTTAGAGGTTTTTAAGGCCCGGCTTGACAAAGCCCTGGCTGGGATGATTTAGTTGGTGTTGGTCCTGCTTTGAGCAGGGGGTTGGACTAAATGACCTCCTGAGGTCTCTTCCAACCCTAATCTTCTATGATTCTATGAAAGGACAAGGAGTAGGAAACCAGTGGCCCTTCATTTGTGATTCATTAACTGCAGTTTTTCTTTGACCTCAGTGAGAAAGATTTGCTGGTCAATAATTGATTAAAATATTTAATCACACATTGCCTCTGTCTTAGATAAAGCTAGAAGAATGATTGCACAACTAAATAAATCCTTTTTTTAGTAGCAATAAGGAAATTTAACAAAATTGGTTAATCCTTCAGGCAACAATATGTTGTAAGTTCTTATATTTTGACTTTCCTCTTTTCTAAAAGGTCATATTTATGTGCTTTTAAAGAGACATGTCCCAACTTGAAAGATCATATATCTGAAAATGTTGTGCCTGTTGTTGTTGCAAGTAACACCTAGAGAGTGGAGAGATGAGAGGGAGAGAAAACTACCTCTATTTACTCTGTGCATTTGAGATCCCTTGTGTGTAGCTAGTTCCACTATGATGTTGATGGTCACTTGCACTTCCCATCTCATGTTCTGGTATGGTGACAGTACTCATGCCTAGGGTTCCCCAACCTCTGCAAGAGCGCATTATACTCATAGTTGCAGCAGCAGATATGAAACTGCAGGAAAGGCAGGTGTGTGGGGAGGAAGGAAAGCGTGGGCACCAGCATGTTTGGTGTTTCTCTTGGGGCCCACTGACTCTACCCTGATGGAAAGACATTTATAAGCCTCAGAAGGGGAGCAGAAAACCTTATTTTAAAAAAAATAGGTACACAAAGCATGCTCTATCTTATCAGACTAGTTATTTAATTTAATTAGTTTCAAAAAATCAAATTGTCCGTATCCCTTTGGTTTTGTTTTTCTGCTCTAACTATTTATTACAGGAAAAAAAGCAAGTAGAAAATCTTATATCAGAATTATCCCTTCAGCGGGTCTCCGTTAAAAGGAACTCCCGTTTCCAATAAGTATATTTTTCTTTGGTTAACAGAACATACTGTATATTTATCAGAACTATTTATTATCTCCAGTGCACTAAGCAATGCACTATACAGTAAAATGAAAACAGTGGCAGTGAATGCAAGAGCTCCACTTTTTCTGTAAAAATACTTTATGCTTTGGTAAAATATTTGTTCAATTCATACACAATTTTTACTTTTAAGTAATGTTAATTTTACATGAATGCCAGTTTCCTTGTGACACAAACATTCCTTTTTATCCAGAATGGTCTAGCAACAGTATAATTTTTCCTGATGGCAAAGGATTTTGTGTCTGAGAGTGAAAATAAATCCCTCTGTTCCCCTTTCCCCTCTATCCCAGTGCACACATCTTATTCCTTGGCCTTCATCTGTCTTTAGCTAATTTTAAAGAGCACGATTTGTCCTAATTGTTTAGTAGAATGTGATCATGAAAAGATCCTGTATATTTTTAGCTAAGCCCCTGGTCATCATTTCTTTAACAAGTCATGTGGTCTATTGAAAAAAATTATGGTCTATTGAAAGACTACATTTGATAGGAGATCTGTGTGCAGCTAGTGTCTATTAAGGGTCCAGTAGCTATTAGACCCCACTCATTCTCTTGCACTTGCTGGGAATGTCATGGTCAACACTTACCTCTCTGGACAGCATGTCTTTACTCCACAGGACACTTTTTAAAAACTTTGGATCAGCAACTCAGTAAATGATTAGCATCTACTTCGTTTTCCTTTGTGGTCACAATAAAATTCCTGGAGGAGTTTCAATACAATATCCCTTAAAATACTTTAGTATAAGGAGAGGAAAGATGGTATCTGCTGTGAAATGCTCCACTGGACTTAAAAAATAAAAACAAGCAAACAAGGACCTAGTACAAGGCTCAAGTAATAGTAAATGGTTTCAAAAGGAGGGAGGTAAATGAAAAGCAGCATCTCTTGGTACTATGGACCCCTGCATCTTGTCTGACTATTCAGTCTTGTCGTAATACTAATAGACACCCTTTATATATTAATGACCTGGAAAATCAAGGTGTGCAGATTTTTCAGCTCACATAAAACTAGGAGAATTAACATTTCAGCTCACATAAACCTAGGACAATCAACAAGGAGAAAGAGGAGAGTGAACCCAGAGTGAGGGGAAGATGATGGCAAGCATCGCTGAAAAGTATTGGCCATGTTGTTTAGAAAACCCTTCAGTATGTGGGGGGAGGGAAGAATTAATGGGCAATAATAAATATATAAGCAGGGTATCATTCTGTGTGTGTGTGTGTGTGTGTGTGTGTGTGTGTGTGTGCGCGCATGTGCATACACACATGTTTGTAAATGGAGAAGCTGGGGTGCATTTCTCCCTTCAAAGGCTTTAGGTACACTGGCTGGTGTAGGATCAGCAGTGATCCTACTTTCCATTTATGGATAAGGAGTTTTTTCATACCTATCTTTAAAAATATATGTTAAGTCAAAGACTTATTGGAGCAGATTCCACATACATTACAGTTTGCGTTCTTTGTTGCAATAAATGAGGGGCAAAGCTATGGAAATTGCTGAGGATCTAATTACATTTTGAGCTGCATATTAGTAGCATCCATGTAAGTCAAATCAAGAATTCTTTTTTCTGCTTTGGAAGGCAGATTGAAATAATTTGTTGTGTAAAGTTGTGTGTTTGGATACCTGTGCCAGGCACAAGCCCCAGTGAGCGAGGGTTTGTTTTTCAGTTGGTTTACAAAAGAGATTGGCACTATGCAAATCCATTCATTACTATAAGTGGCATTCTTCAAGTGTGACACATTTAAGGATTATTAACATTGTGGAGAATAAATTATAGCAAGAAAGATCATTAACTGTTGCTAGCTTGTGGCAGGCTTATTAATTAAATAAATAAATGGTGAGCCAATGATTTTTCCTAGAGTATTGATTGAATATCCACAGTGACAACAGACTATTTTTACCACCAAGCAGCCCCTGCTGAGTTTAAAGCTGTATTGTGGTGGCACCTGTTAGTACTGCTGTAACTATGGGGGTTAGGCCTTGTTTGTCCTCCCAGTTTTTCATGGGGGTGGGGAAGAGGGAAGAGGTGTTCTGACTGTCATTTCAAATCTTGTCTCAGAGAAAATTAGAATGCAAGCTGCTAAACTAAATTATTAATTTCATATTAATGAACTCTTTATATTTCTTTTTATGTTGGGTGGCAATTATTTAATAGTTAGCTATAACTTCTTTTAAATGGATTTGAAACTGTCAGTTTGGGGTGGAGAATTTCAGTTATCAATATTTCTGCATTTAAACCAAATACATGCTATTGTCTGTGCAGCGGGTAAATTTTTCTTCCCCCCCATATACCTACATTTCATAGTGTGAATTAACAGGCACAACAGAAGGAAGATAAGGCTAACTCTACACATCCTGATCTTGGAATGTCCTTGCTTAAGTTACGTGTATTGTAAAGCCCACCTCCCTTCTGACTTTTGGAAATGAATTCAATGGAATCTGTGAGTGTTCAGGCCATTAATGCCAGATTTACATAGTGTGTTTCTTGTTTAATTTTTGGGAAAAGATTGAGACCTCCATCCCTGTTAGATTAAGTAACGCAGAGTCCTCTTCTTATTGTCTGATTTTCCTATTGGGAGCAACTCCTCAGCAGATCACTGAAATAAGTGGTCAGTTATTCAGGCAGTTCAACTCCGTAAACTCTTCTTTACTGAATTTGTAATTAATTTTTTCAGAGCTGTAGCAAAAACAATGGGTGTGGAGGGAGAATCTGATAGGATTAAAGGCCTTGGCTACTGTACAGCTCAGCCGCCAAGGTCTTGTTTTCCCCTTCTTCTTTTTACATCAAGGAAGAATAAAGGTAATTGGAGGCAGGGTGGGGGGTTAAACCAGTGTTAGTCTCTCCTTTCTCTTTCCAACACACACACACTCGTCTGGCAGAGCCCAAATGTAGTGTTCAACAAAGGTTGCACTACTACCACCTCTTGCTTAATCTTAAACCCAAATATCCCAAGAGCAGAGTCTAAGGGATGCTGACTATGTGAAATGTAGTTAAGCCTGTCTGTAAGGCCATTACCTTTTCATCCTTCATACTCCTCCTTGAGACCCACTGTACTGAGATGCTTACAAGTAACTTAGCCAGCCATTAATGGCCAAGTAAAGGTGCAGCTGGGTGTTGAGTATATATGTGTGTGCGTACTCATTTATATAATTACTGCAAAAAATGCAGCTAACAAGATGGGGGGGGGGGTACGAGAAGGGGAGAGAACTGAAGTGGACCTTATAAAATTCATGTTAATTGTCTCCATTACTCTGCTTGTTTATATCCTTCTCCCCACCCATAGTTGGTTTATGTTTTATATAGCATTTTGGATTCTACTGTAATAAGTCAGTTTCATAGGATGAGTTAAATGTAGCTTCTGCCTCTGGGCCAACTACCAATTTTTATACAGTTAACAAGGATTAACTATAACCATATAGCACACTTTCAAACACAGCTGCCCTCTGTCTCTACTAGGAGGTAAATTACATTTCACAGTGTTTGTTTCCACTTTCTGTAACACAAGGCATTGTTAGTATTGCACTGAATCCCACCTCAGACGTAGCATTTCTTATAACAGAAATGTGGCATCTTCGTCCCAAGCAGCAAGGACTAAATCTTGCTTTTTATCAGGAGATTTTATTATAATCGTCATTCAGAGTTACTGAGATTTTCTGAATTTTCATACTTTTTAAAATAAGAATTTAATTCAACCATTTATTGGGGGAGGAAGAATGCCATTTTCTAACCATCATGATGGAGGTAAATGGAATGGAGCTGTGAGTGACTGGTGCTGCCTGAAGTGCTGCTACTTGCCTTATCCATAAGGGCTGCAGCTCCTCTGTGTTCCATGCTTGCACAAGGAGCACTTGTAGTCCTTGTAAATGCCAAACCCAGTTTCTAACCAAATTTGACATCTTTTGCTGATACACTTTAGTATATTAAATTTCCTGTTATCCTCCCCTGACACTGACCGACCCCGATTTGTTTCCTGTGGAAAAAGCATGACATAACAGGGTGAGTATAAGAAACTGTCATAGTACACCCCAAAAACTGAACCAGTGACCAAATGATGTATGGCCTGGAGACTCCTAATATGGGTGGACAGAGGATTTTTGTCATCTTCCATTTTGAGACAATTATGATGACCTCTCAGGCTTCCTTGATATACATAGCACTCCTCTCCAATCCAGCCAAAATGATCTTTCTTGATGGTTTCAGACCACATTACTGCACTGATTTCCCCTTGCCCAATGTATCAAGTTTAAACTGCTCGTATGTGCGTTCAAAAGTCGTGCACAATTCCTACGTTTTTGTCTTCTCTCTTCACATTTGTCCCCTCCTTTTGTACTTTACCAGCTATATCTATATATATCTACACATACCATTCTTTTCCTACTCTCCATTACTTTCTTCTTTCCTCATCCATGTAGCCTCTTGTGTGAAAGTGCACCACCCTCCTCATTCACAACTTTCCTAAAGCCCCATTTGGTCTACGAGACTCACAAACTATAAAAGGTGGAGATGAGGGGGAAGGGGGGAGTGTCTCAAATATTTTTAACCTAAAGTGACTCCTTCCTCTTGGTCTCATGATATGTCTCGTCTTTGTCAGCACCTAGATTATAAGATCTCTTTGGGCAGGAACTGTCATGAAATGTGCATTTTGTGGAGTGCCAAGCTCATTTTGGTGTTTAACAAATAGTTAGTAATAGACTGTTCAATATTTTTAGTTTTATGAAACTGATGATGCCAGAGCTGTTTTCTCTGAGAGCTGGTGGACTGCTGTTACCTCGCTACACAAGGTGATCACACTGCGACTATAAACTTTGGACCATTAGGGTAAAAGGACACATTACAGTGAATTACTGTATCAATATTTAAATTACTGTTTCCAGCAATGTTAATTGTCTTAGATATGTAGATGAAACAATGATGGGCAAATTCACTTATCTTTACATAATGGTTAGTCATTTTATTTTTTTATCTTTTTACTATTATGAAGGAGCATTGTTGCATTTAACAGGCAAAATGAGATGCTGTTAAGAAAATTACACTAGATCTTTAGTGGAGAAAAGCATAATAAGTAAAAGTAATGCATATCTTTTTACTTCTGGGATGCCTCTAAAGATCAGTTCACTGTTCTCTTAGAGGTTTCACAGTAATTGCATTGTTAAGAGGTTTTCTCTTAGGACTACAGGGCAGAAAAGATCTTTGCATATTTTGGGGGGGAGGGAGGGTATTTAAAGGGGATTTTTGAACTGGGGGGGGGGTCTAACTTCACAGAGATGAGAATCCAGCCTGGCATCTAGTATCTGGATTTAATAAAGCAGCAATTTTAATATCTTTTTTACAAGATTCAGAAGGCTGGTCTCTAATGCAACCCCACCAATAATATAAATCTTCCTGGCAGAAATACTTGTGTCATAAAGTAGCACACAGAGTCCACACACTACTCTTTTTTTAAGAGCATGGGAAGGAAAGACTAAATATAACAATTACAGGTAGTTATGTAATTAAAGACTGTATAAAAATGCACAGAGCTGAAGTAGGGTTACACATGGGCAACCTTAATATTTGGTATTTCCTATCTTTTGAGTGCTTGACTCTACATTCTTTTCAGTTTTTCCTTCTTACACAGAATGCAGGAAGGAAGTAATCCTGACGTGGATGAGACAGGAGAAAAAGTCTCTGAACTATTTTGCTTTCTATGAGTCCATTAACTCAACCACAGAAGGATTATTTTTCATTTTAGATAATCCATTTACTGCCATGGTCTCAAGTATAAAAATCAAATTCTAAGGTTTCCAGTACAGTTCCCAAAATGATGAAGTGCATCCACTAGAGCTAATTCAGTTTAAATTAATGTCACTTTTGTATCTTAAAAAATAAAAATAATCTGATTTTTCCGTACTTAGAAGTGCCTGGGCGTGGCACAAATATAATAGAATTTTTTGACAAGATATCTTGTGTTTATGGTGAAAGACCTCTTCTTGGATACACCACAAATGTGATCTTCCTCTTTCATGTCCAGCTGGAGTGGCTTATGCTCAGAAAATTATTACACTGAATAATTGTACTAGCCGCTGAGAAGCAAAAACTAGTGATTTCCTTAAAGTAGCTGCCTGTTTGTTTTCCCCAAATAGTTTTTTAGTGTTTAGCATGTGCTTGATTGGTCCTCAGAAAAATAAGAGATTTTTTTTTCTAGCATTGATTGAATGCTAGAAAACGTGAGCAGCGTTTTGATTCCTGACTATTTTTTTCTTGTTGTCAAGTAGCTTGTACTCAAAAAACAGCCATCCATTTATTCATGCTCTGTATAGCTGTAGGAAAGTATTGCTAACTTTTAAATGGATGAATACATACTGAAAATTTGACAAGTAGTGAAAGCATATCTGCATTAAGGTCTTCCTGCTTCTGATCACTATCTTCACAATTCCATCCACCTTATACATCTGTAGATGGTTTATGCTGATCACATCCAGTTTGAGTATTGTGCATTTTGCCTGTTCTTTGTTGTATGTAATTGAATATTTACACTGGCTAATTGAGGCCTGGAGGTGCTCAAAAGTGTCAGTATATCAGGATCCCTGTCAGAGCATAGAAGATATTAGGAATGATGGGTAGCATTTCTTACTTTACTATACAGACTTACTGCTGTAACAGGACTCTTCTTCAGTAATTGCGGGTCTAAATTATACATCTTTAAGCAAACTTCCATATTAATGTTAACTTGAGGCATATGAAAGAAATAGTACTTGAGAAGGACTGTACAATGAGAAGCCACACATTGAAAACACATTGTATATAGAATAATGTTCCATTCTTTTTGCTACCATTACGTTTAATTGTCTTTCTGTGTGTGCTTTCTCTTGATTCTGTTTTGCCCTTACTTAATATTCATATACTCCCCAAGTGCTGGGTTCCACCTGTAGGTTTTGAGCCCTTACCACTCTTCTTGGATCAGGGGGATTCTAATTTTGAGTTCAAGTTTGACCATTTAGCATGGCTAAACTACTGAAATTTGGTACTTTATTTCCACAGGTCATATGGAGAGAGAAAAAAGGAGCTTAGATTCTATGGTGGTAAACTCGATAGGTAGATCTGAAAAGGAAATACACTTAGAGAAATGAGCCATATTGTTTGGGGTTTTTTTAAGAGTCCTCTAGTATCTGCATGGATGCTTAAGATCTGTTTTTTTTATAACTGCCTTTAGAGAAGCCTGTGTCTTTTTATTATGTTAATTATAACTCTGTTATCCATTTTACTAAGCTTATCTACATTTGAAATGCTATAGCTGCAGCTGCGCCGCTGTAGCGCTTCAGTGTAGACATTGCCTATGCCGACAGGAGGGGGTTCTCCCGTCATCACAGGTGCTCCACCTTCCCTAGAGGCAGTAGCTAGGTCAACGGAAGAATTCTTAGTGGTGTCTACACCAGGGGCTAGGCTGGCTTAACCGATGGGATATTTCATATTCCTGAGCCATGTAGCTGGGTCTACTTAACTTTTTAGTGTAGACAAGGCCTTAGTTGACCAAAACAGAGTTAATCTTTAAGCATAATACACCGTGAAGCAGTCTTCTATAAGTTCAACTGACTCATCCCTGTTGGATCTCTGTACTGCACTGCAGGTGTCTTACATAGTTGTCATTTCACGTCACAATGAATCCATTTCATCTCAACTGTAGGTGTCCTTATCTATAAGCACCTATCCTTTCTCTTTAGCACCACTGTGAAGTGTTGAAATAAACAGGATGATTCAGTTGTGCAGCATTTTTTTTTTTTAAACTTAAAACTGAACTGTATCAACTAACTATACTACTTCCCCTTTCTCACTTCTCCCTTTTGTGGTATTCTAGATATGGTTCTGTGGTGAGTTAGTAAGAAAAGTCTAGAACTAATACAGGTGAAAAGTCAAAGCATAAGACAGACTCTGAGCTATAAGCTAAATTATCAGCATTTCAAAGTTAAAATTTGCTGTCAGTCAGGCGCACTTTGCACTTCTGTTGTATGTGCTGTGGAGGGATATTAAAAGTTTCAAAAAGTGGCTGCTTTAAAACAACAAATCCTGTATAGTGACAAAAGATTTTAAAAGTATCTATGATGAAGGGGTAACTGAAAACTCCAGAGCTGCTCTTGTAACAACCTAAAATCCATAGTTGCTATCTAGTAGAGTTGTGAACCTGTACTTCTATCAGTATTTCTGCACAGAGCCCCATTGAAGTCAATGCAAAGTAATAGCAAAATTGGGGCTTTAGGCTCTAAATGATTTGGGGCAGGGAATGTCATTAATGTCTTACAGATTCCAGTGCAGTGGGGTCCCCAATCCTGATCTGGACCTTCTGGTGCCATTGCCATATAAGTAATAATAGTGACTGATAAGTCTACTTTGGAGACAGTCAATTATCTATCTTTTGGATATACATAGCACCTAATTCTCTAAACAATCTTTAAGATAGTCTGTACATGGGCTCCCTGCTTGGAGTGCTGCTCAGCACCCAGTCTAACTCCTCATAGAATGGGAACATTCTAATTGGGTTACTGGACTGGTAATTGTGGTCTTTTGCCCAGCAGTACATATTCTTCAGGGATTTTATCTTCTCCTGGCATCAAACACCAAAGCAGGCCATTTTATATCTTCTGAAGGTAATTTCTGGTCTGGAATGGGTAGACAGACACAAAAAAGGCCACAGGGGAATTTTGGGAAGGCATCGAGTGATCTGTGAGCTTTCAAATGGCCTGTAGCTGCATCCACACAGCAAGCAGTAACTCATGTGTCAGCAGCACTTGATCTTCGATCTATATCCCCTGACGGGCCAGCTAGCTCGAGGTTAAAGCACCACTCCACTCATGATAGAGCTGTGTGTGTGTGAATGGGAGTCAAGTTGAGAGAAACAGTTTAGTTATGACTGTGCAGTGAAGACCTACCCTAAAGCAATGTCTACTAGAGGAAGGAGCAAAGGGTTGAAAGTAGGGAGGAGTGGAGTTCTAATCCTGATTTTTGCTGTTGATTGCCTCTGTCTCAGGCAAGTTGTTTTGTCTCAGTTTCCCCATCTGTAAAATGGGGATAAGAACTCTCTTCTCACAGTGGCGTTAATCTCATTAATGTTTGATGTTATGGTGATGAGCACCCTACAGAAGACATAAGGAAATGAATAATTTCATGGTCCGTGGAGAGTTTTGATGATGTACACTAACGGCAGAGGCACACTCAGGTGAGGATAAAAAGAAATATTGAACAGCTGCTATAGTTTCCTATACCATCTGTCTTCTCTTAGGTAATTAGAGCCCCCATTATTGTAGTATCTGAACACTTCAAAATTTTAAATATATTTTGCCTTTCAATACCCCTGTGAGAGGTAGGGAAGTACCATTATCCCCATTTTTCAGATAAACCCACTTCATCAGATGCATGGAGTTGAAAATACAGGAGCAGGTATAAATACATGAAAAGATGGGAGTTGCCTTACACACTTGGTAAGGCAGCTCCCATCTTTTCATGTATTTATACCTGCTCCTGTATTTTCAACTTCATGCATCTGATGAATTGGGTTCTAGCCCACGAAAGCTTATGCCCAAATACATTTGTTAGTCACTAAGATGCCACAAGGACTCATAGTCTGTATCCGCAAAAACAACAAACATGGCTACTACTCTGAAATTTTTCAAATAGTCTCTCTCTGCTTCAGTTCCCTAAATGACTTGCCCAGCATCACACAGGAAGTTTGTGATGGAGCAGGGAATTGAACCTGTGTCTCCCAAGCTACCACCTTATACACTAAATCTTCAGGATTTCCTGAGGACCATGTGTGATCAATACAATTAACGAATATCAAAATGCATACATACAAGGGGGATGAATTAAGGTTGCATGGACAACCTAAATTCTGGCAGAATTTTGCAGTTTTGACTGCACTTCTGACAACTGAATATGCATTTTTGGCTTTTTAGGGGTGAAAGGGACCCCGTTATGTAAGTGCCCACAAGCAGAAAATATGTTAAAAGACAGGCAAGAGGACATGAATATTGTTTTATGAGTTCTCTGCAAAGGATATAGTAAAGCTCAGTTGAAAGGTTCAGGATCCAGAAAGCCTCAACAACCAATGGGAAGGGAGATTGTGGTTCTTAAAGGCACAATTCAGGGATAAAAAAATCAAGCTCTGCAAAAAGAAGCTAATGTATTTCTTGTCTTCAGCAATTAATCTTGACTTTTTTCAGGATTCACTAATGTTTTTTCTTGCTATTTTTGGATTCAGCTAATGAGCTCCAAAAACCAGACCAATTTTTCCTTCACTAATCCCAAGATAACCTTTCGTGGTAGTATGTCCAGTCACATCATTCTTGTTCTATGCAGGCCACTCCTTCGTAATAATTCACTTTAGCCCTGACCCACATGATTATTCATCCCAGCCATACTCTCAGTATGACATCTCTGGAAATTCTGTGAAAGCAGCAGTACCACACTCTTTTAAATACTTACAAAGGAATAAATATTGTTTCTTTAATCAGGAAAAATAGCTTGCTCTGGCAGTGTAGGTTGGAATATATGGCTTTTGCAGATACTAGTGTTTATTACTGATAAAGTATTACGTACTAAACCCCGGGGTAAACCGGATATTACTGTTGCCGTAACTGACTTCTCTGATAATAAGGAGCAATGAGCATTCTGCTTCCTTATTCGTTGCTTTCAATGAGAATCTTTGCCTGAGTAAAGACAACAGCATCAGATGACTGAGTTCTGGTTGTAGAACTGTAGCTCCCTTCTAACAGCAGTCTGGTGTCTATGGGTGACAGGCAGGTTTCATTGCCCTTAGTGAAGGAGAGAGAAGCTATTTCAAAGAATAAAATTGTAGATTGGCTTAGTAGATCTCAAAGCTTGAACTAGTGCTATTGTGGGCTTCTGTGAAAATAGTTGGGTAGAATAAGGGGCTTATGTGTATGAAAGAGGGAGCAGGTCCAGTCAGTTTGTAAAGAATGCCAGAAATCCATGTCACTTTTTCCTTTCTCAGACAGTCAAATCTGCTCTGTTGGTTTTGGTGTGGCAGGATAGGTTATGCCCCAGGTCAGTTGGGGGTGAATACTAGCTACTCTTACCGGCATTCTTAAAATAATAAAATCCAAAATTGTGTTAACATTTTTCTGGAGAACTGAAATGGAATTTAATTAGAGAAACCTGGAGATCCATATGTAGTCTCTTAAACACAGAATTCCTGGAAACTCCTTGGCAAATATATGAACTTGACAGTTGTACTTTGTCACTATTTTAAATGGAGGCAATTTCTTATTGCACTTAAAGGGGGCTGAACTTGGCACAGAGACAGATGGATAACGTAAAAGTCACAGAAATGCCTGCCAAAATCCTGCTGCACAAAGAACAGAAAGCAGAAGGAGGATGTGAAAAAGAGAACAGAGAGCGTTTCTATCAATGCTAGCTATGCAGCAACCCCAGTTGATTAATCCTTTTGCCAATGCCGCAGATTGATGGTGCATCATGTGGTCACCCATCTGCCACTCAGCAGTTAGGTTAAATTTAATTTTTTTTTTTTTTTTAAACACATTTCAAGTCCTCTTCAGCTATCTATATACAGGGCACACAACATCATCTACAACAGTTGAATTGTGTATGCTTAACTCTTTGAGTAAGTATAGTTTTTGTCCTTTTTAATGGTAAAAACTAGATATTAATTTAGACTTTAACTACCCTGTTCCAGAACAAATGCTTTGTTTCAGTTCATGCTTTTAACCTATACGTGCTATGAACCAACCTGCTCATAACACCTATAGTCACAAGGGTAATTTTTCTGTTTAATTGTGCTAGTCCCCTAACTTCTTTGTACGCTTTTGGGGCTTTCTTGTTTAATAAAATATACTGTGTAAGTATACATACCAATGCGCTGATTATTCAGGATCAAAATGTATATGTCACTCTGTAACTAGTGATACTTTGACCATTCTGTTCCTTTAAGTGAAATTGGTGTATGTTAAGGGAAGAAAACACTGGCATCAGGAAGTTGAAATGTTGTTTAATTCCAGAATTGATACATCACTGCCAAAGTGTTTTCCTCACACAGCACCTTGATGATGTGCCTGACCCTTTCCCTGAAGGGACAATCTTGGCAAGCGAGAGAATAATTTAGTTCCAGTCCAGGCGTTAATATCTACGGCACTACACATAATGGGAAGAGAGGATTTGGAGACAGGCGTCAAAGGTTCAGAAGAGATCCAATTGAGAATGTAGGTTCATGATTCAGATCCTGTTTAGTAATGTACTTAAGAACATGCCTAACTTGAAGACTTTAATGGGATAACTTAAGTGCTTAAAGTTGAGCATGTGTTCATCATCAGGGAGGAATAAAAAGGGAACAGAGCAGAGCTGATAGAGGGGAGAATGAATTTGCAGTGGTGTGGACTCTGGAATTTCTCTAGGAGATACTGTGGCCTAGATGCAAGGTTCAAAGAAGCAGATGTGAGGGTAAACCAAAGGATTCTTGAGAAAAGGGTGAGGTTGAAGACCATAGAGCTCTCAGAAAGGATGGCGCTTTGTGAGAGAAGTGGCCAAGAGGGAAAAGTCATTGATTTCAGAATATCAGAAATGACTAAAAGAATTCAAGATAAGGCCTTTTGCATTTATTGAAGACTGAAGAAAGAAGAGGGCAGCAGATTGAGAGAATGAGCATGATACAGCAGAACTTCAGAGTTACGAACACCTCAGGAATGGAGGTTGTTCGTAACTCTGAAATGTTCGTAACTCTGAACAAAACGTTATGGTGGTTCCTAAAAGTTAACAACTGAACATTGATTTAGTACAGCTTCAAAACTTTACTATACAGAAGAAAAATGTTTTTAACTATCTTAATTTAAAAGAAACAAGCACAGACAGTTTCCTTACTTTGTTGAATCTTTTTTTAAACGTTCCCTTTATTTTTTTAGTTATTTACGTTTAACATACACCACTACCTCAATATAACGCGACCCAATATAAGACAAATTTGGATATAACAGGGTAAAGCAGTGCTCCGGGGGGGCAGGGCTGCACACTCCAGTGGATCAAAGCAAGTTCAATATAATGCAATTTCACCTATAACACGGTAAGATTTTTTTGGCTCCTGAGGACAGCGTTATATCGAGGTAGAAGTGTAGTACTGTATTGTATTTGCTATTTTTTTTCTCTGCTGCTGCCTGATTGCATACGGTACTTCCGGTTCCAGAAGAGTTGTGTGGTTGACTGGTCAGTTCAAAACTCTGGTATTCATAACTCTGAGATTCTGTACATGTACAGTTTTTATAGTCCCAGGATCTCTGTCCTGAAAAGTTTTAAAAACCATCTCTTGAAGAAAGATGAAAAAGCAACAGTCTGCTCAGAATACTAGTTTTCTGTTGCTCCGATTCACCTGTTACACTGTTGTTGTTTAAAAAAAACCAACATGCTAGCTGCCTTAGATTACAAATATAAAAGACAAGCTCCCTGACCTAAAGAACCTACTGTTGTTGTACTCTTGACCTCACTTGTAGTCTCCCTGTGGGCACCCTTTCAAGTGATAGGCCCACACCGGAAGTCTAAAGTGGAAATCTGCCATTCGCCAACTTTTAACTGGATCACCGAGTTAGAGCGCTATTTGTTTCCCAACTGTATTACTTCCAGCAGGTCAAAATGGGTTTGGCCCCCTGCTTCAGGATCCTCTCTGGAGGCTGTGACCAGCTGGTAAATGGAGTGACAGAGAACAGCTTGTTGACAACAGAATGATCTGTTTATCCATAGGAATGCCACAGGCAGAGAGAAAAGTGTTATAAGTAACAAAAACCTAAACACATGTATCTCATCAAACCATTATCCGTTCCTTGTCTGTTTTAGGTGTGATCCATTTGTACAGTAATCCCTTCTGAGTTTTAGGTTCAGCCTGCATCTCTGCAGACAGTGCTTCTGTCTGTCTGTCAGATTACGAGCAAAATTCCTTTGTTTGATCTGGGACCTTGAACCTGGTCTTAACTGGTTAAGATAGGAAATTGTCTTCCAGCAGTGGATTCCTTGTGTTGTCTATTTGCGCACCAGGCAGCTAAGGATGTGTACAGTCATCAACTTGGTTCCTCAAACCCAAAGTTAACTAAGACTGACTTAACCATTAATAAGGACAAAATCCATCAAATCCACAGAGAGAGATCCTAAAATGTATTATTTATAAAATTAATACAGAAAGTTTCCCCTGTTCTTCACATTTATTATCTAAATAAACATGCATTCAAGACAACAGCTATTAATATGACCCTTTTAGGGGGCTGAAGACTCTTGTCTTGACTTAAAATCAGTCCAAAATCTGCCTCATTCCAGTTGGCTTTTTTAGTTTCTCCTTTTTTTTTTTCTTAGTTCATTGGTATTATAGTAGCACCAACAGGCCCTAAGCAAGACTGGGGTCCCAGTTACCTGCACAGGAAGAGATGGTACCTGCCCAGAACAGCTTACAGTCTAAATAGACCAACCAGGCAATTGGTGGGAGGGGAAATAGAGACAGAGATGTCAAGTGACTCACCTGAGGTCACACAGCAAATTAGTGTCGGAGCTGAATGGTCTCACTTTCCTATCTCTTACTTATCTGGTTCCTGATAGGTTTTTTTCCCCCCAGCTGTGGAAGAGTATCTCCTGTGCCTCATTTGCAGAGTGGGGGACAGAAAAAGGTGGAGGAAGTGTAAAAGAATTTGAGGCATAATTAGGGTGACCAGATATCCCGTTTTTGGGGACTTTTTCTTATATAGGCACCTATTACCCCACCCCCTTTCCCATTTTTTCACAGTTGCTATCTGGTCACCGTAGGCATAATGCCTTAAAATTTCTGTTGGTCTTGTTGGCCTCTGCCATCCCCTTGAGCAAGGAGGTGGGATAACCCATCAGTCTGATGCAGCTGAATTATTTGTTTCTTGAATCAGTTCTATAGCTATACATCATTTTACACAATGTAGTACTGTTGTTAATATGACCACTTGTACTGCTGTGTTTTGCCACAGGCGACAGGTGTCTATAATTCCCAGCATACTTCAAATGTGCCATAGAGCAATCACATTAAATCAGTATCTAAAAAAGAAAAATATTCCGCAGAGAATTAGCTGAAGGAGTTTAGTCTGAATGTCGTCTTCTTCTAAAGTAATTAGATTAGTATTATATAATGTATATAATGTATTATATAAGCTTCTAAAGTTTTGTGCCACTTTCTGAATGTGAGGTAATCCATGATTCATTTATTTATTTATTTTACTATGCAGCTGTTTTTTCAGTTAAAGTTTGTCTGAAATACATAGGTGCCTTAAATAAATTTAGTTTGGCAGATCACAGGAGAGGTTAATGTTTAGGTAATGTCTCCCTTAAATTAAACATAAGCATATGAAGTGGTTGCCTCGCTTATAGAAGAAAAAATTGGGTAAAATGTAGATAGTCTTATCTGTAGAACTAGATAACAAAATATATAAACGCACAGGTTCCAATTTTAGTCCTGAGGAAAACTTATTCACAAAGGGTGAGCAAAGCTACTCAAGTTGTGGGTAGAGCAGTCCAGCAAGAATACATCACACACATACTCCACCAGCTGTCTGGTTTACAGATCTGATTCCAGAACTGTATGTTTCAAGGTCCTTAGCATTAAATTGGGACCTACAATCTCAGTAACTGTCTCTGCACCCTACCACAGCAGTACCTTTCAGGGATACACTGTCTTGTGTAGTCCAGTTTTGAAACGTGGACAAGACATATTCTCAAAGGGGCCTAGGTTTCAGGATTTACTACTGTTTGGAGATCAGGTTGAGCCTGAATCAAACTATCTTGGGAGCTGAATGTAATTTCTTTTTGTGCAAATCTTTGCCTCACAACTGAGGCACGGTGCTTTCTTGGTCTCATTGTTGTAGAAGGCCTACATTGGCTTTGATCCCTCGGAACTAAACCTCTCTAGTAGAGAATAAGGAGGAGTGGACAGGTTTATTTCATTACAAAACTCTTTTTTCCTTTAGTTATGTGAGGGGTACCTAGATACCATGCTGATGAGCTCATGAAAAATGCTTACTTATTTGCACTTTTACTCAGTAGTCCGCACGGGGTTTCAAGTTTCCAAATGCAATTCAAGGTATCTGTATTGATCAGTAAAGACTGATTTGTATGTTTTGGGTCTTGTCTACTATAGAAATTACCGTTCTGTCCTCATTTCTTATTCTGAAAGTTAAGATCAGCTGCAGTGCTTGAGCTAACAAAGTGTCTAGATTCAAATGTCTGAGTGCTGGTTATAAGGTGCTTTCAGATGAATGGCCTTGGGCTCTGGAACTTGCTTCCATTGTTGATCCAAAAGACTGAGTGCATTGACTTCATGCAATCCTGCAAGGCGCTTAAAAAAAAAACACCTTTGCCAAAGGAGGTGGCTTTGGGAGAGGGGTAGGGTTGAGTTGGAATCTTTCAGCTGGTATTGAGTTATTTTGTACTAGTTTCGATTTGTGTAGGTGCATCCATTTAAAATCATCAAGGTGCATTTCATTATCTAACCTTGTTAATTTAATATTGAAATGATGGAAGGCCTTGTAAGTCTTATATGTGGCTCACTGAGATACTATCTGAAATGGTTCATGTTAAACAACGAAATCCTTACTGAACTAAGAACTTTTGTGTCTACTGTACTTGCTGTGTGCAAATTGCCCTACTAGGTTATAATTCAGTATTTTTTTTCTGCGTTATCCTCAGACTAAACCCTGGCGCTCCAAATATTTGCATAAAATAAACTTGTTTAGTGCTGTCTGTTCAGTCAATTTACTTTTTCATTAAATTAAGCCAGAAGCATGAAAAGCATATTAAATATTTGCTTGTATTTTCCAGAGTAAAGGGAAAAATGTAAGCGATTATACAATTTTTTCTTGATTACTTTTTCTTATATAGAAGATAAATGTTGTTAAACAATTGTTGTTCAAATATCTAAAATGCACAAAAATAACATCCACTCAAAGTTATGAAGTAAATTTTTAGTAGGGTTGCCAGATGTCTAGTTTTCGACCGGAATGCCGGTTCGAAAAGGGGCCCTGGCAGTGCTGACCGGGTTGTTAAAAGTCCGGTGAGTGGCACAGCAGGTCTAAGGCGTGCTCCCTGCCTGCCGTGCCTCCGTGTGGCTCCCAGAAGCAGCGCCATGTCCCCCCTCTGGCTCTGCACACTGTCCCCACCGCAAGCACCGGTTCTGCAGCTCGCATTGGCCAGGAACCGTGGCCAATGGGAACTGCAGGGGTGGCGCCTGCGGATGGGGCAGCGCACAAAGCTGTTTGGCCACGCCTCCGTGTAGAAGCTGAAAGGGAGACATGCTGCTGCTTCTGGGAGTTGCCTGAGGTAAGCGCCACCTGGAGCCTGCACCCCGATCCCCTCCCACAACCCCCTGCCCCAGCCCTGATCCCCCCCCCCTTCCACCCTCCGAAACCCTCAGTCCCAGCCCAGAGCACCCTCCTGCATCCCAAACCCCTCATCCCCAGCCCCACCCCATAGCCCACACCCCTGCACCCCAACCCCCTGCCCCAGCCTGGAGCTCCCTCCTGCACCCTGAACCTCTCATTTCTGGCCCCACCCTGGAACCCACACCCCCAGCCCAGAGCCCATACCCCCTTCCACACCACAACCCCCTGTCTCATCCTGGAGCCCCCTCCTGCACCCAAGCCCCTGGGCTCCACTCCTCAGCCTGGAGCACCGTCCTATACCCCAAACCCCTCATTCTTGGCCCCACCCCAGAGCCGTACACCCTGACGGAGCCCTCACTCCCACTTGCACTCCGAGTGAGGGAGGGAGGGGGGATGGAGTGAGCGGAGGGCAGGGCCTCAGGGAAGGGTTGTGGCAGGGTCGAGGCCTTGGAGGAGGGGCGGGGCAGGGACAGGGTGTTTGATTTTGTGCGAGTAGAAAGTTGGCAACTTTAATTTTTAGTCACATTTAGCAGAAAATCGAATAGGTGGACAACATAAGGAAGTTATAAATAGTCTCCATCTTAAACAAAATCATGCTAAGAACTTTTTTACACAACTTTTTGCTCTTTCAAATTTGTTTTCATGACAATTTTCCTGTTTTGTACAGTGAAGCTTCTGTAGATCAGCTTAAAGCACCATACACTGAGGCCAAATAACTTTTCAGCATTAAATAGACCTACTTTACAGGAGAGATCTTGTCTTATCCATGCTGAACACATTTTGTATGCTGAACTCTGCAGTGTTCAGTGTTGAGCAATGATCTGGAACAAAGCTTTCCTCAAAGGGAAACATTACAGGCTTCCGCCTTACATAAAACAAAGAGGGCTGCACTCTTAATTTTCTTACATAGCAGCTATGGTTGGTAAGTGCTATGTGTTAACCTTCAGGCAAAGAACGCCAGGGTGGTGCAACTGTTGCAGGTTTTTCCACTTCTTGAGTTTTTATTTGTGTACTGCACTCTTTATGAGAAATAACCTTTTAAAATAAAAACGTGTTCATAAAAACTAGAATATACCATATATACGTATACATATAGCATATCTATATAGATTTCTATGTGTATATAGCTTGTGGGTGTGAGCACGTGTGTAATATACATATTTTGCCTATAAATAGGAGTAAGAAAAGGATTTGTTCAGACCTATTAATTTCTTAAACTCATTCTCACATTCCGTAAAATAAGGCATGTTCAGCTAAAACTTCGATTTCTTAGGAATTTAATGTTTTTGAATATGAACATTTCTTTAGTCATCGCACAAGTAATTGTAATTTGCAATCACATTATTGGTGCCAAGAATCAGTTCTTTTCCTTCTGCATAATGGGCAGCACTAGTTAATGAATGTTGTTCAGACTGGCAAAAGTATGTGTAGGTGTGTGCGTGCATGCATTCTTCAACAGCATTTAACTTGTATTGTAGGAGCTATACTGGGGAATCTTCATGTATAGTCCTGTGGGTAGAATAAGTAAACCCATATGAAAGTGATCATGCCTATTCTTTGCATTGCAAAGACCGAGAAATAATTCTGGTTTTCTTTTAATATGTGGCCACAGTATACTAAACATAAAGTGCAGGTTTAGCTTTATTTTTGGATCCCATTACTAATCCCCTGAGCCAGCCAGTCCCCTGAACTGAATCTACTCATGCGTATTATTCCATGTGGCTGAGTTCAATGTTCTTTTGTCATTCAAGGAAATATGATCTCGATTTGAATCTATACATGCATAACATTTTGATACATTGGAATTTGGCAGCACCAGTCACCTCTTTAGTACCAATTCTAAACATTAATGTGCGAGGAAAGTTCAACTTGGCTTTGTTATGCAGTCATCATACTTGATAGAATACATTTGTGATACTCTCCTCAAGGCACCCAGAAACATAAGCCACTGTTACTCCACTGTCTGAGCAAGGGAGAGCTTTTTTGCTGGGGCTTAAATTGTGTGTCAGCGTCCTGCCACATCAGTTTATCCGCCTCCCCTGCAAACTCTTTGAGACTCTGCCAGTCTGAACCTAGCCTTGCAGGTAACAGTGAACCCCAGTTTGCAAGTTCCGCAGAAATATTACTCTGCAGTATCCAGTCCCTCTCACTGTACACTCCCAGAAATTGTTTGATGCCTCCAAAGAGACAGTACACGCACCAGACTGTTAAGTCAGTTGAGGACTCCCATTTTAATTCAGTGTAACAGCACTGAGATGGCTTATAGTAAAACTAAGAATAAGTTTGTTAACGAAGAACAGAGAGAGAAATAAACAAACAAAATAAAAACGTACTTTCTAGTGCCTAAAACTTAATTCTAACAAGTTATGTCTTTGTCTAAACAGCTTTCTCAGTTAGAGTATCTCCAGCCCTTCCTGGTAGGAGGATCCAACGTTCACAGAATCAGAGGATGCTGTGCCCTTGGTTCGCAAAGTGACAGATAACTAAAATATCTTTTTATTCGCCTTATATTTCCCATTATCTTTGTCTCGAGCCAGGAAGTCTTCCTGGGGGTGCAAACTCTGTCCCCTTAAGCTGCTGCTTGTTAGCTTGATTGCTTTATTTACCTTGAGGGTAAATGTACTTTCATTGTCTTCTGCCTGTAATCAAGCCAGTCATACAGGTAAAATCACATTTCTTTGTCTAGTGCTGACTTGATTTATACACTGCCTCCAAAACATGTTAATAACATATTTCCAGCACGCATACATGACTTTATACACAGCTCGTACATACATCATGCAATAACGTTCATGACCAGCATATCACCAGTTTTTATACTATACTATAGAAGTGTGTCATGTAAAGTACAATAATATTGTATACAGTCAGTTGATTCAGTTGCTTGTTCTTTGGGATTCGGACCCTGATTGTCACAACATTAAAAACAAAAAAGCATTACTTATAGATTTACGTATAAGAACGGAAAGAATAGAAAATATTCAGTAGGGGCAGAGTAACTGGAAAACATCTATTCCATTTCTGTTTCTTTTTCCTTCAGAATCTCATGTCTATTCCTCTTGAAATGTTTTCATATGCAGTAAAACCCAATTTAAAGACTTTTTTTGAAAGCTACATATACACACCACCTCCATCTTAATGACAAGCTCCTGAAAACTGTCATATATTCTCTCCCTCTCTCTCTAACAAAGAGTTTTATATGCTTTAAGTCCTTACCTAGGCTTCTCTGGGTTTCTGGGAAATATGAAAATAAGAGATTGAAAAAATCACTTTTTGAACAAGCTCAATAAACATCTACTGAGATTCTGTAGCAGCCTGATTAAATCACAGAAAGTAGAACACAGGCCTTCTGCCCAGCTTGATATGCACAAGGAGTACTACTCTAAGGTTGCTCCCGGGAAAGTTTGCACGAGGGATTATAAATATTTAATTGAAACACTCAATATAATGCTTTTATAACTATTTAAACAAAGAAACCCTGACCTCATTAGATGTAGGAGAAAATCACAGTCTAAGAAAAAGCTACCAGTCTCACAATTTTGAGTCTTGGCAACTTCTGTTGCATTCTGCAATCTTGACTTCAAATGAAATTGCATCTGCTTATGCCAGCAGGCACTTTAGCCTATAGATACTCTTATGGTGTTCTCAGTCACTCTGCCTGTTGTCTTCTATTCTCTTCTTTCTTATATGTAAGTCTATATTAGGAATATATTTTGTTCTTAATGTATTCTATCAAATATACTGGCTGTGTAACACAATCAAGTTCACTGGCTGTGAACTTTGCTGGAACATTAGCATTTGGAATTGAGTGTCTTGGAAACTAGGATTGATTTTTGTTTTCATATTAAAACATTTAAGTGCTTCAAGTAGGAGCAAGATGGAGTATTCTAGATAACTTCTGTTTAAAATGGAAAGGAAGTGGAGGATGAACATATCTCTTAAAGAGAATCTGGGAAATAGAACAAAACCAAAAATGCTCGTTATTTGGTAAAACCTTTTAGTTTGAGAGTCATAAATTTTCTGTCTATACTTTAGGTATTTTTAAGATATTAGCTGGTCATTTAAAATGAAATATTGGGTAAATTTCTATAACAAAATAACAGAAATATTTTAAATAGGCTGATACATTGGAGTTTGTTCAGATCATTCCTGAAAACAAAAAGTACTTGGGAGTGTAGGGGGGGATGCTATTTTGCATCACTGTAGAAAGAAGAAGTTATTGGATCTGGGCTTTCTTCTTTCAGTAACTAATCCTGCACATACACAAAATAAAGTACCTGAAAAGTTTATAATCCCAGTTTAAGATGCCGTTAAATTGTTGCCTCTGCATGCAACCCAAAATTGCATCTTTGTGTTTTGATTTGTATTGCTACCGTCTTGCACTGCAAGCTATCTAATTTTCCTTTCTACCTGCTCTTAGAAAAAGAACAGGAGTACTTGTGGCACCTTAGAGACTAACAAATACATTTATTATAAAATTAATATAAAATTATATTAGATTTATTATAAAATCTAAGGTGCCACAATATATTAGATTTATTATAAAATCTAAGGTGCCACAAGTACTCCTGTTCTTCTTTTTGCGGATACAGACTAACACGGCTGCTACCCTGTTACCTGCTCTTAGGTTTTTCTTGGCCTTGCTACTTTTCCAAGAAACTATTTCCGGCTGAAATTTGCTTTTCTGACTAGTTCCCCCCTCCCTCCCAAATGTATTAGATTAAATCTAATTGTATTTCCTGTATATATTTCTAAAATCTCAAGATAATTTCTCTGGCTTTACTGATGCTTGCCACTCCTTTTAATTAAATCTGAACACCATACTAAATTAGATCTCTGTTTACTTGTTCTTTTAGATTATTAATGAAGAGATTGACTAAGTCCAGTCCTAACTGTGTCTGTGGCACCTTCCCTGCCACCTGCCCCACATCCCCATTCAGAATGATACATTATCATTTATTGCTTTTTTTGTGAATACCCTTTACACAGCTTTCAATACTTAAGACATATCAAAGTCAATTTCTATTTCTCTCTCTAGGTTTTGTGATGCACCCATCACTGTAGTATTGGAGTATTATTTTTAAAAAATGGTCAAGAAATAATTGCTGTCATGAAACATCATATCCTAAAAAAATACAGTATCGTGTGTAACCCTAATTTTTCTTTGTACTCCTTTGCCTGGCCTCTCCCTCACTTATTTCTATCATGCTGTGGAGGTAGGCTTTGTTAGCCATGTATGTATACGTGCAACCCTAATTTTTTTTCTCCCTGTATTCAGATGCTTGCAGCTCCTTTCCTACCCTTGCCTTTCCTAGTGAATAGGCACTGTTGCTGTCTTTCATAGAGCAGCCAAGTGAATGTTTTGCAGCCATTCTGATCACTGCTGCTTGGAGTGGCTGCAGATTGTTAAAATATACTCCTAACCATGGATACAGAATGAAACTAGATCATCTCCATTATATGCTCCATCTATTTCAGCACTTGAAGTGTGAACCCAGTTCTTGCACTGACGACTGTTTTTGTTTTGGCTGAACCATCAATGATTACAAATTTTAAAAAATTGGTCCTTACTACCCAAGATACAATCCAATATCTTTCAGATCCTGGTGCCCAGAAACATTCCTTTTCAGTTTCTTTACCCTCTCCTTTCAAAATTCTCTGATATACTGAGAACTTAAAATTGAAAAAGGCCTATTGACATTCTCTTGATGGCTGAGCTATTGAATCAAACAGTAGAGAGAGAGAGCGCATGCAAGCTCAAAAATGTTAAGGACTGTTACTAGCACTTCTTGCAACTGCCTCATAGAGACTGAACAAATAGAATATGAGATTATCATTCTTGTGTTGGGTTAATTCTGTGTCCAGTCATATATTTTACTTGGTTACAGAGTTTAAAACAGACTGGGTTTTCATTTAATAATGTCTGTTTTTTCCCCTGAAATGTCCTCTGGAAAAGGATTTATTTGCATATGCAAGCATAGATAAAGTGGTCTTCTGACAACACAGGAAGTCCTGATATCTTGCCACTTGTTTCCCCTTCTATCAGGGTTTCCATAGGTTTTGTTTTTTTTCCTTCACAGGCAAATGCTAGCAGTATTAAAGCTGCTTCTCAATTTAAAGGGACTAACTTTTAAATAAATAATAAATTTAAACAATTCTGGGACAGAGGTGTGATTTTAGTCTTTTGAATATGGTACTGAGTATCTGATACTCCATTGCCACCAGTTAATGCTCAAATAGCATGGCAAGATAGTACCCTATTCATTATAGTTTACCAGCCCTACCCATATTGATATTGGCTTATCCTGTTTCCAACTAAATGGGGTGAGGGTGGGAATTTGTAAATAATAGCACAACTACATTAATGCAAGTGACATATGTCACACTTCAGGGCAACTCCACCTGTATTTCCCCTTAACAGTCCAGCAAGAGCACCCATTCTTGGCTCCCAGCTCCTCAGCCGTCACTTTTTGGCTTGAGACTCACATCTTTCTCTCTCCCAAATGGGCTGCACAATTCCCTTCCTACGCTGTGAGTTCCCCAGCAAGTCAGACTGCTTAAACTTTGCTTTTTCCTCAGAGGCTAATAAACAGTGTAATTACCCACAGTTAAAAGTTACCACATAGCCCTTTCTAAACAAGCACATTTATTAAGATGAAAGCATTACAGAAAAAAACATTAAAAACAATAAAAGAACCTACACACATGCTAATGAGCTTACCAAAGATCATCCCTAACTCCAACTAGGCTTCTGGCAGGTGATCAGTCTTTCAAGCCCCACCAAGGGGCTTGTCGGGTAACTTACAAATTTATAACAGTTGTGAACTTGGAACAAGCACACCCATGAATCTGTGAGTTCCTCCTTTATACAGTTTGGACCTTTGATCTAGGGACCCTAAGAATCAGTAATCATGAGACAATCATCTTCTCTTCAGGGTATAGCTTCAAAGGGCTGGGTTTTTGCCTAACCAGAGGCAAGAGGCGCACAGATTTGCATTCACTTCCCCCTAGATATTTCCCGGAAATATTGTATTGTCCCAAAAGTTCATTCTTGTCTGCCACATTGTTCAATATAGTCCTTTGATCATCCAGACCCACAGTAATACATAACTTTTGCATTTAGTACGATGGACTCCAAAGATACTTTTTTAATTCAATAAGATCTCCCAAAGATATTGCAGGAAATTGCTGTCTGTCACAACATATGCACAAGAAACGGTTTCTCTTGTGTTCCTCACATGGTATACTGTATATTTTGCAAGACCTGTGAATGCATGTGATAGACCAACAGTGTGTGCAAAGCACAACCCTAAAAGAACAGTGCACGAGCCTTACTATAAAACAGGAGAAGGACGTTGTTATATCCACGTTGGCACTACTGCTGGCACTGTAAATGAAGGACGGGGAGGGGAGGGATGAATATATGCTGAGCCCACAATCCTTTACAGTTTCTGCAGAAACCTTGTCTGTCTTTTGGAAAGGCTCATGTTTTCCCAAATTCTGACTGTATGCTAGGGTTACCGTATTTCCACAAGCAAAAAAGAGGACGGGGGGGGAGCCCCGCTTTAGCCCCGCCCCTGCCCTGCCCCGCCCCCATCCACTCCCTCCCACTTCCCACCCCCTGACTGCCCCCCTCAGAACCCCCAAACCCCCCCCCGCTCCTTGTCCCCTGACTGCCCCTCCTGGGACCCCTGCCACTAACTGCCCCCTAGAACCCCACCCCCTATCTAAGCCACCCTGCTTCTTGTCCCCTGACTGACCCCTCCTGAGAACCCCCCACCCTAATTGCCCCCCTAGGACCCTACCTGTCCCCTGATTGCCCCGACTCTTATCCACACCCCACATTCACACCCCCACCCCCAGACAGACCCCCGGGACTCCCATGCCCTATCCAACTGCTCCCCGCCCCCTGACAGGACCCCCAGAACTCCTGACCCATCCAACCCCCTCTGCTCCCTGCCTGCCTCGACCCCTCTCCACACCCCTGCCCCCCTGACAGACCCCCCCAGAACCCCAGGCCCATCTAACCCCCCCGCTCCCTGTTCCTGACTGTCCCAACCCCTCTCCACACCCCTGCCCCTCCTGACAGCCCCCTCCCTGTCCCCTGACCAGGGCCGGCTTTAAAGAGCCCAGGAATCAGTCTGCGCTCCGGCCGGAGCTCCGGCTGGGGTTGCGGGACTTGGGGCTGGGCCGGAGGTGCTCGGCCGGGGCTGGGCCGGAGGTGCTCGGCCGGAACCGGGGCTGCTGCCCTTGGGCCCGAGCCGGAGCTGCTGGGACCGGGGGTGCTCGGCTGGCGCGTTCGGCCGGAACCATGGCCGCCGCCTTGGGCCCCGAGCTGGGCTGGAGCCGCTCGGGCCAGACCCGGCGCGCTCGGCCGGAACCGGGGCCACTGCCCTGGGGCCCAAGCCGGGCTGGAGCTGCTGGGACTGGGGGTGCTCGGCCGGGGCCGGGCTGGTGTGCTCGGCCGGAACTGGGGCCGGTGCCCTGGGGCCCGAGCCGCTAGGGCCAGGGCCCGAGCCGCTAGGGCCAGGGCCCGAGCCGCTGGGGCCGCCGGGCGCCGTTCAGCCCGGGCCGGAGGGAGCTGCTCGGCCAGGGCCGCGCCTCCCCAGAGCTCTCCTCCGTGTGTGTGTGTGTGTGTGTGTGGTCCCCCGTCCCCCCCGCTCCAGCCCCAGCTTCCCTGCTGCTGCCTCCCGCCTGTCTCTGCTTTTTTTCAGACTTCCCACGAAGATCTGATTCGCGGGAAGCAGGGGAGGGGGAGGAGCAGGTGGGCGGAGCGTTCAGGGGCCGGACGGCGTGGTGGGGCTGCAGGGGATGGGGGGAGCTGGGAAGGGGCTTTGGCTGCCAAGTGGCGCTTGGCCGCCACTTTTCTGTCCATAAATAGCCGACCGGGGGGAAATCCTGGACATTTTTAGATTTTTAAAAATCCCCCCCAAACGGCTATTTATAGAGCGAAAAGCCGGACATGTCCGGGGAAATCCGGACATATGGTAGTCCTACTGTATGCTGACCCCAAACCAGAACTTTATGGTTCTAAATGTCTGAAGAAGTTCTGACATCTTTCATGCCAAGAAGCCAGAATGGATGATGATAGTGGTAATTTATGGAGCTAACTGACTGTGAGATTTTTATAAGAGCTAGAGATGTCTTTGATTCTTTTATCTTTCCTAGAAAGATAGTACTAACTTCTTTATCCCAGGGCTTTTTCCTTCCATCCCCTTGCTCTTTCACCTCTCACACATATCTCCTTTCCTACAGGAGACCAGGGAATTTTCAAGTTGATGGAGCAGAAACAATTACAAATGTCAGATATATTTGAAGAAATGTGTCTTGGAGCTTGTGCTCAAGAGAGTGACGGTATGTTTAAATTCAGAGGAAGAGACTTGGGTTTCTGCATGTTTTAGATCAGGGGTTCCCAAACTGTAGTACACATACCCGTGCGGGTATTAATGAGACACATTTCTGAGGGGGTACACGGGAGAAATGGTGGACTTTATTTATTTATTTATTTATTTATTTATTGAATTTTCATAATAGGCTACTCAGACGAAGCTTTAAAAGTCTGTGGGGAATTTGTTATATAAAATACAGTAGTTAATTTACTTCAAGATGCACCAGTGAACACAGAGACGCTGATTTACAGAGCCCTTGCCTCCAATCACTGTACAGTTTGGGTTCAGTTGGCTATTATCTGTCCAGTCTAACTGAGCTCAGAACTTTGGGTATTTTGAAGGTGTTGTATATGTCGCACTATAACTATATCTGAACATAACAATCAAATATGGACAGATGGCTAAAAACTGGTAGTGTTCAGAAGAACACACAAAATATCAGTGATGAGAAGGGTAAGGGTTAGGCAGACAGCTGGTTGGTCTGGAAGTGGGTACGCAATAAGTAATGTTTTTGAGAACCTTTGTTTTAGACCAAACAGATTCATTCAGAGATGGAAGTATGAAATAAAGAGGGCTATTTTAGCAGCAAACATCTTTGTTCTGCTGGATGATTGGCAGATAACGGCTTTAATTTAATTACATTATGAAGCAATAAACCATTTTTTGCATAATTTGCTATCTAATATTTTTAAAACCCACATTCTCTCAGTATGGAAACTTTCTGCATAGGGAACAGTATGCTCCAAAAGTATTCATAAGTGTGTGGTGCTAATTGCACAGCACTTAACTTCTCAGGCTTGAGGGATGTATGTGCTTGCACTTCATAAAAGGTCTCAAATTATACATAGCCAATTGAAAATCCAGGGAAACTTCTGTGAAGTTACTATGGATTATAAAAGCATAATTAAATACAGATTCTAGCCCCAAGTGTTCTGTCTCCTTGAGAAACTGAAGTTAAAATAATCTGTGTAGTTTGACAGCATCCTCTTACAAAATCAGTCTCTCAGGAAGTAAATCCAAGGTGAATTATTTGGTATTGTTTGAAAATTTTTAATACTGCAACAATTTTCTTTTAAAGAAAAGAAATAGTTAGAAGATGAGCAGACAGACACTTACAGAAACAAATAATGGAAAAACACCTCACCTCAGCCCCCTTTTCTGAATTTAATTTTCCCCAGCAAAAGAAATGTAAGACAAAATAGTAAAAGTTTTTGACAGCAAAATAAGAACATAAGAATGACCATGCTGGGTCTGATCAGTGGTCTGTCTAGTCCAGTATCCCTGTCTTGTGACAGTGGCCAATGCCAGATGCTTCAGAGGGAATGAACAGAATAGGCCATTACTGAGTGATCCATCTCTGTCATCCAGGCCCAGCTGCTGCCAGTCAGAGGCTAGGGACACCCAGAGCAGTTACATTCCTCGCCATCTTGGCTAATAGCCACTGATGGACCTATTCTCTATGAACTTATATAATTCTTCTTTAAACCCAGTTCTACTATTGGTCTTCATAACATCCATTGGGAACAAGTTCCCAGGTTGACCGTATATTGTGTGAAGAAGTACTTCCTTCTGTTTGTTTTAAACCTGTTGCCTATTAATTTCATTCGGTTATCCCTGGTTCTTGTGTTATGTGAAGGAGTAAATAACACTTTCTTATTCACTTTCTCCACACCATTCATGATTGTGTAGACCAGGAATCGGCAATCTTTGGCACGCGGCCCACCAGGGTAATGGGGGCTGCTCCAGGCCCATGGGGGCTGCGGGAAGCGGCAGCCAGCGCATTCCTCGGCCCACGCCGCTTCCCGCAGCCCCCATTGGCCTGGAGCAGCGAACCACGGCCCATGGGAGCCACGATCGGCCGAACTTGCGGACGCGGCAGGTAAACAAACCGGCCCGGCCCGCCATGGGATTTACCCTGGTGGGCCGCGTGCCAAACATTGCCGATCCCTGGTGTAGACCTCTGTCATATCCTTCCTTCAGTTGTCTCTTTTCCAAGCTAAAAAATCTGTTCCATACCTCTAATCATTTTTGTTGCCCTTCTCTGTACCTTTTCTAATTCTAATATATCTTTTTTGAGTTGGGGTCAGCCCTACACCTTGAGACATTTTAAAACTAGTCTGGACAAAGCATTTGAAAATATATTGTAAAGAATAATCCTGTCCTGGCAGGGGGGGATCGGATTAGAATAGCTAATAAGTCTCTCCCATCTTTAATCACTGATTCTGATAGTCCTTTTTTAAAACGACTATCTTCAGCAATGGTACCTTCTTGTAAGGAAATTGGATTTTGTGGTTATGGTTCTAAATGTCTGTGACTGCCATTGCAACTGTCTGTATTTCTGCTAATTAGTAGTTGTGTTGTGAGCGTGCTAAAGAAAAATTGAAACCAAAAAAAGAGCACTGGGATTTAGAGTGCTTTAGTGTCAATTGTCACTTGATCATATCATTTTTGCACACTGGATTATAAGAGGCAGCGTATGACTTTTTAAGGGACCAAAATTTTGAAACAAAAAAACTGGTTTTCAGTTAATAGGATAACTGGTCAAAAACAGTTTGGTGGGTTTTTTTGTTTTTTGTTTTAAATCATTGTACTGTATATAGAGGCATTGGAGGCATGATGCCAAGTGCCCTGAAAGGAGCGGATTTAGAGTAGTAATTAACTACTGGTTCAATAGGAATTACGAGATCACAAAACAAATTACTGTTATTAAGGAAAGTATTTGTTCTCACACCAACCAGTCATCATATTTCACTGTCTAACTTGATCTAGCCCTGTGTGTCTTAAAAAAAAAAAAAAAAAAAGGAAAAAAAAACTGCTATAAGCTAGTTATATTTTCAATAGAATATTGTATGTGCATGTTTCTGTGATTTACCTATTATTTCAGTTTAGCTGTCTCTAAAATGACACTAATTCATGTAATCCCTGCTGTAAACAACAAAAACTACATAACGTCTGTGTGGCTTGCCACTTTATAGAAGGTAGTGAACATATGCTGCAGTAAGAACAAAGGTGAGCAATGAGAGAAAATCATTGGAAGGAACCGAGCCAGTCATCATATAGCTGACTTTAGTTTGCATGCAGCAGTCCTAATAGTTATTATTTACTAAAATGACATTTGTTTATTTTTCCTACACTTTTTAAAAAGGGAAAGGCGGGGGGGGGGACAGGGGACGGGACAAAATGGCTTTGCTTTGAGATCACAGCCATGAAATAGCCCTTTGAGTACATTGTAAAGATGATCTGCATATACAGTACTTAACCCCACAGTTAGTTGTTTGTTATTATGTACTGAATACCACAAATAGGAAGACTAAGAAGGCTATTCAGCATGTAAATAGAATTTTTTTTTACTTTATTCATTTGACACTCCAGACTCTGAGAACTATGTTAGAGAATTGTGCAATCATAGAACCCCACTAGAGCATGGTTGCAACCAATCCATATAAGGAGGCAAGTGAATGGCATTTGTTTTTAAACGATGTGGGGTAGTTTTGGAACACCTTTCAGTAGATTTAGGTAATACAATCTTTGGGGTATAGAGAAATAAAATATTTGCAAAAACAGTGCCATATGTTTTTAAGAAAACTACTTCTCTTACCTGGACTCCCATCCTTTGTCCCCAATAGGTCAGCTTCATGCTCTTAACAGGTTGGCTAGGAAATCACCCTAGAGGGTAGCCAAAATGTGGAGTAGGTGTGGGGAAAAGGCATGGTTTTTAATACTACTTAGGCCATGTCTACACAACAAACTTTGGATGATGCAAATTACCTCAGCATAAAGCTGCCAGTTAAGTATGCACGCTCATGAGGAATATACTATCTCCTTGCATCAGTGCTGCACACACTCACCAGGAGTTCTTTTGTGGCTGCACAGTGTGGTGCACCATAGGTAGGGATCCCAGTGTGCAACTAACCACCGTCTGGCACGTTGTTTTGTGGCAATGCATGGTGGGGTAGAAATGAGTTGTGTAGGAGTGACTGGGAGCCAGGTTCCCATCTTGCAACTTTCTCCATCCCATAGTGCCATCCTTATCCCATAATTTTCACACTTCTTTTTAAAATCCCACAAGCCTGTATGGCACTTCACACTGTCCATCTCTGACAGAAGCATGGAGTCCACACAGCAGCTCTGTGCTACTGTCATGAGCATTGAAAACAGAGGACAAACAATCCTCCGGTATTTGGAGAGTGGCAGGAAGAACTGCAGCAGAAGGGGACATGACAGTTTCATGCAAGTCAGATTGCTGTGGGAAAACCAGTTAAAGGTTGTCAATGGTGTTCACGGAGCAAACGGCAGGCGGTGGCCAAGTTTGCCCAGTCATCTAGTGCAGAATGAGAGCTGCACAGACAGTTGAAAAGTGAGTGGCGCTTGTTCTGTGGAATTTGCAACTCTGGATTGCTACTGGTCAGTGGGAAATCATTGTGGAGCTGGAAAATCCACCCTGGGGGCCATTGTCATGCAAAATATGCAGAGCCATTAATGGTCTTCTGCTATGCTGGACTGTGACTTTCGGTAATGTGCAGGATATAGTGGATGGATTTACAGCAGTGAGATTCCCAAACTGTGATGGGGTTATAGACAGCATGCATATTCCTATTTTGGCACCAGACCACTTTCCCACAGAGCACTTCAACAGAAAGGCCTACTTTTCTGTGATTTATGAAAGTGTTGCTGGATCTCTGGTGACACTTCATTCACATCTTTGAGAACAAAGGACTGTTCAGGAAGTTACAAGAGGGGACATTCTTTCCTGAACCGTGGATTACCATTGGCAATGTTGAAATGCCAATCGTGATCTTGGGGGACCCAGCCTACTCCTGTCTCATGAAGCTGAACACCAGCCACCTCGACAGCATCAAGGAAAGATTCAAGTACTGGTTCAGGAGGTTCCCAATGACAGTTGAATGTGCTTTTGGTCATTTGCAGAGATGCTGGTAATGGCGTTGTTTACTCGAAGACTGGATCTCAGTGAGAAAAATTTCCCAATGGTTATAGCAGCTTGTTGTGCCCTGCATAATATCTGTGGGGCAAAGGGAGAGAAGTTGCTGCCGGGGTGGAGAGCAGTGGAGGAGGAGCCGCTGCCTGCTGAGTTTGAACATCCAGACAAGTGCAATTAGAAGAGCTCAATGCAGAGCTATGCTGCTGAGAGAGTTCTTAAAAGAGCAACTTAACAGTCAACCTCAGTAATGTGTTGTGTTGGATTGTGCTGTACCTGGCCCTGAAGTTTTGGGGGCTGTTAGGGATTGTACAGTGCTTGGTGTACTTTTATAAATATAACACTGTCTGTTAATGCACCTATTAATTTTATGGTGCTTGCTGTGCATTTATAATTATTACACTGTCACTGATCCTATGAGTTCTGTCGCCCTGTACAGTAACAGGTGGTGGGTGCTTTCAGTAGTGCTAGGCATTCTGCAGCATATGTTGTCAAGTAATAAAGATGAATTATTTAGCAAAAAAAAGTGCTATAAAAATGACAATAAAAAATTCTGAAATCCTTTAACAAAATAGCACTTAAAGGGAAAGAACATTCATGTCCATTTCAGTTCATTTTGGCTACATATACAGCAGCCATGGTGCTCCTAGGTCAGTGTAAGTGAATCTGTGGTTCTCCTTACTGTCACCCAGTGTGAAGTGTAAGGCTATGGGATGTGGCTTCTGATGCCATGTGGAATATTGGAAGTATAGGGAGCTGCTGACATCTCTGTGTACATAAACTGCTCTGCATCGCCTCTTCCAGCTAGTTCTACAGGGGAATGAAAAGCGAATAACAACACTACCTCTTTATGTTGTACCGCTACCTCTTCTAGTATGAGTAAATTAATGAAAAGTCAGTACCTGTGTCATCCTATGTTGGGGTCGGATGTTATCTGTACACTTAAACATGGTAATGGGAAATGCAATCACACACTTACACGAGGTCCTTTCCCCTGCATTGAGCTCGCCCGTGCTGGGCTGCTGGAACTGACTGGACTGTGGTGGAGTATCAAACAGGTCCAGGCTCATGGCATAGCTGGACCTCCTGCTCGCATGTCCCCTATCCTCCTCCCTCCTGACCCTTGCTCTTCATGTCAGAGGCATGTGACTTGGGCTCCTCAGCGGTATCCACAGTGGTGTGTGGTGTAGTGGCAGGATCTTCACCAAGTATGGCATGCAGCTCTTTGTAGAAGGGGCAGGTCTGCAGCTTGGCACCAGATCAACTATTGGCCTCCTGGTATGCCTGCCACAATTCCTTTGCTTTCACATGGCACTGCTTCTGATCCCCGTCATTCCCCTTCTCCTGCTTTCCCCAGGCAATCTGCTTGTAGATGTCTATGTTTCTACAGCTAGTCTGTAGTGTTCTGTGCAAGCACAGCTGTCTTCTCCCCACAGGCCCAGGAGATCCAATAACTTCTGTTTACTCCAGGTGGGAGTATGTCTGGAGCGTGCAGCTGGCATGGTTGGTTGGGCAGGTGCACACAACAAGAGAGAGCTGCAGAGTGTACTTGCTAGACAATCAGGAAAAGGCTTTTCAAAAATAGGGGGTTGTGAGAGAGGCTTCTGGTCTCCATGAACCCTGGGCAGTGGACTTCACAATTGTGAGCAGAGCTGTCAGGCATTATGGGACAGCTGCTGGAGGACTGTTAGGGTCATCATAGGTCACGTTGAGTCTACAGTCGCACTGCATCGCCCACAGTATATCAACTATGGTTCAGAATTGTTCTGGAGCATACTGTGTCGCTGTAACACGGTGCTTTCATTGGTGTGAGACAAATTTCAGTGCAGAGATGTGCACAATTAGATTGACACAAGGCAATTTACATCGACCTAACTTTGTAGCATAGACCAGGCCTTAGGTTGTAAAGTGCCTAGGGGTGGCAGGGGTGCGACCGCACTCCCGGGCTTGAAATGGTTTCAGACATGTACAGGGTTTACACCAGGGGTCGGCAACCTTTGAGAAGTGGTGTGCTGGCGAGTCTTCATTTATTCACTCTAACTTAAGGTTTTGCGTGCCAGTAATACGTTTTAGCATTTTAAGTAGGTCTCTTTCTATAAGTCTATAATATATAACTAAACTATTGTTGTATGTAAAGTAAGTAAAGGTTTTTAAAATGTTTAAGAAGCTTCATTTAAAATTAAATTAAAATGCAGAGCCCCCCTGGACCGGTGGCCAGGACCCAGGCAGTGTGAGTGCCACTGAAAATCAGCTCACGTGCTGCCTTCGGCACGCGTGCCATAGGTTGTCTACCCCGGTGTACAGTTTTGTTCAATGGCTTTCAGCATCCTCACTATAAAAATTGTTCCAATGCCACTGTGGGTGCCTCCTTTCTACAGCATAGAACTCTACAATTAATGCAAGGACTAAAGATCAGAAATCAAAGAGCAAGGCTCTTCAGAAGATTAACTGCATATGTTGAACTGACAAAACAGTCATTAGTAAAGCTACTGGATTTTGTACTCAAATCTCAGATTTGATTGGACTTCGGAATACATTGTATATCCACATACTAAAACAATGTTGTATTTTCAAGACTAGCCTCTATTAAATTCCCAGGTTCATATTGGATCTGGAGCAAGTATCATGTGTGTGTGTGTGTGTGTGTGTGTGTGTGTGTGTGTGTGTGTGTATATATATATACACCCTCCCTGCAGTAATAGACCAAGGACACGTTGGTGTATGTGTGTGTGTGTGTGTGTGTGTGTGTGTGTGTATATATATATATAGAGAGAGAGAGAGAGAGACAGACAGACAGACAGACACCCTTAATAGATTGTTGGTGGAAAATTGTGACGATGCATTTAGTTCTTTATACTGTGTAATAGTTGCTTAATTGTTCTTTGCTGTAAGGGTGGCTTTCACATACCACAGAAGCGTGTACAGTTGGCGATAACAGGGTAGCTTTTTACATGTACACAAAGTGGATTGTGAGCTCCTGGGGGCTGTAAAGCACTTAGAACGATAGAGGTGCTGTAAATAAGTCTTTCTGCACAAATTTGCAGTTTTAGATGTATTCTTAATGTGAAACAGCTGAAAGTACAGTATGTGATGACTTAAAAGGTTGGTAATAGACAGAACAGAAGCTATTATGTCCATGTGACATTTGCCTTTTTTGTTCATTTCACTTTAAATAAAGGAAAAGGTCTGCATAAGGTTAAATTTTAGTCCTCATTGTGTAGGGAAACATTTCTATAGTTCCAGCATCTCCTCTTTATGGCTGTGTCTTAGATCAGGGCTTCTCCTTTGGAAGGAGTGTGTGAAGAGGTCAGTGGTTTCCAGTCCCCTCCTTCCCTCATTCTCAACCTTGCTCTTTTAGTTCAGTCTCAAGTCTCTTGTTCTCCTTCCATAGGGTGTTTCTTTCTCACTAGCCTTTTTAAGTGCTGGGAAATTACATAGTGGTAAAATCTGTGGTAGAATGTTGTTAAATCCTCCATGTGTTTAACATTGCATCAGCTGCTTGTGGTTAAACCAACAGTTTTTGTCCATTCTGCTGGAAATCTTGTTTTATGCTGTGTGATCACATGTTCTAATATGCTCTATGTTTACCATTGCAGACAGTGCCATAGGGTGCTGCGTTTGTTTCAGAACCCAGCCTCAGTGCTGTTACAGACCTAACCATAGAAAGGCAAATTGTTACCATTTACCAGATACCTTGCTTTCAACAGTGTAGACTTCCACCCTGCCAGACTTCACAAGATACTGTCTCTCCACTTTAGTTGGGGAAATACAGTAGGGTTTCAGACTTGAAAGAATCAAATTGGAGAAGCAGGAGGGAACCCTAGAGAAAAAGAAAATCCTGGATCAAGATTGGTTGTAAACTTGCCTGTCAGAGAAACAGAAGTCTGTGCATTCTCAATCAAGTCATAGAATGCAAATCAGCTAAGAAAGTGTGAAGACATCTTGCCACTTGATGATTTTAGCCAGGACCGGCTCCGGGCACCAGCCGAGCAAGCAGGTGCTTGGGGCGGCCCATGGAGAGGGGCAGCACGTCTGGCAATTCAGCGGCGGGGCCGTCACTCCCTCTCGGAGCGAAGGACCAGCCACCAAATTGCTGCCGTACAATGAAGCGGCGGTAGAGTTGCCTCCTATTGTGATGGCGGCTTTTTTTTTTTTTTTTTTTGCTGCTTGGGACAGCAAAAACGCTAGAGCCGGCCCTGATTTTAGCTCATTCAGGAGTTCCCCTAATAAGCTGACATATCTGTTTTCTGACTGATGTTTCTGAGCTATGGTGATCAGCTGGCTTGGTCATTTGATGGTGACAGTTTCCAAAGTAGCAGACTGCTTTTTCAAGGACAACTGAACCTCGGTTTTCTGTTTTTCATAGTCTCTGTGCAGATGTGTGGAGAACCCCACAGCTTCTCCAATCCCTTCCAACAGAAGGAAAAAAAATGCCAGGAATTTAATTTGTGCTCTTATGTATGGGAGTGCAGAGAACTATCATGCCAATCCAGAGCCCCGCTCCAGTCACTTATCATTAAGGCTGCGAGTCTGTCATGGAAGTCACGGATTCCATGAGTTTCTGTGACTTCTGCAGCCACTGGCACTGGCTCAGGAGCTGCCCAAGCTGGCCAGTAGCAGCAGTTTGGGTGTGTGGGAGGGGGCAGGGAGTTGGGAGGGGGGCGCTTACCTTCGGGGGGGCTGCCCAGCTTCCACAGCCCTGCAGCTCCTCGGTGGCAAAGGGGCTGGGGGAGCTCCATGCCGCACACTGCTCGTGCCCGCAGGCCCTGCCCCCTAAGCGCCCATTTGCTGTGGTTCCCAGCCAACGGGAACTGCAGCAGAGCTGGTGCTTGTGGCGGAAGCAGCCCGCCGAGCCCCACCAACCCTCCCCTCCTAGCACCAACAGGGGTCCCAGGCCACACACTGTGGCCCGGCTCCCACCAGCAGGGGTCCTGGGCCGTGCTGCCCTCCGCCCCCCACCAGCGGGGGTGCCCTACCCCCAGCATTCGCAGACCCCCGCCCAAGTTTTAGTCATGGGTATTTTTAGTGAAAGTCATGGACAGGTCTCGGGCCGTGAATTTTTGTTTACTGCCTGTGACCTGTCCATGACTTTTACTAAAAATACCCGTGACTAAAACCTAGCCTTGCTTATCACTTCTTCATCAGTGCTAAGTGGATCCTAAAGCTATACAGTCTGACCCTAGAGAATCTCCCCCCATGTAAGGAGATGTTACAGTGGCTCTATGCTACCCCTCTCCCTGTGTAGTTGAAGTGACTTAGAAAAGAGGATGTGGCTAGGACACAGCCCCTTTGGATCATTGTCAGCTAGCACAGCTTAAGGCAGTCTTCAAGTTTTTACTGGTAATCGGCCTGCTAGTGCAGAGTGCCCCCTATGTTGAAAAGCAAAAAGAGAATCTTTGTCCTTGTGTTTTGTAGTTGTCCTGAATGTTCCTCAGTCACAGCTGAGGATCTGGTCCATTGCCTACTGAGAATACAGAACTATCAAGTGTTTCCCTTTTAAAAAATAAACTCTAAAGATTACATTGTCATCGGCATTTTAAAATGGCTATTTAAGGCCAGACATATTCTAATTTTTTTTTAATACACCACGATACGATATTCTCAGGAGGGGATAAATATGTTGCATAACATTATTAAACTTGGTGGGACTTGGATGCAGATTATAAAGTAGACAAATATATAGATCCCCCCCATGTCACTCGCTCTCCCCGACCCTCACTCAGTTTCACCTGGCTTAGGGAAGGGGTTTGGGAGGGGGTGTGGGCTCTGGGCTGGGGCCAAGGGGTTTGGAGTGGGGGGGGGCAGCTCTGGGCTGAGCTTGGGGCAGGGGGTTGGGGTGCAGGAGGGGGTGAGAGGTGCGGATTCTGGGAGGGAGTTTGGGTGCAGGAGGGGATTCTGGGCTGGGGCAGAGTGTTGAGGTGCAGGAGGGGGTATGGGGTGCTGGCTCTGGGAGGGGGTTCTGGGCTGGGGGTTGGGATGCGGGAGGGGTTTCAGGGTGCATGAGGAGGTATGGAGTGCTGGCTCTGGGAGGGGGCTCAGGACTGGGGCAGGGATTTGGGGTGCAGGAAGGGGCATGGGGTGCTGGCTCCAGGAGGGGGCTCAGGGCTGGACGTTGGGGTGCAGGAGAAGTGCGGGCTCCCGCTGGGCGGCACAGTGGGACTAAGGCAGGCTCCCTGCTTGCCCCAGCCCCATGTCACTCGCAGAAGTGGCCAGCATGCCCCTGTGGCCCCTGGTGGGGGACACATGGCTCTGCACGCTGCTCCTACCTGCAAGCACCACCCCCGCAGCTCCCATTGGCTGCAGTTCCTGGTCAATGGGAGCTGCGGGGGTGGTGCTTGCAGCAGGAGCAGTGCGCAGCAACCCCACCGCCGCAGGGGCATGCTGGCCGCTTCCAGGAGCAGCATGGGGCCGGGCAGGCAGGGAGCCTGCCTTAGCCCCACTGCGCCACTGGACTTCTAGCGGCCAGAGATTACGATCGACTGTCAGAGGCTCCAGATCGTAATCTACCAGTTGCTGACCACTGGACTAGATGACCATTATGTTCCCTTCTGACCTTAGTCTATGAGTCTGTATGTGAGATGTCAGAAATATTTTAACACCTCCTTCCTTACTGCCTGTAGCTTTATTTGTGTTGTGCTGGATTGTGCAAAAAAGCAATGATGCATTTTTGCTGACTTGTTAGTTCAAAGAAACAGTAGTTTCTTCCAGCAGTAATAAATATAAACTGTCCCTAATTTTACAATTCCTAGAATCAGATTTTTCCCCCTTCTCTTCCTGCTTCTTTTAGTGGGCAGTTTGCTGTAGTGAAAAAATGTCGTGAGAAGAGCACTGGTCTACAGTATGCTGCAAAATTCATCAAGAAACGGAGAACAAAATCCAGCCGACGGGGAGTGAGTAGAGAAGACATTGAGCGAGAAGTTAACATACTGAAAGAGATTCAGCACCCCAATGTGATCACACTGCATGATGTTTATGAGAACAAAACAGATGTTATTCTTATTCTGGAACTGTAAGTAGCTCTTGAGGGGCTTGGGGCGTGGTGGAGATTGTCTTTATATTTGGGAAGTAGGGGCTTTCCGTCAGAGTGGTAATGACTTAATGAACTTCCTGTATAAATGCAGGCGAGTTTTGGTGTTTTGAGAGCTCTTTATTCCAGGTTAAACTTGCAACTCATAGTAGTTTGTTCCTGGTGAAATAGACTGCCCAGAATCCAGAGGTAGAGTCACAGTTCAATAGATCCAGTGTAGGTCTTTCCACTTGCTACTTGCTATGGTGGTATCCAAAGGTAACATTCAGCCTGCATATCTCCAGTTAAAACTGCTCTGAGTGTACAATGAGGAATTGGGTGGGGGACATAGATACATAGATTTTTAAGAACCAAATTAGATGGTGATTTGATTCATAATTATTATAATGAGCCAATTTTTGTTCTGCATTATATTGGTGTAAATTCAGAGTAACACTATTGGACACCTTTTTACATCTGTATAACTAAACAGAATTTACCCAATGTATGTTGCTATTCTGCAATGTTGAAACTCAAACTGAGCTTTTATATTCCTGCATTTGTCTTTGATATGGTTCTTACCTTGCATGCAAGGCTAGTATTAATAGGTGGGATGGAGGCAAAATACATTTGTAAGAAATGGTTTTGGATAGTTCCTTTCCGTTCTTAAAATTCCCTCGGAAGTTTCAGGTTTTAGAGGATAAACACAGAGACCGCTTTTAAGAGAAGGTCCCAAAAGTGCTTTTCGGCAGCAGCAAGCACATTCTTTGTACGCTTTTGATGGCCTGTGCTGCTGCAGGATTGGTCAGACTCAGTTTAGAATCACCATTTACTCAGAAGCCAGAACTAGTTGGGACAAGTGAAGCTCTAGGTCACACCCATGAAGCACAGCATAGAACTAGTATTTGTGTGGGGGAGGGGGGGAGGGTTCTAGCCAAAATTCAATTTCATGCTAAACATTATTATTAAAAACAAGGCAGTGGCATTATTTAAAGTTGATCAGTATGACAATTAGGTTTAATTGCAGGCCTGTACAGCAATCTTCCACTTATGTTTTAAAGGCTGAAATTTGGGTTATCCCTGGAGAAATAGTAATGGAAACTCCAGCAACCACTCACAATTTGAAACTGACACCAGAATCTTGGCCAGGGTTCTGTTGGTTTTTCTTTTCCTTTTGTGCTGATTGGTTTTTCTCTGCTTACTAGTTTGTACACTTAAAACTGTCCCTTTCCCTTCTTTAATATTTTTATACTTTAGGACACTGTGTGTATACAATGCTTTTCCTCCTCCTATCCGCCTACACACAAGTTAACAATAGGAATTTAGGAAGGAAGCAAAGTTAGAGAAGATCAGAATTCCCACAGATATTTCTCATGATTTATACATACTATAAATCCTAGTAAACTTGTTGAAACATATCTATGGCTGTCCTACATATGATTGTTTACCATGCCTCTACTTATCTGTCTGGTATTTATCACCTTCGCTGCTTTAATTTGTGCTGCCTGTCTATGCTGCATTGATAATTAAGGAGGAGAAGAGTGGAAAAAAATTAAGATCTTTGTTTCTACAAATATTTTGCATGATAAAACTTCTTGAAGATTTATAATTAGCATTGGAAGATCTACCAATCTGTCCCTTCTTCCAGAACCCCTTAAATGCTGCATCAGTGCAGAGTACTGTGACTTATTTTTTCTGACTTGTTATTTCCAGGGATGTCATTTATCACTTCCTCTAGCTATTTTAACACCTGGGTTGTGACACAAAATTCAATCCCAAGGATGTTTCAAAGGGTGGCTCCTGCAGCTCTGGTCCCATGGGGCTGGCGGGGCTTGGCTCCCTACTGTGGGCATTGTGACCTGTCTGGTGCTTGGGGTCACAGCACTGCTCAGATTTGGCCCAGTCACCTGTCCATGATAGTGGGGAGCCAGCCAGTCCAAATTTGAATGAGTGATGCTGCAACCCTGTGCATCAGGGTGCAACACTATTCTCACAAATTTGGCCCCCAGACCCCCATCAGAGGGCCAGAGCCAAAACTGAGCAGCACTGCAACCCCATACACCAGGTCACAACATCCGAGCCAAGTCAGCCTCGTGGAACAGGAGCCACCACTACAGGGTAAGTGCAGGGTGAACTCTGTTATCTCCCCTCCAGGGTCTTCCCCTCTCTGGGTGCTCTCAACCCCCTCCATAGCCTATTTCTTGGGCCATGACAGGCCACCAATATGTACAAGTGAGTCCAGAGCCCCAAAAGGTTGGGAACTAGTGGTTTGTGCAAGGAAATAGTGTTACATGGTGCCAAGGATGAAAGACCTACTGGAGTATAAATGTGTCCAGTATTCCATTGAGCAGTATTAATTGACGCTAAAGTCTTCTTGCATGTCTGAGCAACATGTTGAACAAAAGGACTTTAGCATTAACTAAGGCCACTCACTTCCATATCATTATATGTTCTACCCTTTGGAATTTATGACAACTTTGATTCCTCTCCCTAGTTAGTGTTAAGCTCTACTCAATATAAATAGTTTGACAGATTCATTTGTTAACACTTGGAGTTTAAATGTCCAATCTGCTAGTGCAAGACCTAAGGCTCCCAAGTGTGTATGCAAAATCTAGCTGGTTTTGCTTCTCCCAATTCCTAGGATATTTTCAATGTGGAGTCATTTGTTTTTTGTATATAGTAGCTAGCCATTACAAATCCTTCTTTTATGAACAGGATTAGAACAGACTGTATAAGGCTCAAAATCCACTATTGCTTTTGTTTATAGTTTCTCAAATTTTTATATTACAGGTCTGTCGCATCTTACGCGCATTTAACATGTGCAATTTCAACTTTACGCTGTCGGCAAAAACAAAAACAAAAAAAAGAAACAACAATTTTAATACTATACCTGTAGTGCGGGCGATTTCGCCCACCATTGAACTCAATGGAGTTTTGGCTATACGCGGTTTTCACTTTACGCACTAACTGCGGAACAGAACCCCCACGTAAGATGAGTCAGACCTGTGGTACACTTAAGTAATGTTTCAGAAAACTCATGTAATTGCATAAAAAGTTAACAGATCTAGAAAGATAACTTTTCTACTATATAATATATATGTAATATAACCTTCATTATCCTTAAAATTACCTTCTTCCATATTTTGATCTCATTCAGTCTTGTAGTCTAAGCAGGGTGAGGTCAGATCAGTACTTTGATTGCAGGCCTCTGAGCAAAACCTGGGTGATGGAGGAGATAATGGGGGTGGCGGGCTTGCAGGGAGCACTCTTACTTCTTAGTCAGGAAAAAAACTACTGATCACTCAGAAGAATATGTCATAAGACTGATAATGTTGAACTCGGGGAACTAGCCAGCCCTCAACTTAGTTACCGGTAGTTAGTTAATATTTTGCTTACCTAGAAAGCCCCTTATTGTTTCATTCAGGGAAGTTTTTTCACTTCCCTCCTTAGAAATTACTAATTAGCCTTGCTGGTTCAGAAAGCTGTCTGACATTGAATTCATTGGGATATCACAAAGTTCATATAATTATTTAATTACAGGAATAAAATGGAGAAGATGAAGTGATAGCAATCCCTTTAATAATTGAATATAGTAATTGCTGTGAGAGCAAGCTTTAGTAATTAGCCATATCACTAAGATATATTATGAAAAGCAATTGATAATTTAAATGGATGGAAGTTTTAATGTCATGCTGGGAAGACTTTTAAATACAGCATAATTCCAGTTAGTTGAAAATCCTAGTTATCCAAATCCATATTGTGTACCTGTGATGGGATGAACTCCCATCACCTGCAGAAGAAGCGGGGGAAAAACCCAATTAGAGAGATGCTCTACCTGTGGGGGGTGATTGACTGATTCCTTCCTGGCCAGAAGGGGTGGAGGTAGATGATGAGCCATTAGATACCTGGGTTTGTAAATCTCCTGAGGGAACTCCATTGTGGGGAGAGACTGCAGAGAAGGCAGGACTCTCCTACAAAGAGAAAATCACAGCGAGCAAGACAGGCTTTTGTGAGAGAAGTCCTGGAGAAGGAGATAAGCTCTTGTGGGAGAAGTCCTGCAGGAGAACTGAGGGCAAAGTTGGTGATTTCATTGGATACTTGGTACCCTGGAAAGGGACAAGACTGGATAAGTGTCTTGGCCAGAGGACTAAGTCACAGAACACAAAGACAAAGGATAAGTCAGTGCAGCATAACGGAAGAACCAAAAAGGAGCACTGGGGGTGCAGATCAGTGCAGTGCCAACTCTAAAAGCAGGAGGCACTCTGAATGAGTAGAGGCAGTTATAGTCTCACATGTAGCCCTATATTAATAGCACATCTGTTTATCTGAACACCCGGTTGTCTGAAAGATTTGGATAAACAGGAGTATACTCTTGTATGTAAATACATCTTTAATGTTCTGATATTCCTATTCTTAGGGACAGACTCCTTTAACATTGTTTATGCTTAAACAAATAGTCCAGTAACAAAACTGAAATGGCTGTTATCAAAGAACTTGCCTTCTGTCCTGTCTCTATCCACCCTAAGGTAAATTTTACCCGTTAGTAGGCAGTTTGACTATGTTTTCTCTCTGCATCTAATTCACCTTCCAGAAACCATTCTTTTCCTTTTACACAGATATTCAGCTATTGCTGTGGGATGAGCCAGAATACTGTATATCTGGTGTAATCTTACAAAAACTATTTAATCTCTGTATTGACACCATAAAGTTACATTTGTTGCCAACATTTCTAAAGTGATCTTCTGTTTTTACTTTCAACACAGATAATTCCTTAATCAAAAAAGAAGCCACAAAACACTGCCCATATCTTCTGCAGAATTTTTTGTTTAGTTGCGATCTCTTAATAGCTGGAACATTAATTCAAATTAGTAAGCAACTATTGTCTCGTCACTGCACTTCAACAAATCAGTATTTCTGATTTGTATTCTTTATGTAACTTGGGTATCCACTGGAAGCATGTCAGTACAAACATCTTTTTAGTTGCTGTCAAGAACTGTTAACATGCATTCTCAAGGAGGCCTTTCTGATGCCTATTAACTTTGATTTTCACCTCTTGGTTCAGCTAATGGATTGCAATATTGCATGCAAGCTCCTTTATAAATAGGATGTACCCTTTTAAAGTAATTTCTTGTTCACTCTATATCAGCTATTTCTTTAACATGGGCAATAGACTGTAGAGGGGCTAATTCCAGCATTCCGTCCCCTCATTATAGTTGTATGTCAGCTAAAGATTAAATAAAATACTTATGTTCATGATAGTGCTGTATTTTCTAGAGAGAAATTTATGGGCATTGTCCTCCCAAAACATTGTTTTGAACATACATTTCTGTCAGCCTTGGATAGACTATTCTTGATTTTCATATCATGAAGCTGACTTGGATAAAAATTCCAAGATAGTATTGCAGAAACCTTCTGAAGCAAATGTTTTTCAGTACAAGATTCGGTTCTTATTCACTACTAGGCTTAAAATTAAAGTTTCTTCAAATACTTTTATTTTTCATCACACCAAAAATCCTCAGATGATCCTTTTAATTATGTAATTCATTTTTGAGTATGAGCAGCATGGCACATGGCTTAGACATTAGGAGTTGATGCCACTAGTTTTGAAAGTTAATTGGTTCCAAACTCCATGTTTAGGATCCATAATGATATCCTGTGGGAGCTGGTGATTAGTCCCATATCATAGTTAAGGAGGCCTGATAACTTGTAAAAACATTTTCCATAGTTATTTGTTCTCCAGAGATGTAATACAATTCCTTTCCCACAGGGCGAACATGCTTGATGTAAACACATCTGTACAGTTCACTTTTAATATTCTGTTGGAAGGTCAGGCAATGCTTGCACCAATAAATGTTTATAGAAATATCTTTTATAATAGCCCAGTTACTGTTAACTAATTTTATTCACACAAATCATGGGAAAACACAAAGGAAGAAGCAGATGTTGACTTTGCTATGAACATGTGAAAATGGTTGCACAAAACATTCTAGAATGCAGAGTTCATATAAAAATGGTATGGTGCTTGGATATAATATAATACCAAACCATGAAACACTGCATTACAGGAATGAATAGAAATACATAACTGCACCTAATGTGTTCTGCTTTCATAATCTGCTCTGCGTATTCTTATATTATGTGTAAACTGAAAGGTTTTATGTAGGAATCAGGAAAGGTATAGTGCTTCAAGGAAAGGGCGACTATAAAGGTGAGAAGATTTTGTAGTTTATTTTAAGAGTAATGTAATTTAGATGTGACTTGAATTTAATTTAGTTACCCTGTTAATCTGAATTGTCATTGTGTAGAGTCTGTGGATAGTGATCACTCTTTCTGCTAATCAGAGTTGTTAGCTCACAAATGAGCAACACTGAATTTATCCAGTAACTTCAATCAGCAGCTAGAAAAAAAGAAAAAAATGAGCAGAGACTATATTCAGGCATGTGTAAATACCGCGTACAGAAGCTCTGAGAGTCTGTATAAAAAGATAGAATACAGTGCCTGATAAACAGATTATCTGTACTACCTTCAGGAAGCAATTTTTATCCAGTCATTGGTTACTGTCATGCTGCTGAGCTCTAGCTTCATGAACTCCTGTGGATACTTACAGCAATTCTTCTTACTTAAAGGTGAACTAAAAATAAAATCTCAAATTTCCATCTGCTTGAGCAAAATGTGCTGAACGGTCCAGTTTAGTGAGCTAATAGGGACATTAACCATATGGCAACTTCAAACCAAACCCTTTTTATTTACCTTTCAGTTCTCCTAAATCACATCAACTGGCTTCAGCTCAACATGGTGCATGCTAGGGCATCGTAATGAAGCTAAAACCAACCAGCTTAATTTGTAAGAAATCTGGAAGAGGAATTGGGGAGGTCAGTTTTAGGTGATGGTGTGCTGCGTTGCCCTCCACCTCCTGACTGCATTGTGACTACTCACGTGCTTGAAGTTAAGCACGTACTTAAGTGCTTTACTGGGTTGGGGCCATGTGCTGAAGAATTGGTCTTGAGAGGTTTACTGAAATAATTAATTATATAAAAAATATTGCTAAAGCTATTCATTGGCAGATAGGTGAGAGGTTTCCAGTCCTCTTCTCAATCAACTAAATCAGTGGTCCCCAACGCGGTGCCCGCCAGGGCATTTATGTGCACCCGCCTAGTGCCCAGCAGGGGAGAGAAACCGCGGCCCCGCATCTGACGGGGACAGAGAACTCAAGCTGCGGGTGCGGTGTTCTCTGTTCCCGGCAGGCACGGGACCTGCCTAGTGCCCAGCAGAGGAGAGAAGCTGTGGCCCGGCGCCTGCCAGGAACAGAGAACTCCGGGGCTGCAGGCGCTGGTGTTCTCAGTCCCTGGCAGGCGTGGGGCCGCGGCTTAAGCCGGAGAGAAGCCACGGCCCCGCGCCTGTCGGGGAGAGAACTCCGGGGCTACAGGCTGCAGGCGGCGGTGTTCTCGGTCCCTGGCAGGCGCGGGGCCGCGGCTTAAGCCGGAGAGAAGCCACGGCCCCAGGCCTGCCGGGCACAGAGAACTCCAAGGCTGCAGGCGCTGGTGTTCTATGTCCCCGGCAGGCGTGGGGCCCGCCTAGTGCCCAGCAGGGGAGAGAAGCTGGGGCCCCGCGCCTGCTGGGGACAGAGTACTCCGGGGCTGCGGGCACTGGTGTTCTCTGTCCTCGCAGCTTCTCTCTGGCTTCTCTCTTCTCTCTGAATTCATATATTATGTAATATTAAATATGATGTTTTTCATATTATTTAATGTACAAATACAAAAGAAGCCTTGAAAAATTGTTGGCGCCCGCCACACTCTTCTGAAAACATGAATGTGATACTGGCCACAAAAAATTTAGTTCAGTGGTCTCCAACCTATGCTACCTCTCCAGGATAGGCCCACCACCCTGTGGCTACCTCCTGCAATTAACAATTCACAATAATATTTCTGGTAAGTATGGTTTTTTTCACATGCTGCAGTCCCCTAAAGTAAACCCAGTTTCCTGAAATTTCAGAGTCTAAATTTTGGAGGTGTGAAATTGCACAATGGCGAAAAATTTTGCCATGAAATTTTGTAGTTTTTTCAGTTTCACTCAGCTCTAGTTATAAAGCCCATACATATCTGGAATCTTGAACAGACGTACACTTTCGGATGGCATCTTATGTTACCTGTTGCCCTAAATGAAACTGTGAAATTGATCAGTTTCACAGCCATCTATCGGAATAGTAGTAAGTTATGCAGCTATAGGTATCATTAAAATACCAGTAGAAATAAGTAGGAAGTATGTGACTGTAAAGGAGGCTTGTTTTTCTTGTGTTGTCAGTGGGAGTAAGATGAGACTGTAGAGGAGACCAAGTGGTACTTCAGTGCAAGCAAACATTGGTGGAAGTTGTTAGTGTGTTCCTGAATATTTCCCTCATATTCTATGACAGAAGACTATGGGTACATCTCCACTACAGCTGGGAGGGCACTTCTTAGCTGTGCATAAGCTAGCACACTAAAAATAGCAGTATGGCTGCAGCACCGCACGCAGCAGCTCAGGCTAGACACCTGACTATACCCAGGGGGGTTGAGTAGGATTGTACTCAGGCGGCTAGTGAGCTGTGTTTAATTTGTAGGTATTTCATTTTTATACTACTGGACTAACAAAAGGAGTTAAACCTTTCCCTCATAGTCTCTAATTTTTGTATTTAATTATTATAGTTCCCTTTATTCTTTATTATTATAATTGTTATTGGGAAGAAAATGTCACTTAAAAAAAAACATTTTTTTCCACCCATCTTGATGTAAGCAGTAAGAATTCATTAAAATACACTTTATATGACATTTGCATTACAATACTGAAAGTTGTCACATAAAAACAGACTTAATAGAACAAGTCAAATGTAGTTTCAAAAACTTACACTGATTATAAAGCTATTGTTGTATATTAATCCTATTTTTAATTATCAAAACTTGAAATCATGATCAAATTTTAAGATAGTGCTTGTGGACAGAATTAATAGCTGTAATTTTGAATTTCAGACTGTTGAAAATCACTATGTGAACGAGTGAAAAATAAAGGAACTTTGGAGGGTTCCAGTATACTTCTAGTTAACTACATGATTTTTAAGATTCAAGAGGTGACCAAATAAACCAATGGTCTCAGTTTTAATCCTCAAAGTGAGAGAAATTTGGAAACTTTTAAAATGGTGTTCAGATACATTAGAGGGTAAAAAACAGAATTCAGGTCCTTATCTTGCCTCCCCCTTCTCAGTGACTGAGCACATCACCATCAATCCATGTTGATCAGGCTCCTATCTCAAATGACAAAGGGATTATCTTCAACTTCTTACTTTCCCTCTTCCCTCAATTCCAAGCTGTGTCCAGATCTTGCTGCTGTTTCCTACATATCCTTTCTGACCTTTGTCTTCTTTCTGCCCACATACCTAAAACTCTCACTTCAGATGGTATGCCCTTGAGGACAGGAACTGTGTCTTCCTCTGTAGAAAGTGCTTGGCATGTTTTGAGTGCAGTTTTAATATGAATGATTAAGGCACTAGATTAAATCAAGGATTGGAATGTGTTTTGGAATGCTCTGAGCACAAATAAAGCATGTTGGGGCTGCTGCTAACTGCAGATTGAATAAACCCTGATCTTGATACCTTCTAATCTTAAAAATCATCTATTCTTCTCCCTAGCATTTTGCTGCTAGTGTATGCTAAAACACTTTAGTTTTCTACCTATTCCAGCAGTTATCTGTGTTCAAGTATATTTGCTTAACTTAACATTGAATTTTAACTTCTGTGAAGATGCATACACATGTATGGGGTATTTTAATTTAAGCTATATAAACCAGCACAGTTCTTGTTAAAATCTATCCACTGTATTCTCAGGAGGAGGGAAAAAAGTCTTACTGATTTTGTAGGTATTAAATTATGCAAATTGTCGTGTTCTGTTTTGATATGAATGTCATTAAGAGCTGCTGGATGCTTTATAAGATGGCTGTGAGAACAGTTAAGCTACAAAAATCAATAAATTAAAATGTTCTTGCCAATAACCCCCGCACCTCTTCTCTCAGTGTTGCAGGTGGGGAGCTCTTTGATTTTTTAGCTGAAAAGGAATCTCTGACTGAGGAGGAGGCCACAGAATTTCTCAAACAAATCCTTAATGGTGTTTATTATCTTCACACTCTGCAAATTGCCCATTTTGACCTCAAGGTATGTTGGACATAAAAAAATTTGGGGTACTATAAGCAACCCCCTTAAAGTCCCCATTACGCTACCCAGAAAAAATCTCCAGTTGTAACACAGATCACCTCTTGAAAATGTGATTGCCAGCCTATATAGATAAGGGAGAACGCAGCTGAGAAGTAATCATTTCCAGTCGTCTTTTATTTAAAAAGCAAAATATGCTTTTCCCCCATTTACACAGACTGGCAGTTACCAACAAAACTATGGTCCTGGAAATCATTTTCAAGAATGATCTTGAAACCTATGTCAGGTTAGGAATTGTATGTAGTGTGGATGTGGTCTTGATTAGAGCTGTGCAAATAATCAATTTTTCAGTTCCCCGGCAATTCTGAAAAATCAGAACAACAAATAATTTGAGGTCAAAGAAAACATCTCATGTAAATTTCAAGCAAGTTTTTACTATTTTAAAATAAAATTTAAGGAAATTTCAAATTTGCTTTAAAAAAAAAAAAAAAAACCTTTCCGACTAAGTTTACCCTACTCTAATTTTGATGCAACATTCTGAACTGGAAAATTCTTCTGGCTGTGTTTCCATTCCATGCATCTAATGCCTTCACTCAAAAGATCTGCACTTCTTTAAACCAAAACAGGACAACAAAATTATTTACTGTCAAGGATGGTTGTGAAGCAGGTAGCAATTTCCAAAAAGTGAAAAGACAGTTTCAGATCAATTTCTCAGTGAAAAGAAAAAAGTAATATTATGTGAGAAATGTCTATGAATTTTTGCATATGTGAACTCCATTAATATTTTGAATTCTTTTTAATATCATTTTACTAGTTTTCTCTTTTCATAGCCATCAATGTTTTCATGTGTTGAGCATTTTGATATTTCTTCTTGATTTTTGGGTTGTGGAGGTATATAGGCCCCAAATCAGGAAGGCATCTCAATTCAAGGAAGGTATTTAAAGAGGTGCTGAAGTCCTCCTGAAGATAATGGCCATGTCTACACTATGGAAACAAAGATGAATTTTTAACATGTGCTAGCTAACACATGTTAAAATCCTAGTATATCAAAGGAAGTTGTAGTATTAACATGTTCGTCGTCCCAGGTAGAGGAGAGCCTAGGGAACGCTTGTTGAACCTACAACTGCATGTCTGCACTAAAGGTAAAATCCTGTCACCACAGAAATCAATGAGCCTTTGCCATTGACTTCAGTGGAGCCAGGATTTCACTTTAGCTAAAACATGCTAATCCATGTTAAAATCCTAATGTGGCTTCTCTAGGGAATGTGTATTTTTAAGGCAAGGCCAAGAGACTGAAACATACTTAAGTGCCTTTCCTTGTAGCCTGTGCAAATTATGAAATCTTTGTTTGTTGGTTTTTGTTTTGAAAGCCTGAAAACATAATGCTGCTGGATAGAAATGTACCAAAGCCCCGCATTAAGATTATTGACTTTGGCTTAGCACACAAAATTGACTTTGGAAATGAGTTTAAAAATATCTTTGGAACACCAGAGTTTGTTGGTGAGTACAGGTTATGCCTTAATATATTGTTTTCTTTTCCTTAAGCCTATGAAACCGTGCATGTGGCATGTCTCAACTTAGCTATGATTTACAGAATTTGTGTGCAATAAATGACATTTTGAGATTTTGTAAAGTATACCATATTCCTCAGCAGTAACTTGATTGTAAAAGATTTTCTGTTATAATGACATTGCAGGTTATAAATCAGTGTTTTTAAGGTGTCAGAATTAAATAAAACTGCTCTTTTTGCTTCTTTGTTTGCTTATATACTTCACATACTATTCATTCTCTCTTAGCTCCTGAAATAGTAAACTATGAACCGCTTGGTCTTGAGGCAGATATGTGGTAAGTTAATGAACCATTCTGAGATGGTAGCTGTCATTATTATATATTATATTACTGTTCTGAATCTTTCCTTTTCTCTCTCTCTCCAGGAGCATCGGTGTAATAACTTACATTCTGTAAGTATCAAAATCCATAAATCATGCTTTGGGAACATTTTATTTTTTTATTCTAACATTATATTCTGATTCTGTCCTTTTGGCTTTCAATTGTGTGGTGTATTTTTGATGTCAATAAGACATATACATAGCATATGGCCACTTAACTAAACTGCATTGATTATACATGATTTTCACCTAATTAAAGTTGAGTAATCAAAAAAGCTATAGCATAATTGTTAAAATAATAGCGAAGAGTCAGTGCTGAGATAGTGGAATGGAAGTCTTGTTTAGATGATTAGGCAGTGTTCCAAAGTGACTTTAATCTTAATTCTCTGAAGTTAAATCACAGCTTTCGTCTTTGTAAGATCAGGTCATCTTTAAGATATGTCTGAACTCTAAAAGCAGAAAGCCTCTTTTTTTGCACTTCCTTGTCAGCTCTTGCAGGGATGAAATGGCATGTAGCATATAATGTGTACTGTGTCCAATCTTACTTTTAACAGCTTAAGTGGTGCATCACCATTTCTTGGAGAAACAAAACAAGAAACATTAGCAAACGTATCAGCTGTGAATTATGACTTTGAGGAAGAATTCTTCAGTAATACCAGTGCCCTAGCTAAAGATTTTATAAGAAGACTTCTAGTTAAGGATCCAAAGTGAGTTACTTCTCTTCCTGTGTTTGTTCTGAGGCATCCTGAATTACATATCATGGTTCAGTTTGTATTCTGTGTTTGTGCTCGTTAATTCAATATGATCTGCTAGAGTCAACAAAGTAAAAGGAGTATTTTTTTTCCTCCCATTTAAAGGAAGAGAATGACAATTCTAGATAGCTTGCAGCATCCCTGGATCAAGGTTAGTGTATAAGGAATTCACTTTATATTCTCTTTTGTTTATCAATCTGTAGTATGTATACTTGTGCTTATTCAACTACTTCATGAAAACTAGAAAGCATAAAGTGGTGTTCCCACTTAATAAATATTGCTGTTTGCAAAGCTAAATTGAAGGCTACTGCATATTGGCTATAGACTTAATTAAGTTATGTTCTGTACATGGTAGTAATGGGCAAGTACTGTAGCCCATTATTCAGACGACACTTATGCTTGGTCAGGGAGAGACAAATGTTCAGGAAAAAGTGTACCAACAAAGATACGTTTTCTGAATCAAATCCAGTTTCCCCCTCTTCCTAACCTTCTTTTCAAATCCCTATTTAAGTGTGGCTAAATGATGACTGAGCTAAGGAGGGCCATGTCTCTTCCTCACTCCCTAATTGGGCTAAGAAGGGAACTGCGGGACTGATCCACTTCTTGCCCAATTAATATTTTGGCTTGAGTAGGGTTTTCTAAGATATGGTGTCATCTTTTCCACAGGGGAGAGTGATAGCTAAGTCACAAGTGGGAGAATAGGGCCTCTGGCCTTTTTTGATACTACAGGCCACTTGGTGCAGTCTGGCCCATATCTAAGAGTGTGGTTTTGAAAAATTAAAATAAAATTGTTCCTTCCCCTGCCACTTGTCATCTCTGGAAGACTTGATTTAGCAGTATCCAGAGAGGACCTAACTCCATCAATCATCCCAACATTCACTTCCATTTAATGGTAACATAATTTCAACAAGGAGCTCCTGGGAGCCTCATCCAGCACACTGCTGTATAATAATCTGTTAGGTCTTATTCAAATGCAGTTGTGCTCTGAAGGATGAGTAAAAATTGCTCTTTGTTCACTAGATCTGTTCCCTGCATAAGTTCTGTCCTGTCTGCTTCCTTTTGTGAGCTAAATAAAGGGGACAAAATAAGTGCATACTGCTGTTAGCCCTGCAGAGCCAGCACTCCTAATTGGAAGTGAGCTGGATTCTGTTCCTCCTTATGCACAATCAGTAGAATAATGCTTTAAGTTCCAGCCTGTTTATACCTATGCAAAGTCAGTAAAAGCAGTGGAGTGGTGGAAATGTCACTAAGAACATATTCTGGCTTGCCCAGAACTTTTTATTGTGGGTCGTGATGATGTACAAGATGCAGCTTGGCTCTCAAGGTACTTGGTTGAGTTTGCAAGGCTGATAGTTAGGGGAGGGGGGAAATCTCTGCTTGTTAACTATATGATTTCCAGATGAAATGCATTGAACCAGAATCATGGAACCTCTCTGAGACATTCTTACAAAGTCTCTTCAGAGTGTAACTACACTCAACAGTTGGTTTAGTACGGATTTTTTGCACTAGATTTAGAGCTGTGCAAATAACCATTTTTTTTCAAGTCCCTGGCAGTTTCAAAACAAAATAGTTTGGGATAGAACAAAACCTTTTGTTCAACCTGAAACTAAACATTTTGGGCATTTGACCCCTCTAATTTAATAAAGAAAAAGAATTTTGTCAATAAAGGGTTAGATTCACAAAGGGACGTTCACAAACGCAAGGTAGTGGTGTTGTCTCCTTTATACCTAGGATGTGGAAGATGTGGGTTTGAATCCCCACTCTGGTGCAGGGACTTGAATTCAGGTCTCACCCATCCCAGGTGAGTGCCCTAATCACTGAAGTATTAACTGTTGGGGGGAAGGGTGTGTCTCAGTGTCTCCTATTAAAAGATATTCTACTTTGTATAAATTATTAAGTATTCATTGGAGCAGGGACTGGAAGGTGGGTGTCTCCCCAGCTGAGTGCCCTAACTACCAGACTAGAGTCATTCTCTCCCCATGCCCCAAAGAAATATTTAATTATTTATTTAATGTGAAACAGCTTCAACAGACACCCCAGAATACCCTATAGTTCAGGGAGTCCTGGGTTCAAATCCCTGCTTCAGAGTGGGGATTCAAACCGGAGTCTCCCAAAAAGCCGGTGAGTGCTCCAGCCACTGGGATATTGGGTATAATACCACCACAGTTCTGCGAGTGGCAGTTAAGTCTCTTTGTGACTATATCCCAAAAAACTGAAACATTTCTGAAAAAGTTTTGACCAAAACAGCCAAAATCAATATGAATTTGCAAAATGGTTTTGTCAACCCAAATGTGCATTTTTTTTGTGTGAAAAACTGCTGAAAAATTTCATCCTGTTTTAGGTAGAGTAACTAAATCAGTTTAGTTACACTAGTATGAACTCTAAACCAGTTTAAGTGTGTGTACTTTTAAATTGTACTTAAGCAGTTTTATATTAATGTAGTTACTCTGGTTCAAGTTTTCCAGCTCCTGGCACAAGAGAAGAAGTTAGACTGATAGCCTGAAAACCCTGATTTTCTAGATATCTTGTCCTCCTGCCACCATTTGCCCCTGTTTAAAAAAATAACAATCTAGCACCCCATTTCCCTATGTTAAGCTAGATCGTACACTGGCATTTGGGGCCTTCCTAATCACAGAGAGTGCCAGGTCACTTAACACAAGGAGGCACTTATCTGAGGGTTAGTGCTCAGTGTTAGATCTGAGAGCTTGTCTATATGGAGTGCATAACTCAAGTGTAAATCTACAGCGCATCAACCTGCTGTGCACTAAGTGGCCAGTGGACCCTGCTGCCACACACTAAAACTTCTATAGAACAGGTTTACCTAAAGCACACTTCTAGTTCATGGCAGCAGGGTCTACACTGCCACTTAGTGCGCTGCCAGCAAGAGGGCTGTAGATTCACACACCAGCTTGCCGCACATTAAATCATCATATAGGTAAGCCCTGAGAGCTGGCTTGCAGCACTGGAGCCCATCACAGTTGTAGCTGGGACTTGACTTGTAAACTAGTGAAATGAAATGGGAGATGTTGGATACCAAATTGATTATCCTGAAAGCAGAACAAAACCTGGGCTGCATTTATAATCAACCAGGAAATCCTTACAGAAAGCAGGTCTTGCTGGTACACCAGGATGGGGGAGGGGTCTCTGCCTGACAGAGAGAAGTCCTAGGTTAAGGCTAAAAAAAAAATTAAAAGGTTTACAAAACATTTAACATTCTTTTGAAACTTGCTACCTTATTACTCTGGAAAGATCTTTCAAATTAATAGAGCAGTCAGCTACTCTGACTAAGCTCATTAGCTGGATGTTTCTGCTAAGACAGTCAGCAGCAAAATAGTTAACTATACTGATACTTGTAATTTGTTTATGTTTAGAGGTGACAATTTAATGCCTCTGTGATATGAATAAGGTGGTACAATTGTTTGTCTATGCCTCTAGTCAGCACTGTATTCATAAACTGTCTTTAGGACACAATGAGATGGAACTTAGGGTTTGGTTTTTTTTTTAAACTACAACTTAAGGAAAAAAGAGGGATGTATATGTGCATAGAGACCCTAACTCTTTGGAACACATGAAATTTCTACACGTGTGGCTTCCTGGAGTGCCTGCTGCTTTCTTCAAGGATACTGACTGCACACTCTGCTAGGTCTTGCATATTAGAATGGTGCCTTTTTGTATGCTTTACTGCAATGCTGTGGACTTCACTGTCTTTGCAACCGCAGATAATTGTTAAGTAGGAATTAAAATTGTACAGCAGGAAGATGATTTTGTGAAATCAGTGGCATAATTGGGGGATATTTAAAAATATCCTTTTGTGCCTCTTTTCCTCATAGCCTAAGGATACCCAACAAGCACTTAGCAGAAAAGCATCTGCAGTAAATATGGAGAAATTCAAAAAGTTTGCAGCACGAAGAAAATGGAAAGTAAGTTATTTAGCAAGTCTTCATAAAGCTGGTGATGAATGTAATGGCATTCTCTTCTCAGGATAAACACAAGTGAAATATTGTTAATTTTATTGCTTTTTTTTTTTTTTTTTTTTGCTCAAATGAAATTTACTATCTGAAGCTTCATTAAAAATAGAAAATACATTTTAGTACCAAATCAGTCTTTGCAGTATGGGGGAAGAGGAAGGAGAATCCTCTTCTTGTGTTGACTTGGAGTACATTTGTAGGCGCTCAGCTACTGTGGTTGTGGGGATGTAGCATAAAAAGCTAAAGAGAAATTCTATTCATTACTGAACTGAGTATGAATACTTAAATTATTGTTGGGCACTGAGCTGTATTCATTTTATATACATATGTTTTTATATATTATCAAGACAGTCAAAGAACAAGAGTGCATATTTACAATTTGAAAAGCATTTATATTTTATTATATTTATTTGTATGCCTCTAATGTCATGTCAGATGTTATAGGTGTGCATGGCAGTGTAAATATGCAAGGAGGCTAGTCTAAAAACAATTAAAAGGAAACAACTGGAGTTGGTCAAAAGTGTGTGGGGGGGGGGGGCAAAAATTTGGTTCCTGCCCCACAGATTACAGTCTAAGGCTCTACACCAGGGGTAGGCAACCTATGGCATGTGTGCCGAAGGCAGCATGCGAGCTGATTTTCAGTGGCACTCACACTGCCCAGGTCCTGGCCACCGGTCTGGGGGGCTCTGCATTTTAATTTAATTTTAAATGAAGCTTCTTAAACATTTTAAAAACCTTATTTACTTTACATACAACAATAGTTTAGTTATATATTATAGACTTATAGAAAGAGCCCTTCTAAAAATGTTAAAATGTATTACTGGCACGCGAAACCTTAAATTAAAGTGAATAAATGAAGACTCGGCACTCCACTTCTGAAAGGTTGCTGACCCCTGCTCTACACCTTGAAAGACTCAGAAGCTAGGCTCACGTAAACCGAAACTGGGCATGGAATTGGCAGAGTATGGGTAGGTGTAAGGAGTAGAATCAGCAAAGGAGAGAACTTCACTTCTGCACCACACGTACTGTGAGATCTGCACTGAAGCAAGAGAAGGAAGGGATGTAACATAAGAAATCTATGTACAATGATACAGAGTTAAGCGAGAGCCAGCAATGGGATGCATAAATTATAAAAGAGAAGTTCCTTCTTTGGAATAGAGGTCAAGAAATAGGATTTTTCTCTCTGGCTTAAGCAATAGAAAAAAATACTAAATATCTGCCCTCAGAAATCTGTTCGCCAAGTTTCAGTGTCTGGTTTAAGTGGGATCAACTGTGCTTGTAAAGAGAAATGTCAGTCTTCTCTGGTGTCCAAGAAGAAGCAGTGTGTAGACATCTTCATCCTTTTGTATAATGTAACATTTAAAGGAACATTGTCAGATAATTTAGGTCCGAATTAAATTGTGTGTGTGTGTGTGTGTGTGCGCGCACATTTTAAAATAAGAAACCCCATTCATAGAAATATTTTCATGAAATATATGGGCAAGGGGAATTTAGTACAGGTAATTTTTTTTGTTTGCATAGAAAAATATTTAAATCCAATGTTTGCTACCCATTGGTGTTCTACTGAAACAGACAAGTCTGTTTGTTTTTATTACCAGTACAGATGAAACCCAATGAGTAAACAGCATAAACAGTGAAAAACCTGATTTATCAAAAATTCTTTCCACTTGAATGTGTTTATCACCACAGAAAAGGAAATTTGTGGTTTTAAAGTTTGTTTTAAAAGAGGTATCTTCCTATCACAAATGTTCTATTTGATATTTTAAGTAAAAATAGCTTTTCTTTTCTTATTTTTAAAAAGCAATCAGTACGCTTAATTTCGTTGTGCCAAAGATTATCAAGATCCTTCCTATCCAGAAGTAACATGAGTGTTGCTAGGAGCGATGATACTCTGGTAAGCATATGTTTTTATTGGTTTAATGCTTTAAATACTTTGACATATAACAACATGAATACTGAAATATTTTAAAATGGATATTATTTCCGATGTGGCAAGAATAGATTCAGGAAGTTTTAGGCTAGAAGGGTCCATTATGATCATTTATTCTGACCTCCTGCGTAACAGACTATAGAATTATATTCACTAACTTCTGCATCGAGTCCAGTAACTTGTGTTTCAAATTTATTTATCATGTTGTTGTAGTTTTGATTCATGAGAAACTTTCACACCATAGTAATGATAAAATAACTTGCAAATGATCAATACATCTGAGTTGCTCAGGGTACCGTATGATATAAACCATAATTTTTTAGCAAAAAAGCTTAGAATATTTAAAATGAATAAAAATGTAAGTGCTGCTACAATGTAAACGTTTCAGGAAAACATGTGAGAGGAAATAATTATGAGCAAGCAGTAGCCAAATTTGAATAAGTAAAGCAGTTAGATGTAAAAGCGGGGGCAAGCTGACTTGAGATGGATGTTAAGGAGTTGCACAACCGAGGCTCACCACAGTAAAGGCACAGTTGCTTAGCATGCCTTAGATTTAGGAGATCCATATGTCTCAGTCAGGAAACCACAGAAGTCTGTAGGGTTCCTTAGTTTTCAAGGTGTAAGAAGGAATTGTCCCTTGTACTGACACAGTTATGGAATGCCCTTTGTGTTATGACAGAATGGAAAAATGTATGACACACACATTCTAGAGCAGGGATGGGCAAACTTTTTGACTCGGGGGCCACATCTGGGTATGGAAATTGCATGGCGGGCCATGAATGCTCATGAAATTGGGGTTGGGGTGCAGGAGGGGGTGAGGGCTCCAGCTGGAGGTGCAGGCTCTGGAGTGGGACCAAGGGATTCAGAGGGCAGGAGGGGGGTCAGGGCTGGGGCAGGGGTTGGGGTGTGTGGGGGGATGAGGGTTCCGGCTGGTGGTGCAGGCTCTGGGGTGGGGCAGGGGATGAGGGGTTGGGGATTCAGGAGGGTGCTCCAGGCTGGGACTGGAGGGTGCAGAAGGGCGGGAGTGGGCTCCGGGCTGGGGCAGGGGATTGGAGTACAGGAGGGGCTCAGGAGTGCAGGGTCCAGGTGGCACTTGCCGCTGCTTCCAGGAGCTGCTTGAGGTATGTCCCCCTTCCGGCTCCTATGTGGAGGCGTGGCCAGGCAGCTCTGCGCGCTGCCCCGTCCATGGGCACAGCCCCTGCAGCTCCCATTGGCCGTGGTTCCCAGCCAACAGGAGCTGCGGGGGCAGTGCACGGACCCCTCCTGACTGCCCTAAACAGAGTGCGGAGCGACCCCCAACCCCACTCCCGGCTGGAGTGCGGGAATGGGGCAAGCCCCAGACCCTGCTCCCCAGCGGGAGCTCGATGACCAGATTAAATCGTCTGGAGGACCGGATGTGGCCTGTGGGCCGTAGTTTGCCCACCCTTGCTCTAGAGCTTCAAGTCGTACCACAGCTGTTCATTGACGGGGTTGGGGGGCAGGGAAAAACTTCTGTGCACCTGTTTGTGCATTATTAATTAGTGATAGGGCCAAGAGGCTCCAATTGGAGTTAGCATGATGGGGTTAGGCAGTGTGTAACTGCACAGTAAGATAGCAAAAGCAACCAGTAGAAATATGCCCCTTCATTCATCCGAGATAGCTGTGTTGAGTTCTACTCTGTCAATACCTTTTTTTGAATGACACCTTGTGTTTGCTGTGTGTCATGTCTATCATCTGGCTATGACCGAAGCCACTGGAGGGCAATTCTGAGTACTCTGGAATGGCATAGAAGTGAGGATAGGCTTGCCCCAGAGTCCTTTCACAAAATTACCCTTCCTATTTACTGTCGTGTTTAGTTGTGCTACCTGATTCCTGCATTCCAACTTCAGTTGTAGCTAGCAGCTGCATATCAGCGGTGTGTCTGTATAACTTGTGGAAAAAGTTCAAAATGACAGGTGCTATAGAAATGCAAACAAACGTGCTTATGATTCTCTAATGCAGTGTTTCCAACATCCTGATTTATTACCATAGCAACTGTTCCTCCCTTTCTCCCCTGGACTGGTCTACTTGACCTTCTGAATTAGTCAAGAAGAACAGGATGATTCAGAAAGGGCAAACTTCTGGTTGCACACAAGTTCTATAGTTGACAGCAGTGTCAAGTGAAATGCAGACAGGAGGGCATTTTTAATTAATTTGTTATATTCTTTCTGAATGTAAGAGGGATTTTTAAAGACCTAAAGGTCAATCTGCATCCAACGAAGTGGGCATTCACCCACGAAGGCTTATGCTCCAATACATCTGTTAGTCTTAAAGGTGCCACAGGACTCTCTGTTGCTTTTTACAGATCCAGACTAACACAGCTACCCCTCTGATACTTAATCTGCAAGTGTAAATCTGGATATAGACTCTCATAGACTCTAGGACTGGAAGGGACCTCGAGAGGTCATCGAGTCCAGTCCCCTGCCCTCATGGCAGGACCAAATACTGTCTAGAACATCCCTGATAGACATTTATCTAACCTACTCTTAAATATCTCCAGAGATGGAGATGCCACAATCTCCCTAGGCAGTTTATTCCAATGTTTAACCACCCTGACAGTTAGGAACTCTTTCCTAATGTCCAACCTAAACCTCCCTTGCTGCAGTTTAAGCCCATTGCTTCTTGTTCTATCCTTAGGGTCTAAGATGAACAAGTTTTCTCCCACCTCCTTATGACACCCTTTTAGGTACCTGAAAACTGCTATCATGTCCCCTCTCAGTCTTCTCTTTTCCAAACTAAACAAACCCAATTCTTTCAGCCTTCCTTCATAGGTCATGTTCTCTAGACCTTTAATCATTCTTGTTGCTCTTCTCTGGACCCTCTCCAATTTCTCCACATCTTTCTTAAAATGCGGTGCCCAGAACTGGACACAATACTCCAGCTGAGGCCTAACCAGCGCAGAGTAGAGCGGAAGAATGACTTCTTGTGTCTTGCTCACAGCACGCCTGTTAATGCATCCCAGAATCACGTTTGCTTTTTTTGCAACAGCATCACACTGTTGACTCATATTTAGCTTGTGGTCCACTATAACCCCTAGATTTCTTTCTGCCATACTCCTTCCTAGACATTCTCTTCCCATTCTGTATGTGTGAAACTGATTGTTCCTTCCTAAGTGGAGCACTTTGCATTTGTCTTTATTAAACTTCATCCTGTTTACCTCAGACCATTTCTCCAATTTGTCCAGATCATTTTGAATTATGACCCTGTCCTCCAAAGCAGTTGCAATCCCTCCCAGTTTGGTATCATCTCCAAACTTAATAAGCGTACTTTCTGTGCCAATATCTAAGTTGTTGATGAAGATATTAAACAGAGCCAGTCCCAAAATGTCTACATTGAAATCAGGAGATGTGATTGCAGCATGTGTAGACATACCTGAACTAGCTTTGATCTAGTTAGATTAAAGGTAGCTCGGATGACAGTAGCAGTGTAGCTGTGGGGGCATGGGCTAGCTACTTGAGTATGTACCCAGGGTTCTACTCAGGAAGCTAGCCCAGGCCACCACCCCTGTTGCTGTAATTATAGTGTTATTGGTACTTGAACTAGCTAGCTAGATCAAAGCTAGCTCTGATATGTCTGCACAAGCTGCAATCACACCTCCCAATTTCAATGTTTACATACCTTGAGAGATGTTGAGCACCCTCCTCTCCCATTGACCTTGCAGGATGGGTCTAGAGAGTACATTAGACCCTAGGCCAAACAAACTTCCTTTCAGTTTATACAGGTGTATGCCTTTTAGGTTTAAGCCCCTGGGAGCTATAGTTAGAAGCTTGTAAATCTGGAAGCTTTCTCTTTTTAGCTTCCTCTTCAGGTTTTAATGCAGTCTTTAGGAAATATCCTGTGATCAGTAAAGCTTAAACATTAATGCATTAGAACAAAGTAAACATACTTTTTTCTGGGCATTAATAGTCTTAAAAATCAAAAATTCTGCAGAGACTTCTTTGCTACCCATTTTATCCTCCCGTTATTCCTCCAGTGCAAGTCATGTTCTCACTTCCACTGTCCTTTTCTTATCGTTCTACTTTTGTGCTATTTGTTCTAACATATACTGCTCCTGCTCCTATTGCTATACTTTTTAACACTGAGTCAGCACTGAAGATATGTCACACCAACTCTTTAGCAGGCAAATGCTAGAGTTTAAAACATTAATAAACTCAGGATAAGGAAGATTAGAGTGATTCAAAAATCAGGCTACATGATTTTCTTTTCTGTGAATTTTTGCTGACTTACTCATGGAGAACACAGATCATCCCTGGGAAGTACAAGGTTTGTACTTTCATCTTATATTGTTGTTTTAGATGCATTTTTTTAACAAGTTCCTATCATAACTTGCATCTTCAGCTTTACTTTATACAACTCTCCATTTAGATGATACATGGAAAATTCCAGTAAGGAAACAATGTGGGAGAAAGACTTTCTCTGGAATCTCATGCAGTAAATAATGTGTACAGATGTGGAAAAAATGCACATCTTATTAGGGTAAATTTTCCAAGCAGTGTTCCTGCATTTTAGCCACGTGACTCTTGTGAATACATTTTCCAGTCTTGCAGCTAAATGGCTGTACAGTGCTTTGAAAATTTAATTTTCTTTGCTTATCCTGACAGGTACTGGGGGATTTTTTTTTTTATTTATTTTTTTACTATTATTATTTTGAAAGCAAATGGTGTCTTTTTTTTTCCTATTTCCTTGTTAACTATGAGGATGAGGAGGATTCATTTGTGATGAAAGCCATCATTCATGCCATCAATGATGACAATGTTCCTGGACTACAGCATCTCCTGGGATCTCTGACTAATTATGATGTCAATCAACCCAACAAGGTATGATGCTTTAGGTCCGTGCTGCGACAAGTAGGGGGAGCAGATATCTGTTTGTTCTTGTATAGAGTGATGTGGCTATAAAATAGAAATATAATATTTGAAATAAGACTAACAGTCAAATGGCTTGTAAGCTGTCCTAGGAAAAGTTGTTAGGAGTTCGTTGTTCATTCCTCTCAAACTGTCTGGATATGGAAGCCGTAATATTTTTTTCTAGGCCTCTGAAATGTAGAGTACTGTTGCTTGAAAATCAGCACAACATTTAAGTTTTGGTAATAAAAAGAAAAATCCCTAAAACTTGCAATTAAATATAACCACAAATATTTTAAATCATGATGGAAATTGGTGGGGTGGGGATGGATTCAGGGAAAGGAGTGTTGTTTACTTCATTTTCCAGTCAAAACCTTCCCCTTTCCATACCAACATCACAGGAGAACATGCAGGAGCGCATGAACCTGTGTGCAGGACATCGGCAGGAGCCTGCCCTTTGTGAGTGCAATGGGCTACAGGGTTGGGAGGAAAGCTCCTTCTGTACCTTTTTCAATGGGTATGTGTGTGTTTGCAGCACTTGCTGTAGCTATGCATTGGAAAGAGAGGAAATATAGTAAGAGTCCACACTGGCTTAACCAGGAGATCTTCAATGATCTGAAACCAGAAAAAAAGTGTCCTACAAAAAGTGAGAACTACATCAAATTACAAGGGATGAATATAAAAAAAAACACATGCATGTAAGGACAAAATTAGAAAGGCCAACGCACAAAATGAGAATAAACTAGCTAGGGACATAAAGGGTAACAAGAAAGCATTTTACAAATACATGAGAAGCAAGAGAAAGACCAAGGACAGACTGATTACTCAGTGAGGAGGGAAAGACAATAACAGAAAACATAGCAAAGGCCAAAGTGCTGTTTTCACCAAAAAAGTTAGCAATGATCGGATGACTAACATAGCAAACATCAGTGTAAATACGATAAGATCGGAGGCTAAAATAGGAAAAGAACAAGTTCAGAATTACTTAGACAAGTTAGATATCTTAAAGTCAGCAGGGCCTGATGAAATACATCCTAGAATACTTAAGGAACTGTCTGAAGAGCAATCTGAGCCATTTAATGATTATCTTTTAAGAATTTGTAGAGGACAGGAGAGATACCAGAGGACTGAAAAAAGGTACTGTATTTGCCCATCTATGAAAAGAGGAATAAGGACAACCACCTAGGGAATTAACTGACCAGTCAGCTTAATTTCAATATCCAGAAAGATAATGGAGCAAGTAATCACTCAATCAGTTTGTAAGCACCTAGAAGATAATAAGCTGATAAGTAACAGGGATTTGTCAGGAACAAGCCTCGACAAACCAACCTAATATCCTTCTTTTACAGGGTAGAAAGCTTTGTGCATATGGGGGAAACAGTAAATATAATCATAAATGATTTGGATAATGGCATGGAGAGTACACTTACAAAGTTTGCAAACTGGAAGGAGTTGCAAGTGCTTTGGAGGACGATTAGAATTCAAAATGATCTTGACAAACTGGTGAAATGGTCTGAATTAAATAAGATGAAATTCTATGAGGACAAATGCCAACTATTATACTTGGAAGGAATACAAATACAAAATGTGAAATGAATGCCTTAGAAGCAGTGCTGCAGAAAAGGAACTGGAGGCTATAATGGATCACATTAAATATGAGTCAACAATGTAATACTGTTACAAAAAAGTGAACATCATTCTGGGATGTATTATAGGAGTGTTGCCAGAAAGACACAAGAAGTAATTATCCTACTCTATTGAGCACTAATAAGACTTCAGCAGGGGGTACTGTGTCCAGTTTTGGGCACCATGCTTCGGGAAAGAAGTGGACAAATTGGAAAAAGTTCAAAGAAGAGCAACAAAAACTATTAAGTATCAGAGGGGTAGCCGTATTAGTCTGAATCTGTAAAAAAGCAACGGAGGGTCCTGTGGCACCTTTAAGACTAACAGAAGTATTGGGAGCATAAGCTTTCGTGGGTAAGAACCTCACTTCGTTCTTACCCACGAAAGCTTATGCTCCCAATACTTCTGTTAGTCTTAAAGGTGCCACAGGACCCTCTGTTGCTTCTATCATTGGAGGTTTTTAAGAACAGGTTAGACAAACGTCTGTCAGGGATGTCAGGCAATACATAGTCTTGCCTCAATGCCAGGGGACTGGACTAGATGACCTATTGAGGTCCCTTGCAGTCCTACATTTCAGTGATTTAATAGAGGAGGTGGGGTGGGGTAGGACATGTGTCATGTATCCTTGGTGTGGTGTGGGCAGGAAAGGAGACAGCCTGGATACCAGTGGCTTTAATGTATGTGTTGGTGTGAAGGGGATGTATTTGAAGGGAAAGGGAGTGAATATTAGTTAGGAGCATGCAAGAGGATTTGTTGGAGGGTGAAATCCAACTATCAAATAGATAACTTTATTTATTTAAGACTACAGTAAAGGATTGCAGGATTGGGAGCAAGATTAAGGATGGTTTCGTGCATATCCGAATAAATTACACAAGAAAACTTTTGTAACTGTATTTTTAACAGCCATATAATGATGATGTAATATATTTACTCACATTCATGTTTCCAATGCACAGCTTGGAGCAGCTGCTCTCCTAAAACGTGTTATTCTTGGAATCAACCTTTGCTTTTGCTAGGGATTCTTTCTTAATGCAGGTGAAGATACCTGCGTTTAAAATGTTCGCTTTGATCCCAGATTCAGGGCATCAGTTCCTCCTCTTTGAACAGCCTTTTAAAAATTGAGTATGCTTTTGGATAATTCACTTGCAGAAATTGGGTTTGTAAGACTGTTTTTTTTTTAAAAAAGGTAATAGCCCAGGCTACAGAAAGAGGAAACAGAAAATATGATATAGGTAGTAGGGTTGTCAAGCGATTAAAATTAATTGTGATTAATTGCAATGTTAAACAATAATAGAATACCATTTATTTAAATATTTTGGATATTTTCTACATTTTCAAATGTATTGATTTCAATTATATCGCAGAATACAGAGTGTACAGTGCTCGCTTTATATTTATTACAAATATTTGCATTGTAAAAAACAAAAGAAATAGTATTTTTCAATTCACCTAATACAAGTACTGTAGTGCAATCAATTTATCATGAAAGTTGAACTTACAAATGTAGAATTATGTACTAAAAATAACTTTTTTCAAAAATAAAACAATGTAAAACTTTAGAGCCTACAAGTCCACTTGTCGCAAGATACTTACATGCCAGATGTGCTAAAGATTCATATGTCCCATCATGCTTCAACCACTGTTCCAAAGGACATGCGTCCATGCTGATGACGGGTTCTGCTCGATAACAATCCAAAGTAGTGAGTCCACACCTCATCCCTCTCAGATTTTGGAAGGCAAAATTCTTAAACCTTGGGTCGAATGCTGTAGCTATCTTTAGAAATCTCACATTTGTACCTTCTTTCCATTTTGTCAAATCTGCAGCAAAATTGTTCTTAAAAGGAACATGTCTGAGTCATCATCTGAGACTACTATAACATGAAATATATGGCAGAATGCGGATAAAACAGAGCTGGAGACATACAATTCTACCCTGAGGAGTTCCGTCACAAATTTAATTAATGCATTATTTTTTTGACAAGCGTCATCAGCGCGGAAGCATGTCCTCTGGAATGGGGGCTGAAGCATGAAGGGGCATACGAATGTTTAACATATCTGGCATGTAAATACCTTGCAATGCCAGCTACAAAAGTGCCATGTGAACGCCTGTTCTCACTTTCTGGTGACATTGTAATTAAGAAGTGGGCAGCACTATCTCCTGTAAATGTAAAGAAACTTGTTGGTCTTGGCGATTGGCTGAACAAGAAGTAGGACTGAGTAGACTTGTAGGCTCTAAAGTTTTGCATTGTTTTGGTTTTGAGTGCAGTTATGTAAACAAAAACAAAAAAAATCTACATTTGTAAGTTACACTTTCCTGATAGAGATTGCACTACAGTACTTGTTTTAGGTGAATTGAAAAATACTATTTTTGTTTATTATTTTTACAGTGCAAATATTTGTAATAAAAATAATAATATAAAGTGAGCAGTATACACTTTGTATTCTGTGTTGTAATTTAAATCAATATATTTGAAAATGTAGAAAAACATCCAAAAATATTTAATAAATTTCAATTGGTATTCTACTTTAATAATGCGATTAAAACTGAAATTAATTGTGATTTTTAATTATTATTTTTTTAAGTTAATGGTGTGAGCTAACTGCAATTAACCGACAGCTCGAATAGGTAGTGTTAGATGATGTGTCTTGTTCAGCTGTTTTCTGAGATGGGATGATTTTTACATGATGTCATTACCAAAAAAATCTTGAAGATCTCTGTGGTCTGTTTTCGTGGTGCAGTCACATGAAATTGCCAGATAAGGCAGGAAGGAAGATGGCATGTATCTCTAAAATAATGTGCCCACTGCTTATATTCAGACTTCTAAAACCTTATTTAGGAGCCTAAATAGAAGAGAACTTCAGGTGCCCAGCTCATTTGAAAATGAGGTTGTGTTTATTTAGGTCATAAATATAGCTGTAGAGCCTAATTTTAGGCACCCTGATTTGAAAACGCTGGCCCATGTTTGTAGATTATTCCCTGTAGACCATTTATTTAAATGTGACTTTCCCTCAATAATATGGAAAATCAGTAGTTCCTTTGTAAATTTGTAAGTCCAAATTGCTATTTCAGCCCTCTTCCCCTCCACATCCAAATCTCTCAAAAGACAATATTGTTCCATTTTTTATTCTTTGTTTTCAGCATGGAACACCTCCACTGCTAATTGCTGCTGGCTGTGGAAACATTCAGATGCTTCAGTTACTCATAAAGCGAGGATCCCGTATTGATATTCAGGATAAGGTCAGGATTGTATTTTGTCGTAATTAATTATTTAAGTGCTCTTTAGTCCAGTACATTTTAGCAGCAGACAAGCAGGTCATGACAGATCTTTTATGGAAATAAAGAAAGAAACTATTGGCGAATACAGTTATCTAGTTTCTAATATAGCAAAAAGACAAAGACACAAATAAATTTTCTCCTTTTTGTTAACAACTTTAGTTGCTACTAATGAGTTTTCTATCATAATAGTGGGTTTTATTTCAGCTAAGGTAGTAAATTATTTCAAGTTATTAATCTTAAAAGGTTGTGTATACTTTAGAAACTGTCTTCATTGAATTAGTTTAATATTTCTCTTACACCAAATTAGCCAGGGTGTTTTAACAAACAGCTACAGAATGATAAATGTACTGTTTAATTACTTGAGCTGTCATTTCTATTAAAATGCAAAGGCTATAATGGGGATTCTTTGTGAAAAACATTTATACTTTTTTAAAAAGTATAAATGTGGTGGCTTTGGCTGTAATAATATAAGTTGCCTGAGCCACTAACTTGTTAAATCACTATGTATTGACTTAAAATATTTGGGAAAGTATTTATCTCCATGAAGTGTTGTTTGATGGTTCTTCCTTCCATCCCCAGTAGCTTGGCAAACTATCTTTTAAGAGAATATGGGGATGTTAAGATAATTTGATATTAACTCTTGTTCAACAGACATGAAGTACCAAAACGTCAAGGTTTTGATGAAAGCTCTAATCCTGGCTCTTCTGGAAAACTTGTGGAGATTTTCTTGGTTTTATTGTTTTGTTGGTTTGTTTTGGCTGTGGATGAGCCTACTGTTGTTCAGCACATACGTCAGTGTGTGTGCACAGACAATGTTATAGCCTAGTGAATATCCTGAAGTGTAATATTTTTGTTCATTACTTTTATAATCAAATACTTTGAACAGGCTGGATCTAATGCAGTCTACTGGGCTTCTCGACATGGTCATGTACAAACTCTGAAATTTCTCTGTGAGAGTAAATGCCCTTTGGATGTTAAGGATAAGGTAAGGAAAAAGCTCTTTTCATTGTCAACTTAAATGCGGAGAGTATATTTTTATAAACAACTGTATTTTAGGGTATGACAGGCAGCTTACTGTTGTTTTTAAGCCATGCTAGTTAGATTACCTCCTACAACCCTAATCCTAGCTGTGGGAGACCGAACTCATAGAAACTTCCCTTAGTCCAGGGAAGCCTACCTCCCACAACCCTTGTCTGGGGAGGCATGCCCTCTGCACCCTTATGCCTAACCTGGTGACACCTACTTCCTGAAAAATAAACCTATCTTGCCGAGCACTTAGTGCTAGATCCCTAACCCTAGCCTGGGGCAATCTGCCTCTTAGAACCCTAACCCTAGCCTGGGGCAGGCTTACCTCCTGCAACCCTAATCCTGGGAGGCCTTAGTACTAGAACCCTAAGCCTAGCCCCCTGAAACCATAATCCTAACCCAGGGAGACCTACCTCCTGGAAACCTAACCCTTACCTGGGAAGTCCCACCGCCTCAAACCCTATCCCTATCCTAGCAATGTCTACTTCTTCTAAATCTAAACCTACTCTGCAGAGTGCTTAGTGCTAGAAACCTAACCCTAGCCCGGGCCGGCCGACCTCCTGCAGCCCTAACCCTAGCCCAGGCCGGCCAACCTCCTGCAGCCCTAGTCCAGGCCCAGGGAAATCTTTTTCTTTCTATCATAACCCTAGACCAAGAAGGCCTAGGGCCTAGAAACCTAACCTTTGTCTGTGAAAGAACCACATCTTACAGTGCTACACCTACGACAGGGAGTCCTACCGTCTAGAGCCCCTAATCTTAACTCATGGAGGCCTACCTTCTACAACCCTAGCCTTAGCTGAGAGAGGCTTACCATTCAGAACCAGAACCCAAACCTATCCTGGGGAAGCCTACCTCCCAGAACCTTAATCCTGACTTGTGGACATCTACCTCCTAGAAGCTTGACCTTAGCATCGGGAGACCTATCTCCTAGAACATTAACCCTGTGGCAGGGAAACTAACCTCCTTCAACTCTAACCCTAGCCCAGGCAGGCCTACTTCCTAGATCCCTGGGTACCTGAGCTGCAATCACACCTTTGATTGCAGTATAGATAAATCCTTCATCAGTGAGACAGATCTAGTTGTTGAGGAAGAAGTCCTCAGCTATGCCATGTATCAAAGGCTGTCTTTGTAAGTCAAGTGACAATAATAATATAGCTAGTTTTGTAGTCTTGTAGTGATGGTCTTTTTATTGGAAAATAAACCCATGCATATGAGTGTGATAAGTATATAAGTGCACTTTACGTGCTCCTTAATGAAAATGCTTCAGTTTCTCATAAAGAGGATCCCCCACTGATGTCCAGGATAATATCAGGATCCTGTTTTCATTTATCCTGAATGAAAATAATTTTGTCTTGAAAATTTTTTTTAAATTATACATTAAATTGAATGTAGCAAAGCTCAGTGCAATTCAGAGCTAATGAAAAATTACTTTATCTCCACTAATGTTACTAAGGACAGGTCAACACTAGACATTTTTGCCGTTGTAGTAAGGTCAGTTAGGGATTTGATTTTTACACCAACAAGAGTCCTCATATAGACACAGTTGTACCAGCATAAAAGTACTTTTGCCAGTTTAGCTTATTTTGCTCAGAGCACTTGTACAAGCTGTACTGGCAAAAACATTACTTTGGCTGGATAAGCTGTATCAGGTTTTTAGTGGCCAGCCTGTTTCTAGTGTAGGCCTGGCCTAAATGAACTATTTATTTTGCTTTATGGAAGATGTTAATACCTGAATAAAAATTCTATTCTATGCTCTAGGAGCTGTTACAACATTTAAAAACCATATATTATCTTTTTAGTGTCCTATGACAACATAATAAGCTTCTCATCAAGCTTCAAATAATTACAGCACCTTCGCCTCCAGTAGCCCAGGCAAAAATTCTATCCCCTTAGACATACATCCCCAAGTACCAGGGAGAAAAGATTGGATCATAGAGTACATTGACAGATCAGATCTCTGGCAAACAGTGGGGAAATAAATTCCAGAAAAGAAAGGCCTTCAAGATAACACACACTGACAGTTGCTCCCCCCATTTATAACAAGGGAGCTGTAGCTTAAATGTCTACACTGACTGCATTTGTGGCAGTATGGCATGGGAAGAGGTGGTCTCTCAGGTAATTGGGCCCAAAACCATCTAGAGCATTAAATGTTAAAACCTACACTTCATATTCCACCCAGAAACTCCCAGGCAGCCAGTGGAACTCACAGAGCACTGATGTTCCATTCATGGGAGTGTGACACATGAAATAACACTTGAATGTGCTTGCTCTATAATTGCAGTCTGGAGAGACAGCACTCCATGTGGCAGCTCGGTATGGTCATGTAGATGTGGTTCAATATCTCTGCAGCATTGGGTCCAATCCCAATTTTCAAGACAAGGTGGGTAGCATCAGCTCTTCCTCCTACAGAAACATGAGTTCATTCAGCATAAGCAACCATAACTTCTGGTCTTGCTTTATATTTGCCATGTTTCAAATAAAAACCACTTTGGTGTTTTACCTCCTAATAAATGGAGACTGTCCATAAACTGTGTACATGAGAAAGCTACGTTTATCCTGATAAAACACCAAGGTGTCTTGAAATGAATTACAGAAGCTTAAGGATGGAGAGAACTCCACCTCTGTTTACACAGCAGAAGTGCAAGTTGTGTGCAACCCTCATGGGTTCAGCTAGCACCTGGACAGGCCGTTGACTCAGCTATGGAGCAGATCCTTCCAAAATTCTCTGTGACTGATGAAAATTATGAGCCAAAGTGATAATAACTCCTTATTTGAGATATAGATATATAATGTTATCAAATTATAAGTTATCAAAATTATATAGATATCATTTTGATAACTTATTAAACTCAGAGAAGAAACATGCATTTCTTTAGAGAAGACATGTTTAACATATTTCAGCTATTAATTTGAGCCCATTTGGGGGAGGTGAAAAGGGAAATGTATCATCCAAAAAACTCAAGCAATTTCCAAGCTCGAGTGTCTCTCAGTCCTTGGGAGTTCCTTCTCCCTACAGACCGTCTCAAGTCTTTCAAAATACTGTCTACAATGGGAGAATCTGGAACAGACTCGGACAGTCACAGAAACAGGGCAGCAGGCGAAAATTTCAAAACCAACCCTTTCTCAGTCTGTCAGCTGAGGCCATCCCCATACACGCATGTCTAAAGGCTTCCTATGACTGACTGTTACTTCTCCAGTTACCATGGAAAGCTTGAGTCCTCTCTACTGAGTATGATTGCCTGTAGTATGAGCTTCGAGTATCTGCCAAGTCCCTTCCCTTATAGCTCAATGGAGGGGTGAGGAGGTTACATCTACAATCCCATTGCCCTTGTCTTTTTGCAGAAGGACCCCTCTTTTTAATCTTAACTGCTTTGTTGTTGTTATAACCCGTTGCACTTACAATTGCATCTTTTGTAGAACATTTGGATGTCTCTGATAAACCTTAAGTTAGCCCCATAACAATGTTATGAGGCTCAAAGAGCTTAAAGATAAATATTTTCACACGTCTTAGCTTCCTTAGTCACTTTTGAAACTGGGGCTTATGTTTTTAAGTCACTTAAGTATGCTTTAAAATCTTTAACCTTAAATAACTTGTGGAAGGCAAATCACACTCAGATCTGGAAATTGAATACTGGAGTTCACTCCAAATTTTTTGTTTCAACCACTTGCCTAATCCCTACATAAGTGAAATAGTTCCATATGAATGAGGACATGTTTTCAAGTGAGAGAACCTAGGTAAATAATTAGCTTCAGTTGCATGGAAACAGCAAGACAGTGGTGCCAGTATTTGCAGGCAAGTCAGGTATCACTGTTATGTTTTGTACTGAGAAATCTGTATTCCTGGAATCCAGATGCTTAAGAGAAGCTATTGAGTTCTCACAATCATTGTGTGTGTCAGGGTGAAGTACGCCCACATTGAGAAAGTTAGCTTAATAAATTATAGTGATGCTAAATCATTTTATAGGATTTAACTTTAATAGACAGATTTCTTTTCCTTCCCCTTCTTCTGGTTTTACAGTACAAGCTGAGGAATGGGCACTGTTAGCACATAGTTTCAGCTGTTTTTTATTTTGATTTGTCATTATTGATAGGAAGAAGAAACTCCTTTGCACTGTGCTGCTTGGCATGGCTACTACTCTGTTGCCAAAGCACTTTGTGAGGCAGGTTGTAATGTGAACATTAAAAACAAAGAAGGGGAAACTCCACTCCTGACAGCATCAGCTAGAGGTTACCATGATATTGTGGAATGCTTGGCAGAACACGGAGCTGACCTTGATGCAACAGACAAGGTTAGTTACGGGTGAATGAGTCACATTTAGTCAGGAATTATATGCAGAGGACGTGAGTGATACAGGACTATTTATACCTCTAAATTACTTTCTTTAAAATACTTCATTTGACTGCTTCAAGCCATCATTTTTTTTTTAAATATAAGCTCTCTAATGAATTATAAAGAGAAAATTGATGGCTGCTTCTAAAAGTTGCTGACTGATTTGTTCATTCATATTGGAAATAACCATTCCATTATTATGTCTGTATTCATGTAATACCACCTTATTAAATCTGTTTATCTGTCCATCACACTTTATGGCTGACACACATTCTTTATACAGAAAATAACTGAAATATTGACTCTTGTAACTGGCAATAAGCTATTCATTTTTAAAGGACAAAGGCAATGGGCTTAATCACTTGCCTTCAATACCTGTTTGTCAGATCAAGAGAATAATTTGTTTTCCAACAGTCTAAACTACAGCTTTTTAACAGTTGCACTAATTCAGAATTATTTTTTCCTCTCATGACTGGTATTGAAGAAATCTTGAGTTTCATTGTTTATATTAGCATACTGGTCATGGTGGTAGTTGTTATTATTTCTGGAGTTTCTATTGCATTTAAACAGTGCTGATCTCCAAGGTCTGCTGCATGCCACTGATAAAACATTTTACTTATAAGAGAATTAAATGGAATCACTTTTGAGTCCTGCTACCCTCCCACTCCCAAGTTGTTTCAGATAAAGAAGGAGCTGCTCCACTCAGAAGCTACCATTCTCTAAGCAGATTGTGTGACTTCTGCATTGGCCACCTTCTGGCAACAAACACTTGCACTAGTATGTCTTAGCCATGGTACCACTTTCAGGGAAAACTGTTGATTTGTTTTGAAATAGATTTGTGCTGGGAAAACAAAATTGTTATGGCTTGTGATCCAAAAGGCAGGACAATACACACTACCATAATTAAATTACCACACATCTGTGGAAAAATACTTGAATTTGTATAAATCACTTCATAATGGTTGGATTTTTTTTTAATGTGACTGACCAGTTGTCTTGTGATTTCAGGATGGACACATAGCCCTGCATCTTGCAGTGAGAAGATGTCAAATAGAAGTAGTTAAAACTCTCATCGGTCAGGGATGTTTTGTAGATTTCCAAGACAGACATGGTAACACCCCTATGCATGTGGCCTGCAAAGATGGGAATGTCCCTATTGTGATAGCACTCGGTGAAGCAAGTTGTAATTTGGATGTTACAAATAAGGTAAACAAAAAACAGTGCTGGTACAGAACTTCTCTGTTAAATATCTTACCTTTTTGGGTGGCTGAGCTTCTCTTAATTTATAACAATTATTGTATAAAAATCCTTTTATTTTTCAAAGTGCAAATAGAAAACATTTTCAAGAACTTAAAAAGGTAGAGCAGTTGAGATAATTGAAAATCCATGTGGAAAGAGACAAACTGAATTAGTTGCATCGGTAAACTTTTCTGTTCTGTCCTAATGTTAATATACATGCCAACTTGTTTGTCCGGTAGTATGGCTTTACTTCTTGCAGATGATGTTTAGGCAACAGGGAGTGGATGGAATGCTGTATACTTCATATTCTGTTGGTAGTCTAAAGGAGTATTAAATTAAGTAATAAAGATGATTAACAGTTCTATAAGTAAATCATAATTATTAATAATGAGTACTTCTGTATATTAAAAAACCCTCATTTAGTCCAACCCCCTGCTCAAAGCAGGGCCAATTCCCAGATAGGTTTTTACCCCAGTTCCCTAAATGGGCCCCTCAAGGATTGAACTCACGACCCTGCGTTTAGCAGACCAATGCTCAAACCATTGAGCTATCCCTTCTTCCCCGATAGTGTTGTGTCTCAGATAGTCAAGTTACTAGTGCTTTGGCGGCCCCTCTCATTGCAATAGAGCTGACTGGGGTGTATGAAAACTAAATATAATTCTTAACAGGTTTAGTATTTTAGCTTTCTGCCTAGGATCATTAAATAACAGTAACCCACTTCCGGAATTTTTCCTGTTGCTAGTTTGTAAAGCTTTAATGTCAGCCATTAGACTTTGCTGACATACTGTGTGGCTAGTGCTTGGTATTTTGCTTTGAATGTCTAATTATGCAAAGGTGGGAGAATACTGCAATATCATGCAGTTTTTATATCCCACTAAGTTTAAAACAATTAATTGTAGAGGTCTTTGTGCTGTTCTTTGTGATTCATTTATTTTAAAAGGTGTTATAGTTCTTAGAAAAACATAAAAGTATTCTTGTAATACAATATTGCTAATTGTTTCCATTCATTACAAAAGCTCTGTGATCTTCTGTGCTACACAAAGCTATGGAAGGTGGTGGATTTTTGGCTTAAAAGTCTGGCCCAGTGCAATCAATATTTTTTTAAAATCTAAAGATCAGCAGCTGCCAAGTGGAAAGCTTATTATAATGAGCTCTCCACCCCCTAGTGTTGGCTTAAGCGTGACTGATCAGGCAATTAAATGCAGATCCATGGCTGAGAACACATTTTTGGGAAGGTGGGTTAATACAGCCCAAGGCTGGATTAGCACCTCTTTTCATGACTGAGAAGCTTTGGCTGGCCTCAAAGAAGTAGGGTGGAAAAAAATAAACACCTAAAAGTAAATGGACCAGAAAGCCTTCCACATATGGCTAAGGATTTTTGTCTTGTTACTCTTTAAGGCTGTAGTAGTGTGCGTGAGTGGAATGGACTTTGGATTCCAGGTCTTTAGAAGAGAAGAGCTCTCTTCATATAGCATATGGAGATAGTGCCATTATCTTGAAAAACAAGCCCTACTACGCGAACCAGTTAACTTAATGAAGCATTTATCTTGTGTCCATAAATGACATCTACCAGTATAAATGCAAGATGCTGACTTGCTGACATGTGCCCTAGAGCTTCATATTGATATATTTGGAGGGGCGGGGAGAGATCTTTCCAGTTAATATTTTTTACTATATTAGAGACTTTAAAAGTCATAATCCTGGAATCCTATTACTACAATAAAAGAGAAATAATGTTTACTTCTGAGAAGGAAGCATTTAAGGTCACAGCAGAGAAATTATAGAAGAGAGAAAGATGACACACAAGTCGATGCAGAGAGGAGATACAAACAGAAAATGTTGCAAAGACAGGTCTATTGATGTGAACAGGAAAGAGAGAGGAAATGGATGATACGAGGACCACCGCATTAGTGAGAGAGAATCAGGAACAGCTAAGACATGGGAGTGTGAGACTCTTACAAAATAATAATTTAATACTGTAGAAGGTAAAGATGAGAGAAGACAAGCTAGCAGACTGCTGTGGTCAGGATGACAATGATTTCATTCAGCAGTCGTTGTCCTCCTGACAACAGAATGGTACCACTCTTATTAGTAAATCCCATATTTCTATATTCTTAAAGATTGTCCCTGCATATTCTAGATCCTAAATTACTATCTAGACTCTTTTGCTTCCATGTCCTTACTTCATCCATTCATTTTCTAATTTTCAAACTCTCTCCTGTCTTCCACTTCCACCACCCATCTGCTCTAGTCTTTTTAGTGTTTTCAGAAAAGTTTTGGTTCACAGTGCTCCTCAGCGTACTCTGCTCTCTTGCAGGTTTACAAGTACTGTTACCCTAGTCCTTAATATTCTTGGCTGTAGACGTTTTCTGTCACTGGCATTCTCAGGGAGCGGTGACCTTTTGGGCTTGCAGAGCAGGCATCTCCTTAACTCCCCTCCTCTTTTGTTCACTTTCATCAATATGTGACTGTGGAGGAGAATCCACAGCTGCCAAGCTTATGGAGCCAATGTTGCAGGAACAGTCGATATTTAGCTATTCAAACTGCTGTTTAATGTTTCTGGGAGTCAGAGAGAAATCCTCACTCACCAGTGAAAATTTTAGGGCATTTCACATAAATGTTGTAGATCTGACTTATTTAATTAAATGTCCCATATTCAAATCTTATTTTTGATTAAATCAGACTTTAAATTAGTTGTGCTCAATTTTTAAACTTGAGGATAAAATTAATCAAATTAACCTAATTTTTTTCCAGTCCTTAATTGTGTAGGTACATGTATACAGCAGCCAGGTGGTGTGTCTCTAGCATAGAATAAACATACCTGAAAGTCAGGCTCTCTGCGCATCATCAACAGAAAGTTAACTTATTTTTTCTCCCCCTCTTAGTATGGACGAACACCTTTACATCTGGCAGCAAATAATGGAATCCTTGATGTTGTCAGGTACCTCTGTCTCACTGGTGCCAACGTAGAAGCTTTAACCTCTGTAAGTATAACAAATGTTATGTTGCTTACTTGGTTTGCTTACAGTAATAGACCATCACTTTTGTTTTAAATTGTTTCCTATTACAATTGTATTTTGGAACAGTAAAAATTTTGTTAGACTACAGTACATCACTCTGGCTTGACAAATATTCTCAGTTGCCCATGGACAGATGCAGCCTACCCCGATAAATAATAAATTTAAAACAAATTAAGATACAGAATCCTATACACTTATCCACAGGACCTTAGCTGAGAGTTACTTGTGCTGCTCTATTTTAATTGAAGCACAATTTAGCCATTTTCCCTGCAAGTCATATACCTGTATAAACACATTTTTAAATCTTTTTAAGAGCTTTTTTTCTAAAGGTTTTCATCTTACCGCAGTGAAAAGAATATTTCATGGCATATATGCGTGGGTGAGTGAATGGGTGAGCTAGCATTCAGATATACTTGTAAAGCAATTACTGTCTGTCATGTTGATCTGCACCACTGCTTCCATCACCACCACCTAAGGTATTTTTCATTCTCAGAAGGGTTGAGAAGTGTTCCCCTGATTAGCATATCCAGGGGAGTGATGAAGAACATCAAGCTATCACACAACATTGCCCATATATTTAACAAACAAATACCATTTGTCTGCAAAAGAAATACAGCTGGATCATCCTAAAATACCATGTGCCCTATTCAGCATGTCTTATTCAGGCTAAACTCCTGCTGGAGTCCATATTGGTGAAAGTCAAGTCATAATTTATGTGTAGCCAGGAGCCCAATATTTTTCAAAGCTCCCCTCTTACAGAAATTACACTGGAGATTGTGATAAATGAGATTAAAGAAAAAAATGCATCTACTTGTTTGTTTTGTGAATTTGACAGCACTTGGTGTAGTAGTCCAGTTTCCCGCTATATTCAGCTAGCTTGTTGATATCTCCAGTTTGAATGGGTCTTTCACAAAGTGACACAGGAGAGAGAAACATTTAAAAGAGAGAAGGTGAATGCAGTTGTGCCAATTTTTATGGTTTTACAGGGCCTCAGACATATTTCGTACCTGAAAATACATTTTTTTTTTTATATTGACTATATTTTAAGTTTCCAGTTTCCTTTGTTTTTTCCTGGTTTCTTTATTTCTAATTAACAAAATAAGTGCATAAACTGAAGCTGTTTCGTTTCAGCTTATCCTCATTCTCCTATTTTATGGAGTACTTGATTCAGTGTTTGTAACATCAGCATTAAACACCGTGGAAGTGATTGTGATGTGACAAAAAGTTTATCTACATGTAGAAAATTACCAGCAGAACTATACCATTATAGTTATATTGGTATAACTATCTGTGTGGACGAGATGTGCTTCTTCCAGAAGAGGTGTTCCTTTTTCCAGTTAGGTTACATCTCTTTGAAAGTGATGACAGAGTGAATTGTGATGACTCTATGTCTATGCTTAAAACACTACAGCAGTGCTGTTGTCACACTTCAGTGTAGACACTGTTTCTGCTGATGGTAGGTAATGCACCTCCCCACGAGGTAGTAGGTAGGTCAACAGAAGAATTCTTCATTCGACCTTGTGCCATGTACACTAGGGGTTAGGTCAGTTTAGCTACATCTCTCGGGTGTGGATGTAAAATCCTAATGTAGACCAGGCCTAAGACTGGCAGGAGAAGCCGACTGATTAAACAGAAGAAACTGCTGTTTGCGCACAAATATCAGGGCAATGAGCATGTTGGTGGAAAGAGGGAAGTGGAGAGAATGAGTACGTGGTGATTTAGTGAAGTTTCCATTTTTTTGTTTTAAATTTACTGGAGTCTGATATTAAGCTTATGTGGAAGGTCCTAGTGGTTGTTCTCTGTGAAGCTTTTAGTTAAATTCTTTTCTGAGCACCATTTTTCAGGATTCCTTAATGTCTAAAACATTAACTTTTGGGCTGGAGATTGGTAATTTTTGCTAATTTTTATTTAATTTTGTAATTTGAGTGTATAAATGTTTTTAGTGGTTTGAGAAAATCACTCGAACATGTAAGCATGTTCATGCTTCTGGAAAATGCAATCTGTTCGGATGTTTAAAAACAATAATAATAAAAAAAGTGTGCTGCATGCACACATGGAGTTTGGCATCTCATTGTTCCATCAGATTATCTGGTATCTTCTGGAATTTTAAATGCCCAAAGTGTTTAATTTGAATAACTGTATGTGCAAACATGTAACTAGCTGTTTGCATGTACAGTTACCAAGTTTGCATCAAAGTGCAGTAATTGTGCCTAAGGGTATGTCTATACTGGCAAGTTTCTGCGCCACAAGTTGTACCACTTTTACTAAAACACTGGAATTAAACCACTGTTGTGTATCCACACTGTGCTCCTTGTGACGCTGGAGCGCATTCACATTAGCAGCTTTTGCAACGGCAAAGACAGCAGTGCATTGTGGTAGCTATCCCACTGTGCAGCTGACCGCAGAGTACTTTAGGAAGAGTTTGCAATGCCTCATGGGGCAGGCACAGAGTCAGATGATGCAGGTTTCTCAATCTCGTTATTCCATGGGCATCCTACTACATTGCCAGCTGCTTTTCAACTGAAGTTGGGGAGGGAGGAGGAAGTGTGTGTGTGTGTGTGTGTGTGTGTGTGTGAAATGGTAGAGAGAGTGAGTGTGTTTGGGGGGGACAGAGAGTGTGTCAGCATGCTGTCTTGTAAGTTCAGAGAGAGACAGGAAGAAACCAGTCCGGAGACGGGGGAAGAGGAAATTCCAGCATCAGGCCCCACCTTCCTTCCTGGGCTCTCTGCATAATGCGCGCGCACATGCTCACGCACACCTGCCTCTGTGTTCAACACCATGAGCATTCCAAATTAATGGTTTGCTGTGTGTCCTGGAGCAGATCAGCACGCAAGGGCTGTCAGAAACAGTGCTTTGAAAGGGGAGGGGCGCATGTCTCCAGGGCAGCTGAGCTCAAAACAATGAGCAGAGCAGTCACTTGAGGCATTACGGGACAGTTCTGGAGGCCAATTACAGCGCAGAAAGCAATCAAGTGTCTACACTGGCAATAAAGTGCTGGAGCCTCTGCGCAAATAGCCTTACAACTCTCGTTGAGGTGGGTTTTTTGCAGCGTTGCAACTGAGGAGTTTCTGCGCACAGATTGGCCTGGCAGTGTGTACACGTCTGCAGTGTGAGTGCAGAAAGCTGCTTTACTGCGCAGAAATTTGCCAGGATAGACAAGCCCTAGTCTGCATGTACATATTAAATACTTGTTCACACTTGGGAAAATTAGGCCCTTTTTGGATGCCAAGTTTGCTTAGCCACTGCTCTTCTTTGTAAAGCATTTGTAAAGTTAGCTTGAGTAGGAAAGCCATTTATCAAAAAAAATTCTATTTCAGCTGTATGTGTATATTTTCAAATACATGTTGTAATATGCAAATACATGCTGTACTTCGCAGCCAGAAAATTTTGCAGCTTCTTTGTGTTCATAATGATTGACATAAGAGAAAGATAATGTTGTTCCTTATATTTCCCCTCCATGGGATTAGATGCCTCCTTCAGCCAGTAATACCTAACCCACAAATGGCATATTCTCTGTTAATTAAACCTCAATTGCTCATAATAATCCTTCCTGCTGATGTGACCCTCTTCACAGTTCACAGTGGTTTAAGCTGTAGTTTTGAAGTGAGGTGAGCAGAATTTAAGACAATTTATCATCATCACTGGGTTAAAAGTCACAAATTCTCCTTCCTCCCACCCCCCAGGGCTCTCAGGGATTCTTTACACAAGGTTTTGTTTCTGCTTTTCTTTTTTTATGGTTACCTTATTATTTTTCATGGGTTTTATTTTATGTTTTGATAAATTACAACACAGCTTTATATTTTACATAGCATTCCGGGGCAGTTTGTTTAGAGATGCCATATAGGGCTAAATTGTGAGTATCAAACTCCAATTATTTGGGCTGGGTGTGGTTCTGTCACCCTGTTAATATGGCTTAGAGAAGCTACCTCTCCACTGTCACAGATGTGACTAATGTGGGCTGTACAGATTCAGCCCCATGACCACTCCCACCTAGGTTGTGAGGGCTGATTCACAGCTTGGCTCTGTGGAGCAAAAATCATGCTGGGGTCCTGTGCAGTCTCCGAGTCCCAATCACACTGATTTCACAGCATTATGGGCCTTGACTCCTAGTTTTTCAGTCCACGTTCATAAGTGTTTTCCAGAGCAAAGAGGAAGCTGGATAGGATACTGGTTTGCTTATGCATCCCTTCCATACATAAAGCAGTTGTGCAAATCACTTGACCTTGCTCTCTCAGTTTGCCCAAGTGTAAAAGCAGGAGAATTACTCACAGGGTGTTGTGAGGATTGGCTAATGGATTAATTATCTATCTAAACTATTTATATGGCCCCCATTACAGAGTATCAGTGCACCTCTCAATCTTTAATGCTGTTATCCTCACAGCAGCCCTGGGAGGTAGGGCAGGGCTATTTTCCCCTATTATATACATGGGATGCAGAGGCACAGAAAAGGTGACTTGCCCAAGGTCAAGAAATCTGTGGTAGAGCCAGAAGTTGAACCCAGGTCTCCTGAATCCCCAGAGCACCCGAACCACTCGACCAGCTTTTTTCCTCAAACAACAAGAACATAAGACCAAAACAGTAGATCGTGTAGGATGGTCAGAAGAGAGAAAGTAGGTTTCCCTAGATAAAAAAGCTGACAGGGAGAAGAAAAGGAAAGTATTAGAAATTCAAATATTTGTTTGTGTAAAGCAGAAGCTAACTATGCAACTGAGGATGAGATTTACAGAGAAAATAGTAATTTAAATTTACCCACTTGTTGTCAGTTTCAATTCCTGCTTTTTCCTGATAGTGATACATTGCTATTCCTGAATCTCTAACAACCTTGTCTGAAGTTATTAAAGTTGTGATATTCAAACTGAATGTTATGGGAGCCTGAAAATGTCTCCTGTAAGTAGACCTTGACTTTTCATAGACAAGAACATTTTATTTCAACAAAGAAAATGCACATATACAGTGAACTTTATTTTATTTTAGATTTATGGATGTGAAAGCCGTAATTTGTCAATCATCTTATGCGCTACTTATGACAATGCAGATTTGGCATAAAAAACTGTGATGGGAATAAGGAGTGAAACCCCAAAAGATTTAATTTACCAACAATTTTTTGTAAACATGGCAAAGTTATTGTCTTGTCTTTTAAAAAAAACAAAAAGTTAAATCGAATCATAAATAAAAAATTGTTTTGCCATCAAACACAGCACAAAAGGAGTACCATTAATATAGTCTTAAGAGAGTAAAGAAAGTAAGCAATTTTTCTTACGACTCAGTTCATGTTAAACTGCTGACTTATGAAACATGGGTAATTAAATGTCAAGAGCAGAATGCTGAAGACAGCTTTGCTTCTCCTTTAAAATTTGCTGAAGCTATTTAAATCACAAGCCACATACACTGTTTGTTTTTTGAAAACCAGTAGCTAATTCACCACTGTCAATGCTTACATGTTAATAAACATAATTTACCTGCTTTACATAGCAATAAATATGCTGATGCATGTCCTTCTGGTGGCCTTTTAAACCTGTATGTGGTATGTAATCTGTATCTAGATATTTCGGCCATCCACTAACATCCTGTATATTTAAATGGGAGAGTGAAGAATGATCATTCAGAGGGGAGTATTGGCATTGGTCTAAGCCTCTGACTCCAAAGCATCCTGTTACTGTAATGTCAAGATACCACTTTGCAAAAGAGAGGCGGTTGTTTTGAATTTTCTTATCTTTTTTTGGATGATTAAACAAACTAGGGGGATTACAGTTTAGGGGTTAATCCTGGCTGTTTTTTCTAATCCATTTGCTTCTGACAGTGATTTTATTCTGTTACTGCCATGAGCAGAACTGAGCTACACTGCACATGTTTTTCTGTTGCAGACAAAAGGAAGTGATTGCACTTAATAACTTGTCTTTAACAGGATGGGAAAACAGCAGAAGACCTCGCTAGAACAGAGCAGCATGAACATGTAGCCAGTCTTCTTGCAAGGCTCAAAAAGGTGGGAATGCATGGATATCTATTTGGATGCATGAGGGTTTTTTGGGGGGGGGGGGTTGTGGGTGGGGGGAGGGTTGACTGATGGTCTTGGTACTTTAAAGTTTGGGATAGCATTTTGAATACAAATGATGAGAAAATAAAACCCGCATCAGAAGCATTGGTCAAAAAGCTTTACAAAACCGCTCGGTGAAATAATTAGATAAAAAAAATCAATTTGGCTGATTTGCCGCATAGCTATGATGTAATAGAAGAGAGTATGTACAGTTTTTTTATTTTTTGTTTTTCTCATAGATTGCACACAAAAATAAAGGGATCATATCTCATGATTGTCCGAGGGTCCTGTCTCCCAGAGATTTTCCCATGGGAAAATGTGGGTGCTCAGAATCTCATGAGATGTGACCCTAAATCTGCAGTCTAGCAATTCTATTTAACGAATGGCTGCCAGACTAAGAGGAACAAAATTAGATGTAATACTTCTGTTGAGGTTCTCATCTGAGACACTGCTCCTAGTATTAATTTCCTTTTTCTTAAAGATATAGACATCTCTTTTTAATTGCTCAGCCTACATAGTCACTGAAGCATGGGTATCACTGTGAGGATGTCCCCCTGACTTCCAGTGGGGGTAGAAGAGGGAGGAAAACAGTTCCTTTCTCACTCCACCTTTCTGCATTTCTCTCTCCACTCCCCTAAATGGCCTTTTTTGGATGGGGAAGGCTCAGCTGCTCCCTGTTCACTATTCTGTGCTCAGCTGTTAAATGGGAGCAGTGCAAGGGCAAGAGCTGCACTCAGACTGTAGGAAAAGCTGCACAGCAGCTTTGTCTGAGTTGCTCCTTGCTGCCAGCTGGGAAGAAGAGAACCGATTAGTTGGCCCCAGCTCCTGTAGCTAGCAGAAGGGAGCAGGAAAAGGGTTATGGTGGTTCTCCCTCCTCCCCTACCACCATGGATCTTTAACAGCATAGGAATGGAGATACATCAGGTAACGGGTAAGTTAGGCCATGTCTGCGTTACAGAGACTATAGCGGCATAGCCCCGTAGTATAGGTGCTGCGTACAGTAATGGAAGGTAGCTAGATCTATGGAAGCTGTTGGGTGTGCGAGTGGGAGGAGACAGAGAGCACTGTAGGTGGTGATTGTTGAGAGTGAGATTTCCCAGTTGGGGAGGAGGAACTGGATGCACGGTGGTCAGAGCTTGCACAGGGAGGAAGACCCCCATGTCTTCCAGGGAGGAGAAGCAGATATTGAAATGTGTGCAGGGGTGAGAGGAGAGAGGGAGGCAAAAATGAAGGCTTTCTAGGGAGGAAGGGGAAGAAAAGAATGAGCATAAATGGGATTTGAGACGTTTTGAAAATGGGGGGGAGGAAGGAAAACAGGAAAGAAATGAGGGTACTGAAAGAAAAAAGGGGAAAGAGGAATGCAAAATGAGAGAGAAAAGAACTGTCTCGGGGAAATAATACTTAAAAACTTATACACACAATTGTATTGTATTGCAAATATATATCCTTAAAGGGTCTACGCAGGTCACAGTACTATTACCAAGCCTTGTGGGTGAAGAATCAAGGACACTGTCTCTATGCTGCAAAAAAGAAAAATAATAATAAAAGACCTGTGGCATGAAGTCTTAACCCTGTTCTGCAGACTCAGGCTTGTGCTACAGCACTAAAAATAGCGGTGTAGATGTTCCCTCTGAGGCCCATTCCCCTCTCCAGGTTTCAAAGTGTGAGCTCCAGCCTAAGTGGGAACATCTACACTACTAGTTTTAGTGCCCTAGTGTGAGCCCAGATCTGAAGATCCAGGCTCTGAATCTCACTGTTGTGGGAGGTTTTTTGCTGTGTAGATGTACCCACTGAGGCCCGATCTACATGTAAAATTTAGGTCAACGTAGCTCTGGCACTCGCAGATGTGAAAAATTCACACTCTTGAGTGCCACAGCTCTGCCAGCCTAAGCCCCAGTGTAGAGGGAGTTAGGTCAATGGAAGAATGCTCCATTGCTTGGGGAGGCGGTGTTCTTACAGCAATGGCTATAGGCTGTCTGTACCACTGGATTATGCCAGGATAGCTATAGCGCAGTAGCTGTGCTGCTATAGTCCCTGTAGTGTAGACGTAGCCTGTGGTTCTTGGTTTCCCCTCTACCCTTCCTCTCAATATTTGGGGCAAAATGATTCCACTGCAGTGATGTTGCATCAAAACTATAGGGCTTATTAGAATCTATTCTCTTCTGAACAGTTCAAGGGGTATTAATTTGAAAAATTGCCAGATTTCTGCATTTCAATCTTGACTTTAAATTCTGGTGGTTGGACTCGTATTTTTTTTTTTTTTTTTAGTTTCCTCTCTTCATGTAATAGCTAAGCCACATTTTACTGCCGGTTCCTGGGATTTATTTTGATGCAGCAGGAACAAAGTGCAGCGTTTCACCTCCCTGCCTTTCTTTGCCTCCTACTGCCCCCTAACTTTATAACAAAATAACAGAGTGAATATCTTTTTTTATATCTCCCTTTGCGCAAAAAAAAAAAAAAAAAAAAAAAAGAATGTGGGTAATGAAGTTTCAAAAGAATGAGGTACTTTAAAACTTGCTTCTGTCCCCAGAAAGTAGCACAGTACTTTACACTGCTGTTCCGTATTAACAATGCTAACTGAATTATGTGATTTAAATAAAAACTTTCAAATGCCTTTCACCCAGTTTTATTTGAATTAAATTGTTGCAAGTTTGTATTTTTCAGTAATGCTCAAAAATAATTCTGCTTGTTCTAGAACAGCTGAAGTTAGTGCTGATCAAGCATGTTGGGTCTCTTCTATTCTTGTCCATTTTAAGGATAGCAAATAAATTGATCCACAACATAAAGAGGCACATTGCTAAATTCCTCCAATACACTTTGTTCAGGACAATGTATCCCAGAGTATTTTCAAACTATGCTTAAGCTGAAAATGCAGCTTTTAGGCTTCTTATTGGGATATTTTTCTGCATTGTAGTGGATCTAATTTCTGCATTTTGTTTGATTTAGGATACACATAGAGGACTTTTTATTCAACAACTTAGACCTACTCAAAACCCACAGTCAAGAATAAAACTTAAGCTGTTTGGACACTCAGGATCTGGGAAAACTACTCTTGTGGAATCTCTCAAGTGTGGTCTAATAAGGAGCTTTTTTAGAAGACGAAGACCCAGGCTTTCCTCCACAAACTCAACCAGATTCCCACCTTCACCCTTGTCTACCAAACCATCAGGTATCACTTTAAGGCTTCTGGTTTTATAGCATTTAAAGTAAGAAAATAATTATTTCTATCTTAGTGCTTATAACGATATGTGAAGAACTGTTGGCTTGATCTCTAAAAGTAAAGATTAGGAGAATGGGTCTTAGGAAATCAAAGCAGAGAAATGGTTGTTGGTACCTGGGCAGGAGGATGAAACAGTGGGTGTGAAAGATACAAGATTAGCCAGAGAAACTTTTATTGCATCAGTAGAGGACCTGACCACTTGTCACAAGTATAGTGGAACTTTTTTGCAAATGTAAAGGTGTTAAATCTGTGTCCTGAACAAATTCTATTTTTTGGCAAAAAGTAATTGGTCATCTCTGGCCAACAAACATTTTCAGTAGATTATGATACTATCTACTTCCAGTCCTAAACTGTTTGTGTGATATTCAACAACTGCTGCATTCTACCCTAGAAGTGGCTGTACTAAAGTAATAAGTGAATTCATCCCTGTTTATCTTTCATCTAACAAAGAGGTATTGCATGTGGGAGGTTGTTGGGGGTTAAGCTTTTTGAGGTTCTTGGATGAAAGGATCCTGTAAAAGTGTTATTTTATCTATTAGATAAGCTTTGTTTTTAAGTTAGTTCATAATTAATTGTGTAATCATAAATAAGTATGTGTTTTTCACTTATCATAATTTTTAGGTAATACCTGAACATGTTAGGGAAAAGAACCGGTATATAGTAACAGCTTTCATCTTTGCTCAACCTTCAGTCGATTTGTTCTGAGGATAGGAACTCTGGTGAAAGAACAGGCCAAAAGGTTTCTGGCACAAAGATATAGTATATGAATGGTCAATGAATCACTGAAAGAGGCTTTCACATATTACACAGGAATTACTTAATGAGAGTGGAATGGAAATAGATAAGAAATTCTCTGTTCCATTAATCTCAATTTATAGGCCCTTGCACAAGGAGATTAAACTATGTATCAAGAAATACAGGCGTGTATCTACTGGAGGTAGCACAGGAAGAAGGGGGTTGGGGTTTTTTGTCTTTACTTTTTTAAAAATGTTAGAAACCAGTGGGAATAGGTTTTCAAGATCAGAAACAGTCATATGAACAAGAGAGATATGGGCCTAGGATTTTTTGAATATATCACCACAGGCTACTGCATACAAAAACTCAGTCCCCTGTAAACATATGAAGTAAGGAAAAATCTTTTTACTCTTTTTTTTTTTTTTTTTTTTTAAACTACCCCAGTTCTGGAAGAAATTGCTTCATTTTATATACAGTTTATGTACACAGTATTGCCTTAATTAAAAACCTAAGAATGACCTTCCTTGATCAGACCAGCAGTCCATCTAGCCTAGTATTCTGTCTTCTGACAGTGGACAGTGCCAAGTGCTTCAGAGGAAAAGAACGGAATAGGGCTATTATAGAGTGATCCATCCCCTCTTGTCCAGTCCTAGCTTCTGGCAGTCAGAAGCAGACAGCACATGGGGTTCCATCCATTACCATTTTAGCTAATAGCCATTGCTGGTCCTATCCTACATGAACTTATCAAATTCTTTTTTGAACCCAGTTCTACTTTTGGCCTTCACAGCGTCCCCTGACAACAAGTTCCACAGGTTGACTGTGTGTTACATGAAGAAGCACTTCCTTATGTTTGTTTTAAACCAGCATATTAATTTCATTGGGTTGACCCCTAGTTCTTGTGTTATGTGAAGGGGTGAGTAACACTTCCCCCACACCATTCATGATTTTATAGACCCTTAGTCATCTCTTTTATAAGCTAAACAGTCCCAGTCTTTTTAATCTCGCCTCATATGGAAACTGTTCCATACCCCAATCATTTTTGTTGCCCTTCTCTGTACTTTTTCCATTTCTAATCTATCGTTTTGAAATGGGGCAAGCAGAACTGCATGCAGTATTTAAGGGGTGGCCATACCATGGATTAATGTAGTGGCATTATGATATTTTTGGGTTTATCATCTATCCCTCCCCTAATGGTTCCTAACAGTCTGTTAGCAATGTGGGGTTTGGGGGGGGGGGGGGTTGACTGCCACTGCACCCTGAGTGGATGTTTTCAGAGACTGATACACAGTGAGTCCAAAATCTTTCTTGAGTGATGACAATTCATTTAGATCCCATCATTTTTGTATGTATAGTTGGGATTATGTTTGCCAAAGTACATTACTTTTCATGTATCAACACTGAATTTCATTTACCATTTTGTTGCCCACTCACCCAGTTTTGTGAGATCCTTTTGTAACTCTTTACAGTCAGCTTTGGACTTAACTATGTTCAAACTTTGCCACCTCACTGTTCACCACCTTTTCCAGAGAATTTATGAATATGTTGAACAGCACAGGTCCCAGTATAAATCTTGGGGGAGAGGCCACTATTTATCTTCCTCCATTGTGAAAACTGACCATTTATTTTTACCTTTTGTTTCCTATCTTTTAAGTACTTACTGATCAATGAGATACCTTCCCTCTTATGCCATGACTGCTTACTTTTCAGCCTTGGTGAGGGACTTTGTCAAAGGCTCTCTGAAAGTCCACGTACATTGTATCAAATGGATCACCCTTGTCCACATGCTTGTTGACCCCCTCAAAGAATTCTAGTAGATTTCCATTTACAAAAGCTATGCTGATACTTCCCAAACATATCGTGTTCATCCATGTGTCTGATAATTCTGTTCTTTACTATAGTTTCAACCGGTTTGCCTGGTACTAAAATTAGGCTTACTGGTATGTAATTGCCAGGTTTGCCTCTGGAGCTGTTTTTTTAAAAATAGGGTGTTACATTAGCTACCCTTTAGTCATATGGTATTGAGGCTGATTTAAGTGATAGGTTACATTCCACAGTTAGTAGTTCTGCAATTTCAAGTGTGAGTTCCTTCAGAACTCTTGGGTGAATACCATCTGGTCCTGGTGACTTATTATTGTTATCTCCTCTATTGATATCTCAATCTGGGACAGTTACTCAGATTTGTCACCTAAAAAGAATGGCTCAGGTTTTGGAATCTTCCTCACCTCCTCTGCAGTGAAGACCAATGCAAAGAATTCATTTAGCTTTTCTGCAATGGCCTTATTGTCCTTGTGTGCTCCTTTAGCACCTCAGTCATCTAGTGGCCCCAATGATTGTTTGGCAGGCTTTCTGCTTCTGATGTATTTTAAAACATTTTTGCTTTAGTTTTTTATAGTGTCTTTTGCTAGTTGCTCTTCAAATTCTTTTTTGGTTTACGTAATTATACTTGATTTGCCAAAGTTTATGCTCCTTTCAGTTTTCCTCAGTAGGATTTGACTTCCAGATTTTGAAGGATATCTTTTTTGCTTCTAAACACCTCTTTTACTTAGCTGTTCAGCTGTGGTGGCTTTTTGGTTGTCTTACAGGGATTTTTTTTTATTTTTATTTGGGGGTATTCATTTAGTTTGTCTATATTATGGTGTTTTTAAATAGTTTCCATGCAGCTTGCAGGCATTTCACTATTGTGACTGTTCCTTTAATTTCTGTGTAATCAGCTTCCTCATTTTTATGTAGTTCCACTTTTTGAAGTTAAATGCTACTGTGGTTTTCCCTTCTACAAGAATGTTCAGTTTAATTACATTATGGTCACTTTTAGCATTAATTACATTAAGTGCTGCTCATTTGATGCCTAATACAGTGTGTGTGTGGTATACACACAGGCACATGCTGTATGAGGCATCAGATGAGCACCACTTATAGCAATACATAATACTGTATTGTGTATGCAAAAAGAAGTAAGCTTATAATTACTGTAAAAAACATAAATATGAATTTCCTGACTTTATACACAAAAAATAATTTGTGCTAACATTGTTTCATTTTAATCTATGCTCAGTCTTTTAAGCACTTTTAGAGTCCTGGGGTTTTTTTTGGTTTGGTTTGGTTTTTTTGGTTGAACAGTATTAAATAAATGTACATTGTTGTTACTGCTAATATTTGAGGTAGGAAAAAAGCCTCATGAACTGATGGATGCTTAAAGTAGTTTAACACTATAGTGTGCATCTGATTATGTGTTTGTTATATAACTCATTAAAAGCTTGTGTTTATCAAGTATTTACATGAACACTCTGAAAATCTATATATAAGTGGCAAATGTATAGTGATACTTATACTGCTGAGTTGTCTCACACACACAACTTGTTTCCAAATTAAAATATGTATATCATAATGGTAACTTCAATATCTGGTGAGGGGATGAAGAATTCTTTGATTTGTCTGATAGAGGGGGATGGCTGATAATAGAGACTACTCTGTGATTGTCTTTCTCTTTCTGGGCTGATCTTTCAGAATCTAACTTGCTTTATACAGAGATTTTAACTATAACTAAGGGAGGGGGGTGATTTTTTTTTTTTTAATCAAAATAGTTAGGCCATACAATCCCCACTGTAGATGCCGTTTTTTATCCGTATAAAGTTATACAGGTATAGTTATAGCTGGACAGGAATATCTATACCCTATATATAAAGCACCTTTATACAGCTATAAATATGTCCACATGAGGGAGTTGTAGTGCTTTAATAATGCCAAATTAAAGCAATACAACTTTTGTGTATAGACAAGCCCTAACAGATGAACCCTCATTTTCACAAACTGTGTTCTGTCACTTCCATTATTTTGACCCCACCTGTGTGTCTTTTAGGGGCTAACAGTGCTATAAGGGGAACCTAGAAATTGCCCTTTCACCCCATTAAACCTTACCTCTAGCACATCATTACTTTATCATTGGGTAATATAGAAACTAAAATACCTGCCCAACCTGTGGGTATTCTTGAGACCAAGCACATTGGAAATTGTCTAACAGTTATTGAAAACCTGAACATCTCTAATTTGGGGGGAAATCTCAGCACAGAGAGAAACTGGAGAAGGTCTGTTGAACAATGTTAATCAGACAAATTATACTTTTACCTCTGTTCTCTTCCTTTCTGTCTTCCTTATTTCCACCTCTTTGTGTGTTTGCTTTCTTACATTTCCATGGTTCTCAGTATCTTCCTCTTCCTTTTCTCTCCTCTCTCTGCCTCTCTCATCCCCTTCTTTTAAAACCTATTATGCATAATTCAATCTCTCAGAAAGCCATTTTGCCAAGACAGGGTATTCTAAGGTACCGAATCAGCTCTAGTGAGAGGTATTTTCTGGTTCTGAATCTTGGGCACAAATATTGTTCACAGCTACCTGGGTACCTCAGATATCCTGGGTGCCTCTGTTCGAAGAACAGATCTTTTTAAATCACATTTTATGTTATTTTGAAATGATCTGTTTATAAACGCTTCATGATTTGTAATATTCTTTTTCATGACTCAGTTTCAGTGAGCATTACAAATCTTTACCCTGGCTGTGAAAATGTTAGCGTGAGAAGTCGAAGCATGATGTTTGAGCCAGGCCTTACCAAAGGGGTGCTAGAAGTATTCGTTTCACCATCTCACCATTCTCACTGCTCTGCAGATGACCAGTCTACGAAGGCCATCGACATTCAAAATGCCTACTTGAATGGTAATGAATTAATTGAATTAATGTGCATTAATTCTATGTGACTGACATTGGCTTTACTTGTTTTAAATATTTGAATTTGAAATCTACTTTAAGCATTACCCTGAATACATCCACTAGTTCAATGTGCGTATCTTTTTAAAACAGAGATTAAACCTACATAAAGCCCTGTGAAGTTAAATACATTATAAAGGCATCACATACATTGACTGGTTTGTGTATCATTTATAGGTACTTTTTTTTTTTTTTTAACCACTCGTCACAAAGGGTTTTGGACATATTACTTGTATGTTATCATAGGTGTGCATGGTGCTTTGTGAGTGCATAGTCATTAGATCTGGTCCTTGCCACAAAGACGATATCAATTGTTCCAGGGTCAGATGGGGCTTAAGCTTTTAATCTTGGGTCGAGGAATATATTTATAAATGCAACATACTGTAAAACATTTGCCATGTGTGATGAGCAGCTTGACACATAATCAACACTTGTTATTAGTGCAGTTATTCTCTTTCAGCACAATCATGTAACAGATTTAGTTTCTAAAATGTAGTAGAGCTATACTGCAGACTGTCAGTAGAAACTATTCCATTGTAAAGGTTCATAGCATAGTTGATGCTTCACATTTTTTATTTTTTCTAGAGTATTTATAAAATCGTTTTATTACTTTATAAAATCATTACTAAGTAAAGATGGTACAAGTGCATATGCTTTCAGCCAGATTAAGAGAGAGACTGTAAGAAGCTAACACATCTTTCATCTACAGCAAAAATAGATGACAGAAAACAGCACACCATGGCTAGTGTTCTTAAGTGGTAATTAGGAGTAAGAGGTGATTCTTAAAGCCCACTCTGATTTGGCAGTAGTTTCAATTTTATAAACCAAAATGGACTGTTTTCTGAATAACCTTGTATCTTATGTTTTTGACACCAGATACCATACATCACAAAGAAGTAATTGGAGAAATGTTTAGTTGCATTTTCAGGGGCAAGAAAGAAGGAACGGCAGCTGTTATTTCTGTAATGTTGTCTAGTCCTCTGTTTTGTCTTCTGAAGGATTTGATATCCATCATTTCTGTACAAAGCCAGGGCTCATTTAATCTGTAATGCACAGTGTCTATGACTCCTGGACACTTACATTTGGTTTCCAGATGTCAGCCCTGGAAAAACTTTGCCTCCAATATTAAAAGAACAGAGCTTTTTAAAGAAGTTTGACCTGTTTATCACTTTGTCCCCTTTTACAGGAATTGGAGATTTCAGCGTGTGGGAATTCTCTGGGAATCCTGTATATTTCTGCTGTTATGATTATTTTGCTGCAAATGATCCCACCGCAATTCATATCGTGCTTTTCAGTCTTGAAGAACCTTATGAAATCCAGTTAAACCAAGTGACCTTTTGGCTTAATTTCCTGAAATCACTGGTCCCAGTTGAGGAACCCATAGGTATGCCATGCTGTGTGTCTAGATGCCTTCTGTGGAGGAAAGAAAAAACTTTGTGTTTCCCTGTAACTTTGTTGAGTCCTGTTGTGTGTCATCTTCCTGCATCTTATTGAAATCAACTTTAAACAAAGTTCAGTACAGAGGTGAACTTCTCCCTCACAGCAGAGGGTCCAAATAGGGCCATAGGCACTTAACCGTACCTAAAATTGTTTAGGTTGTGCTTAAATAGCGTGGAGAGCCTTGCGTGGTTCCTGAATTTCTCCCTAACCACTTAAACTGAAGTTTTCATATCAAAGAACTACTTTGACATTCTTGTGTACTGTCTGTCTACATACAGGCTCCAAGTACACTGGGTCTTTAAACCAAGTTTGGAAACATTGCTTAAATTCTGTTTAAACCCAACCCCAGCTAAATTGGTTTCCAGCACTAGCTGGGTTGGCCAGTGTGGATGGGTCTAAATCATGTTAGAATTGTGTTTTAAAACTCTGCTGACTTTCTGCATGTGCTGCTCAGATCTGTTTAGCTGGAACTATATTTAGACTTTAAATGAATTTAACTCCTTTTAAGTGTTGGTGTGGATGGAGCCCAATATTTGTAGTGAATTTTGCTTGACATCTGCTAAGGCTTTGTTCAGTTTTTAAATGAGATCTCTGCTTTAATACTCTAGCTGGTTATGCTGTTTGGAATTGCTTGCAAGTCAAACCAATTGACTTAATCACTATATTTTTAAAAAAGATTAAGGTCACCTATTCTTGGTTTATACCAATTTATTTAGCTTTTATTGCAGTGGAGCATTCATCCATGCCCCCTGACAGTTTGATGGAAGAACCAAGCTCAGGGATCTGTCTTGGCTTCATCAACCAAAACTCTGTTCAAGCCAGTGGATACAATTAGACATGTATGGAAAAAGAAAACCCATGAAGTGATAAAATCACTGTGAAATCACCTGGCAGGCATATCAAAATATTTATTTAGAGCTGAATGTTCCCTGTGTCCTACTGGTATTTTGGCTAATATTAAATGCATTATATCAGAGCCCAGGTGATATTCTATATTCCTTATTTATGAACTCAGTACAGGTCTATGTTAGTTTGACTGCCTCCAGTTCAGACGCACACATGCCTTTCAGTTTTATTTTGAGTTTAAAAAAAAAAAAAAAAAAGTTAAAAATAAGGCATGTCTAGATCCAGCTGGTATGCAAGTAGTTGTGTTACAGAGAAAATAATTACTCAGGAGTTTGCCAAAAATTAATACTGAAGCTTTAAGTTATTTTATTTAATATTTCTGCAGTTCCTAGAATCCAAATTTGATTCAGCCAAATATAGAACTAAACTTTGTCAGTTCTTCTTGCTAAATGATTAGAAATATTTAAATAGTTATGTCAGTTCAACTATAGTAAAGTAACTAATAAAGTTGTTCAACTTGACCTTGCTGCTAATAGTTTATAAGAAATCCTTCAACTATCCTAACAAACTGTATTAGTGTACTATCCTAACAAAGTATATTAACAGAAATCTTAAAGCTTTGGAATAGTTTCCTAGCCAATTCCACTAGGTCCTTCATAAAAAGCCAGAAAACAGAGTGCTGGCTGCATTATAGTACACTGCTTTGCAGGCCACAGAACACTAATTCTGAATCACTAGACATATAAAAAGGTATTTTTGTATGGCTTAAGCATAATGGATCAAATTCTGGAGACTTTATTCAGTCTTCACTCAGGCAAAACTGTTGAAGTTTAATTGAGGCTTTGCCAGGATGAGGATGAAGTAAAGACCACAGAATATGACACATTTTGTAAAACTTAACCAAGTTTTCTGGATAGTATATTAGAGAACAGGCTGTTTAAATGTGTTATGTACTATCACCTCATTCATATGCCATTTGTATCTTTCTCTTTTTCTCATTCTTTTCATGGTATCTCCCAGGCTTTCCTACTTAACTCTCACCTAAATGAGAGTTCATTGTTTGTGTAAGTACTGTACAATTGCATTCATACCACAGTATGAATGTTGTAGATCATTTGTGTTCCGCTTACAATCATCTAACTCGCATCCTGTAGTACTAAAGACCATCCAAAGAATTACCAAGAATCTTTGCAAGTAGTTGTCATTCCCAAAATGGTTTAATAGTTTGTAGCTGATTTTGTTAGTGTTGTTGGTGATAGTTATCACGTTAAAAGAAAAGAAATAAAGCGATATAGTATTAGTATTTTTAACATTATTTGAAAGGACAAGCCATCCATATTTATGGGCTATAAACAAAATCACATCAACCAAACAGTCCTTAAATTACACACACACAAGTGTGTAGATTGTTTTTAAGTTGGCAAGTGTATTCACACAAGCGACCAGTATGTCAGGAACATAAAATTCATCTCTGCCTTATGGTACAGTAAGAACACTTTTCCTGAAATTGTACTCTGGGTGTGTATTTTTCTTTCTCATGAAGCATTTGGTGGAAGGCTGAAAAATCCATTGCATGTTGTCCTGGTGGCCACCCATGCTGACATTGTGAACCTTCCTCGCCCTGTTGGAGGAGAATTTGGATATGACAAAGACATGTCATTGCTGAAAGAAATCAGAAACAGGTGAGAAGAGGACCAATGCATTTTTTAAAAATTTAAATACAGTATTAAAATGTGGAAATGCCAAAGCTGGTGGTTGATTTGAGGTGTTCAATATTATTTACAAAATAACATTCATTGATCTGTGTGGGAGCAAAGAAAATCCAGTGCTTTGCTTTGGTTGCTGTTTTATATTGAAAATGGTCTTGCAGTATAGTTTTGTGCAAAAATGGAAAACACTTGATGGTTTTAAAATGAGTAGGTTGCCTCACACCTTTATGTTTAAGTATTGTAGGTTACTTTATTTATCAGTGCTCCAATACCCAGACACAATGGAGTTTCATTCTTTAAATTATGATTAAGATATCTAGTATACAAAAATAAATCACACAGATGTATATACAATTTTCTAAAGAGCTGCCTGGCAATATGAATGAAAAAGAAAATGAACCAACAAGTCTCTCTAGATGTTGGAAAGTCCTAATGCCAACCACTATGAATTGCAGAGAGAATAGCGCTGGTTTTCAGAATTAGCTATTTTCACAGACTAGTCTTCCAAGACAAACTATACACAATTCACAGCAATACCATGGTATGGGGAGCCATTCAGGTCTTCTGAGTAGGGTATGTTAGGAAGAGGATGTAAGGAAAGAGTCTAGAACTATATCCCCCAGATTTCTAGTATTATTGTGTTAGGGGAATATCCTGATCTACTGAAATTGAACAATAAATACCTGTGTATAATCATTAGAGTTTCAGTCAAAAAATATATCTCATTGCTATGCTTGTAAAAGCAAATATAAATGTGGAAGTATTTCAGATAAGAACCACCAAGTGAGCTGAACTCATTAAAAACAAATAATTGCTGTAACTTTTATAGCAGAACATATAGCCAGTATGTCTACTTGACTCTGCTGTAATCCCCTTTATATAATATATGTGAAGACCTCTTTTCTAGTGCTTACATGAAAGAGTAACTTTTACTTTCAACAATTCTGTTTATCTTGAATAAAATATTAGTTACTAATATACTATGTTTTGCTTTTAGTATTGTGCATCATATTCAGTATTTAACTTTTTACTATTCTTGTTCATTCCATTTGTCATGATTCCCTTAAAGCGAAAGAAAAAATTGTTACACAATTTAAAACAAATTTACAGTTGGATAAATTAAAATAAAATTTGGTTTGAGACTAGAAATTAATAAATAAGTACTGTCCTTTTCTCTTAGGTTTGGAAATGATCTTCAAATTTTGGACAAGTTATTTGTTTTGGATGCCGGAGCATCTGGCTCTAAAGATATGAAGCTTCTTCGAAATCACCTACAAGAATTAAGAAGCCAGATCATTTCTGTGAGTAGTTCACTGAAGGCCTAGGCTGGGCTAACTCTATGTGAAATTCTGGTTTTGAAGGAAACTTGCATGGGGAAGTTATTACAAGCCTCTTGCTTCTTGGGCGTCAGAGGCTGGGCACATACATCATGGAGTTCAGGAAGAATAGGTGCAGTTTCTTTATTTGAACACTTTCTGGTGGCTAATTCAGAGGCACTTTGAGTTGATAATGATCCTAGAGACACTCGGGTTTGAAGGAAATAGGAAGAAAGCATTTTTTCCTGTCTTCTAAGGGACACTGTTAGATCAAACTCGGCTGAAAATTGAGTTTGTAAAAATCAGTTTTTATAAAATCTATATCCATGATTTTTTTAAATTCCAATGGGAAAGCTTTTTCTTTTTTTAAAACATGCCCCTGTTGTGTTGCATCCCAAACATTGCAGTGTCATATCGGTGCATGTGAATCAGACAATCTGATTGGCTAGAAATTATTGATTCCATTCTTATTGTCCAGTGTGAGAGAAATGCAGAAAGTCACCAAGCAATATAAATAGCAGAGAGTAAATTATATCTTTGTTTTTTATGATCAGAGGTGGGGTTTGTAAGTTGGAAGGATATTTTGTTTTTTAAATATTTTAATTTGTGTGGCTTTAAAAGGTACTTTGGACTCAATCCTGCATTGCGTAGCACAGGGGCTTATTATAATCATTAAAGTTGTTTAACCCTCTGAGTTACTGGCTTTTTAATGGTTACATTTCTATATTAACCACAGGTTTCTGATATGCTTCACAGTCTTTACATTACCTCAGTCCTAACAGCTCCGTGCCAGGCTTTCTTATTTGATAATGTCTTTAAAGCTTGCAGTTCAATTACAAAACAGTTTTGCAGCCTCTTGTCCCTGAAATAAGTTGGTCTTTTTCTACACAGAGGATTTTGCTAAAGAATTCCCATTGTTGCTAACACCAATTCAGTTGAATTAGTGTTAGCTTTAGTAGGAACTCTAGAGTAGGCAAGTCTCTGGAAGCTGGACCTATTTTACCAGTGCGTCAGTTAGATTTGCATTGTACAGCAGGTTTAACGGACATGGTGATTGAAAAAAGGTCCAGTTACCAGATTCCCAGTAGTGTTAGCACTGGTTCAGTTTAAGGGAAAATAATCCTAAGTATCCCCAGTATAGATATGGATTCTCAGCTCCTGCTGCTACTCATGTGTGTTCCATGGGGGCCAAAAGACCCTGACCCACCAATTCCAAGTGGTGAACCATGAAGCAGTAAGCTGTACATTTTCTCAGATAATGACTGATGATTTTTAGTGACTTTGATAAGTTAGTGTGTGTGTGATATCATAGCTGGGACAGCTGCACAAATTTTTATGATAATGGGCCAACAAAACCACCCAGAGAGGAGACAGAGGATGATCTACCATGAACCACGTCCCACATTTAAAATGGTCAATCAGTGAATCTGAGACTGCATTGGTGCTTTTTTTTTTTTTGGTGGGGGGTGGATAAAATGGAAGAAAATAGTTGTGACTTTCAGTTTAAAGCTGTGATTTCAGTTCATAATTGACCCAGCTTTATGACTTCAGTGACTCCATTTCTCTTAAAAGAAATTACAGAATAATGTTATGGACACTTCATTTTGCTATGCAAGTAGATTGTGTGTTACTTAAAGAACACCAGGGCAGAACTAACTGTTACATTTCCACTGGTTCAGATAACTTCAGAAATATGTTAACCAGATATATATTGATAATTTTCCTAGAGTCATACTCCGAAAAATATATTTGCAGTTTCTAGGTAGGTAAAGGAGCAGTAGCCAAGGGATCACGTACCCAGTGGTAAACTGACCTAAATTCTACAGCAGTGTTTCCTTAGGCCTGATCTGCGCTTAAAATTTAGGTCCACATAACTACAGCACTCAGGGATATGAAAACTCCACAACCCTGAGCGCTATAGCTGTGCCAACCTAGCTCTTTGGGTAGACACAGCTAGGTTGACAAAATAATGCTGGGGGACGTGGTGTTGCTCCAGTGATGGAAAACCTTTTCTGTTGGTGAAGGCTGCATCTACACTCCAGGGTTATGCTGGCATAGCTATGGCACCGTATCTGTGCTGTTTATAATCTCTGTAGTGTAGACATGGTTTTAGTTTCGGTGGCATTCTGATACAACAGGCTTGTAATTCCTCAACCACTTAATTTGCATTTAAAAAATGAGTTTTTATTATTAATTAAATATGAACCTGTAAAATACAGTCGGCATTGTAGCATGGGTGTCATTTAATTTGATATTAAATTCAATCTATTTGATGCTTGCCCCAGTCTTAGTTTTCAATTAACTACCGTTTTTTGTACTTACAACTGCATTGTAGAAGTTGTGGGGATGAGGAGCTATTAGTACTTCTAGCACATGGGAGGTGGTTTGGGATTTCATGATAAACTCCTTAGTGGTATGTTTCTGCTAAAAAGATCAGCAGTGAAATAATTAACTGTTGATATTTTAAACTATTTTTTGGTTTCACAGTTAATCCCCAGGTGAATGGGGCAATTGATACCACTCAAAACCATTGTTTCAGGTTGTGCACAGATTACGCAAGAAAGCAATTAGTTGGTTCACATTAAGATTGTCTTTGTAATCATGGTGGCTAGAAATTGGTATTTAAATGAACATTTAGATTCTGGAGTACAATTTTTCATCCAGGGTGGATTCTGTGGCAAATTCTGCAGCTGTCTTTGGCAGTAGCTCTTTTTCTAAACTATTTAATTCAGTTTTTATCAGCATAGTAGAAGTAGAACTACAAATTGACGTCCATTGTACTTTTGTTAGATTTGTCCACCTATGACTCACCTTTGTGAGAAAATGATCTCCACCCTCCCTTCTTGGAGAAAAATTAATGGACCCAACCAGCTGATGTCATTGCAGCAGTTTGTATATGACGTACAGGATCAGCTTAATCCATTAGCAAGTGAAGATGATCTACGGCATATAGCCCAGCAGTTGCACAGCATAGGAGAAGTAAGTAATTTTTATTCAAACTGCATAACTATGTAGTGACTTTACTTACATTCTGTCTTTAACATAAACAAACCCAGATTGTTGATTCTACACAGTATCCAATTGAGTTTCACCCATCCGGAGCAAAGTGTATTCTCTGCACCTTTTTAATTACTTTTTTTTCTTTAATTCAGTGAAAAAATGAAGAAAATCCTAACCAGCTAGAATGCATGAACTGTGAGTGGTTTCCAGTATAGGGACACTGAATGGAAAATGCATCAAGCTTCTTGGAGGAATTGGTGGGTGGAGCATGAAAGGAAATCTTGTGGAGGAGGGGGAAAAAATTTTAACCAGCACGCCCAGTCTAGAAAGCCAAAGCGATTCAGCAAAATCAGAAAAAGGCACTCTTATTATGGAATAAGTGTGTCCGCAAAGGGAGCTATTGCAGAATAGCTATTGCAGTTTGAATTCACACCGTATCTAATTCTGGAATAACTTCCTCATGTGGACAAGCCCTTAGTTGTTCAGCCAGAGTGCAACTTCAATCTGAAATGTGAGTTAAAATGGCTGAATAAATTGTTTTCAGATTTGGTTAAAGAAAAGCATTCTCTGAAGCCATCTATGCCAAATGTGTATAGACAGATACTCCTAGGATAAAAGGGGGTTGTAATAAGTGTTGGACCAGCTTTCACAGCAGCGTAGTGAAGCACTGACTGCACCATCCTGGTATCAGATTTTGTTTTTAAAATTAGAAATCTGAATCAGCAGGTTATTTCTAGCTCACATTATTGTTTATTTAAATGAATTAAGCACCAGAAAAATGATGCTCAAAAATGTGAAACCTGAGATTTCCAGGTAGTTCAGAATGTTCTGTTTTGACAGCATCTTGCTGTGTTCTCAGCAAAATTCCTTAGTGATTCTTTCCTCAACTTCCCATTCCAAGACAACATACTCAATGCAAATCAACCCACACAGACTTCAGTTATCTTTTGTTTTATGGCTCCTATGTATTTGTTTCATTGGACATCTCTTTCTTTAAAAGAGGAAGAGTTCTATGGTAGACTATACTCATGATAAAAGCAAATAAAATAAATATTCAGGAAAGGGATGAAATAAAATGCTGACCTTCAAATGAGATAATAGCTAAAACAATTACTCATAGGCTTACTTTGCTGTAGCTACATTATTATATGTAGTTATATGGCAAAGCATTCAATTTTTCAAAGTTGCATACCTGTTAAGGAGGCTTGTGATGCTTTCCTCACTTGTAATGTCATTTCCTATTAATTTCAGCTATACCTCCTATCTTATATTTCTATTCTCTGTGGCTAGATTTTTGTTTTCTACCAACATTAAATTCTGTGTAATCAAATGAGTAATGCAGATAGATGCAGGTATGAACTTTGAATGTGACATCCTGGCTCTTACATATCTGGTGGCTTAAGAGTTGAATGTGAGAAGCTCTGAAACCGTGCCAAAAATGCTCTTCCTTTTTCAGCTGCTATCAGGGCAAATGAGGAAAAACTGCATTTTAGGCCAGAATATTTTCTATGTCCATTGAAAATCGTTGGAAGTGCAGAAGATTTCTGCTAAAATAGTTTGAAAAAAATCTCAGTGAGCCATGTGTTCTGATGGCTTTGTCAATAAAACAAGTCAAGAGCTGGATCCTGATTTTGTTTTAGGAATATGAGAGGAAGGAAATGCACTATTATCTTGCTACAGTCGTGAATCAATGGTGTGACTGGTTAGTCAGCAAGCCATAAGAGCAGCTCTACTGTTGACTTGTACTTCACAAGATATAATTTGTAATTTTCCTCTTTCTGAACAGATAAACATCATGCAGAGTGAAACTGTCCAAGATGTTGTGCTCCTGGATCCTCGCTGGCTCTGTTCTAATGTCCTGGGGAAAATCCTGTCAGTGGAGAATCCCAAAGCCCTACATCATTACAGAGGTCGGTATACCATAGAGGACATCCAGCGCCTGGTATCAGACAGTGATGTGGAAGAACTGATACAAATTTTGGATGCCATGGATATCTGTGCTAGAGATCTTAGCAGTGGAGCAATGGTGGATATTCCAGCACTGATCAAGACTGACAATCTTCACAGGTCTTGGACAGATGAGGAGGATGAGGTTCTGATTTATGGTGGTGTTAGAATTGTTCCTGTGGAACACCTTACCCCATTCCCTTGTGGAATTTTCCATAAAGTTCAAGTGAATCTGTGTCGGTGGATTCACCAACAGAATGCAGAGGGAGATGCAGATATACGTCTCTGGGTAAATGGATCAAAGATTGTGAATCGCGGGGCTGAGCTTTTAGTGTTGCTGGTCAACCATGGTCAGGGTATTGAAGTTCAAGTTAGAGGACTGGAAACAGAGAAGATCAAGTGCTGCTTGCTTCTGGATTCTGTTTGTAGCACCATTGATAACTTAATGGCCACAACATTACCAGGCCTGCTGACTGTGAAACATTATCTTAGTCCTCAGCAGCTGAGGGAACATCATGAACCAGTAATGGTCTACCAGCCTAGAGACTTCTTCCGGGCACAAAGCCAAAAGGAGACATCATTGACTAATACCATGGGTGGTTATAAAGAAAGCTTCAGCAGTATATTGTGCTTTGGATGTCTGGACATCTACTCACAGGGAGGTCTAGGAATGGATATTCATGCTTCGGATCTGAATCTTCTTACCAGGAGGAAACTTAGTCGACTTTTGGATCCACCTGATCCTATGGGAAAGGACTGGTGCCTTCTGGCTATGAACCTGGGCCTTCCTGATCTTGTTGCAAAATATAATACAAACAATGGAACTCAAAATGATTTTCTCCCAAGCCCAGTCCATGCCCTTTTGCAGGAATGGAATAATGGCCCTGAGAGCACTGTAGGTATCCTAATGTCTAAACTGAGGGAATTAGGCCGCAGAGATGCAGCAGACTTTTTATTAAAGGCATCATCTGTATTCAAAATGAATTTAGATGCTAATGGCCAAGAGGCCTATGCTTCAAGTTGTAACAGTGGGACATCTTATAATTCAATTAGCTCAGTAGTGTCACGGTAAGAACAGAAGTTTTGCATGGACAGTATCTTTTCAAACTGCAGAAAGTGTAAAAGGTACAATATGAGGTTCTAGACCTACTAATTTATAAGCTTCTATATCGAAGGGTCTTTATCCTTCCCTATCACCACCTTTTATGTGAATAATCTTTCTACTTTTAACTGTGAACTGTTGCTTTTTATTTTAGCTATTAAAAGGCTGGTGTAATTCTGGTGTTTTACAATTCTATTCTGATATACAATGTGCTGCTTAATATTGCCATTTTAAGTGGGAAGTCTAACTTTTGGGTAATGTACTATAATGTTTTTTTTAAAGAAATTCAGTTTTCCTAAAAGGGGGGAAAAAGTTGCACATTCATCCAAAATGTGTTTCTGATGCCCTGTTTTGTCTTTTCATCATATTCTTTGCTTAACTTTTTTACATTTGTAGGGGGGAAACAACATTTATGGTCAACTTGCTGGAATTTAACACCATATTATTTATAAATGAAAAAAAGTGAGTGCCTTTTGCAGAAGAGAGTGTGGTTGAATTGAGTGATTCTGCTGAAGTAATAAGAAAATGCTACCTCTGTTTCACTGTCTGCATGCTGATCATTGCAAGTGGTGCTTGCCTTTTTTGTTTCACTTGCAGCTTTGACATTTGGTAAATGAGAAATTAATTATTTTACAAAGAGTTCTCGTGTTGATACTATGTGTACAAATGCATAATACTCAATCAGCTTTGATTTCAATCGAACCATAATGTGAAAAAAGCTGTTAAGCCTACTGTCATGCTTCATTATGTCCACACATCTCAGGTAAAACTTCAGAGTTGTAGAATTCACCAAGACACGCATAAAATGTTCAGTACTGCAGAATAATAATGTTATAGCTGTCAGTTGTCATTTGTGCATAACAAATAGTTTTCCACTTTTAGATCCTGGTTTGCTTATTTCCTGTACTTGAAGATTTAAAAAAAGGAAGCATGGTTTATTGCAATCAGAAATTTAAAATTGATGTGAGGGAACATGACCCATTCTGTTCTGAAAAGCATGCAATTTTAATGGTACAATATATGTGTATATACATATATACTGTATGTGTATATATATTAATAGTATTATTTTTTCCTTAATCTTTAAGACGTAGTAAAATTTTAAAGGATTTTTTTTTTTTTTACAAATAAACTGTTGCCTATTGCATCCTTTTCACTTTTTATTTCTTGGGTGCACGCATATTTTTTTAACCCACAAGTTGTCAAAAAAAATATTATTTAAGGAGCTGTACCGCTCCGATGAAATTCTGGGCACCTTCAACTTGATTTCAATTGGAGCTGGAGGCTTTCAGCATCTTCCAAGATCATGTCTTAAAATGCCAGAACTCTGAGAGGGGATTTTTTTTTTTTTAATGCCACTTCTGTGCAATAGATTAGGTACACTTTTCTTTTAAAAACAACAAACAAAGCAATTTTTCCTTTTGTCTCCTTTTTGTTTGCACAGTGGAGACTAAAATAGAAAGTACAAGTGGTTATGAAAAAGAAGAATCCCAGTTTTATTTGTTGTTGTCCGTTTGGCAAGTAGGGGGGAACAAACACTGGTTAACTTTCCTTTTTATTAACGAGAGCAGTTTTTCTAAATCCAATTTGCATCATTGGGTGAATTAGAGAGCTCTAGGACTTTAAAAATACGTAAATGTTTGTATTTTGTCTCTGTCTTCGCCATATAGAATTATTTAATGAAGTTCTGCATTATCCACGACGACAGAGTTTGGAAGCTGAATGTTGTGTATAAAGTAAGGTGTTTAACACAGGTGTTTAATTTACTACCCGGGTGTATAACACTCCTGGGGCTAGGTGATACAGTGGGGTAGTGCACTAGTCTTCGGTCTGGAGACATGAGTGCAGCTATCGAATTGTGTCACAGGTAAATTATTGATGAACTCATCTTCAGCCTTGTCGCTGTCACTGAAAAGGGTTTGCAAGTCTAGATATACTAGTAGAGCTATACCAGCAAACTCCACCATCCACATCCCTGGAGAGACAGGTTATACTGGCAAAAGGACTTTTTTTGCCAGTATAATTGCATCTACACTAGGGTTTTGCGGGCATAGCTATGTCAGTTAAGGGTGTGATATTTTTCCACACTTCTGACTGACATAACCAGCAAAAGTTTTAAGTGTAAACCAAGCCTTAGTAGAGGCTTTTCCAGATCTCAAAACCACTGTTAACCTCAGCACAGCCATAAGCAACGTTGCAAGTAAGGAGAGAGAGGTGCATTCATGTAGGAGAGCTGCGTGCATTATTATGCCTGATCCTTTGCCAGTGATATTAGTCCCTCATACTAATGATCTCTTGGTGTTTCCCTTGCAAACCCCTTATTTTAGAAGTTTAATATTCAACTATACCAGTTTGTTGTATGCTGAAAATGAAGTTGGATGGTGCCAGATTCAGAGGTGATGTAAGAGAGTCTACCCTGGGGTAACTTACACACAGGCAGCCTAGCCTGAGCAGGTATAGAGAGAGGTCCTCTAACTTACAGCTTTGTACAACTTCCTGTTAGTTGCTTTTCCTGATGTATTGCCATTTCTTGGAGTCCTTCAACATATTTAAGTTATATACCTATTTAAACTCCCTTGCAGCAGTGTAAATATGTGTAACTTACACAGTCTTTACATACCACCTATAAGTGTGGCTCAACATCTCAGGCTTTTTGGAATTTATTTGGGGTATCTGAAGAAAAACATTTAGCTCCCTTTAGAGTTGAAATACAAAATCAAAACCAAAATGATTTCCCCTAAAATAATAGAGTTCTTGGGACTCAAAATCATATTTGCTTGTTGCAAATTTCATTATGGCCATTAATATCTGTTGTGTACTAGCTACTTTGCCTCCTTAGGAAAAAATAAACTGAGTTAATTCATTAAGCAATGTACATGCACCCGTGGCCACATTAGCAATACTATTTCCGTTCATCTGCAGAAGAAGAGAAATTTTGTACATGGAAGAGAAATTTTGTACATGGAAGAAACTACACCACCCCTCTCCACTAAAAAATTTATGGTCAAGATTTTGAAAAAACAGTCCCCAGAGTTAGGCTTCTTAATCCATAAGTCTACACTTTAATGTCATCTTCCTAGTTATCTTCCTTTGCCAAGCTTCATGTTGTCCCTTGTCTCCTTCACTCTGCCAGTGCTCCCATTCTCATCTCAGACAATTGCTTCCATTCCCTCCTCCATGCAATCCCTCTGCATGGTACAACCTCCCTGGCCTCGTTTGCGAGGCCTATCCTGTCCGCATGGTACCCACTTCTGCTGTGTTAGGAATCAAGTTGACTTGTATATAAATTGTCTGTTGTTGTTCCCCTGGCCTCATGCTCTACATGTTTGTCCATAAATTGTTTGCTCCTTGGGGAAGGAATCCTTTTTCTCAAATGTTTTGAAAGTGTCTAGCACATAGGCACTACTAATAATAAATAATAATATTTAGGCTCCAAAAAGTTCTGATTTTCAGAAGTACTGAATACACAAGGACTTCAATATTTGCTGCTGGCTGTTCAATACTGACATTTATTGAAGTGCCTAAAAACAGATTTAGGAACCTAACTTGGGGCACAACATTTTTAAAAAAATGTAACCTATATTTCTATTAGCACCATCAGTCACACATGGGAATTATGGCAGATTGAAGTAGCATATGGGGAATGGCCTCCTCACTCTATTATTAGAGTTGATTATTTACATATTGTTATGCTGTGTTAATTTCATCCTCTAGTTTTCCTAGTATGACTTCTTTATCTCTATCATTCAAGCCCTGATCCTGGGACTCCAGGAAATCAATAGGCCTCCACATGGGAGCAGAGGTTTGCCTACTAACTCAGTTGCAGGATTGTGGCCTGAGGCTGTTTTTACCCTATGGAAAACATACTGGCATAGCTATGTTGGCATAACCCTGTAGTATAGACAAAGCCTGTGACACAGATGGGCTTTTTCTGTCAATGTAGGAACACCACCTCCCCGAATGGGGTTAACTACATTAATGGAAAAGCATTCTTCAGTAGACATAGCTGAGTCTACACAATCCTGATCAACGTACATATGCCAACATAATTTTTAAGTGTAGACTCTATGAAGGAGCAGGGAGTTGTCTGACTTGTTGTCATGGGTAGTGCCAAGCACAGATGTGGTGAACAGTTAATGATAGTATTAGGCCTAATCCTACAAGGTACTGAGCACCATTAACTCCCAATTCTTCGTTGCGAGATGGGGATGCGCATTCTGCATCTTGTAGAATCAGGGCCTTAGCGGGCTGCTGGTAATGTGGGGGAGATTTTTTGTGTATCTATGGCTAGTGTGGGGTAGAGTTTGAAGGAAAGCTAATCTTGTATAAAAGGATGGCTGTTTCCATCACTAGATTTCAGATCCAAAAAACAAATGTTTTTATGGGCTTATACTTTATCTTGCTGAACCAGCCAGCTTTGTGCAGACAGGATATTTTCCTTTATTTCACCAAGCCCTTAGGTTCTGGCAATGGTGTGTTTCCATTTCCTGTGAACATAGCTCTAAAAGCATGCATCCATGGTCATTGTGATGAATCTCTGGAGTTTGCTTATTGCATCATTCCTAGTGCAAAAGTTGGTAGTTAGAAGTGAATCACATGATAGAAGTGAATCACAGTCATCAGATAGCAGTGGTCTGAGTTACTTTCTGTAAATCATGTGCCGTATTAGTAATGTTCAAAAAAGGTATTGCTTCATAGTACATTGTCCTGGAACTGCGTTTTTTGACAGATTTGCTTAGTAAAGCAGTGCCAATGGATTGTATTTTCTCCACTTCTTCACTTACTATTTTATTTCATTGCCATTGATTTTTCTTTTTCAAGTCAGCTCTGATTTATAATACTAAAAATAATCTTTAAATTTGCAGATCATCACCATTAATACCTGTTGGATTTTAATTTAAACATTAAGCCATTACTTTGTTCTAAGTCATGTTGCCATAGTTACTATAACTTGCAACCATCTTCTTTGTAAATATTTGATCAACTTGTTCCTTACAATTATTTTTTATACCCGAGTTCCTCATTTTATATTTTTATTAGGGAAAAACATTCCCCAAAGCAAAATCCATTTCTGTACAAGTCTGGCAAGTGTGCCTGCTCTGTAAATGAGACATAATTTCAACTAATTTTGTGATGTGCTTTATTAGCTAGATTCATATTTCGAATCATTGAAATCTAAAGCCTGATATAATGCATCAGTAGAATTGCAAAAAAGTAGAATTTTTATCCCTAATTTATATAGAGAGGAGAAGCTGGGTGGTCTTGCTCAGTTTTAAGACATGAGAATAAAGAAGTGAAGATGTGTAGACACAATCTCATGAGTATACATGTCTACACACAAAAATAATGTGTAGTTTACAGTCTCTAAGTATTCTACAAATAATTTTAAGCAAAAGAAAAAATGCTCCTATTAATAGAAACACTGCTTCATTCATACAAAGAAAGCAGAGCTGTCCTGTCTTCCACTTTTTTTGGTTTTACCAAGTTACCTCAATGGGTAGTTTAAGTTTACAAATCACTTCCAAGATTTGCTTTTATTGGATTCAGAGGGTGCCTTGCTCACATTTTGGATAGTGAGAGGGAATTGGTCAGGTGGTTTCCAGAGCTTATAGCACCATGTCAGCACTCCTGAAGAAAGATTCAAATTCCAGTAGAAGTAGCTTCAGAATAGTTTATAGTCTTTCATGAGGAAGGTGCTTTGAAGGATTGTTTCTGAACTGCACTGAAGTGGGCTGCATGTTGTATGGAAGTGCAGTCAGTCAGAGAAGGATCAGAATTCTTCTCTTTCACTACACCACTATAAATTCAGAGTACTCCATTGAACTCAGTGATTTTGCAACAGACAGCAGAACTTTGGCTCATAGTTTTTACAATGGAAAAATTGCACCGACTCTGAATCACTCATTTAGAATATTTAAAAGTGCAGCTTTAGTTTTAAGATTTGTATTGTATGATTCACAGTAAATAAGCCAACTCTATATAGTTGAATCCTGCTAATGAAATACCTGAAGATGGATATTGAAGGACCTCAAAAGAGTATTTTATACCTCATAATCCATTGTAATCAAGGAACAGATATGTTGTGTTTGTAAAGCACAACATTAATGTAAGGCCGGCAAAGAGCTTTATTCGTCCCACTAGCCCAATTTTCATTTTTCTTTCAAAATAAATAATCTAGGCAACAAATCGAATTTACAAGACAGTTATTCCAGTCCAGGACATGTTCCAGACAGTCTTGCTGTTATAAATGTTCCTGTTTAATGAATGCATGAGACTTCAGATACTGAAGTATCTCACTGAGCATGTAGATATGCAAGAAAGCAAGCATTTCAGGCATAATCATTTTCTCTATGTAATCAACTTTTTGGAGATGTTGCTTTTGGGCCATGCAGCACTGCTTTGCACAGGGAGCTACACAAGAAGCTCTGGTTAGTACTTCTGGTCACTTGCTAACCAAGCCAACCCATTGCCTTAAGTGTACAGAGTCTCCACTCTTATAGTTCCTGAGCTTACTCCCTATGGGAGTTTTGCTTAGTTTTGAAAGAAGTCCTATTAATCCTCTTTAGTACCTGCAACATATGCCCTCAAGTAATTGTGAGGACTGGAGAAAAATCAGGAGGATCCAGAAGGTCACCAAAAGGAGGTCACTTTGGATGGAGGTGAGAAAAGACTTTTCTTCTTGAGCTAGGGCAGTTTTAAATAATCAGCTGATACAACCCCACAAACTGAAAGCAGCCACATGTTTTAGACTCCTTGTAACTCTGATTGAAAGAGAATTGTGAAATACTTTTTTTAAAGTGTATTTAGCACATTTAAATTTCAGATTAGCAACAAAGGTACCGAACCAGTTTACTCTAAGGTCCAGTCCAGTATGGGCAGTGACAGCGTGAGCTTCCACACAGGAATGTACCTCAAAGCCACCCAGGAGTCGGAAATGTCTTCCCTACTTTGGTATAGAGCAGTCTGGAAGTGTGAGGTGGTGTAGGTAGGCATGGCAATGAGTTCCAACTACCTCATGTTAAGAGAAATTCATGCAGGTATTTAAGCTTTCCACGTCACTTGTCATGTTGCATTTTGAGCATCTCAGTAAATACAGATTTTAAGACTAAGGCCTTGTCTACACTACGAGAGTAGTTCGATTTTACTTAAATCGAATTTTTGGAATCGATATTGCAAAGTCGAACGTGTGTGTCCACACTAAGGACAGTAATTCGACTTTGTGAGTCCACACTAACGGGGAAAGCGTCGACATTGGAAGCTGTGCACTGTGGGCAGCTATCCCACAGTTCCCGGAGTCCCCGCTGCCCATTGGAATTCTGGGTGGAGCCACAAATGCCTTCTGGGTAAAAAAAATGTGTCCAGGGTGCTTTTGGGTAACTGTCGTCATCCGTCCATCACTCCCGCCCTCCCTCCCTGAAAGCGCCGGCGGGAAATCAGTTCGCGCACTTTTCTAGTCAGTGACAGCGCGGACGCCACAGCACTGCGAGCATGGAGCACACTGCGACCATCGCTGCAGTTGTGGCCGCTCTCAACGCCTCGCAGCTTATCATACCCTTTCCCTGAGGCAGATGCAGATAAGTCAGGCGAGGAGGCTACGTCACCGCGGTGATGGCCTGAAGTCTGAGAGTAGCACAGACCTCTCAGAAAGCAGGGGACCCAGCGCCGAGGACATCACGGTCGCAATGGGTCATGTTGATGCCGTGGAACGGCGATTCTGGGCACGGGAAACAAGCACTGAGTGGTGGGACCGCATAGTGCTGCAGGTCTGGGATGAATCCCAGTGGCTGCGAAACTTTCGCATGCGGAAGGGAACTTTCCTGGAACTTTGTGAGTTGCTGTCCCCTGCCCTGAAGCGCAATGACACCCGGATGCGAGTAGCCCTGACTGTCCAGAAGCGAGTGGCCATAGCCCTCTGGAAGCTTGCAACGCCAGACAGCTACCAGTCAGTCGCGAACCAGTTTGGGGTGGGCAAATCTACTGTGGGGGTTGTTGTGATGCAAGTAGCCAAGGCAATCGTTGATGTACTGCTGCCAAAGGTAGTGACCCTGGGAAACGTGGAGGCGATCATAGATGGCTTCGCAGCGATGGGATTCCCAAACTGCGGTGGGGCCATAGATGGAACTCACATCCCTATCCTGGCACCGGACCACCAGGCCAGCCAGTACATTAACAGAAAGGGCTACTTTTCCATGGTGCTGCAAGCACTGGTGGACCACAGGGGACGTTTTACAAACATCTACGTCGGATGGCCGGGCAAGGTTCATGACGCTCGTGTTTTCAGGAACTCTGGTCTGTTTAGACGGCTGCAGCAAGGTATTTACTTCCCGGACCACAAAATAACTGTTGGGGATGTGGAGATGCCTATAGTCATCCTCGGGGACCCAGCCTACCCGCTAATGCCCTGGCTCATGAAGCCCTATACTGGCGCCCTGGACAGTGAAAAAGAACTCTTCAACTACCGGCTGAGCAAGTGCAGAATGGTGGTGGAGTGTGCTTTTGGCCGTCTCAAGGGGAGATGGAGAAGCTTGCTGACTCGCTGTGATCTCAGCGAAACCAATATCCCCATTGTTATAGCAGCTTGCTGTGTGCTCCACAATCTCTGTGAGAGCAAGGGGGAGACCTTTATGGCGGGGTGGGAGGTTGAGGAAAATAGCCTGGCTTCTGATTACGCACAGCCAGACAGCCGGGCGATTAGAAGAGACCAGCGGGACGCGCTGTGCATCCGGGAGGCTTTGAAAGCTAGGTTCCTGAGTAAGCAGGGTAACCTGTGACTGTAAAGTTTGTGTACAGAGAAGCCGAACCTGCCCCCGTTTCTTTACCCAGTTAATGTTGACGATCCTCTCCAGTTACATACCCCCTTCTCCCCCCCTTCCAACACACGTTTAGAAATAAAATCAGTTCTACTTTGTTAATGAACACCGTTTTCTTTACTACTGTTTTCGCGGGAATTTTTTAAAACTGGGACGCGGATTGTGGTGCGGAGTGGGTGTAGTGTAGTGACGCAAAGAAAGCTTCTAAACTCAAGGATTGACAGGCTCCGCTGTGGTGGGCTGGTTCTTTCAACGGAGCCTGTCACCCCTCCTGATCGGGACTGTGTGTATGGGGGGGCTATGTGACTTTGTGGCAGGGGGAGGACGGTTACAGATCTCCTGCTGTGTGGCTCTGTGATCCTGCATAAGGACCGCCGCTTAAGATCTGTAACTGCCCTCCCCCGCCACAAAGTCACAGAGCAACCCACCCCCCACTACAGAACATGAAAACCACCTCCCAGACTGACCAGGGCAACTAGTCACTGCACTGTGTATGTGCCCTGCTGCTGTACCTGCCCCCGCCTATGTACCCTGCCAAAGGTGACTGTCCTGTCCAATTACCATCCCCCTTTCCCCCCCTCCTCCAAAAGAACATGATGGAAACATTAGTTAACAGAAACATATTTTTTATTATCAACTACACATGGAACTGGGAGGTGAAACTTGGACGGGGGCTTGTGTCAGGCGGGAAGGAAAGAACTTGTCAAATTTTGGGGAATGAGAGCCTTCTGCTACTAGAGCTCTCTGCAGGGGTGGAGTGAGAGTTGGCGTGGACTCTGCCGCCTCTCCTTCTGTGCACTTTGGGTGAGGGGGGTATGGGACTTGGTGGCGGGGGAGGGCGGTTAGAGATGGACTGCAGTGGGGCTCTGTCCTCCTGCAGAACATCCACAAGGCGCCGGAGCGTGTCCGTTTGCTCCCTCAGTAGTCCAAGCAGGGTTTGAGTCGCCTGCTGGTCTTCCTGCCGCCACCTCTCCTCCCGATCCATGTTTGCTTGCTGCATTTGGGACAAGTTCTCCCGCCACTGGGTCTGCTGTGCTGCCTGGGCTCGGGAGCAGGCCATAAGCTCTGAGAACATGTCCTCCCGTGTCCTCTTCTTCCTATGCCTAATCCTCGCTAGCCTCTGGGAGTGTGATGCCAGGCTAGGTTGTGAGACAGTCGCAGATGGGGCTGTGGGAATGGGAAAAAGGGAGTGAATTCCTCAGAAAGATAAATGTAGTTGTGAACAAAGAACATAGTCTTTCTCTGTGAACAAGACCATGCACAGCACCTATCACATGTGCACTCAGCACAAGGTCGAATTCTCGGCCTTCGCATTCAGTGCCTGGGGTCTTGCACAGCACATTTGAGAACCGTGTCAGGACAACGGAATTTCTGTTGCAGGCAGACATGGTAAGCCGTAGACTCGTGGCAGCTTAAAACTTTAATATTAGCAATGGCCTCATTTCACATTGAAATCAATGTCGGTCCCTGCTGCCAGCAATCCGGCAAGCAGGAACTCTGCTCCTGTCCCACACCCTCGCGGCTGTCCCCGGGAACGATCCCTTTCGGCTGCCCCTCTCCCGCCTCCACCGCGTGGCTGCAAACCAGCGGTTACAGTTCTGTAAAGGAACGGTAAAGCAGTCCCAACACTAACATTCCCCTACCTCATTCAAAGCAGGTCACCATGAGCGACATCACCCTCATGAGGATCTCTGACAGCGAGAAAGAGAGAATGCTCCGGGAAAGCCTCCAAAGACCAGGGCCGTATGCCGCCCTGCTGTGCAGAGCAATGATTCCCGAGTACTTGCTTGTCTCGTGGCGCGGCAACGTGTCGTACTACGGAGGACCCAATAAGGCCGCTCTCCCCAGGAACCTAATGCAACGGATTTCCAATTACCTCCAGGAGAGCTTCCTTGAGATGTCACAGGAGGATTTCTGCTCCATCCCCGGACATATAGACCGCATTTTACTCTAGCTGCTGTAGCAGTGACTAAACAGTAGAGCGGCTTGGGCAGGACAATCATGCAAAACTGGACATTGCTAGATTTTTTTTTCAATAGTTGCACTGCCCATGACTGAACCGTTAAGCGCCTAGGGCAAACTAATCATGAGAAACCCATTTTTTTAATTGTTAATATTCCTGTTCTGTTAAAAATAAATGTTTAGATGTTTACAACACTTACTGGCTGATCCTTCCCCAGATTCTGTGTCCGGGATAACGGCTGGGGACGGTTGGTAGGGGATCTCTGTAAGGGTGATGAAGAGATCCTGGCTGTCGGGGAAACCAGCGTTGTGAGTGCTGTCGACTGCCTCGTCCACCTCTTCTCCTTCCTCATCTTCCCCGTCCGCTAACATGTCCGAGGATCCGGCCGTGGACAATATCCCATCCTCAGAGTCCACGGTCACTGGTGGGGTAGTGGTGGCGGCCGCACCTAGGATGGAATGCAGTGCCTCGTAGAAACGGGATGTCTGGGGATGGGATCCGGAGCGTCCGTTTGCCTCTTTGGTCTTCTGGTAGCCTTGTCTCAGCTCCTTGATTTTCACGCGGCACTGCGTTGCATCCCGGCTGTATCCTCTCTCTGACATGTCTTTAGAGATCTTCTCGTAGATCTTTGCATTCCGTTTCTTGGAGCGCAGCTCGGAAAGCACGGACTCATCACCCCACACAGCGATGAGATCCAAGACTTCCCGATCAGTCCATGCTGGGGCCCTCTTTCTATTCTGAGATTGCACGGCCATCACTGCTGGAGAGCTCTGCATCATTGCCAGTGCTGCTGAGCTCGCCACAATGTCCAGACAGGAAATGAGATTCAAACTGGCCAGACAGGAAAAGGAATTCAAATTCAAATTTTCCCGGGGCTTTTCCTGTGTGGCTGTTCAGAGCATCCGAGCTCGTACTGCTGTCCAGAGCGTCAACAGAGTGGTGCACTGTGGGATAGCTCCCGGAGCTATTAGCGTCGATTTCCATCCACACCTAGCCTAATTCGACATGGCCATGTCGAATTTAGCGCTACTCCCCTCGTCGGGGAGGAGTACAGAAGTCGAATTAAAGAGACCTCTATATCGAACTAAATACCTTCGCGGTGTGGACGGGTGCAGGGTTAATTCGATGTAACGGCACTAACTTCGACATAAACGCCTAGTGTAGACCAGGCCTAAGTTTCATTTACTGTTTAAAACAGTTAACACACTTATCTCTGAGTCCTGTGTGAGGCTGCAAAGGTGAAACAGTCGCCCTGCATTTTTGTGCATGACAAAAGGAGTCTCTTTTCTGGCTCCAAATAGGCCCAATTGAGAGTCTTGTTGAGCGGAACAGTGTGAACATGGACCCACTGGCCCGAGGTCTCCATACGGGAGACGTGAAAGTGCAGCAGTCCCTATTGCAGGCACGGAAAAACGGTTGAATTCCACAGGCTGGGAGTGTGAATTCTATGGCTCCTACTCATTGGTTTCCCTCACACAGTCCAAGCAGAAAGGGGTGTATTACTCCCCTGCTGCCATTAGTTCAGGGAGTCAGGTTAGTTAGTTTCTCCAAAGATAACGTTTTCTGTTGTAAATAGTAAAATGAACTTGTTCTTTTCTACTGAGATACTCAAAATGCAACATGTCTACACTATCAAAGTAAAACTGCATGTATTTCTAATGATACTGTGATTACAAAGAACATGACACTTCCATGGTTAAACATCCAAACAGGGTACACTTGGTAATTACTTATGACAATAGCTTTTAAATATTTTCTACGTAAAAGTTCACACTGGAGGCTTAAAATGACTCTACGTTCAATAAATGTCTTTGACAAATGCACCAAAAGAACCCACCATGTTCTGATCCTGTATATCAGGTGCACAGAGCAAAACATCCTTTGATACAAATGGCCATTCTGTCTCTGATTGAGTCACGCAGCAGCAGCAGTTTAGGGCCACCACTGCAACAAATCATTGCATTTATAATTAATAGGATTAAACACTGCAATGTTTTATGTGCTGCTACTTTGCCATTTGCTGCTGAGCAAAGTGTAATGATAGTTTTTTAAAAGGATCCATTGAATGCTTCATTACAACTTAGCTTTGGTTAGGAAGCATTAAATATAAGCACATGTGAGAGGTGAGTGACATTTCACAATGTATGAAATACACTGTATAGACCAGCCTTGTGTGTTCTTTGTGTATAATTGTGAGATTGCCTGCTGAACCATACGTATACATTAGAAGTGGGAACCAGAAGATCTGAGTTCTACTCCTTCCTCTGTCACAGACTGGTAATGTGACTTTTGGAAAGTCAGATTTTTAAGAGACCCTGCCTAGCTGCCTCTTCTTATGGGAGCAGTTAGTAAAATCTTCCCACTTGGATGGCTATGTATCCAATATGCAGGAGCTGTCATGTACTTACCAACCCAAAGGTAATATCTTTTTATGGGTTCACATTGTATCTGCAAAAAAGAGGCTGCCTTTTGAAAATCTTGAGTGACATCCTAGCCTCACATTAGTCAATTAGAGTTTTGCCACTGATGTCAGTGTGGACAAGATTTTATTCTTGGGTACTAATCCTTCTGGGTCTCATTAGCCCTTAACTGTAAAATCCAGTTAACAATAATTCACAGAGTTTAAAAAGTCTTAATTCCTGGCTGTTTGTAAAGCCCTCAGAGATCCTGTGTTATAGAATTGCAAAGTATCTTTTCCAAGTCCCCACCTCTCTTAAGAGGTTGTGAAGTGCTCTAGTACCACATTTTAACCCAGAGGTGGCAATACTTCCATAGTGGATGAAGTTGTTACTGTTTGTAAAGTTCTTTGGGGCCTTTCACAAGGAAAGGTGCTATATCATTAGTTAACCCATCTCTAATCAGTTCACTGTTGTTGAGTTGTCAGAACTGCGCTTATGAGTTGGACAAAAGTTGGGAGGATATGAAAGGATAATTAATGGGCACAAATGTGAAAATTGGTGTTTATAAGGGGTCTGAATTTCCTTTGATAACTAGGGGCAAATTTTCAAAGGGACCTCAACCCAGCCTCTAATTTTGCACCTGCAAGTGTTGGGGCAACCAAAAGTCAGATTTGCATGTGCATTCATTGATTTCCACCCGCAAATGCCTTCTGCACTGGAAAGCAATGTTGGGCTGTGCCCTAAATCTTAAACCTGCACATTCTTCAAAATCTGACACCACAATTGAGCCAGTTAGCATGTGCCTTAGAGTCACAGCCATGCACTGGGGTGAGCAGAGATCTGCCCACCCGAGTAAGAGCCCTGGGGAGTGCTACCACAGAGTAATCTTTGAACTGTGCTCCTCCCTTCCCCCTCCTCCACTGTAAAAGGAATTAGGAGCAGAGCAGCCTGGTGAACCTGTTCCCTACCCACCCATGCACCACACAGCGCCCAGTGCAATCTGATCAGTTTAGAGCATATGTGTAGTGAGAATATTTTCCTATATTTTTTCCGCATATCCGTGATCTAGATGGGTCAAGTAACTCTGCTAAAGTTACCTTCACAGGATTTGCAGTAGAGTAAATGATTAGAGTAAATGATGGTCTGCCACGAGACAGAGGCACATGACTGAAGTGAATGAGTTTAAATGTTTGCTTTGCAAAGCTGTTCTCCAAGAGATGTGGAATATCTCAAGTAATTGTGCTGATGCTGTTAAAGTGACATGTATGTGATGCCCTCTGAGTCGCTGTGTGTTGTCACTTTTGACTGCTTGTTACTAGGCATAGCATTACAAAACAGCCTCTATACTCTGATCACAGCAATGAATATTTCCATAATTATTATTTCTGTTGCAGTAGCCCCTGAGGACTCCAGAAATGGATCAGGACCCCATTGTGCTAAGCACTGGACAAACAAATAACATAAGCCATCCCTGCCCCAGATTGCTCACAAGCTAAAACTTAGAACATGTATAATGAGGCATAAACCCACTAAAGGGGTGTGAAGAGAAGAGACGGTAACAAGACAGGTGCATTTCTTGAAATTATTAGTCCATAGTGATGTATAATCAGGGAACTGGCAATTTTCACAGTTGAGAAACAAATTCACAGCTTCCTGGAGTATAAGGCCAGAAGGGTGTACTACGTCCTCTAGTCTGACCTGTATATCACAAGCCATTAAATTTCACCCAGTTATCTCTGTATTGAGCCCAATAATTTGTTTGACTAAAACCTATCTTCCAGAAAGGCATCCAGGCTTGATTTGAAAACATCAAAAGGTAGTAAATCCACCACTCCCCTCAGTAGTTTGTTCCAATGGTTAATCACCTTCACTGTTAAAAAAATTGTCCTTAATTTCTAATTTGAATTTGTCTGATTTCAGCTTCTAGCCCAGGGGTCGGCAACCTTTCAGAAGTGGAGTGCCGAGTCTTCATTTATTCACTCTAATTTAAGGTTTTGCGTGCCAGTAATATATTTTAACGTTTTTAGAAAGTCTCTTTCTAGAAGTCTATAATATATAACTAAATTATTGTTGTATGTAAAGTAAATAAGGTTTTTAAAATGTTTAAGAAGCTTCATTTAAAACTAAATTAAAATTCAGAGGCCCCCGGACTGGTGGCCAGGACCCAGGCAGTGTGAGTGCCACTGAAAATCAACTTGCATGCCGCAGGTTGCCTACCCCAGTTCTAGCCCTTAGTTCTTGTTCGCCTTTCTCCACTGGATTAAAGAGCCCTTTAATGCCTACAGTCATCTCACCTCAGTCATCTTTTTGATACACTAAATAGATTGAGCTCTTTAAGTCTCTCACTGTAAGACATTTTCTTAAAATGTGGATACAAGAACTGTACACGGTATTCCAGCATTGGTCTCACCAGTGCCACATATAGAGGTAAAATCACCTTCCTAGTCACTATTCCCTTCCACACTTCCAAGGATAGCAATAGCCTTTTTTGCTACAGCTATACACTGGGAGCTCCTGTTGAATTGCTTGTCCACTATGAGCCCTAAATCCATTTCAGAGCAATTGATTTTCAGAATACAATACCCCATTCTGTAGGTGTGTCCGGCATTCCTTATTCCTAGGTAAATAATTTTGCGTTGACTATGAAAACACATTTTGTTTGACTGTTTTAGCTTACCAAGTGCTCCAGATCACTCTAGGACTGCCCTGTCCTCCTCGTTATTTACCTCTCCACCGATCATTGTGTCAAATGCAAATATGTATCAGCCATGATTTTTATATATGCTTCCAGATCATTGATGAAAGTGCTGAATAACATTGGGCCTAGTATCAATCCCTGCAGAATGTCATAGAAACACTCGCATTCAGTGATGAGTCCCTATTGACAACTGCTTTTTGAGATGATTTGGTTAGCCAGTTCTTAATGTAACAAGTGTGCTACTGATATTTGTATAGTGCTCATTTTTTAATCAGAATATCTTGCAGTACTTAGTCAAAGCTTTACCAAAGTCCAAGTATATTATATCTACGCAGTCATCTTTATCAACCAAACCTTAATCTCATCAAAGAAAGGAATAAGGTTTGTTTGAGACTTCCTTTCCATTTAAACATGTTGACTGACATTCAGTCATTTCCTTTAATTCTTTATTAATAGAATCCCATATCAACCTTTCCATTATTTTGCCCACGATTGATAACCAGCCTATAGTAATCAGGATCATCCCACTTGTACTTTTTGAATTTTGGCACACATTAGCAATCTGCTAGTCTTCTGGAATTTTTCTGGTATTCCAAGGTTTATTACAAGTTAAAATCAGCAGGCCAGAGATCTCTCTGCCAATTATTTTATTATCTGGGTGCAAGTTACCCAGGTAAATTTCTATGCCAAAGGAAAGAATGTTGGGGCAAGTGTCAAACTCTGTGATCACTAAACTTTATCCACAAAAACAATATTTTTAGTGTAGGAGGTTGTTTTTTTTCCCCAATAGGTTACAGCTACTAATGGGCTTAATCCTATAAACTAGTGGGTGCATCAGCAACTTGTAGGACTTCTATTAGTTTTTATTATTGTGGAAAGGCAAAGGAGTTTGTCTTGAATTTCATTCTGCAGTCAGTATGATCCGTGCTCTCACTGAACTCTCATAGAAGAGATTTTCCAAAGGCAGTGGTTGAGTTCCAGGTGCTGAAGTAGATCCAACTCCTGCTTTCATAAATCCCCCCCCCCCCCCCCAATGTTGATGCACATTGCAGGAATGATGGAATTATCTGCCATGGAAGTCACTGCATGAAGGGGAGAGGCATCCCTATGGGAGTTTCCCATTAAGAGCCTTGACTCTGGTCTGATATTTCATGGGGAGGCTGTGTAGCATCCACCATGTCAGGCATCCGTGATTGTTTAAAGGGTGGGCTGAACATTTTTAACTAACTGAATTTTTCAGGACTGCTGGTGTTATTTTCCACTATAGTATGTTGCAACAGTTGAGCCTGGAAGTTATAAATGAGTATGGATCACTGCAGCCAAATCAGCATCAAACAGGCGTATGCTCCCAGCTGCTCAGAGAAGAAAGTACTGCTCACAGCTGTTGTTGTTTGGGAGTGCAGGAAGACCCTGAGGCTGTGAACTGCAGTCCTGCTCTGCTGTAAATCTTCACTGAAGAGTGACCTTCATTTGTGTGTGAATGTTAAAACAAGAGTGGATTAGCAAAGTTCTAATGTATGTTTAAGCGCATTAAATTAAGGAGGAGACATAGTCTACAACAGTGGTTCTCAACCAGGGGTAAGTGTAGCCCTGGGGATACGCAGAGGTCTTCTGGGGATACGTCAACTCATCTAGATATTTACCTAGTTTTACAACTGGCTACACATAAAAAGCACTCACAAAGCCAGTACAAACTAAAATTTCATACAATGACTGTTGACTGCTCTATATAATATACACTGAAATGCAAGTACAATATTTATATTCTAATTTATTTATTTTATAATATGGTAAAAATGAGAATCAGCAATTTTTCAGTAATAGTGTGCTGTGACACTTTTGTATTTTTATGTCTGATTTTTTTAAGCAATTCGTTTTTAAGTGAGGTGAAACTTGGGGGTACTCAAGACAAATCAGACACCAGAAAGTGTACAGTAGTCTAGAAAGATTGAAAGCCATTGGCCTAGAAGCTATAACTGGGCAAGAGGACTTCCTGGTCCCAGGTACATATTGTTCATAGAATCATAGAACTGGAAGGGACCTCAAGAGGTCATCTAGTCCAGTCCACTGCACTCAAGGCAGGACTAAGTATGATCTAGCTAGACCATCCCTGACAGGTGTTTGCCCAACCTGCTCTTTAAAATCCCCAATGATGGAGATTCCACAAACTCCCTCGGCAATTTATTCCAGTGCTTAACCACTCTGACAGTTAAGAAGGTTTTCCTAATGTCCAACCTAAACCACCCTTGCTCCACTTTAAACCCATTGCTTCTTGTCTTATCCTCAGAGGTTAAGAAGAACAATTTTCCTCCCTCCTCCTTGAAATAAATGTATTGTTTGTTATGTTTTGTAATAAATGTATTGTTATGTATTTGAAAACTGTTATGTCCCCTCTGAGTCTTCTCTTCTCCAGACTAAACAAACCCAATTTGTTCAATCTTCCCTCATAGGTCATGTTTTCTAGACCTTTAATCATTTTTGTTGCTCTTCTCTGGACTCTTTCCAATTTGTCCACATCTTTCCTGAAATGTGGCACCCAGAACTGGACACAGTACTCCAGTTGAGGCCTAATCAGCGCCGAATAGAGCGGAAGAATTACTTCTTGTGTCTTGCTTACAATAATCCTGCTAATACATCCCAGAATGATGATATTTGTTTTTGGTTTTTTTGCAACAGCATTACACTGTTGACTCATATTTAGCTTGTGATCTACTATGATTTCCAGATCCCTTTCCGCAGTACTCCTTCTTAGGCAGTCATTTCCCATTTTGTATGTGTGCAACTAATTGTTCCTTGCTAAGTGGAGTACTTCGCATTTGACTTTATTGAATTTCATCCTATTTACTTCAAACCATTTCTCCAATTTGTCCAGATCATTTTGAATTTTAATCCTATCCTCTAAAGCACTTGCAACCCCTCCCAGCTTGGTATCGTCCGAAAACTTTAAGTGTACTCTTTATGCCATTATCTAAATAATTGATGAAGATATTAAACAGAACCGGACCCAGAACCGATCTCTGCGGCACCCCACTCATTATGCCCTTCTAGCATGACTGTGAACCACTGATAACTACTCTCTGGGAATGATTTTCCAACCAGTTATGCATCCACCTTATAGTAGCTCCATCTACATTGCATTTCCCTAGTGTTTTTATGAGAAGGTCATTCGAGACAGTATCAAAAGCCTTATAAAATCAACATATATCACATCTACCGCTTCCCCCCCCACCACCACCCACAAGGCTTGTTACCCTGTCAAAGAAAGCTATCAAGTTGGTTTGACAGGATTTGTTTTTGACAAATCCATACTGACTGTTATCACCTTATTATCTTCTAAGTGTTTGCAAATCGATCGCTTAATTATTTGCTCCATTATCTTTCTGGGTACAGAAGTTAAGCTGACTGGTCTGTAATTCCTCAGGTTGTCCTTACTGTATTTCCCTTTTTATAGATGGGCACTAAAGTCTTCTGGATTGTCTCCCGTCTTCCATGACGTTTCAAAGATAATTGCTAATGGCTCAGATAGCTCCTCAGTCAGTTTGAGTATTCAAGGATGCATTTCATCAGGCCCTGGTGCTTTGAAGACATCTAACTTGTCTAAGTAATTTTACTTGTTCTTTCCCTATTTTAGACTCTGACAACATGTCACTAATGGCCAGGAACCACCCAGCACTGGGGTCGTCATTGCTAGAGAGAGAATGCTAGATGATCAAGTTGCTTGAATCATCTCCCCACATTCCATTCACTTTACAAATATGTATACATAAATGCTCATCCACCTTATGTGAAACTGGGTGAGTGTTTCCCAAAGTGATTTAGTTCAAATAGCATTACAAGGGGAAGCTGCAAACTGCCACAACACTACTGAGACTATTCTATTTTTCACTGCCAACAAGCAGATCAGTAGCCAAGAAGGTTCCCTAGAAAAACTGTTGTGCCTGCTAGTTGAAAGGAGGTGTAACGAAGAAAGAATTGGAGGAATTCTGGCCTCTATCCATTCCATTCTATCAAGAAGGTTCAGTCATTTACATTTCCTTGTCTTCCACCTCACTCCAGCTGTTTCACAATTCTATTACTGGACCCGCCTTGGATGTCTCACTGACAGAAAGAATAATACCTCACTCTCACTGCACAACCAGCAAGAAATCCTCCAGTCTTCAGTAGAAAATGAGTCAGAGAAAGAGAACAGGGCAGAGAGAGAAGAAACATGAAGCTGTAGCAGGGCAGGCAAATGCAGATTTCTTACAGTAGCAGGGCTTATCTGAACACCAGTAAAACCATGTCAAGGGATCTGGTTCCCACACAGTTCAAATCTGAAGTACACACTGGATCTCTTTGGATTATCCAAAGCTTCAACATCAGCACCATTTGGAAATACAACTAAGGACCTGTCCTCACTACAAAATAGAATAGCTTGGTAACTGGAGCCTGCTCTACACCTAAAAGTTAGATCAACCTAGCTATGTTGCTCAGGCCTGTGAAAAATTTCAAACCCTGTGTGTTATAGTTAAGTCATCCTAAGCCCCCAGTGTAGACGCAACGAGGTTGATGGTGGATTACTTACATTGATGGAAAACCCCCTTTCAATGATGTAGAAAGCTGTTTACATGACAGTGCTACAGCTGCAGCACCATAGCTGTGCCAATGCAGCCACGGTAGGGTGACATACTCTAGTCACCTACAGGCCTCTGCTTGTAGTGTAGAGGGGCTGATGGAGTTCTAGAGTGTGTGTGCAAGGATTGCAGGATCAGACCCAATGGGGCATTTCTTTTGCTGATGATTAACTGGTTTTATTCTTTCTGTGACTTCAGTTACAAAATAAATAAACCTGAGTAGGCAAGTGGTCTGTCTGTTTTGGAAAGCACTGAGTCTGAGCCCTAGTCTACACTTACCCGGTAGTTCGGCGGCGAGCAATCGAACTTCTGGGTTCGACTTATCGCGTCTTGTCTGGACGCGATAAGTCGAACCCGGAAGTGCACGCCGTCGACTGCGGTACTCCAGCTCGGCGAGAGGAGTACCGCGGAGTCGACGGGGGAGCCTGCCTGCCGAGTGTGGACCAAGGTAAGTTCGAACTAAGGTACTTCGAACTTCAGCTACGTTATTCACGTAGCTGAAGTTGCGTACCTTAGTTCGAATTAGGGGGTTAGTGTAGACCTGGCCTGAGGAATTAAGATTATGAGCTGTTTGGGGTATACCCTGAAATAGCGTCATTAAAAGATTAAAGATCCTGCCAGAAATGTTCACCAAAACAAGCGGAGTTTCTGTTCAGTATTTGACCAACAATCAAATCATGCCCTGGATTAAGCAAGAATTGGTGCCAGACTGCAGAAACAGCTCAGTTTCCTAATCAAATATACACAAACTTTGGTAACATAGAGCTGCTCAATTTTTTTTTTTTTTTTAATACAAAAGTGTTCATGGTATTGTTCAAAATGTTTGGATTTTTCATTGAAATGGAACACTTTGGTTTTGATTCAATCTGGAAAATTTGTTACAATTCGATTAGAACAAAAACTAAAAATTCTCATTCCGCTGATACAAAAATAAGAGATTTCTGCAAGGGAAACTTTTGGGCTATTTTCTCCTCTTTACTTTCTATGATGGGTTTTCTCATTGGGGAGGTGATTTTTCCCCTCTAATTTTACTAAGCTCTAGATATCCAAAGTGCCTGTTAGCTATTGTGTTTTCCTTTGATTTGACGAAAGTTTAGTTCTCCTCTGGGATCCCCTCTGGGTTTTATCTTTGTTATTTCACAATTTACTAGTAAACAAATGTACTACTGTACGTTTTGTACATATGATGAACACTGAGTTTTGTTAGTCTATTTATTAAATCTCTATTGGGACAAGAGTGCCCATTTTTGTGTGTGTATCTGCTAATTAGTGAAGTTCCACAGTAAGTATTGTATAAACCTGACTATATGGAAAAGTGGATCTCATTTAATTTGGCAAATGCTGTTTCTTTTTCCTTAGCTTCCTTTATCATAGCTGGCCTGACATGTCCTCTACCCCTCTCCTTCCAGGATTTTATGGTGACTGTAACACACACACACACACACACACACACACACACACCTTTTTGTAGAAGTATCTGGTGTCTGCCACCTGAGGGCATTACATAAGTCTGTGGACTTCTCCAGACAATTACACCAGTGCAAACCCGTAATGTAGACACACTATACATTTGCAGATTTCCCTAATCTAGACAAGCTCTGTCATGATTATCCTTGATTTGCTCTGACTGTCCTATTATTTGCTAGGTTGGGTGTGATGATAGATTCTCACGGTGATGTTGATGTATGAGGATTTAGCAAACACTATAAATGAACATGTATATGCAAGGTCAAACCAATACAAGAACTGTAAACCCTGTTACATGTGGGACAAGATTGGCCATGACCATTGCAGGCTGCTGTGTCCTTGCTTTGCACTGTTCATGTTTTTCACATAAGATGTTAATATGCCTTGTATCAAAACAGTTGACAGTAACATGACAAATGTGCCACCATCATGCTCTGTCATGGACTGTTCCTTCCCAGTTTCTGGGGTCAACTTGATATCCTTTCAAGTTTTTCTTCAGTATGTCTTTGTATCATTTGTACTGGGCAATATGAGAACAGGTGCCTTGCTTTAGCTGACCATAAAATATGGGTATTTGGGGTATTCAAGTCAGCCATATGAACAAGATGCCAGATCAATGCAGTTGCACTTTTATGAGCATGTTTTGAATGCCAGACATTTGACAATGATTAAGGATTTCAATATTGGGAATTTTGTCCCACCATCTGAGCTGCAAATAGACTGGAGACAGAGCATATGGAACTGATCATTTCCTAATGTGGTGGTGATATTTTGTCCACATCTACAACCATACAGAAGTGTTGTAAGCATGACTGTCTGATAGACATTTAGCATAGTGCTTATTTGACGCCCGTATCATTGCATAGGCAGTGTAACAGCATTCCAAGTGCAGAGCTGGTGTTGACTGTGTGATAGGTAACCTCATCATCAGTTGTGGCATTCTGTGACAGCATACTCACTAGGTAGCAAAACTTCTCCATGGACCTAAGAAAACATTGTTGACCTTCTTGAGTAGACATGCAAATCCCTGGCACAGGTTGATACAGTATTTCAGTTTTCTTTAGGTTGATTGTAAAATCAGAATGATTAACTGCACGAGTGAAATGATCAGTTAAAAATTGAATGTCCTCAATCAGTGCACAGTCATCTGCAAATAAAAGCTACTTTGTGAGTAAATCTGCCACTTTTGTGTCATCATGGAAGCGTTGCAGATTGAACAGCTTCCCATCAGTGCAGAACTGGATGAATACTCCTGTCATTGTCATGAATTGCAGCTGTAAGCATTGCCAAAAAAAGGATGGAAAAGAGTGTGGGAGCCAGCACACAACCTTCATTTGTGCCACTGGTGACCAGAAAAAGGTTCTGTATCTCACCATTTCTCACCACTCTGGCCATTGTCCTATCATGGATAAATAAATCTTGCAGGGCATCCAAAGGTAAACAAAAGTTTGCAGAGTCTCACAAAGAGTCAAAAGCTTTAGTAAGTCAACGAATACCACATAAAGACCACAGTTTTTGCTTGCAGCACTTTTCCTGAATCTGATAGACCATGAAGCTCATGTCTATAGGGCCGTCTCCTGACCAAAATCCACACTGAGACTTGGGGAGAATGATTTCCACAAGACTGGTGTTAAATCTATTCTATTTTCCCAGCGACACACAGTAGGGAAATGCCACAGTGATTATCATAGTGTGTTCTCTCACCCTTATGTTTACAGAGTGGACAACACTGGCATCCTTGAAATCCTGTGGCATCAACTCTAGCTCCCAGATAATGCAGAAGAGCCTTGCAGTGTGATAGCCATGTGCTTTTCTCTGCTGGAATGCCATCCGGACCTGGTGCTTTCCCTCCCTTGTGACACCTACTTGATTGCTGGGCGTGATACTAGGTTAACAACAGACTGCCCTGGCCTCCTAGACTTCTGTTGACTCATGTTTAATTGCAAGGATGTCCTTCCTCTTGTGAATGTTTGAATCAATATTGAATCAAATTGACCTGCATGAGTAGTTGTTTTCAAAATCATGTTACTGTTAAAATGGTCCATGTAGTTGTACTTTACCTAGTGGCAGTCCATGTTCAATTTCTCATCATGTTCTCACTCTGTTGGCAGTAATGGCTAGTAACAACACTGACCTTGCTCTCTGGCTGGTAAAGGAGTGGTGGTGGCTATCCGGATCCCAGGGACTATTCTGCTGTCCTGCTGAAGCAGGAGGGATGGTGGCCACAACACAGCATCTCGGAGGTGGGCATGTAAAATAGTTTAAGGGACACCAGGAAAACTCCCTAAAAAAATGAATACAAAATATAAAAAAATAGAAAACGGGGTGAAAACATTGAGGGGAAAAATCAGTAAATGTGTTTCTCTATTTTGCAGAACAGTTTATACAACTATTACTGGTACCTAAAGAAGCACTATACTGATACTGAGGATAAATCAAAGGTTAAACAGGGTGCTGGTATGAGGTCTTGCAAGAAAACTGATTCCATGAGCTGTCTGGTATCTGATTGTCTCCACCCCAGAGCTGAAAATAGCCCTTCCTTCCAGTTTCTTAATCCAATCTGGAACCAAACCTGTAGGAGCAGATACAGATCAGGGGAGTCAAATCTAAACCGCTCCATCTCTATCCCCTGACCTTCAAATAGGTTTGGGACCCATCACTAGCCTATTTCACTCTGATGGTAACCAAAGTGCTGTTGGGAGGGGTGGAGGGGAGGATGGTTGGGTGGTGAAATACCCAAATTAGCTCTAGAGAAGTGAGAACCTCAATTCTGTACAATTCAAAATGCCCATATCCAGGTAGGATGTCTATTTCTTTACCCTCATTACAACACCCTTTTTTAGGAGACAAAAATTTGAAATGTTTGTCAAGTTGACTACTGTTTAGTAGGGAATCTAATATAGCTGAGAAATAAGATTAATCAGATTTATACCCCCAGATGATGTTCCAACAGGGATTCCTAGAGAACCCTGTTCCATGATGCACTGAGTGATCTCAATTTCCATTGACGATAATAGATGAGGGCAGCTCAGCACCTCCAATTGTGAGAGGGACTGCTTGGGGAGAAACAGCCAACACAGATAACTTGGCAAGAGGAGTTGCCAATATTATTGCCATTTCTTTCCAACAAGTGTACGCCTGGTGTTGGGCTTTACATAAATTCTGTGCACTGTAGGGATTACTGGCAAAAAGATGGAGTAAGCAAGATTACACAAAAGCGAGATGAATTCGTTTGACAGCCACCATAACTGTGCAGTCATGGGCAGAGAGGTTGCTGCCACCTGACAGGATTTCAGCTGCCATAGCCCATGTTTTTCAGTCTGGAGATGGTTGGCAGTTGAACATCAGATTTGACCTATTCAGACATTTCTTTCTTGCAGAGAGGTGTATTTGTAGAACTCAATTCAGCAGCGCTGATTGGATGACGACAAATCTGTTTCATGGCAATTTCTGAGGTTTCGACATTTGTTTTTGTTCTGCATTAGAATGAAAACAGAACCTTAGGAATGTTTTTGGTAGACTGGAATTGTGTGGGAAGTGTGGGTGTTTGTTTTCTACAGCCAGGTCCTTAGGGCATTGGCTTGGGACATGGGAGACGGAAGTTCAAGTCCCTGCTCTGCACCAGAGTAGAGTTTTTCCTCCCAGGCCAAGGCCCTAAACACCAGGCTCTAAAAAGTGTGAGTAGGTCAGCTTCCTCTTCTGTACAATGAGATAGGGAAGGGATATTGTGAGACTGAATGTAATTAATGTTTGTAAAGCTTATTGAGGTCTTAGAATGGCAGGTATCGCATTACTGCCATTATCATTTACTATCATAATTCTGCTTCTTCCTCTGCATTGAATTCAAAGTGCTGTATGGATGTGTAGCTTCACCTAGAGTCCTACAGCATTGTGGAAAAGATGCGCGGAAACTGTACAGTGTGTAACACTATAAGGGCCTGGCCTCTAGGAGCTACTGCAATAAAAGTAACAATGAGAGAGAGGCCACCATGAGATTTGGATGGGACAATTTACAGAGCGACAAGGGAATAAAAAGAAGAGAATTGGTGCTATTTGCCTTATTAAATATTTCTAGGAATGACTTATATAGGACCTAGACAGTTGTATCTCTTTAAAACTACTCTGATCTGAGACATTCTTCCTACCAGATGTTTCTAGGCTAACACCATTTGAATGTATTGCTTTGTTTCCAGCTGGTGAAGAAAAGAGCCTAATTTTGCTGATTATTCAGCAGCTGTGCAGGTACTGCTTTTTAACCAATGTAAAGAGCAAACCATAAAAATCCAACCCCCTTTACAAACCAAGGACCCAATCCTGCATTTCTTGCACACCGAACATGCCAATTGTCTTCATGACTATTCTCTGGAATGCTTACATAGATTTCTTTCCTGAAAATCACAGAATTAAAAAATATATTAATTCTGATCATTCTGTAACTGAACTGGAAAATGCTTTATCCAGTACAACTACTAAGATTCTTAATTAAAAGGACATTTTCCAGTCCCAATCCTCACCCTCAGAGCTCTAAGCCAACAGAATTTAATTGAGGTTAAATTTATGTGTCCTTATGCCAGAAGCAACAAACACAGGGAGTGCCATGCCAGAACAGGTCCATGCAGAGATCTATCTTCTAAGCAGGATGAGATGAGGAAGCAAGTGTGTTACACCAGTGCTTTGAGACCTACACTGGTTCTCCAGTTCAAGTTTCTGGTGCTGATCTACAGGACAGAATGATGCGATCTCAGACACAGCCTTTCCCTCTGTAATTCATCACAAGAAGCTACTGTGATCATGTACTTTTACATCTAGCAGCCCTCTGGCAGAGGGATGAGCTTTTCACTAGCAGCCCTAAGTCTCTGGAACATCCTCCCAAAGGAGATCAGAAAGAGTCCTACCCACCCCATTTTCAGGTTATGCTACAAGACCTCAGTAAAGCATCCACAAAGAACCAGAGCAAAAGAGAACTTGGCAGTGTGCCCACTAATCAGTAGCTAAAACAAAGGCTGGGGATCAAGCTGTTCAGATACCACTCGTTTGCTCTTGTACAGCAATTAAATACCAGGTACAGGCACATTAGGTATCATCTCAGCTGGAGAGACAGACTGAGCTCTGTTTATGGTGAACTTTTTTTGACATGACACACTTGATTATTGGAAGAAACTACAGTACCTCACCTTTTCCTCCAGCAATAGGAAATGAGTGGATGAATTTTTGTGTAATGATAATTATACATTCATGATGCATTCTCCTCGTGGCTTTAGTTACTAATATGACTATATTGTTCTTGCACTGTCTGTTGCCAAGGCTTCTGAAGTAAGAATGTGTGTGTGTATTGCTCACTTGTACAACACATGAAGTCATCTCAACTTTAAATGTTCATAATATAGCAAATGTAATAATACAAAAAGAGGGAAAGTGATTTAACGTTTACTTCTAGGTACTTGGACTCTGCCATGCATGGTAAAATCAACAACAGAGGGCTTTTCTGCTATTTTATACCCCCTAGAAGTCATTGGAGGTAGAGAGAACCAACCAGAATTTGAAGTCAAAGCACCCAGGAAGTGAGCTGCTGGGTAACTATTTATTCCTATACAAATACTGTCTCTTAAGCAGAATCCTTCTCAAAAGGAGCAATCTGGTTATTTAGTTTATCCCACCTTGTATGGGGTCTAGAAAGTATAACATCCTGGACAGTTTTAGATTAGATGATCATGGGGTGATCGGGACAGGGGTGGGGGTTATATGTGCCTATATAAGAAAAAGCCCCAAAAATTGGGACTATCCCTATAAAATTGGGACATATGTTCACCCCTGAGTTACTACTCAGTTCACCAGTGGAAGTTGCACCAACAGTTCACCACAAGTCTTCACTTTAGTTCTCCCTTTTTAAAGCATCTCTGGGCACACTAGAACCCCTGTCTAGTCAGATGCAACAGGAAAGCACTATCCGTGTAGAGGAGGGGATTGGTGTGGCTGTGCTGTGGGGAAAGGCAGCTATGTGGTATGTTCTCCACCTACCATAGACCTGTTCAGCCCCTCCATTAATTCTACACAGCACCTGGGTTCTATGGAGCTGGAGAAAGGTTGTGTGGCCTGTGATGAAGTGGGAATGTTCTTAATGTTTTCTCTGAATACTGTGTGGGTGCCTCAGTTTCCCCTATGCATTTCTCAGGTGTCTAGGGGTGTGTGATTGTTGCAGAGCCCTAGGGGGCCAGTGTGAGCCTGTCTGCATAGAGAATGGCTGACACCCTGTCTCCTGGCAACTGATGGCCTGAGCCCCTCCCCTGCAAATTTGCCAACTAAAGGTGTTGAAGAACAAAGATCAGGTGACGACCTGATCCAGGAAAGAGACAAAGGGAGAGGAGGGGCTGGAGAGTTTTCAGTTTGGAGCTGGCTGGGAAAATGGAGGGGAGGCCAGACAGACCTCCTGTACCTGCAAGACCTGTCTTGAACTGTGTTCCTGTCGTCTAAATAAACCTTCTGTTTTACTGGCTGGCTCAGAGTCACGGTGAATTGCAGGAAGCCAGGGGTGCAGGGCCTTGTCTCCCCCAAACTCCATGACATGGCCCAGGACAATGCTGTATTGGTGAGTAGCCTCTCTGTACAGCATGTTCCCAAGGAAAAGGATCAGAACTGTTGGTGCAACTTCCACTGGTGAACTGAGTAGTAACTCCTTCTCCAGGCTGGCCACACTCCCAGAATGGAGTATTGGTGAGTGCCAGGCAGGGTCCCTCCATTGGCTGCTCTGGATCTATATAGATGATGATGTCAATGCTGAGGGGAAGCCAAGAACAGCACAAAGGCAACTGGGAACCCCAAGTACAATGTGAAATTTGAAGGGTTTTTTCTATGCATCTTAGGCTAAATCCCCCACCCCCTACTCACACATCCACTGGCCCACCCCTCCCCTGGGAATGTTGTGATGTACAGGTGACTCTACAACAACCCTACAACTTCATGGGTCTGTATGGCACTACACACGGAAGGGACTATATGGCTCTGTTATAGGATTAATTCACTCATAAGCTTCCCACGGGAGAAGGGGAAACAAACCCTCTAACCCACTCTAATGTCCTCTATCTACTACTAATGAACTACACAGGCCTGCTGCATCTTTTGAATTTCACTGTTTATGTATTGACTACATTTCTTGAGTACCTCAAATTCTCATTATCCTTAGGGATCACATGCTTAGTGAAACTCTGGTATTTTCTGGTTAATGTGGTTTCCAGAAAGAGCCTACAGTTACTATGAATTGCAAGCTCCAGCTAAGGTGAATGACAAAATATTTAGTTACCACTGCAATTACAGCCAACTGGCTGAAAAAAATGATGGTAGATTATATTCTCTAATAAAATTTAAATGACTAAGTTACGGGGATCAAGTGACCAGTCTCCAACCATTCTTTGTAAAGCAAAGGTCAGAGAAGGACACCCACCACACCCCACACCCAGAACTGAAATTCATTCACAACTTAAAGCACCTGTGATGTTGTTTAAGAAAAACTGCTATGGACTCGGCAAGACAATGGAACCTATCAGAATTTGAAAGAATCTGAAGAATGCAACAATCTGAATACAGAGAGTTCTTAAGTTCTCATGCTCTCAAATGGGAGGTGACAGCTACCTCATAGAAATCAATGTTTTTGATTTCTACAATGGGAAAGGAGAAATTTCTGTCTATGAAGGGAGATGTATTTCTTGTATTTCCTTCATTATTTGTAAATAAAAGAAAAAGATAAAACAATACTTTTGCACAGGGCTTGGAGTGTATATTTCCAATGGGTTTGCCAATACTTGCATTTTTTCATGTTACTTAGGGGGAATAAAATAGCTTCAATCCGTGATGGGTGTATAATGTAGTATGTTTTTTTAAAAAATCCATTATTTTTAATTGTAAGCTTAGGCATGTACTCAAGTTTACTTTAGGTATGCAGAGCCCCCAATGCATGCGCACGCGGTGAGTTTGCATGTACCTACATTAGAGTACATGCACAGGTATGTGGTTGCCTAGACCCCAACTGGCATCCACTTATTGAGGTGTTTGTGCACCTATGCTAGGTGTCTTTCACCTTTTGCTTTGCAAAGACTGTTTGCAGCTGTTGAGGTAGGTGCTGTTCAAATACGTAAGAAGACAGTCCCTATCCTGAGTGGGTGGGGGGAAATAAGAAATAAAGAGATCCCTACAGCTTAGGAAAAAAATAAAGATAAACTAGAGGAGTAGTTTAAGCTTTTAAATAAGGAACATTGCATATTCTCCCAGGCTTCTGGAAAGGTGTCTCTGCATCTGAGTATCTCTCTTTTAAAAATCCATATTGAAGACCAATATTTGTTCACCCTGCTTAAAGCTAGTTCAGTGGTTGCGTACAGTACAAACTCAATGGCAGAACATGTGTATTAGTTAAGTGAATGAGTCATCCAACAAGGCTGTGTAAAGATTTCTTACACTGCACTTATAAAACTGTCCCAGCTATTTTAGAACATTCGTATGAGAAAAATGATTTAAGGCAGTAGATCAGAGACTGAAATGAGAAGCCCATACATTAAGGACTGCCCTGGGAAGCAAAGATCTGCTAGGAGCAGTCTATCATACTACATTTTTTTCTTTTTTTTTTTTTGAACTGGCCAAGAAAGGAAGCAGCATATACTTTTTCATTAATTAAATGTTTAAAGGAGACAGCAGCATAGTTCATTGTCTGAGCACAGGGCTGGGAGCACGGATCACCTGAGTTCCACTAGTGCTGACTTACTGTGGGTGGGCAAGTCTGCATCAGTTTGTCCATCTGTAAAATGTAGAAAACAACATACCTGCCACTCAACATTCTTGTAAGGATTATTTCTTGAGCACCAATACTGTGCTTGGAGCTATACAGGACATATAAGAAGACACAGTCCCTGTCCCAAGGAAGTTACACGGCAGAATAGACATAGATAAGACAGCTCTGACTTGTCTATCAGGTTCCAAAAGGAGTTTGAGACTTTCAGAGGTCATCTTTGTGGCTTTAGTGTTTGTAATGTGGTATGAAGTGCTGCATGAGTTTATTGTAATTATGATTGCCACATTAAAGAGAAAAGAGAGCAAGTCAATACTGTGGGGTATACAGCTATGTAAACTTTCATTTGCTACAATTCAGTTTTATGTGTACTACTCCTTTAAGGGGAAGTTGTTTCCCAGCCAGCCTGCTGGGAGGCAGTGCTGCAAGCCAGTTCAGTATGGCTGCTACAGTGTACACCCTATCTCAGGGGTGTGCGTTCTCTCACTCAAAGGGAGGCTTAGATTTGTTGTTTTCTTTAATCTGAAATAAAAGCCACCCATGCTAAAAGGGCAGGTGTTGCAATTTGCTATGGAAGGTATAACAAATATCAGAGCCACAGCTAGTTGTTGCAACCAGGTTTATTTCAACATGACCATCGCACCACTTCTCATTGATTTAGACGTCGCTATTTTACACTCTTGGGAGAGCCCTGTCAACACAGCTGCATTTGGATAGTGAGAGACTCAGCTTCATTTTGTCCCCTACTCACCCCAGGTGGCTCTATCTGTCTGTACTACTTACCTATAGGGTATTCTACACTGCAGCTGGGACCGTGCTTCCCAACATGGGGAGACAGACACATGCTAGCTCTGCTTTAGCTAGGGTGCTAAAAATAGCAGCATGGGGGCAGCTCAGCTGCCTGAGTACTTAAAGGGGGTGGGGGGTGCTGAAGTGGCTAGAAAGAGTTTCTATGCTGCAACGCAGGCCTGTGCTAGTCCTGGCTACACTGCTATTTTTAGTGCATTAGCTGGAGCAGAACTAGTGCGTGTCTGTCAACCTGTGCTGGGAAGCACACACCCAGTTGCAGTATCGATATATCCTTCGGGACTCAGAAGGGACAGATTCAAATGCAGACCTGCCCCAACACAGGCTGCCCTAGCTTGAACCTCTACATCTATTACCCCTATAAGTCGTTGCAGGAGTGCAAAACCACCAGGACACCGATCTCTTCTAGTCGTGCCCCTTTCTACCACCACTCCATCTTCTCTGCCACAGCCAGACACTATCCCTGTACCCTAGGGCTGGTGCGGAAGTGGTGCAGACCTGGTGGAGCTGGCTCTGTTGTGCTGGGAGTATTCTCCATGAAAGGATTTAGATCTGTCCTAATGTCCCTTTGCACCAGCCTAGACCTGGGACTCCAATCAGTCAGGCCCAGAATCCCTGGCAGACAGGAGCACACAACAAAATAAAAAGTTATGATCTAGTTACAGGAAGATGGCCTGTGTCAGCCTAAAACCATTGACAACACTTGGTCAGTTGCCATAGTTGCTAGCCAAAGATAAAATATGTCATGTGTAGACACAAACCATGTTTAGCGTCAACTCCCATTGATTTTGCTAAATACCTTTGAGGATCTTGGCCTCTGTCTCCTGTTCAGCAAAGTACTTAAGCACCTGCACAAGTGCTTTGCTCAATAGGAATGGACTTAGACATATGCTGTTTCCAGCTACAAGAAGTGGAATCTAAAAATAGGCCAGGCTTTCAAAGGAGAGGGATGAGATGCCTTCCTTTGTCCAGCCCTCTAGGTGCCACCAAGCACCCTTCCACCCCAACTTCAGTTATAGAGGAGTTTGGCAGTAGATCATCATTTTATGCTTTGTAATGTCATTTTAATCATTCCATGCTATTGACAGCGCCTCCATATAGGGGAAACAACCCAAAAAAAAAACAGGAGAGGTGGAGATGGTGGTGTTATTTAGTAATAGAACCAAGACATTTATGCCAGACTGACAAAAGAGCTGCAGACACGGAGGGGCAGAGACTGTATGAATAAGGGCCCAAAGACAAATGAAACAACAGTGAGTAAGCTCCAAAATCTGCACAATAAAGGAGTACTGGGAAGACAAACTGCTCTGTTTCCTGGCCCCAGTCATCTGACATGGGCGTGTATGTAATTTTGTATAGGCAGCACGAATGGCTCCTCTTCTCTGCTGTGAAGAAGAGTGTATAGCAGCCCATAGGAACTGTGGGTGGAATAGCCCAACCCCTTATTATTTTGCCCACCAATTAGGCCTAATGCCCAACCTACTGATTTTGGCTCATTAAGTTCCTGCTCTTCATCTCCCGTTTTTAACAAGCTAAATTACAACACTGTCCTTGAATCTTATCAATTTGGCCTTTCTATTTAGACTAATCATTATTCTGTCTTCCTTTCATATCTTTTCTCATCAATATTTGTTATTCTAGGTTATTTGTAACATCTTATGAACTTTTATATACTTTTTACAGTTGAACTCACACTTTGGGTAAATGTATAGGTCCAATTGTCACAACAGAGCTGAGCCTTAGGCTATGGCTACACTGGTGCTTTACAGTGCTGCAACTTTCTCACTCAGGGGTGTGAAAAAACGCCCCCCTGAGCGCAGCAAGTTACAGCGCTGTAAAGCACCAGTGTAAACAGTGCCCCAGCTAATCCCCTCGTGGAGGTGGAGTACCTGCAGCGCTGGGAGAGCTCTCTCCTAGCGCTGGCGCGCGACCACACTCACATTTCAAAGTGCTGCTGGAGCCCTCCCAGCAGCACTTTGAAGTTTCTAGTGTAGCCACGGCCTTAGAATGTAAACTCATTATGGCAGGAATTTGTCTGCTTACAGGTCTGTAAAATGCCTGGCACAATCGTGAGCACAAAGTAAGAAATAATCCTATATAATAAATGTATGGACTAATAGAAAAATAAAAATATTGTAAGTGACATTTTGTTATCTGATTAGCATGAGCCCTGCAAGAGTGGATCCTCAAGTAACTTTTCTTCTCCTCTTTGTGGTTTGAATCTGCGGTACTTACTTAGGCAAAACTCCCTTTAAGCCAATTAAAGCTTTTCCTGGGTACAGACAGAAAGATCAGGCCTTGTGTGTGCTTAATCCAAATTCCCTTCAGATCTCTGTTTAATTTTCTCTTGTGTCAGTAACATAGTAAAAAGGGAGTAATTATCTGCTGTGCTGAGTTCCTGCATGGGGAAAAAAGCACTAGTACTCTGTTTACGGGAAATCACTGCTTTGTGGTCTTTTCTGCTGTAAAGCAATTTACCAAGAAGAAAAGCAGCGTGTCCTGGAAGACACTCACGTAAGCAATTTCAAAAAAGCTGTGACTGAGGTGAGGTAATGCATAGTTGTAATGCAGCTGCTCTCCTAATGAGTGGGAGGGATGCAACTGAAATGCAGAGGAAAGTCAGACAAATCACCAGTGCTGAGCCCAGTATATAACAACAGGTGATGGAAAATACTGGCGTAGGACAACACCTTGCACTTATCAAAAGTGCCATGAGACCTTTAATAGGCACGCTGAAAAGACTGCGGACTCATTTTCCAAAGTCTAAGCAGAAAAACTCCCACACAATCTATCTAGATTTTTATAAGTTCATCCTCTACCATGGTATCCGAGTGCCCGTAAACAGCATGCAACTACATTTATCCACCTCGGAAGGTTAAAACAGAGGCAGCCCTGCCAAGACATTAGCCTACAGCTCCAGGGAGGGCAGACATTTCAAACTGTTTCTTAGCCATCAAAGCAAGTTAATGGAATATCACTGATCCAGTAGTGAAGAGGGAAACAACCTTCAGTTTTATGTAGCTTAATAACATACTGCTCTAATAAGGCCTTTCTGAAGACAGTTTACAAAACACTCAGCTTCTATGCACCAGGATCAAGTCATGCTATTTGCACTGTCCTTATCCTCTTTTAAATCTCTCCTTAAAACTCTCTCTGCCACAATACCTAAAAATTATAGCTGTTTGGCACCAGGTTGACTGGAAACCACCTGGAACTGTTGAGATAGCTCTGCTAACTTGCACAGTCACATCTGTCTCTGCAACTTTGTCCTCTCAGTCAGTAGTGAATTAGTGATGTAGTGTTATGCTAGAGCGGTGGTTTTCAAACTTTTTGTATTGGTGACCCCTTTCATACAGCAAGCCTCTGAGTGTGACCTCCCTTATACATTAAAAACAGGGGGGGATTTAATTTAATGAGGTCTGAGAGCTGTCAGTCCCATGGAGCTGATAGCTTGCGACCCCCATGTAACCACCTTGCAACCTCCTGAAAGGTCATGACCCCCGGTTTGAGAACCCCTGTGCTAGAAGGCATTGCATCCCTGGTGATGGTGGTGCCACCTTTAAATGAACTGCAAAGCAGCTGTCATGAACTCTTGTGGTCATTAAAGTGTTTTACATAAAACAAAGGGGACTGAGCCTCCTGAACATGGTACCTCACTGACTCCAACAGGGCTTTGCACAGATAGTGGCTTTGTCTATGTGGAATTTTTTTCAGAATTGATGCCTCTGTCCCTACCTTCCCTCATTCACACAGATGTGGGTTCTAATTAATAAAACACTGTGAGATCCTTGCAAAAAAGGTGCTCTATCAGGGTAACATATTCTTATATTTTAAAAATTATATAATTACAGCAAGGAGGTATTATATGAGCTCTATTTCCCTCGAGCAAGAAAGCTTTAAATAAGGATTTAACTGAAAACATGTGCTGCTTCTTAGTAGAGCCTCTAGATCACCTGTCCTACTCTACTTCTTTCATAGGTTAACACTCAGGCTGGGCTACAGTCCTTTGAAGAATTTCAGGGGGGAGTATTAAGATCCTTACAGGGAGGGGGACAAAAAAAAATTTCCTTTTTGGCAAACAAGAAGGAATTTAGAGAATTTAACAGTCCTCTTAAGAGACAGAGATGAAAAAGAGAACACAATCCAATGGGTTAGCGAAGAAGGAAAGCCATGCTTTGGTGTCCAGAATGAAATTGTAAGAAGTTCTATTTGCATAAGCGTGGCTGGTTACTAGTTGCTTCTGGCAACTGTTAGGTATTCTTTTTATTATTATTTTATTTTCACACTGATGATGGGTTTACAGCCCCCAAGCTCTGTCCCAGATCAGTTCATAGGAAAATTATGCAAAGGCTATAAACTTCAGCCTTTGGTGAGGGTCAAGAAAAGGAGCACTGGGGAAGGAAGAGATGGAGGCTCAGAAAATGGACTTTCACCTGGTTAAGTCTGTAGCAATCTAAGTAAACAAATATCCCAATATGAGGTGACATTGAGTTCATTTAGGCAGTGCATAAAACTTCAGAAGAGCCCAAGTGAAAAGGGGCAAAATGCAACCAGAGCTGCGATCTACCAGGAGCACCGTCAGCTTTTTTGCTGCCCTACGCGGCAGAAGGTCCCGCCCCAAAATGCCGCCCCCCACAGAGGTGGCGGAAGGTGCCGCCGCCGAAATACCACCGCGGTCGCTGCCCCCCAAATTGTAGTGCCATAGGCAACCACCTAGGTCGCCTAATGGGTTGCACCGGCCCTGCTATCTACCGACCTTCCTATGTTAGCCAGTCTGCTGTGTTTCTTAAACACATTTAAACAATATTCTTGCTTTTAAAACTGGTACTGTGTATGCCCTCAGCTGGGCCCAAGCTGTATCAACTATTTTTTAAACCTGATGAACTTTTTGGCTTGAACTTTATTTTTAAGAATAGCTATAACACTGCTTAGCCCCATTCAGACTGGCCAGTCAAACTGTTTTTATATACCAGTTTAGCAAGATGAATGTTTAAATATGATTCTTAAATGTAGCCCAGCCTAGTATAGAAAGATGTGTGAACTTAGTCTGGGCTGTATTTTGCCTTTTGCATTTGGGCTGTTTTGCTAACCAAGTTTACCCTAGGGGAAAAAATCCTATATGCATTGTAAACATTCCAAATAAAATCTAAGCACCAGAAGAGAAAATGCAGAGACGTAGCAGAACAGTGACATGTCTAGGATTCCATATTTAGATTGGGAAATAATTTGCCTAACTGAAGTTTGGAATTGTCCTAGTCACCCTCCTGAACTAACTATGATGTAATATTTCTTGGCAAACAATTTCCTGCAAGTCTGACTTCATTGGCTTGTGGGGAAAGCTATCACTACAATACAAAGGGTTAGGAACATTTTTAACAAAAGCTTAAATTCTCTATCAAACATCACAAAAATAAATAAATTTGCAGAAGATGCCTAATTAAAGATTTTTTTAAAAACTTTTCCTTGGCCTATTTATTCTTTCTAAATTACTATGTGTAAATATTAACAGAGTACTAAGCAGAGTAAATATATATGTATTTTCATTCTATTACTGCTGCTATGAAACCACCAATGTTGGGATATCTGAGCTGTGGTGAGAATTGTTTCAAGGGGGTAAATATCTCCCATGCAAAAATGGTCAAAGCACTCTTGTCTGAAATTTAAATTGGAAAAGTATGCACACAGAGGGATACACATTTCACAAGGTAAGACTCTGTGCTTAGAACACAAAACCTATTTTGTGTTCAAGTCCCATCATTCCCCCCCACACACTTCCCGTACACTTAATTGTTTTAAGGATGAGGTTTTAAAGATATCTAGCCCTAGATTTAAATTTTAGGACTGAGAGACTATTTAAAGATATATGGGGGTCTTTAGGACTAGATTTTTGTGACTGAAAACTTAAACTGCCTAAAGTTGTTGCAGCAAATGAACTCATAGGACCAGAAATTCAACTACACATTGATAATTAGCTTCAGAATGTCATTCTTGTTTATACAGGGAGATTAGGAACTAAAGCAGGAGGGGATCATAAAGACAACAAGTAAAGTCACATGCTTTCATTGTATTGCATCAGAAAAAGTTGAAAACAGCCAAGAGATGCAATGAAGTAGCTCAGTTAGAGTAAATACAACTCAGGTTTTGGATAATTAGTGATATTGAATCAGTTTGAATCAGACACCCATTTCTCCACGAGCAGGGAAAAACTTAAGTGCAGGGGGATAATTGGAGGTGCTGTTTTAAGTTGTCTGTGCTCCATGTTGCTGTTTAGTATTTGGTTTTCCTTAGCACCTGGGACCACAATCATGGACCGGGGTCCCACTGTGATGGGTGCTGTAAAAACACAGAACCAAAAGTTAGCTGAGTGCACTAGCCAAGGCACAGCTCAGATCTAGTGTGCAATTATGTTGCAACCTTCGTGCCTGTATTCTCTGACTCTGCTTTTCTGCCAGCCTACTGGTAATGTGCAACCCCATATATGAATGAAAAGAACAAGAGACACAGAATTTATTTGAGAAGACAGCATCAATCAGTGGATAGAGCAGGAGTCTAGAAGTCAGGAGACCAGTGTACTACTTTGAATTCTGCCACTAATTTCCTTTGTTTTTTTCTATATAAGAAACATCAGTGTAGTATTTTCACTGTTTCATGCCATGTGTTCCACAGTAGCCATACTGAATAATTTTAATGACATCTGCAGTTTCACCCCACATCCATCAGTGCTTTGCTGCACCATTTGACCCACAGTGACATCTGAGACCATATCCAAGGGTTCCTGCTCTGTTTGCATTGGGTCTTGAAAATTTTATATAGGATATTTCCTCCTTCCCAAAGTCCCCTTGCACCATGGGTCAAAATTAAGCTCTGTACTGGTGGGTTGCTTCCAGCTAAGTTGGTTCCTGGGGAGTGGAGAGAAGAAGCCCTGACAATTAACTGAACCCTCTCTGTGCACATGTGGTGTATTTGCATCAAATGAGGGGGAAGCAATCATTATTTACCATGGTAAGTCTCTCCAGTGAAGAGGCTTATGTGACCTAAGAAAAGTTCCTTCACCCCTTTGTGCCACAGTTTCCCCATTTGGCAGATGGGGATAGTAACAGGATTTTGCATAAGAGCACTACTGTGCCACCATACAATGGCTCGCCAAAGTCAATGCCTCCAATTTTTTTTCCTCTACCTGATTTTCATGAAAACTAACTTTAAAAAAAACAACAACCTTGATGCCATTTTTACCTGGGTTACTTCTCTATTAGGTAGCTTCTTTTATTTACCCTTCTCATGTGCTCTGGTACTTAAGTTAGTGGTTTGGCTTTTATTAACTTAAAAACAATACCTTCCCACCACCACCCATAATTACTAGCCTCATTCTCGGAATTGCTTTCCAGCATGTCAGAGTGCCCTTAATTACTGCTGCTGCCCCAAGAATAACAGGATACAGACAAACAGGATTTTGTTTCTCCCACTGCAGCTGCCTACAACTGCTTGCTAAGTTCAGAGCAAGACTCATGAGTGTTTTGTGTGTTTGAGATAGTTTGTTTTCTGCCCTCCTGTTTTAATTTTCATAAGCAAAATGTTGGGCTTTGTTTAAATCCAAACAAGGATACAAATATTGTTTGTTATACCATCCTGTTCTAAGAGCTTTGTGAGAACACTTTAACAATAATCTATAGTTAATTCCATACTCGGTCTTGATCTGAGCAGGTTTATAGATAACTCAGATCTGTTACCATAAAAATAAATGTTAACGCAACAAAGTGAAGGGATGTTAAGGTTACTGGAAGCTGGAAGAAAACTATTCTCTTTAACATAAGGAAACCGCACTTAGTATTTTTAATTTTGAAAGTTTCAGCATTGTGTTAATTTTCTTATTCCAAATCCATGAATTTCTGGGGCAGCACAGCTGTTTACCATGATGTTTTCACCAACAGAGTTTCTCCACTTTCCTAATGTTACCACAATGTGTATTATGCTAATATTAATTATATGGTCATAAATATTGCAATATTTGAAAGTGATTATATATCAGAGGTAAATCAAAAGGGCAAGATGCACATACGTTTAACTCCAAGTATGTGAGTAGTCCCAGGATCAGAGCCTAAAAAAGACACTGGTCAAGAGTGACTCAGAAATTTAGCCTTTTATGTAAAAAAAAAACCTAAAAAAAAAACCTAAAAAAAAAAACCAATTTTATTTAAAACAAAATAAAATCCCTATTCCCTTCACCCTGGAAAAAAAAGTATCTGTCACTTCCAACAAAACAATAGTACCCCATTAACACAAGTCTCTCCTAGGAAACCCTAAAACAGTGGTTCTCAACCTTTCCTGACTGCTGTCCCTCTTTCAGAAGTCTGAAGCCCAAGCCCTAACAGCTGGGGCTGAAGCCTGCACCTTAGCCCTGCTTGCTACCCCCCTAACAACGTGCAGTATGATCTCCTCTACAGCCCTCCTGTGCAGGGCCGGCTCCAGGCACCAGCCCACCAAGCTTGTGCTTGGGGCGGCACCTGGAGGGGGGTGGCGCGGCGCGGGGGAGAGCAGGCCCACGACTGGGCTCGCCGCCCTCCCCGCAGCGCTCCGGATGCCGGGGAGAGCGGAGCCGCGGCGGGCTCGCCGCCCTCCCCCCCGGCGCTCTGGCCGCCAGGGAGAGCGGAGCCCCGGCCGGGCTCGCCACCCTCCTCCCGGGGCTCCGGCCGGTCGGGAGAGCGGGGCCCTCGGCTGAGCTTGGCGCCCTCCCCTGCTGCGCTGGTGGGGGGGGGGGAGGCCAGCGGGAGGCTTTTTTTGTCTGGGGCGGCAAAAAAGCCAGAGCCGGCCCTGCTCCTGTGACACACATACCTCCCACCAGGGGGTTGCAATTCCCAGAAACACTGATTTAGATGAGGAGTTGTACTCTCTGGAATACCTCTGTGTACCCCCAGGAGTGCATGTTCCCCTGATTGCAAATCACTGCCCTAAAACACCTCAACCCACCAGGACGCTAGGTTTCCTATGTGTGCCTGCAATGCAAGCATTCCATTACATCATTCCTCAGCTGGTCTCAAATCTCATGAGAAGAAAAGGTATTGAGATGTAAAAGAAGCAAGCTCTGACCTATTAGAGAAATTGGAATGTGGTCCCTTTTATCTCTCACTTAGGGCAGAGGAAAGATGAATGATGGGTCTTCGGAGATCACAAGGCTATTCTAACTGAGAAGTGGATAATATTACTGACTTATCAGCTATGACGATGTCTCTTTAGCCAATGCTTAAAACCAGATCTGATTTTTCAAATGCAGATGCTGTTTTAATTCTCCAACCCAATGAGGATGCAGCTAATTTAATTATTGGTGCCCCATCTGAAAATCAATTCCAGAAGCTAATTAGTTCTGTTACCAGGAAGGGTAACCAAATAAAGAAACTTACAAGTGGGTGCTGGTAGCAATTGCAAAAGTTAAAGGGACACTATCAACTTGAAAAAAAATTGTCTTTCCAAATTACTATTAATGAGACAGTTTTCCTGGTTTTTGTGGGGTCTTTCATATGGCAATAAGGGAGAGGAAAATCAACTGTTGTTGTTTAAAAATTAAGAACATGTTCTCTGAAACTACTTCTAACTCTTCTGAAATTAGCTTTTAAAATTTCAAGTTGACGGTGCAAATGTTTCCATTCTGTTAACCCTTCCCTTCTCATATGCTTGTAACTTTCTCAAACATTCATCTTTTGGGGCTGAAATTTTCCATGCTAGCTTTCTCCTTAAAGGAAAATTAAGCAAAATCCTTTCAAACACTTTTGTGTTGTGTGCCAAAAAATTACTTTACCCATTTAAAATCAAAATAAAACATGACCACTTTTTTCCTACACAAAAAAATTAAATTGTTTGACATTTTAAACTTAATGTGTAAGGTGCCGTTTAAAAAGGAGTGTATGCTTTGCTTAATTTAAACAAAATTTGGACGAATAGTAGTTTCCAGTGATTGTAAAAACCACTTCTCAGCTTTTTCAGTAGCATCTAATGAGATCTAGACTACAAATAAACTTGCACTGAAATAATGAAACCAACTAGTCATTTTATTCATGTTTATGTGTAGACACTCTTGTTTCAGAAAAAAATTTGCTAATATTGATTTAGAAGAGAGTTTGTACCTGTCATAAGTAAAAATGATATAAGACAAGTTTAAAAAAACAGAAGTGTCCAACAGAGGTTTGCACCTGCCTAACTAAATTGGTTTAAAAACACACCTTTAATTAAACAGTGCAGCTTTGTTTGTAATCCAGACCTAAGGGTCTGAATTTAGCCACTTTCTATTATGAAATAAGTGTTCACCTACAAACTTGCACTGAAATAAGTAAATTGGTTTTAATACCCTCCTTTTGTGAATTCAGTGCAAGTTTCTGAGTAGACTAGTTCACACTTGTAGTCTAATGGAAACATTTAACATTGTTTGCACAAATATTTTGGGAAAGTCTTGTGGTAGAGCAATGACAGGAGATTTCCCTCCCCAAAAATGCTGGTGTAGATGCTACTTCTAACATTTCAATATGCTTTCTGTCAGAGCAAGGCCCAACTGCTCTAGAGACTGCTGCTGGGATAATTAGTATAAAGAGGATTGTGAATGTGTTAATGAAACAAGTAGTTAAAATCCTCCCTTAAATACTGCCTTATCGGGGAAAAGGGAGGATCACATATAATCTCTGCAATTTTTGCTGCATTGTGCAACATAATACCAACCCTAGGCTTTCATTAAAAAAAATTCCATTCTCAAGATCAATGGCTTTGCCTGCACTGGAAAAAATTTGCACCTTTTCTTACTGATCTTTTAGGGCTAAAAGAGATCCTCCCACCCCAAGGTTGCATGTGCACAAGTACTTTTGGAAATCCAAAATCTCCCCGTTTCTGTAGTGCAGGTGGAGCAGCTTCTCTATCAGTGTTAGTACTATGGCAACTCTATTAGGCTGAAATTTTTACCACCACATGCAGGATTAGAGCACAATATGGTAAAAATGTGTTCATCTACAGTAGGTACCACTATTGCTATCATTAGGGGAGCAGCTGTACTATGGGGGACAAAAACTTCAGAGTTGATGCAGCCAAAAAGTCTAAAACAGTAATGTCAGCTTATGACTAGTTAGGGTTAGGAGATCCAGCCATATAATGGGACAAGCAAAAGTGTGCCCTCCCCGCCCTATTGTCTTGTATAGTGTGAACTGCAAAATGTAATAGGAACTATTGCATTCAATGGGATTACTCACCAGCTGGGTTGATCTGATCAGGGATAATTAATGGATCTGTTTTCTCATTTTAAAAGCCTGTCAGTGCCACTCAGATCAATTAATGGAAACTCTTTTGTAGTTTATAAAAAATCATAAACCATACTCATACATAAGAGTTTGCAGGATTGAGAGTGCTAAACTTACAATCTTTTATTCTTAATTACAAGGGTTTTAATACTCCATTAACTATTGGGACATCTAGCATCCAATAATTGCTAAATATTTGTATTTTTCTAAACAGTTGTATGTTTCACAGTAGAAAACCTATTTATTTGATTTTAGAGAGACAATGTAGGTGAGATAATATCTTGCATTGGACCAGCTTTCATTGGTGAAAGAGACAAGCTTTCGAGCTCTTCTTATTTTAGGAAATTTGTATACCTACGTGACTCTTCATTTTGGTACCTACTCAATCTTGTATGATTCAGAGTTTCTTTGGGTCTTAATAACCTAAACAAGTCAATGTCATAACATTTTTTATGTTTACTGTCCAATTGTTGCTCTATAATGTAGGGTTACCATATCTAACAAATAAAAAAAGAGGACCCTCCACGGGCCCTGGCCCTGCCCATTTCCCCACCCCCAGCCCTGCCCCAACTCCGCTCCTTCCCCGCCCTAACTCCGCCCCCTCCTCCCTCCCATTCCCAGCCACGCGGAAAGGGCTGCCCGAGAACTACCAGCTTCACGGTTTGCCAGGCAGCCCCCAGACCCTGCACCCCCGGCCGGCGCTTCCCCAGCGCAGCTGGAGCCCGGGAGGGGAAGCGCCCAGCCGGGGGCGCAGGGTCTGGAGGCTGCCCGGCAACCGTGAAGCCAGTAGCACTTGGGCTTCGGGCAGCCCCCTTGCCTCCGGACCCTGCGCCCCCAGCCGGGCACTTCCCCTCCCGGGCTCCGGCGGCGCAGGGTCCGGAGGCATGGGGGCTGCCCGAAGCCCGTAGCACTCGGCTCTTAAACAAAGCCGAAGAGTCGGGCAGGAGCAGAGCCGCCGCGGCCGGAGGCTCTGCTCCTCCCCTGACTCTTCGGCTCTGTTTAAGAGCCGAGCTGCCCCAGTGCTACCGGCTTCGGGCAGCCCCCAGAGTTTCTTTGGGTCTTAATAACCTAAACAAGTCAATGTCATAACATTTTTTATGTTTACTGTCCAATTGTTGCTCTATAATGTAGGGTTACCATATCTAACAAATAAAAAAAGAGGACCCTCCACGGGCCCTGGCCCTGCCCATTTCCCCACCCCCAGCCCTGCCCCAACTCCGCTCCTTCCCCGCCCTAATTCCACCCCCTCCTCCCTCCCACTCCCAGCCACGCGGAAAGGGCTGCCTGAGAAGGACCCTGCACCGCCGGAGCCCGGGAGGGGAAGTGCCCGGCTGGGGTCCGGAGGCAAGGGGGCTGCCTGAAGCCCATAGCACTCGGGCAGCTCAGCTCTTAAACAGAGCCGAAGAGTCAGGGGAGGAGCAGAGCAGCCGCGGGAGGGGAAGTGCCCGGCCGGCATTTTCCCGGACATGTTCGGCTTTTTGGCAATTCCCCCCGGATAGGGGTTTGAGTGCTGAAAAGCCGGACATGTCCGGGAAAAAGAGGACATATGGTAACCCTATATAATGCATTATTAAAATTGAGTAAGTCTTCATGTTTGCTTAATATATGCTTTTATTTTTATGGTTTCAAAGCATTTTTTTAAATGCTATATTTAGGAACCTTCTAAACATTCTTTTCATTGTGTGTGTGAATATACTTCATTGTTGTATCATTCCCCTGCAATATTTATAGGATGAAGTCTGGTTTGTTTATTTATGTAGCATGAATGGCACATGGTACCAGAATAATGCTCTGGGAGTTCAATACTGATGCTGTAGAAGGAGCTGTTGATGAGAAACCCAGTGATGCATAAATGGCTTCCAATAAAACCCACCAAATGCACCCAATACTATAGCA